>NC_134802.1:45025543-45048043 GCF_046742065.1 Oratosquilla oratoria | reverse complement strand
TAGGCTTGAGAATCATAATGATTACAAAAGCTATGTCGATAGAGAGGAACTATCTGCAGAATAACCCACATCGAACAGGTTTTGTAAGAAAGATCAGACAAAGAGTAGTTCACACACACACACACACGCACACACACAGTCGCAGGACCTACTGATAACTGGCACGTCCATGATGGCAAACAGAGAAATTCCTCATAGATATATGGGGTACCGTCATAATGACGGTGTGGACCATTGGGTACCTTATAGACATAGGGATTCACCAAATATAATGAATAAGGTGACACCGGATAAATATCTCACAAGAAACCACTTGGCACGGAGGTGAGATTACTGCCAGAACCCATTGATATAGACATGAATAGTACAACCAAAAGAAAACCGGGCGTTCCTTTTGGATCATCGTCTCCTAAAGGTCCAACCGATTGCCTGGTGTGCTTACGGGCAGTGTGCCATTGAATGTGGGTAAGCACTGTCCAAGCAGATCCAAGTCTTGGACATTAAAAAACATTAAGTAAATGAAGATCTATACCTACAACGTAAGAACCCTCTCAGAAGACCACAGGCTGGAGAGTTTAATGGAAGAACTAGACAACATCAATTGGGACATCGTAGGACTAAGCGAAGTCCGTAGAGTGGAAGAAAAGCTGATGCAATTACAAGATGGTCACTACCTGTTCTACTATAGAAGTAAAGACAAAGATCTAATGGAGTAGGATTCTTGATAAACCGAGAAGTTGCTGGTAAAGTAGTCAAGTTCAGTAACTTATCAGAGAGGGTAGGCTAGCTTAGATTGTGATTAGACTGTGTAAAAGGTACACTCTAAAAATATTTTAGGCTTATGCATCAACTTCAGAGTTCAGACAATGAAATTGAGTCTTTATATGATTTAAGTCAGGTAATGGATAAAAAAACAGTAAGTACACGTTGGTAATAGGCGACTTTAATGCTAAAGTGGGGAAGAAGATGGGAGATGAGTCGTGCATTGGTAATTTTGGAGTAGGTGAAAGAAATGACAGAGGAGAGATGCTAGTCAATTTTGCAGAGAACTACAACATGATGATAATGAACACTTTCTTCCAAAAGCGTGTGGGTCGTAAATGGACCTGGATAAGCCCAAATGGAACAACAAAGAACGAAGTAGGCTTCATATTAGGAGATGAGAGCAAGAGCGTTAGCAGTGTTACAGTGATAAATAAAGTCAACATAGGTAGTGAACATAGAATGGTATGTTGCACAGCTAAATTTAATTTCAGAGCCGAGAAAAATAAACTAGTTTTAAGAAAGAAAATCAGCTTTGCAAAGGTTAAGGATAAGAAGAAGAAAATTCAGTTAGAAATTAAAAATAGATTCGAAGCTCTAAAAATTAACGATGACACCGTCGAAGATATTAATTTGAATTTAGTAGATATCATTAGGGAATCAGCAGAGAAAGTAGGAAGTACAAAAAGTGTTAGAGAAAACAAATACCCCAAAGCTACAAATGACCCAATTAAAAGAATAAGGACCATGCAGATTAAAAGTAGGAGAAACAAAATAGAAAGAGTAGAACGAAACAAGCTTATCAACAAAAGGCACAGATCAGAGAAAAGAAAGAGAAACATGGATGACATAGAGGAGACTATTCGGAAAGGTAAAAGTATTAAAGAGATCGAGCGCAGATATGCTTTAGGAAGACAGCAAACGATATGTTTGAAAGATAGGAATGGAGAAATCATTAAATGTAGAGACAGAATGGTAAAAAGAGTAGAAGAATTTTACCAAGAGCTTTACTAATCGAAGACCGTAGTTTAGTCAGTAAATTTATCTGTAGACGTTAGCAGTGTACCAAAGACTACAAAGGAAGAAGTAGAAATTCCTCTAAAAATATGAAACGTGGAAAAGCACCTGGGGAAGATGGTATATCGATAGATCTGTTATAAGACGCAGGAAAAGAAGGTCATATTAGATTGACTCAGTTGTACACCCAGTGCTTATGTCAAGAAACCGTTGTTGATGCGTGGTGCAATGCTATAGTGATTTTGCCTCATAAATAAGGAGACCAGAAGGATCTTAGTAAATATCGACCGATTAGCTTGCTATCAAATGTACATAAAATATTCTCCAAGATCCTTACAACTAGACTAAGTCAAGTTTTAAATGGAAACCAACCGAGAGAACAGGCAGGCTTTAGGAGTGGATATTCGACTATAGACCACTTGCAGGCGATAAACCATCTAATCGAGAAAACAACAGAATACAATATACCTCTATGATTAGCTTTTGTAGATTACGAGAAGGTCTTTGACTCGGTAGAACATATAGCAATACTAAACTCGCTACGCAAGCAGGGTACAAACCAACAGATCGTAAGAGTTTTAGAAAAGATTTATACAAAAAATATCGTTATAATTCGACTACATAAAGATACAGAAAAGATCAAGATCGAGAAAGGAGTACGGTAAGGCGATACAATTTCACCCAATTTATTTATAGCTTGTTTGGAAGATATTTTCAGAAGGTTGAGTTAGGAAGAGAAAGGTTTGAAGATTAATGGCGAATATTTGAACCACCTAAGATTTGCGGATGATATTATTCTTATTTCAGAAAGAGCAGAAGACTTGCAAGATATGCTGAGTGATCTGAACAAGGAAAGTCTCAAAGTAGGTTTAAAAATGAATAAGAGTAAAACCAAAGTAATGTTCAACACCAAAGTTCAAAGTAAAGACATTCTAATCGATGGTGAGAGTCTTGAAGAAGTCAAAGAATATGATTATTTAGGGCAGATGGTGATAACCAAAGATC
Source organism: Oratosquilla oratoria (assembly GCF_046742065.1). NCBI lineage: Eukaryota > Metazoa > Arthropoda > Malacostraca > Stomatopoda > Squillidae > Oratosquilla > Oratosquilla oratoria. The sequence goes on along the minus strand of NC_134802.1, from coordinate 45,045,259 downwards.
ATGATGATGAAATAAAAAGACGTATTGCAGTTGGGTGGAAAGTGTCTGGTAAATATAATAAAATCCTGAGAGGTTCTCTATGGTTATGTTTAAAGCGTAAAATTTACAATCAATTCATTCTGCCAGCAATAATCTACGGATGAGAGATTTAGAAACTGACAAAGGCGATGGAAACAAAACTAAGGACTGCACAGAGGAGAATGGAGAGATCAATGATGGGAATAACGCTGAGACACCGAAAGAGAGCAAGTTGGGTGAGAGAGCAGACTAGTGAAAGATATTGTGGAGGTGGTAAAAGAGAGGAAGTGGAATTGGGCAGGTAAGTTAGTGCGAACGTCTGATGAGCGATGGAGCTAATATGTTACTGAGTGGACGCCGCGAGGTGGGAAGCGTGGAAGAGGGAGAACAGATAGAAGGTGGAAAGATGAGATTGAAAAATTTGCAGGATTGACATGGCAGAGGTTGGCGCGGTCGCGTGAATCATGAAATGCTAGGAAGGAGGCCTCCGTTCAGCAGTGGACTCGGGATGGCTGATTTGATTGTTTGATTGATTGAGATATATATATATATATAATTGTGTGTGTGTGTGTGTGTGTGTGTGTGTGTGTGTATTTACACACACACACACATATATATATATATATATATATATATACATATATAAAAGTGTGTATGTGTGTTTATACACACAAACACGCGCACGCACGCACGCACACACACGCACAAACACACACACACACACACACACACACACACACACACACACACATACTTCCAATTCCCTCATCCATATCATTAGTATATATAGCAAACATTATTGGGCCAAAGCTGCTCCTTGTAGAATACCACGTATCACTTCATCCCAGTTAGTGTTTGTCTCTTGTCACTACTCTCATTTTTCTTTCATGCAAGAAGTCTTCCATCCACTTCAGCAGTTTGTCCTGTATTTCTCCTGCAGTTTCTAATTTCTTAAGCAACTTCTTATGTGGCACCTTATTAAAAGTATTTTTCAGGTCTAGAAATGCACAATCAGCCCATCCATCTCTTTCTTGTATTACATCTATTAGCTTTGAATAGAAACACATTAAGTTTGTGACGCATGATCGTCCTTGTCTGAACTCAAATTGCCTTGAATTTAGCACGTTGTTGTTGTTGTTGTTGTTGTTTTTCAAATGCCTTACCCATCTACTTTTGATCATTCTTTCACAAATTTTTGCTATCGTACTTGTTAGAGAGACCGGTCTATAGTTAGTAGGGTCTTCCTTATTTCCCCCTTTATATATTGGTACTACATTTGCTCTTTTCCAATCTTTTGGAATTTTTCCTTCTTTCAATGAACTGTTTATTAGGCTATGTATTTTGTCTGTTAGTTCATTCCTGCATTCTCTAAAATCCAGTTTGCTATTTCATCTGGTCCATGCGATTTTCTGACATCGAGATTACTCAAGTGTTTCATTATTTCATTCCTTGATACTTCTATCTCTTTCATAGGGGGGATCTTCTCCCATTCGATATCTCTAGGTTGTATGTTCTCCCTTGTAAACACCGATTTAAAATGCTTGTTCATAATTTCTGCCATTTCTATTTCCTCTGTGTATTCAACTTCATGTCGTAGTTTCTCTAATTTTTTTTTCAGTTTGTTGTTTACAAATCTGTAAAATAGTTTTGGTTGATCTTTACATTTTTCTATGACGTCTTTTTCGTATTTTTTTATTTTCTTCTCTGCACACTTGTACATATTCATTTCTATAACTAGTATATTTTTTCTATTTTTTCAGGTCTTTTGTATTTTTTCCATTTTATCCAAGCTTTATCTCTTTTGTCTTTTAACTCCCTACATCTTTTGTTGTACCAGCACTTTACATATTCTTTTTCTTGCTTTTGTCTTGGGACATACTTTTCCACTCCTTTATAAATTTTTGTCAAAATATTCCATTTCTCTTCTACTGTTGTTTCCTCCTTGTGTATTCTTTCCCAGTCTGCTTTTTGAAAGAATTATCTTATTTTATCAAATTTGTTTTTTCATACATCAATCTTCCCTTTCTATATTGTTCATTTTTTTCGTGTATTTTTCCTCATTTAGTTCCAGTTCAACCAATATGTGGTCACTTTTACTTATTGGTGTCTTATATTCAATCTTGTCCACTATTTCAGGTTCTGATGTGATTATTAGGTCCAGTCTCGATGGTTCTTCCTCATTTCTATACCTAGTATTCTCTTGAATCCATTGCGTCATTGTATGTTCTATAATCATATCAAGTAGTGCATTTCCCCATAGGTCGTCTCCACCCTTCACTGTCATCTCTTCCCAGCAGATTTCTTTACAATTAAAGTCACCCATTATAACTATTCTTCCTCCATCTTCCATTGTCTTATTTAGTGTTATCCTTGTGTCTTCTATACTTTTGTCTTCTCTTCCCACGAGGCCGTTTTAGGAGGCACATGATTTACTACAAACTTCCTGCTCTTCCTATCCCTGTCCTCCACTTCCATCATAATCATCTCTACTCTATTCTTTCCATATGTGACATTCCTCACATTTATATCCTTCTTAGTCAGGAACATAACTCCACCCCCTTGTTTTACCTCTCTGTTTCTAATCCAGTAATTATATGCACCATGTCCTACACTGTTGAGTGGTAGTGGACCTTTCAATTTTATCTCTACAATTCCCATTATGTCCGGTTCTTTTTCCTTCAGATAAGCATTCAGTTCGTTATTAAGCCATCTTTATTTGTATAGGACACTTTTAATTTTCTGCTACTTCCATTATGTTTTCCGTTTCCCTTCTGTTTTCCTCTGCTATGAACCATTTCCTCACTTTCATATTCACTACTTTCCAATAGAATTTCTCTTTTTCTGCCTCTGTTCTTTTCTAGCTTTTTTCTTTAGCTTCTAGTCTTTTTTTCTTCTCATCCTCTCTTTCCTCTTTATTAGTTTCTCTTTATATCCAAACCTTTTTATATTGCTCATTGTCTTCTAGTTTCCCTGTTTTTGCTAAGATATTCTCTGCTGTCGTTTGTGACCTGAATTTAACCTTAATTGGTCTGGTCTTATCTGTATTGTATTTCCCGAGCCTATACATTTCTTCTATTTGTTTCCCTATTTCTGGTTCATCTTCTTGAACTACTTCTAATATATTATTTACTTTTTCCTTTTCCTCCTTTATTCTTGTAGTCCTATTTAGGTTATACTTCTCTTCCATCCCTGATATAATTATACATTTATTTTTATCTGCTCTCTTACTGTATTCTCCTTCTCCCTCATCACTTTAATAAATGTGTCTTCAGTTTGTTCTTTCATCTGCTGTTCCATTATACCTCTAAATTCAATTTTATTGTTCTCTTGTACTTTTTTCCAACCACTTACCTCTTTTGCTATGGACTCTTTATTCTCTTTATCACTCCTCTTCAATTCCTCATTCTCTTCCTATACTTCTCTTAAATGTCTTTTCAATTCTACTATTTCTTTAGTTAGGTTTTGATTCTCCTTCTTTAGTTCTTCAAGCTTATCAACTCTTTGAGTAATTGACTTTATTTGGTTAAACTTAGCTTCCCAATTTTCATTCATTTCTTTTAGTTTCTCCTCTAAATTTACTAGTCGGGGGAGGTTGTCATTTCCTCCCTCATTAAATCCATGGAAATAATTATCTTCACCTTCCATTGCGCTGCTCTTTTCTATATTTCTAATTTTTACATTTTTACTAATCACATCGACTTCACCATTATCGTCAGGCCGTCTTTTGTTTACATACCGTCTCAGTTGTTCCTTGGCCCTATCTTCCCCTTCCTCATTTCCTTCCATTTTCCTCAGTAATCCCTCCCTTTCTCCTTTTTCTTCACCTTCCCACTACACCACGAGCTTTTCCCTTCCCTATTAATACAACACAGGTACTTCCTTGTCGTTGTGATCCTCGAAGCTTGTAGAAATCACCGGAGTCTAGACTTCGCTGCCACTCCGACCGACGTGTGTGTGTGTGTGTGTGTGTGTGTGTGTGTGTGTGTGTGTGTGAATGTGTAAATATGAAACGCTGGTGCGTTAGCCAGAATAAAACTCCTCACGGGAGGAAGGGATTATGTCCTGTCGAGGTTGGGGGTCGGGGTGAGAGAACAGGGATGGGGGGAGGTAATGATACAAGGTTGATAGAGCCGTTCATGAGATGAGCGGACCGATAAGAGACCGATAGTACAGAGGCGAAAGCATGATGAAGATGCGGTTTACAAATAGTCTACAATCAATATAATCATCCAAGATAAAATACGCCTAATCGATATACTGTAATTGTGTTTAATTTAAGCAATTTTTTTTTCGTTGATTTATTACTCGCTTGTTGATTTATTTCTTTATCTATGCAGTAAATTTAGCTTCTCGTCGTTATTTTCTTATAAAACTTTGTATAAATTTACTTATTTACTTGGTTGATGTATTGATTTATTCGTTTATTAATGTGTTCGTTGTTCTTTCACTCACATGCATGCTTATACACTTGCTTATATATTCACTTATATATCTAATATTAGTTTATCCAGTTATTTACTTGTTATTTGTCTATTTGGTTATTATTCAGCTATATATACTCGTTTGTTTATCTATTGAGTCATTTGTTTTATTTCAATATCCACCTATTCTCTCATCGATGTACTCATTTTTAATTATATAGGTGTTATCTATTCATTAATTAATTTATTCACTTATCTTTCTATGTATCTATTAATCGTTCTGTACCCATCCTCACTGTCTTGCTGCACTATTTCTGACCCAAGCAGTGTGCGGGAGACAGGGATGACCACTCATACAGAAGGAGCTAAGATGGAAGGGAAGTAGATAGTTGATGGATAGTAGTAGTAGTAGTGGTTTGTTTCATGCCAGGGATGGCTACCCCCCCCCCCTTATATGGGAGAAGTTTCTTGATATATAGATGGAATCTCTACACATCCTCGTTGTGGATTTGACAGGTCAGTGGGTTGTACTTTTTACATATTGTAACTCATTCATTCTTGGAGAAGTCAAGTCTTCTTCCAACTAAACAAAAACACCTGGTTTTATTAGTCCTAGTTTCATTCTGGAGTGTGGCATCAACTTATCAAGAGACCCATGCATCGTAAATAATCATTGAAAAAACTTAATTGACTTCATCAGTTTAACTGTAAATACCCTGGAAAAAATCTATAATTATTTATCAATACCTGAAAGGAAGTTTATTTTTTTTGTTTTTTGTTTTTACCAGAGCCTTTGACAGTATTATCAATTCCATAACCGAGGTATTGCCCATGTTACTGACAATAAATACTGACCCTGTGAGGGTTTCTTCAATAAATACAGTAAAGTAGATTGGAGCGGCCAGTGTGAACAGTAGCCGTCGCTTTCGCGCGGTGCAGAAGTTCTTGAAAGGACTCATGCGTGACCGGCGTCTCGACAGCAGAGGAAAATATTGCGCTGCGATACTGAGCAGAGTGAGTGTTTACACAAATGCACATAAAAAACACACACACACACGGCGTGGCTGAAGAAGAAGAAGAAAAAAAAAGTTATATAAGTGGCAGGAAGCATATGGTATTGGGTGTGGCGAGTCTAGTAACGGTGAAGATAATGTACAGATGCAGAATTGAAATTAATGAAACAAAAAAAAATAGATGACTGGCGACCGCAATCGTTGTCGGCGACCGGGCAGGGGACAATGACCCGCAGGAGCTGTGTAAGAAGGAAAAAAAATGGACGTGGTAGTGGTTTTGTACAGGTAACATGAGAAAATTATACTACATTACTTCCTCATCAGTACTACCTGTTCATCCGTGGCACAGACCCTCTCTGCCACCTTCCCCTCCCCAACTTCCGTCCTCCCTCCACCTCACTGAACAGGTTGTCACCTAAATGTGTAATCTTTACCAATTCACCTTCTCCCGTATGGGGTATTGAGTGCGTAAGTTTTATGCAATTGATATTCTAGGGACTTTAATGACACCCCTACGGCTCAGAGTGACACAGAATTACTTTGTGATTGGAGACTCGTCTGCTATAAAAAAAATAGATAAACAAATAAATAAATAAAACTTTTGATTTTTCCTCTCCCTCCTTTCTACTTGTTCCAATTCACCTTTTAATCCACGCACGTTTCAGCTTGATATACACCCTGACAACGAGTCTCTGTAGTTTATCTTGCCCTTTTCACCAACCTTTTCCTTGGCCAAACACTACTGCAATATTCACAATTATTATTATTATTATTTTTTTTTGTTAATTTGATCCTCTACTCGTACCTTTTGCATACACTTCTTTCGCCAATCCATCCATGTACAGATTAGACAACCATGATGGTATGACACACCACTGATGAAACTAACATTCACCTCTTATATCTCGTTTTTTTCATATTACCCATTCACAGTGTGTGTGTGTGTGTGTCTGTGTGTGTGTGTGTGTGTGTGTGTGTATGTGTGTGTGCGGGCGCGCGCGTCCGTCCGTGCATGCATATGTGCGTGTGGGTATAAAAACTTACGCAAGGAATAATCGTAGGTGAAAAAAAATAAATCCTTTAAGAAAACGAGTTGTTAGGAAACTTTTCCAAAAGAAATAATCCACTCTCGAAGAGATTTTCCACTTGTTGGCCATGTATTCAGCATCCCACGAAGCACCTGGAGGACCAAAGACCCGAAACTTGGAACGGTAGCGTCTTGACCGTAGCGCACGACCGATCGTCGCAGTTCGAAGTAAGGACCAGAACGAAGAAATCAATTCAGATTCTTCCGAAGTCCTCTAATCCTGTAGACGAAAAACGCCCCAAGATCCTGGTGACGAAAGCGTCATTGTTGCAGAAACAATCCTGCCACTCCTTCATGATTTTTTTTTTTCTTTTTTTTTTTAATCTTTCATAAACAAGATGCAATTTGCAAATGTACTCCGGACCCAATCCTCCCGTCGTCTCCGAAGCCGAGATCTGGTTCTAAGTGACTATTATCTCTATTGAAAGCTGAAGTCCTGAGTGTTTGGTCGCTGCTCCAAGGATAGAGCCCACAATGGCTGCTAAAGACTGGTCTGACTGGTACTGAGACGATCAATTTGCGACTTGTATCACAAGATGAAAGGACAAATTGGAGGTGCTGCACTAAAGTCAATGGACGGGTTGCAGAAAAGAAGTATATAAACTGTTTATCTGATTTGCACTGCCCTTGTCAGGCTCCTGTCCGACATTGGGAGAAGTTAGTACAAATATACTAATGGAAAAAGGATGTGATGCATAAAGGGATGGTAGAAGGGTTTGTATACCTTTTCAGAACGAGGATATTGATATGAATGCATGTGTTGATGTTACACTAGATTTTACCAACAGGCCTATGCAGTCACCCAATATGCAAGCGCACGCACACACACACACACACACACACACACACACACACACACACACACACACACACACACACACAAGCATACATGCACATGCACACACACACACATACATCCATACAAGCATACATGCTAGTGGGCATAGCCGCATACAAGCACACGTATACGCCCACGCATAAAAACACCCACACACACCCACACACACACACACACACACACACACACACACACACACACACACACATACACACGTGCATACACACACGTGCACAAACACACACGTGCACAAACATACATGTGCACAAACATACATGCACATACACACAAGCATGTAAGAGAATCAAGAAATTAATTGTTAAAAACAAACAGGGAAAGGAAAGACTAAGAAAATTATTGTAATAAAAAGGTAAAAAGAAAAAGACAAACACTAGTAAAAGAGGAAGCCATTCGCCACTCTGGATGTCAAACTGCAATAGGGCTTCCAGCAAACAGTGGCAAGGGACAAGGATGCCGCTACCGCGTTTCCCTGCTTGTGGAAATTGTTCAATTCCCCCCAAAATGTTTTGTGTCAGATTGGATTTTGTTCCATACGTAACCCCTTGTGGAGTATCTAGTACATAGGTTTCCTGCAGTCTATATTTTAGGACATCTAGTAATACCCCTACGGAGAAGAGGCACGCAGTATTATTTCATGACCGGGAAATAACCTAAACTCGAAGAATGAATGATTGTCACGATTAACTTTAGTTAGACAAATATAGGTTTAGGAAGGAAATAGGTAACATAGTGGTTAACGAATGGAATAGACTTAGCAACCATGTAGAGAGCGCTGAAATAATTGGTTGTTTTAAGAGAACATTGAATAACTTTATGGGTAGGGATAACAGGTGGTAAGGGACATGGAACTGCCTAGTGCAGGGTTTATGGTTTCTTGCGTTCTTATCTTGCGTTCTTATGTTCCTCCGTTCTGATATCTTTAAATATCTCCTTGACCACCTGTACGACTCGACCTCTTACATAAGAATAAAGGAGACTGCAAGAGACCATAAGGCCTACACTAGGCAGTTCCCAAAGATAGAAGCGCTGGTTATTGACAACATAATGGTAATAAAAGTTTATATATGACAAATCCCTTCGACGTTTTCATCCATCTCTATCATGTGTTCTGGTGGCCTCATTGCAAGCGTGCTGGTCTCGCATTCGTTTAGTTGTGGTTTCGAATCCCGCACTTCTCTCAGATTCCCAACAGTGGCTGTTACCTGCCCCAGCAGTCCCTAAAGCGCATAATAGGGTGACGGCTTCGGCCGCAGCTACTCAGCGCCTCCTGGTGTAGTCTCCCCACCGTCCTTCTTTCACCAAATACCCTAAGACAGGAAACAGTAAACCATAAGCGTAGGGGAACTTGTTGCGTCAGGTGTGCCCATGCATGGTCAACGTTCAAGAAAATTCTTGCCTGAAGAGTATTCCAATTGGCCCTGATAGCTGGTTAGCAGACGTTTCTCTTCTAACAAATGTTGTTTAGAAGCCAAGGGGCTGAATCTGGTTAGAAATCTAGACTTCCTCTTTGGGTGGCGAGTTGTGCATATAAGCATCTTCAAGAGAAGATGACGTGATTATATTCAGAGCATTGTACTTCTCAGGGTCCAGTTTAGTCACCCTGGGTCGGTTTGAACTTTTATCTTGTTCTTCTTCCTTAAGAACGTCCGGGGATGAAGGTAGCGGTGTCGTGTTCTCTCTCTCTCTCTCTCTCTCTCTCTCTCTCTCTTTCTCTTTTGTTTTCTCACTCTCTCTCTCTCTTTCTGTCTCTCTCTGTATCTTCCTGTCTCTCTGTATCTTTCTGTCTGTCTTTCTATCTCTGTCTCTATCTCTGTCTCATCTCTCTGTCTCTATCTGTATATCTATCTCTGTCTCTATCTCTATCTCTCTTTGTCTCTCTCTATCTCTGTCTCATCTCTCTGTCTCTATCTGTATATCTATCTCTGTCTCTATCTCTATCTCTATCTTTATCTGTTTTATCTGTCTCTATCTCTCTCTGTCTCTCTCTCTCTTTGTCTCTCTCCTCTCTATCTCTCTCCTCTCTATCTCTCTCCTCTCTCTCTCTCTCTCCTCTCTCTCCTCTCTCTCTCCTCTCTCTCTCCTCTCTCTCTCTCTCTCTCTCTCTCTCTCTCTCTCTCTCTCTCTCTCTCCACTCTCTCCTCTCTCTCTCTCTCTCTCTCTCTCTCTCTCTCTCTCTCTCTCTCTCTCTCTCTCTCTCTCTCTCTCTCTCTCTCTCTCTCTCTCTCTCTCTCTCTCACTGACTCACTCCCTTGGCTTTCTGTATGTGTGCATATACATGAACACACATTTACACACACACACCAATAGCCTTTCCCCTTATAAAGGGGTGGCCTAATGAAAACACACCCAGACTGATAGTGAAAAGCAAAACACAGAGAACAAGATCATGGGTCCCCATCCCCCATTTAGTTACATTTTACAACACGCGTGGGAACTCGGTGTCGGTATTCTTGTTCCTCTTGCTTCGTCTTCAGACGTTTGGTGAATATATTCCTGGCGCTGCTTTGTGTTTGTTCTTCTTTGACCCTAAACTTTATTGGGTTGGTCATGAGGATATAAGGAGGAATTGTACACCAGGAGGCTATTAGCCTTCTCCAGAGGTTTTGTCCTTGATCTGTGTGTTTAGGCAGACAGGGCTAGTGGCAGTTACTGAGGTCTGTTGAGGCTCAAACCTGGTTTAAAGGGTCACCCCTATAATTCTGGGTCCTGTGTTCAAGTGATTAAAACAGTCTGACGCTAAACCAGAATAAAATCTTTAAGGTGTGCCACCGTAGCGAGAGGGTTTAGTCCAGTAAAACTCAGTTGGCTAAAACTCCTAAGTAAACCAGTTTCTTACCCAGTTAACGATAAAACAAGCTTAACTCTCGTACCAGGCTTTTTCTTTCTTTCTTCTTCTTTTTCTTCTTCCTCTACCTCTTCTTCTTTTTACTCTTCATTTTCTTCGCACTTGTCTTCCTCTTCTTCCTCTTCTTCCTCTTCATCTTTCTCTCTTTCCTCTTCCTCTTTTTCCTCTTCCTCTTTTAATTATTTTTCTTCCTCTTCTTCCTCTTCATCTTCCTCTTCCTCTTCATCTGCCTCTTCCTCTTTTACTTCTTTTTCTTCCTCTTCCTCTTCTTTCTCTTCTTCTTCCTCTTCTTCCTCTTCATCTTCCTATTTTTCTTTTTTCTTCTTCTTCCTCTTTTTTTTCTTCTTTCTCTTCCTCTTTCTTCCCTTTTTTCTTATTCTTTTTTCCTCCTCTTCCTCTTTTTCGTCTTCTTCTTTTCCTCTTCTTCCTCTTCCTCTTCTTCCCCTTCTTCATCTTCTTCCCCTTCTTCTTCTTCCTCTTCTTATGCTTATTTTTCTTCTTCTTTTTCTTATTTTTTCTTCCTCCTCTTTGTCTTCTTTGTCTCCTTCGTCTTCTTCGTCTTCTTCGTCTCCTTCTTCCTCTTCTTCCTATTCTTCCTCTTCCGGTTCTTCCTTCTCTTATTCTTCTTCCTTCTCTTTTTTCTCTTCCTCTTTTTCTTCCTCTTCTTTCTCTTCTTCCTCTTCTTTTTCTCCTCCTCCTCTTCCTCCTCCTCCTACGTCGACCTCCTTGTCGCCGGCGCCAAGTTCCCGCTTTCTCTCAAAACTATAAAACGTTTTTGTTCACCTAATTACTTTTCAGATCACGTGACCAACATCGCGTCTTTTTAATACAGAAAATACAACAGATTTATTTTTAATTCTAATTCATTCTTATACCTTTTGGTTTCTATTTATTTATTTTCATTTCATTTTATTTATTTTTATTTATTTATTTATTTATTTATTTTTATTTTTTTGTATGGTCCTTTTCCGTCCTAACCTTTTCTAAACCTTTTTCTAAACGTTTTTCCTAAATCCATAAACAAACAATTATTTTATTTATTTATTTATTTATAGTGTATGATCCTGTTCTATCCTAGCCTTTTCTAAACATTTTTCTAAGCCTTTTTTCTAAACCCATAAACAAACAATTACTTTATTCATATATTTACTTATTTATTTGTTTATTTATTTATTGTTTATGGTCCTGTTCTATCCTAGCCTTTTCTAAACCTTTTTTTCTAAGCCAATAAATAAACATTTGCTTAGAACTCTAGCCAGACAGGTACATCAGTGCAAGGATTTGTGATTTGTTTATTTATCTATTTATCAATTTGTCTATTCATCAATTTGTCTATTTATCAATTTGTTTGTCATTTATGCATTTTTTTCTTTTATTTTTTGTTCATTTGAATCTTCGTCTTCATCGTCTTTGTCAATTTTTTTGTCTTCGTCTTCTTTTTCTTCGTCTTCTTCTACCTCTTCTTCCTCTTCTTCTTCCTCTTCTATCTCCTTTTTCTTCCACTTCGTCTTTTTCTTCCTCTTCCTCCTCTTCTTCCCCCTCTTCTTCTTCCCCCTCTTCTTCTTCCATTTTATCTTCTTCCTCTTCTTCCTCTTCTTCTCTTCCTCTCTTCCTCCTCTTCCTCTTCTTTTTTAACCTCTTCTTCTTCCTCTTCTTCCACTTCTTCACTTCATCCTTCATCTTCTTATTCTTTTTATCTTCCATTGTTCCTCCTCCTCCTCATTTTTCTTCTTCCTCTTCCTCTTCCTCGTCTTCTTCCTCTTCCTTTTGCCCTCCTCGCACGGTACAGAAGGACATTCTTCCATAGTTGTGTGGTTCCCGAGAAGAGTCCATCAGGACGATACTCCAATACCTTGGAGTTTTCCTGGTCCAGACTCCTTCCTTGTTGTCCTCCCGGACTTCCAGTTCGCCTCTAATAGGTACCTCGTCCCTCTTCTTGAAAAAAAAAAAAAAAAAAAAAAAAAAAAAAAAATCTGTTTACGTAACCTACGCATCATCGTCTAGTTGTTTATGATTTCTCTCTCTCTCTCTCCTCTCTCTCCTCTCTCTCCTCTCTCTCCTCTCCTCTCCCTCTCTCTCCTCTCTCTCTCCTCTCTCTCCTCTCTCTCTCTCTCTCTCTCTCTCTCTCTCTCTCTCTCTCTCTCTCTCTCTCTCTCTCTCTCTCTCTCTCTCTCTCTCTCTCTCTCTCTCTCTCTCTCTCTCTCTCTCTCTCTCATTCTCTCTCTCTTTCTCTCTCTCTCTCTCTTTCTCTCTCTCTCTCTCTCTTTCTCTCTCTCTCTCTCTTTCTCTCTCTTCCTCACTCTTCCTCTCTCCCTCTCTTCCTCTCTCCCTCTCTCTTTCTCTCTCCCTCTCTCTTTCTCTCTCCCTCTCTCTTTCTCTCTCCCTCTCTTCCTCTCTCCCTCTCTTCCTCTCTCCCTTTCTCTCCCTCTCTCCCTCTCTTCCTCTCTCTTCCTCTCTCTCTCTCTTCCTGCCTCCCTCTCTTCCTCCCTCTCTTCTTCCCTCTCTCTTCCTCCCTCTCTCTTCCTCTCTCTCTCTCTCTCTCTCTCTCTCTCTCTCTCTCTCTCTCTCCCTCTCTCCCGTTCTCTGCCCATTTTCCTCCCAGTTTGTTTTATTCTGGCTATCACCAAACAATTTCATTCATTTTCAGCAATGAATGAAATGATGTCTGTCCCAACCCCTTCCTTACCGAGTGGTACTTATCCCTTTGCTCTGGCTGCCGCCAGACGATTTTATTCAGTTGCATGGCTCCCCCCCCCCCCTCCATCTTGATAGTGAGGGATCCAGAAGGCTTTCCAGTTCTTTTCGCTCCTTTAATCGTGTTTCCAAAATTAATTCGTTCATTATATCTACTTCCCCGTTCAGGTGAGCGTTGCATTTCGTACCTATCGTTGATATTTGGACTTTATTATTAAAAATTTCGTAAAACTTACTACTGTATACTGCACCTGCCGTCTAACAGTTTTATTCAGAGAAGAAAAATGTAAATATTAAATTCGAATTATAATTACTTCGTGTACATTTGCCACCAATTGTAAGTGCCCTACAATGGCTAGTGTTTTCTGAGAGGTGAATCTTTAGATCGTAAATTTACGACCTGGACGAGTTACGACCTCGCAAAGTTACGAACTCGGGTAGTAGTGATAGGGATAGTAGTAGTAGTAATAGTGATAGTACTACTGATAGTGGAAGCAGTGATAATGAGACTGATAGTAATTGTAGTGATAGTACTGTTCAATGTCATCTAACTTGATCTATCTAACCTGATCTAAGTATATTCTTATCCAACTTCAAATAAATTTATATAACTCGATCAAATCTAATCTATATAAGGTTAGGTGGCGGGTGTTAGGTCTCAGACTTAGGTTAAGTTATGTTTAGTTATAAGCATTAATGGGATATTGAATATATTATATAGAAATACTATAGAAAATATTCCATCGCCTTTCACCCCTGTGTAATTTGTTACATGGTCCTTGATTGAACACAATTACTCTGTGTATATTGTTTTATTAATTCATTCATTTGTCTATTCATCTATCTGTTATTTATCAATTTACTTATTTATTATTCATTTATCTATTTATCTATTCATTTATTTACCTATCTATTTATCTATTATTTATCTATTTTTATTTATCTATTTATCTATTCACTTATCTATTATTCATTTATCTATTTATTTATTTTTTCATTCATTTACCTATTTATCTATATATTCATTTATAAATATTTATTTATTAGTTTTTGTTCATTTATTCGTTAATCTATTTTCATTTAGTCGTTTATTTATATATTTATTTATTCATTTACTTATTTTTTTTTTTTTTTTTTTTTTTTTTCTTTTTTTTTGTACGGTTGGGGAATTTAGGTAGATTAAGTTACATTAGAAAATCGAACAAGACTACTTTGAAGAAAAAAGAAATGTATATTGATATTACCCCCGCGATTTTTGTTTTACGACGCTCATGCATGAACGCCTTATCTCAAATAAAAAAAAAAAAAAAAAAAAAAAAAAAAATATCGCTGCCCGACACACATACTTTTTCAGACTCTTCTTCCCCAACGAGTTCCCGCCCTTCCAGCAACACGTTTCCGTTGGTCTTGCGCGTTCTTCCCCTCCCGTCCTCTTGAGAGGAACTAATTCACTCGACTTCGGTCATTTACGAAGTGAGGAAGAGCTCTGAATAGGCTGCAATGGGAACCGAAGACGCCTTCTGAGGTTATTAGGCGTCTTTCTTCCACGTGGGACCATCTGCAGGAAGCTAGCAGACACCGAGAGGAGGTCCAGTTTTTGGGATCCCTCGGCAAGAACTGTTCGGGAACGTCAAGCCTTTGTGGCTGCATTTGTTTGCGCTTCTGTGTGTACGTGTGTGCGCGTGTGTACACGCACACACATGTGCGTGCATGTGTAGCGTATTAATTCTCCCAAAAGTACCAAAATGAAACCAGACGGGGACATACCTTATTTCCTCATTTCAACTGAAACAGTAATTCGATTTTCTTAAACCTCTGGACGTTCTGGATTTAGATCACCTCCCCTGTGGGTCTATGGTCAACCCCCAGGCCATCCCCTGGGATTGGGACACGTAGGGTATGCTCAGTTATCTGCTGTTTTGATCAAATCCTGACCAGGTGGTCTTGCTCTGCTGCCAACCCAGAATGAAGAGACGAATACCAGGATACTTGGCGCCGCCAGTCATAGCATGTGTGTGAGAGAGAGAGAGAGAGAGAAAGAGAGAGAGAGAGAGAGAGAAAGGGGGGGAGAGGGAGAGAGAGGGGGAGGAAGGGAAAAAGGGAGGGAGAGAGGGGGGATAGGTAAAGACAGACAGGCAAGCAGATAAACTGACAGGCTGGCAGGTAAGCAGACAAGCAAGCAGGTAAGCAGGCAGATGGGCAGACAGGCTGTAGCAGACAGACAGACAGACAGCCAGAGGGACAGGCAAATAGGCAAACAGGCAGGTAGGCAGACAGGCACGCACTCAATACATACAGACACATGCACACACACCCGCACACACACAAACACACGCACCCGCACACACACAAACACACGCACACACACACACACACGCACACACACACACACACACACACACGCACATACACACGCGCACACACGAGCACACACACGCACACACACACGAGCACACACACACACACACACGCACACACACACACACACACGAGTACACACACGCACACACACACACACATACACGCGCGCGCACACAAACAGACACGCACACAGACACGCACACACACGGACCCACACGCACACAGACACGCACACACACGGACCCACACGCACACAGACACGCACACACACGGACCCACACGCACACACACACAATACATACTCACATATGCATACATAGACATGCATACACACGCACATACACCCGCGCTCGCGCGAGGGACTGAGAAGTCTGCATCCAGCCAGCAATCGAGCTCGCTCCGGTGTATTAAGTGGAGGGAACCATCTGCGACGCCGACGACGATCCAAAAGAAGAAGAAGAAAAACCAAAATTTAGCTCAAAAACGCTCACACGACAAAGACCGTTCAGAGGACGAGGAGCGTCTATCAGGGCCGGTTTCCAACCCTGAAGGGGGGAGGGGGGGAGGAGACGGGGGGAGGTAGGGGTGCCACGGAAATGAAGAAACCCCCCAACCCGACAACCATTGCACCAAGGGAAGTGTCACCCGGAGAGGAAGGTGTTCTTGGCGCCAAAGACTCCTTCTTCGGTGCCAATGGGGTTAATTGGACATGAATAAAATCGCTTGGCGACAGTCGGAGGTGGAAGGTAAAGTGGATCCCGTGACTCAACGGGTCAAGTCGTCGCCATAAAGTGCGCCCCGGACTGCCTGCGCGTGCATCCTTACTGTCGTGGGAACCCGCTGGTCTCGTTTGATGCAATACATGACTTTCTGTATCAAGGAAGAGAGTTGAGAGCAAGAGCCGGGTCTTGCATTGTTGCTCTCTTTGTCCGCTTCTCTTTTCTGGGTCGAATTTGTTTTTATCCCGACCAAGCCACCTCCCCTTCCCTCCCGATCCCTACACGCAGAATCCTAACTCCACCCCCACCTGACCTGCACGCGCGCACACACACACACACACATACACACACACACACAAACACAGTTGTCTTGACCTGAGATAACGTTAGATTTTTTTTTTTTTTTCGAGTGAATGATTCTTCTGGAATTCCCATGTCTGTTGAGGTCTACTTAACGCTTTCATTTGTTTTTTAAGACTCACCGCCGTTCTTACTGCCACTGGGCGATTTTAACGATCGCGAATAAAATAATCGCGAACAGAAGAAAAAAATAAACGCGAATAAGATAATCGCGAAAAGAAAAAAAATAATCGCGAATAAGATAATCGCGAATAGAAAAAAAAAATAATCACAAATAAAATCGTCTGGCGTTAACCAAAACAAAATCCTTAAAGTTTGTCATTGTGGCGAAAGAGTTAAGGATATAATAGTCAAGTGATAACATTTACATCTTATGATGTTTGTTGTTTTTTGTGGACTATTTTTCTAGCGCTTCTTTTCGTATGCTATCGCCTTTCCTGTTGCATAAAATGCAAATTTCGTGCGTGTACATATATGTTTTTTTCAATTTACTGTAGATAAATAATCTACAGAAAAATGAGCTTTTGCGGACATCCACACCTGGCCCTTGAAATATGGACTCTAGTTCACCAGCGTTTCTATCATTAGGGACAATCTCTCACCCCCACTGAGATATCAGAACATAGTAAATATGTTTCCAGTTGTTGAATATTTGCTATATTTTTACACACATTACTTCTACATCAAAAAATGTATTGATGTAGTAATGGACTTAAATTGGACAAATTTAGGTTTAAGAGTGATTAGCGAATGGAATGGACTTAATAACCATATAGTGAGCGCCAAAACAATTAGTTGTTTTAAGGGAAGATGAGATAACCTCATGTATTGGGATGAAATGCGATAAAGGACATGAAACTGACTAGTGTAGACCTTATGGTCTCTTGCAGTCTCCTCCATTCTTAGGCTATTTTGTTCTTATATTCTCTTTGTATCTTGACAACATATCCTGTATCCCATGATTACCCTTTTGACCCTTAGATAGTTCCCATGGTTACCCTTTAAATCCTTGGATAGTTCCCATGGTTACCCTTTTGACCCTGGGATATATCCCATGGTTACCCTTTTGACCCTTGGATAGTTCCCATGATTACCCTTTAGACCCTTGGATAGTTCCCATGGTTACCCTTTAGACCCTTGGATAGTTCCCATGGTTACCCTTTAGACCCTTGGATAGTTCCCATGGTTACCCTTTAGACCCTTGGATAGTTCCCATGGTTACCCTTTAGACCTTTGGATAGTCCCCATGGTTACCCTTTCGACCCTTGGATAGCATCCGCTGGTTCTTGTTGACTCCAGACGATTTCATTCAGATGAGGGTTGACCCCTGGGTTGAGTGAGGTCAAGGTTTGACCTTTGACCTGAGGACGCCATTCGTGTATTTTGTTATGTAAAGCGGCAAAGGATTTTAGTGATTTGAAGTGAAAATCCCAACTGAAAAGAGTGGCAAAAGGACTTTGGTACCGTAAAAATAAGTAGATGTATAAATAAATGGGTGGATAATTTAATGAATTAATAAATAGATAAAAAAATAAACAAGTAAGTAAATAGAGAATGAATAAATATTCAAATAAACATAAATAGATGAATGAATTAATAGATAAATAAATACATAGATAAATTTGTAAATCAATAGATAAATAAGTAGGTAAACAATTAAACAAATAAATAGATAAATGCATGAATGAGATATATGAAATATATAAGAATAACTAAACCAAGGGTTTGACTGCAAGGCGTCTATTCTTAAGCGGTGCTCCGCGGTGTGCTTGTCAGATGTTTGTTTGGAAGCGCTGACCCGCTGAACGCGAATCAGAGTTACGACCTCCTCTCAACAAACAGCTTTCCCTTTACCGAAGACAGATCGCCTCCTACTGAGCACAGGTCATAACATAAACAAACAATGAACAGCCAATTAGGATGGATGCTCGACATCCGAACGCCATCCGAAAGTCATCCGCGAGCTTTCTCATATCTTTGTCCCGGCCGAAGTGGCGTGGAAGATGAATTAAATCACCTGGAGACAGATAGAACGAAATTAAGTGCCACCCGTTACGGAAGGGGTTGTGGTCTGGCTGAACCACGTTTAAATTTCTACATATTGGCCTCCTCGAGTCTCCCGATGTTGATGGCTTAGAATAAAAATGTATTGTGGTTGATAAATATATATATATATATATATATATATATTGTTGTTGCTGAGTGATACATTTCTGTATACTGAAGTTATCTTTTAGAAGTAAAGCAAGTTATTGTGGTCCCATCGCGCCCTTAATGATCACTTGTTCCTACGAAGGGATTTGTAGGATCCTTCTGACGTTACTGTCATTGTAAGGAAAATTTTAGGAAAACCTGTTTTCTTTTTGTTTCATTAAAATATGTAAACAAACCATACTATTTAATGTTTATTTATTTGTCTCTAGATAAAGCCATTTCATTATTGCGTTGTTGCACAAGCTATATGCGAAACACTTCAAATATCACAAATGACAAAGAAGACAGAAATGACTTTACAAGAATGTAAATCGAACTTTAGATGAAACTAAAATGGCTGTACCATGAGACGCCGCGGACTCGAGCTCTCTGAAACGATAAAAGCGCTTTTCACGATCTATTGCAATTTATTGCATAAAACGTATTACAGGGACTTGTTCTGTTTTTTGTTTTTTTTATCACTGTGATGGTGCGATGTTGGTTTCAACCGGTTGTGAAGCTGCAAGATACAGTAGCACTGAATTACCAAAAAGAGATCAATTTGATACTCCTGATGACTCAGTTATGCGTATGATGTAGGTCTTTCGAGAAGAATACTTCTTCAGTATAAACCTACCAATATATATATACATATATAGACATACATATATATAGATACATAAAACACACATGGCCTTAAAACCTTCCTAAAAACACTTCGATCCAAGTCAAGAGGAGGCGAACAAAGACAGGGAGGAAAAGGAAGGGAAGAAAGAGAATAATAGGGAGAAGGAAGATAGGGAGGAAGAGAAAGAAAAAGGAATAAATAGAAATATCAGGAGGAGGAGGAATAGAGAGAATATGGGGAAGAAGGACTATCAGGAGGAGGAGGAGGAGGAGGAGGAGGAGGAGGAGGAGGAGAGCAGCTGCAGAAGGTAGTGTTAGATCCCGGTGGACAACACGAATTTCGAAGTTCAGATATGCGAGCACTTTCCAGAGGCTGATTCCTCTTCAAGAAATTAGGGTTTGTGTCTTCAGCAGGAACGTGATAATTTCTTCCTCATTGTCCACTAAGGACTTCGATCGACCACAAATAGCGCGAAACCAGACGAATTGTAGTACAAGTACCCTACCAACAACCCCTCA
>NC_134802.1:45013043-45023043 GCF_046742065.1 Oratosquilla oratoria | reverse complement strand
CAACTCTCCCCTGTGCGCTTGGGCTGTTGGGGCAGAAAACAAACAGTCACTGTTGGTAGGTGTGCGGGATTCGAACCTACAACTAAGCAAATGCGAGACCAGCACGTTTCCGACAATTCCAGCAAAGCATCATGGAAACAAATTGAACAAGACCGCATGGCTTATGGTTGTAAAGAAACTGTTTTCTGTATCTGTGATTAAACCCCTGGAATAGCTTAAACGATTGTACAGTATAGCCCAAGCTAAAATTATACAAGAATACAAGGCAAAATATGATGGAAACAAAAATTGTATTTTATGACTGTTGGTCATTTTCTATATATATACTAACAGTTAAGTACTAGTAAATATGATTAGATACACACACAGACACACACACACTGGTACCAATTGGGCAAAACAATAGTGTGTACAAACACCATACATGAATTTAAGAACAAACTAGAAGTTGCGACATACAAAGACAGGTCACCACGAGCATAGTTCCCCTACCAGTATAATCCAACTAGGTAAATACAACTAAGTAAGCACACACACACACACATACTCTCACATACGCACGCACACACACACAAGCACACACACACAAACACACACACACACACACACACACACAAACACGCGCACACACACATACGTACACACACACACACGCACACACACACACGCACACACACACACGCACACACACACACGCACACACACAAACCAAACACACATACCTACCGCCCTCCCTCCCTTCGGTAAGGTACCGTGCAATCAAGCACTAAATCGAATACTTCGACTGATTGCGAAGCATCGACGAGGTGAGTGGTGGAGGAGGAAGAGGAGGAGGAGGCGGTGTCAGCAGCAGCAGCACAAAGTTGGACGAGAACAGGCTCAGCTGCAGAGCCTCGACAGCTGTAATAACAACAGCCATAGTTGACCTCGTGCATTGGGGTAAATAGTTGGAAATAATAATGAACAACCTAATTAAATGGGGAGCAATATAAACGGGCTCATTAATAGTTGCATATAAGGTGATGGTGACAGCTGTCGAAGCAGTTTGTGTTAACAGGAAAAGTAGCACCTTCAAAGACGATACAAGTAGTCGTAGTGAGAGGCGAAATAGTACGTACTAGTGATACTAGTGATGGTGGCTGTGGTGGTGGTGGTGGTTGTGGTGGTGATAATGGTGGTGGTGTTGGTGGTAGCGGTGGTGGCGGTGTTGTTGTTGTTGGTAGTGGTATCATTCCTTTCGTCATTAATGTTATCATTCTCGTCGTTTTTGTTGGTGGTGATGGTGGTGGTGGTGGTGATTGTGGTGATGGCGGTAATAGAGATGTTTGGTGATGGTGATGGTGAAGTCGGTAGAGTTAGTTGTGGTACAGACAACCCGTAGTAGTTTTAGTAGAAGTAGTAGAATCAAAACACCAAAACTAGTAGATGATCTACCAGTTGCATTCTACAAACAGGAACACTAGTAACACGTTTTCTATTTACCGATAGAACAAAGGCATCTGAATATGTGATAGTGCAACAATGGTAGATAATGATAAGGAAGACGGGGAATAAAAGGAAAAACATTGCGTGTGTATGTGTATGCAAAACAATGAAACATTTATAAAAAAAAACTCCTCAAAACAAAAAGAAAAAAATGCTCATTAAGCCAAAACAGGAGTAGTAGTCTGCAGATTGGATCCATCAGGAAGGGATTTCAAAAAGACAAAACGCCATTCATTTTAACTTGAGGTAGATCTATTAAAGATAGAAAGAATCGTAATGTCCACTTGGCAAAATTTACATAACAATCTGAAAAAAAAAAAAAAAAATATTCAATGATCTCTGAGAATTAGAGATTGATTCTCCTTCCACACTCGCTTAATTGTGTGTTCGAATCCTGCAATCCGCAGATATTGAGCATCTAGCAGCTTGTGTTTGGCAAGTCGTTATGGTAGACAGTATTGTGATTTTTTTTTTATTGCAACCGATATTTTTTTCAGAGAATTCAATTAGATTCTATGTTTGGCATACTGAATGCATTTCTTTTCATAAATTGTTTCTTTTTTTAAGCCGGTCAGTTAACATATACTTTATCAAAGAAAGTCTTTGGCATATTAAAAAGAATAGTAATTTATCAGCAACGTACAACCATAATTAAAAAGTACCACTTTCAACCATACAAACATCGAGAGTCGAAATCTTCTGATGCCATTTTAGTGAAAATTCATTCTAGTGTAGGTCAATTTATACGGAACAAAAAAATAAATAAATGAAAAAAAAAATCACATTTACTTGATTAAGTTCTTTCCAACAATGGTTAGTTTAGTCATTTTATTATGGCTAACACCTGAAGATTTTATTAAGCTCTGGAAATACTCTCTCGATAAGGAAAACTTAATTCCAGGAGAAAGTCCTGACCTGACCTACCTGACCTGACCTGATATTAACTGACCTGATTTGACTTGATTGTACAGATGAGCAGAAACTAGAAGTCCTCCGTAAGATCTTTGGCTAGTTAATCAATATGAAAATATTGTTTGCATTTATGTATTTTATTTGTTATTTACATTATTATAGTTTTTATTTATTATTTCATTATTATGATTTTTTTCGCATCCGACCTAGATATGGACCAAAAGGTCTCCTGTCGGCATGCTCCGCCTTTGTAATCCTTTATCTACGTCGTTGTATAAACATTACTTGTTCGACCTGTATCGTTAGCAGTATTTTGGAAATCTTGCCCAATGTTTGTCAATAATTATTCTAACCTAACCGAACCTAACCTAACCTAACCTAAAATAACCTAATCTAACCTAACCTAACTTAGAATAACCTAACCTTCCTGACCTACCTGACATAAAATAGCTTAACCTAACTTAGCCTAATCTAATCTAACCTAAGCAAAGACCTCAGGAAACTTCGGAAATGATGGAGATGATGACGTCTTAGGCTCGTTTCACACGTATCGACTTTTTGCCGTGCGCCGTCCACGGCACGACGTCGTTCTCTCAAATAATCATGGGTGTTTATGGAAACTTTCATGTGTCACGACCACGTGTGAAAGCCTCCATAGTCACCCATGGTTACTTCAGAGCACGACGTCGTGCCGTGGACGGCGCACGGCGAAAAGTCGATACGTGTGAAAGAAGTTTATATTTACCTCTCCGCACCTAATAGCGGTTCCTTACCAGGTGGACTCGAGTTCGATTCCAAACGGCCATAGATGACAGCCACCAGACATACATAAAAGATACTCGAGTAAGAACATCGTAGATCCTGTGTCCTAAAATATTTAGAACACATCTTATGACAAGTTCCAAATAACTAGAAGACGCTTCACACTGGGCAATTTATCGTCAACTGTTATGAGTTCATTTGCGTAGAAACGACTTCGGTAAAAATATTTTAATTTTTCAAACTCCAAATATCAAATTACCTTTGAGTCATATATCTAGAAGCTAAACTAGGAACTAGGAGAATCTAAACCAATACGAATGTTAGACACATTATTGAAATATTCTTAGGAAAGTATAAAATAATGTAGGCAAAGTCTTATTCTAGATTTTCAAATTCACGAAAATTGACGGTAATCTCCCCAGTGTGAAGCTGAAACACGAGGTAATATCTTTTACCTTTGTGTTCAGATAGTTTCTCCATGGGAAGGAAACGAACTCAAGGTGAAGCGAGATCGATTCCCAACGCTTGGTAGAGGCACACATGGCTTCCCCTATGGCTAAAACACATTTCCCTGAAAAAGCGTAGACTCAGGGATGACTTGATGAAGGTCTTCAAAAATTAGGGAAATGACATCAAAAGTGATTAAATTTTCACACTGAATACGAATCAGACGAGAAACAATGGCCTCAAGCTATCAAGAAGTAGATTTAATTTGGAAAGGAGTAGAAACAACTTCCGCCAAACGTGTAGTTAATGAATGGAATAAACTTCCTGTGGAGACAATTCAGTATAGTACGGCTCGAAGTTTTAAGATTCGTTTAAGTAAGCACCTAAGCAATATTCCGGTATGTCTACCAACTGTTTGGCTCACTTGTTTATTCATTTCTCCGTTTAACTTCAACTATGTCTTTTCAGCGTCCGACCTAGTTATGGACCAAAAGGTCTCCTGTCGATATGCTCTTCTTTTGTAATCCTTTTTAAACAACCCCCCTCCCCGTTCCACTATCTCTCCTCCCTAGTTATGGACCAAAATGTCTCCTGCTGTCGATATGCTCTTTGTTTGTAATCCTTTTTTAAACGACCGCCCTTCCTGTTCCACTATATCTCCTCCCTGGCCTAGTTATGGACCAAAAGGTCTCCCGTCGATATGCTCTTCGTTTGTAACCCTTTTTTAAACGACCGCCCTTCCTGTTGCACTACCTCTCCTCCCTAGTTATGGACCAAAAGGTCTCCTGTCGACATGCTCTTTGTTTATAATCCTTTTTTAAACGACCGCCCTTCCTGTTGCACTCTTTCTCCTCCCACGACGTGTCTATGTCATTTGCAGCCCTTGGTGAGAGTCTGGGCGTCTGTGTTTAGTATCACAAGAAGAGCAGCTGCCGAGGGGAGGACCCCTCCCTCTTTGGGGAAGGTACTAACGGAAATCGCGATACTTATTTGGTCATGAGATTAAAAGGGAGTAAAGAACGATGCTACTACTACTTCCCCCTGCTCCTCCTCCTACTGCTTCTGCTGTTCCCGCTGCCCCTGCTGGTAATGACCACCTGTCGCCTGTCGATGGGTCATTATTCACGAACTGAAAAGTACTGCATACAGAGGGTTTTTTAGGGCAGGAAATGATGAAGAGTGAGCGTTTGTGCACAACCATACTGTCCATTCGTCAGCCCAACTGATAAGTAAATCCATTGCATAAACGTCCAGGCAGATAAGAACACATAACTGCAGCACATACGATCACACATGTAACAGTTACACAAATGATTATAGGTTTAGTAGTTGTAAATAGTCTGCGTAGAAATAATTCAGTTACACTTCTTGCAAATAGATAAATAGATACTAACATATATAAGTATACGAATAGATAAATAGATAAAACAAGTAAACATAAATAAACAAGCAAGTAAATATACAAATAAACGTATAAATAGAATAGATAAATATGAGTACACAGACAAACAAATAAACAAGACAAGCGAGTCAATGAAAGGATAAATGAATGCATAAATAAACAGGCTCTCCACTGACGCAACTCTGACAAGAGCCGAGAGTTCGACTTCGATACAAATTCGATCTCGAACAGCGGGAGGGTTTGCTGTATACGGCCAAGTCCAAGGCCTCGGCTGTAAGCGTTCAGAGCCTCCATGTGTCGTTCCAGGATGTAAGCATCTCCGCTTGAAGTGAACACCTCAACAGTGACCTGGCCTGACCTGATCTAACCTGACTTGAGCTGACCTGCCATGAGCTTCCTGGCCTGACCTTTCTGAACTGACCTGATCTGAATTGACCTGACTTGACTTGATTTGATCTGACACCTGATTTGACCTGGCAAACCTGATTTTACATTACTTGACCTGACCCTAACTCTTGCTCCCACGGTAGATCGTAGATTTAATTCCGAAAGAAAAGGGGGACAAGAGGGAGGAGTTGGGGAGAGGGAGTATTATGTATATATGTATGTATATATTTATGCATGTATGAATGCATGTATACACGTGTGTATGTACGTGTGTGTGTGTGTGTGTGTGTGTGTGCGTGCGTGCGTGCGTGTGTGTACACATATACACATACATTAGGACGAGCGCCCCATCTCTGGACGCACATTACCCAATGAATCGACCCACAAGTCAGCCAACGAGGGGTGGTAATGGCCTGCTGGGTTATCGATGATAGCTGGTCTCACCCAAGGGTCCTCAGGGGCATTGAGGGACATGTCTTCAGGACCCTGAGGTTTCCTGCATGGAGACTAGACTCTATGACCCTGAATGTCAATAAAAACTTATTTTTTTTAGATAGGAGTACCTTACCTCCGTTATATATTCTAGAATGATATTAGGTGATGGAGTGACTAGGTTAAAAATAAATTCTATGATTGGTTGGTCATCATATTCATGCATATGTTCACTGCCAGATTTGCATTCGAGTAGACCGAGGTTAGTTTCTTGATAAATGCTCCGACTAAACTTTGTTCTTTCCAATTTTTTCTCCACTCTCAGCTTGTATCGTTTCTTTTTCTTGGTTAATATCTTTCCTATTTGTCTTGTTTGATTTCATTCAAATTTTCATCTATTCTGAATGCAAGACTTCAGCAAAATCACTATCTACTATTTCCATTTGTACCTTGGCATTGTCCACAGAAATGCTTACGTTGCTATCTGGCTATCCTGTTAGATAATTTATGTACATAAGGAACAAGACTAGCGCCAGCACTGATCCTTGAGGAACTCCACTAGCTACCTCCCTCCTCTTATGGAACTGTGCTTGTTACCTCCGTCCTCTCTAAGTGATTTGTCCAAATGAATCCTCTCATTTGACTTTCCTCCGAGAGGTTTCTCGTCCAGTCCAACACTTTGCCTCTAATTTCACCCTTTTTTGTCCAACTTCTCTTGTAGCATCTTGCGTGTTGCCTTATCCATTGCAATCATTAAGGCGAGATGTATGTGGCCCACACACACACACACGTTTCCTTGTATCAGTCGCCTTGTAGCTCTTACATAAAGACTTTACAAATTTCGGAAATTAGTTTTCTTTCCTGAACCCTGGCTGTCTAATCTTTTATTTTTTCCCCAATGGTCCAATACTTGTCTTTGATTTTCTTTCAATGCCTCGCATGTTAAGCTTATTAGCCATACTGTGTGTGTGTGTGTGTGTGTGTGTGTGTGTGTGTGTGTGTGTGTCTGGGTCTGGGTGGGTGTGGATGGATGTGGGTGGGGGTGAGTGGGGGTGGGGGTGAGTGGGGGTGTGAGTGTGGGTGGGTGGGTGGTTGTGGGTAGGCTGTTCACTTTAATATGCCTCCTCCCGTTTCTTGATGTTGATGGCTTAGAATTAAAGTGAATTGTGGTTGATAAATGTAAATCTGTTCACTAGGACCCATTCAGTGTTGTACATATATACAGTGTATATATATATATACATATGTATAGATATATATATATATATATATATATATATATACTTTCGTAAAGATCTATTCCTGTCTATAAATTGTAATTCAACTGTTCTTCATTTAGACAACATGGCCGGCGTTTTGAAACAGCCTAAGAACAAGACAACCCCTCCTGACCGAAGACAACCTCATGACAGGGCACAACCCACAGCCAAGTTCTTAATGTAAATCTCCCCTCCCAATGTTACACATATTGCAGGAAAATCCTATTTACACAATACCCTGAAAGGACTGTAAACCATATCCAGGACGACATAACACCAGTAGATCACCACACCTTCCTAAATAATAATAATAAAAAAATAAAACCATAAATGAAATAATGAATAAAGGGAGGGGCCCACATTAACAATGTCCTCCAGATCGTCCAACAGGATAGAAGCGCCAGTGGCGAACACTCCATAACAGCATCAACAATATTATTAACTGATGCCGGTCCATCGTCGTTGATTCTTAGCTTCATATTTTATTCTTCATTTCCACTATTCATGTACATATATATTATATATATGTATATATGTATGTATATGTATATATGTATATGTATTTACGTATGTATATGTATATATTATGTATATGTATATACGTATGTATATGTGTATACGTACGTATAATTCGACTACATAAAGATACAGAAAAAATCAAGATCGAGAAAGGAGTACGGCAAGGCGATACCATTTCACCCAATTTATTTACATCTTGTTTGGAAGAGATTTTCAGAAGGTTGAGTTGGGAAGAGAAAGGTTTGAAAATTAATGGCGAATATTTGAACCACCTAAGATTTGCGGATGACATTATTCTTATTTCAGAAAGAGCAGAAGACTTGCAAGATATGCTGAGCGATCTGAACAAAGAAAGTCTCAAAGTAGGTTTAAAAATGAATAAGAGTAAAACCAAAGTAATGTTCAACACGAAAGTTCAAAGTAAAGAAATTATAATCGATGGTGAGAATCTTGAAGAAGTTAAAGAGTATAATTATTTAGGGCAGATGGTGAAAATAACCAAAGGTCATGATAATGAAATAAAAAGACGTATTGTAATTGGGTGGAAAGTGTTTAGTAAGTAAAATGAAATCCTGAGAGACCTTCTACCTTTATGTTTAAAACGTAAAGTTTACAATCAATGCATTCTTCCAGCAATAATCTACGGATGTGAGACTTGGAAACGGACGAAGGCGATGGAAACAAAACTAAGGACTGCACAGAGGAGAATGGAGAGATCAATGATGGGAATAACACTGAGAGACCGAAAGAGAGCAAGTTGGGTGAGAGAGCAGACTAAAGTGAAAGATATTGTGGAGGCTGTAAAATAGAGGAAGTGGAATTGGGCAGTTAAGTTGGTGCGAAGGACTAATGAGCGATGGAGCTAATGTGTTACTGAGTGGACGTCGCGGGATAGGAAGCGTGAAAGAGGGAGACCAGACACAAGGTGGAGAGACGAGATTGAAAAGTTTGCAGAAGTAACGTGGCAGAGGCTGGCGCGGTTTTATGAATCATGGAATGCTATGAAGGAGGCCTTTGTTTAGCAGTGGACTCGGGATGGCTGATTTGATTGATTGATTGATTGATATGTATATGTGTATGTATATGTATATACATATGCATATTTAAAAATTATCTAAGGCAAATGAGAGAGAATTGGGTGGGGAATCTGAAGATCACCAAGTTGGTCACAACGTTAGGGCAATAAACTCTATTCTCAACACATCTTCGTTTGCCCTTCCCCCACCCAATTCTTTCGCATATGCATATGTGTATATATATATATATATATGTATATATATATATATATGTATATATATATATATATGTATATATATGTGTGTGTGTATATGTATATATATATGTGTGTATATATATATATATGTGTGTGTGTATATGTATATATAATATGTATATATATATGTATATATATATATATATATAATATATATATTGTGTATATGTATATATATATACAGTATATATGTGTATATATATATAATATATATATATAATATATGTATATATATATGTATATATATATATATATATATTTACACATATACATATCAACAATTAATTCTGTTCTTTAATTCATTTTCTCCAATTTCCCAGGTAGAGCAGATCCCACGTACCCACAGTAGCAAGATTATTTTTTTCTGTAGTCGCTCGTCCATAGCGGACAAATGCTTCTGCCCCTCCCTGAGACAGGAGCGCAGGGAGTGAGAGTGGGGATAGGGAGTGGGAGGGGGGGGGGAGGGGAGGACGGCCAAGAATCCGCGGATACATCACAGAAGGCCCGGTCCGTTTCGGTCCGCTGCGTACGGCAATCTGGCCGTGGACGACGCGGCGACGACTCGGCGCTGCGGCCCCGGGTTCGACGAGCCGAGCCCTCCGTCCCCCCACCAGTCCAGGCATTGGGGCGCACCCGTGTCAATGATTCACCACCTCGGCGGTCTTGGATAGCACGATGGACTCGGCAGCGACAGCTGGTGTATGTAAGGATGAACCTCTGTCATTTTTTTTTTTTTTTTTTTTTTAACGTCCCAAGGCTTTAAGGACGAACCTCTGTCAACTGATGTTTTGATATATATATATATATATATATATATATATATATATATATATATATATATATATATACATGTATATACATATATATATATATATATAAATATATTTGTACAACACTGAATGGGTCCCCGTGTTTAGAGATACATTTTAACAACCACAATGTACTTTAATTTCTTGATGCCTTAAAATTAAAGTGCATTGTGGTTGTTAAAATGTATACATATATATATATATATATATATTTATATATAAATATATATAAATATGTATATGTATATATATATATATATGTATATGTATATATATATATTTATATGTAAATATATATAAATATGTATATATG
>NC_134802.1:44985543-45000543 GCF_046742065.1 Oratosquilla oratoria | reverse complement strand
CCTTTTGAAGATAGTAAAGATTAACTTTAATTGTAACTATGTACAGTGAATGTGTACAGACATAACTAAACATCACAATCATATCCACACACACACACACACACACACACACACACACACACACACACACACACACACACACACACACACACACACACATACACACAGGTAATTACAAATTATATATATATACACACACGTATACACACACACAAACACACACACACATATACACACACACATATACACACACACATATACACACACACATACACACACACATACACATACACACACACATACACACACACATACACACACACACACATACATACACATACACACACACATACACACACACATACACACACACACACACACACACACACACACACACACACACACACACACACACACACATACACACACACGCACGCACGCACACACGTACGTACGTACGTACACAGGCGGGGACACCTTTATGGGTTGTCTTCTTCATCTTGAGCTTATTTCTTTG
The DNA here is from genome assembly GCF_046742065.1 of Oratosquilla oratoria. Taxonomy (NCBI): domain Eukaryota; kingdom Metazoa; phylum Arthropoda; class Malacostraca; order Stomatopoda; family Squillidae; genus Oratosquilla; species Oratosquilla oratoria. The sequence continues at coordinate 45,000,026 of NC_134802.1, read as the reverse complement.
TTTCAGCAAGCATAATAGACGTCAGTGGGGAGTACATAGGGTGAAGTTCCGAGTTTTATCCCTGACCAATCCCATAGTATGGCTTCTGCTAGATTGGTAAGGATCAAAATTCAGACCAAGACCTATGTCTTTCTTACCCACCAAAGCAAAGGATTTTAGAAACGATGCGATGCATGACCTCACCTTACTCGCTTTGACCTGTCTACATATGGGTTCAATCAGGCGGATACTTTATAGTCACTGGCTCGGTCAACAATAGATCACATCTGAGATGTCCAGAGCTCAAGTTTACGTTTCTATCACATGTGCCTGAGATTAAACCTAATTCGATCGCGTTTCTTGCGGGTAAACTCCTTGACGTTGCTATGATTCTTGCCCAAGGAGGGAGGGAGAAGGAGGAGGGAGGAGGGAAGAGGGAAGAGGGAGGTCTTTCTTTTACCTAAACAAGATCGCTTGCGGCAGACTGACCATCACTGTATTGAAGACATTCCTTCCACAGCAACGATGGATTCTCATTAACTTGTGTGTGTGTGTGTGTGTGTGTGTGTGTGTGTGTGTGTGTGTGTGTGTGTGTGTGTGTGTGTGAGAGAGAGAGAGAGATGCTGGCGCCAGATGGTTTGTTAGTCCGATGCCACCTGAGACGCCAGATGGCACCGCAACGGGTTCTTTCTTCGTCCTCTATCTCCCAACCTCCTCTTCCTCCTCCTCCTCGTCCTCCTCGTCCTCCTCCTCCGTCTCGCCCTACGTGGAAGGATCGATCGTAGATATGACAGTTTATTGCCTCGTGATCTGAATCGGATTCTTTCGATCAGGGAGGGGACAGGGGAGAGGGGGAACGGAGGAGAGGAAGAAAGGGGGAGAGGGGGAAAGGAGGAAAGGGGGAGAGGGGGAAAGGGGAAGAGGGGGGATCCTAATGGATCCCACGGGATCGTCCGCACTTTAGTTGTGACCCTCTCCTCTCCTCTCCTCTCCTCTCCTCTCTCGTCATCATTTCTTGTATCAGTTCTGCCATGACCGAGTCTCCTCTCAACGTCATCATCATTTCTCCCTTCGCCATTACCCATCTTCATCATTATCCTCTTTTCTTTTTCATCATATTCCTTTTCATCATCATCACTCTTTACATGACCTCTCCTCCAAAGATTTAGTTTACTGTTTGTTTGTCTTTTTTCTAAAAAGATAATTATTCAAGATAGACTGAATGTGTGATGGATTACCCTCGTGTGATAAACAAAGCCAACTAGTGGTAGCCAGAGTCAATATAGTAAGTGCTTATGTACCCTCCAAGAATAAAAATGATTGCCTGACTTCCTGGGGCTCTATGAGATCTGAGAAAAATTTAGGCCTACTTATACTCCTCTCGCGAGGTCATGGATTTCTTTCTTCCCATTGCATTCCCTGTTTTTTTTTTAGTTTGTCTTTATCTATTCTTTTGTTTCAGCAAGTTTGAGAAATGTTAGACTCACGTGTATGGCAACAACCGGAGGTGCTGTCATAAATCGAGTTTAGCTGTTCTCGCACCCGATGAAGCAGCGTATGGCCGACGGTCTCCATGCACTAGGGGCTTATGCTTTTCATATAAATGGCATAACCCTTCTCCCCATTCCCACAAACACACACTGAACATGGTTACCAATTCTGTCATCAATGACAGAACTATCCAACCCACCATCCATCAAAAGTGTCGGACTGATTTTTCATCATCATCATCTTCTTGCTCTTATTTTCTTGTTCTTATTTGTATTCTTTTTTCTTATTCTTATTCTTATTCTTATTCTTATTCTTCTGTCATCTATAAACATCGTATCTAAATACATTCACTCGCTTACCAAATTACAGTTTGCACTTTTTTCACTTAAGCTCATAATGTAACCTGGCTAGATGATTTACGCTCTATTTACAGTCTGGTCTCATTAACTGTGCCCTTTCGCTTTTAAATTTACACCTGTGGGATAGCCGCTTCTGTTTACCCTTTTGCGCCCGACACCTCACGAGTAAGGACATGTTCACTGAGTCGGCCACGGCTGTGCCAATGGATGAAAGATTTACGAGAAACGTCTTCCAGCGGTCAAGATGGATTGGCGACTCTCGATGATTTGTAGATGGTTCTCTCCCTGTTGGGAATCTCTTAAAATCGGAAGTTTCCAAAGTGCTTCTGGTGTTGTTCTAGATTCTTCTTTCGAACGTTGGAAGTTTCAAAAGTGATTCTGGTGTTGTTTTAGATTCTTCTTTGGAACATCGGAAGTTTCCAAAAAGCTTCTGGTGTTGTTTTAGATTATTCTTTCGAGCGTTGGAAGTTTCCAAAGTGCTTCTGGTGTTGTTTTAGATTCTTCTTTCGAACATTGTAAGTTTCCAAAGTGCTTCTGGTGTTGTTTTAGATTCTTTCGAACATTGTAAGTTTACAAAGTGCTTCTGGTGTTTTAGATTCTTCTTTCGAAGATTGGAAGTTCCCAAAGTGCTTCTGGTGTTGTTTTAGATTCTTTTTTCGAACATCGAGAGTTTCCAAAGTGCTTCTGGTGGTGTTGTTTTAGATTCTTCTTTCGAACATTGGAAGTTTCCAAAGTGCTTCTGGTGTTGTTTTAGATTCTTCTTTCGAATATTGAAAGTTTCCAAAGTGCTTCTGGTGTTGTTTTAGATTCTTCTTTCGAATATTGAAAGTTTCCAAAGTGCTTCTGGTGTTGTTTTAGATTCTTCTTTCGAACATTGGAAGTTTCCAAAGTGCTTCTGGTGTTGTTTTAGATTCTTCTTTCGAACATTGGAAGTTTCCAAAGTGCTCCTGGTGTTGTTTTAGATTCTTCTTTCGAATATTGAAAGTTTCCAAAATGTTTCTGGTGTTGTTTTAGATTCTTCTTTCGAACATTGGAAGTTTTCAAAGTGATTCAGGTGTTGTCTTAGATTCTTCTTTCGAACATCGGAAGTTTCCAAAGTGTTTCTGGTGTTGTTTTAGATTCTTCTTTCGAACATTGGAAGTTTCCAAAGTGATTCTAGTGTTGTTTTAGATTCTTCTTTCGAACATTGGAACTTTTCCAAAGTGCTTCTGGTGTTGTTTTAGATTCTTCTTTCGAACATCGGAAGTTTCCAAAGTGTTTCTGGTGTTGTTTTAGATTCTTCTTTCGAATATTGAAAGTTTCCAAAGTGATTCAGGTTTTGTTTTAGATTCTACTTTCGAACATTGAAAGTTTCCAAAGTGTAGGAGTTCTCGGTTGAAAAGAATAATCTGTAAATTAGTTTACAAAAATATTTTCGCTCTTGTTGCACATGAGGGTTACTTTCGGCTGAATAAAATCACCTGGCGATTGCCAGAATAAAGTTACAAATCGTCAATTTGCAGTTATTTTTTCTGATTTTTTTATCTATTCAATTATTTTTCATTTATTTACTTGCCCATTTTTTTTATTGTATTTGTTTTTTACTTCTCTATCTATTGATTTACTTTATTTCTATTTGTTTTATCTATTTCAATTTATGCTATTATTTCATTTTATCTATCTTTATCTTTATTTTCTTTTTAATACAATGTTTTGATGAAGAGGTCTCGAAATTGCACGGTCATGGACCTGCGGTCTTTGGAACACACGAAGACGAAAGAAGGAAGATCCAGTGCCAGAAAGAACCTCTTGAGGGTCCTCCAGACACATCAGCCAGGCTATGGGTGGGCAACCCTTGGCACGCGTGCCAAACCTGGCACACTAACGATTTCTTCCTGGCACTCAAAACCCAGAGCTCACCTTAAAACAAACAACTGATAAATATCTAACTTTTTTGTATGACAACTGGAAACCACACCCTAGGAGGTAAAGGGGGGGCGGCCTACTCGTATGTAGGCCTATGATTTTATTCAGTTGGACAGCGAGAAATTTTTGTATCAAAGGTTTTGCTTATCTTGACACCCACACATGAAAAGGTTCCCCATCCCTGAGCGAGTACATCTGTCCCTCCTTTCATGACAGAATCCCCACACTTCCGAATGGGATTAAATGTCCGGGGGGAAAGATTTGCCGGAGCATTGGTCCAGCCGAGATGATAAGACGTGGCAATCAGTCTGATATCACCTCACCAAAAGTCCATAGACGAGTTGATACTGAAGACCTTTCCAGTTAGGTCTAAGGCTGAGACACGTACTGTGTTTCCGCAAATGTGAGGTAACGGAGACAATGTAAAGTCGCGGTTCTTCTGTCATCTTGGAAGATGTACATCTTCTAGATATTACAATGTTTTACGCAAGTTATATGATGCTATACTGAAGCAGGGGCATGTAGAACACACCCATTTTGACGTTCATAAAATTCTGTGAGAAATAGAATCGTGTCACTAAAATTTTTTATAACTACCATAATTCCCCTTCTGGCATAGGCGCCATTACCCCATTGTTTAAGGCTGTACATTTCCTTCCCATCGGAACACATTTAAACCGACGTGAGAAATCTCACGAGAAATAAGATGTACAGAGTGGCTCTAAAGTCTGAGCACAAAGGTGTTCCTTCATGGGTCTCGTTTTTTTTTATTGAGTACACTTTCCCCTTTAATATGTTGCTCCAGAAAGAGAAAAACTCAAGGGGGTTAAGTTCTGGTGAACAAGGAGGCCATTCTACATGACCAGATTAGTTAGCTACATATACCAAAGACTTTTCCCCCCTTACACGGGAGGTAGCCAAAAATAAAGGCATAAAAACCACTCCCACCCATTCCATCCCCTACATACTCCACTCCCTTCTACCCTTTCCCCTCCCTCTTATCTTGGCACCTGGATGACGGGTCATCCCTGCATCTTGCCCACTGCTTTGGGTCAGAAGCAATGTCGCAAGACACAGCACATCCACAGCAAGGCCGCTTCATCAAATCGGCGACCCTCTCCCCTCTCCGTCTCCTCATGCAGAAAAGGAGAGGACGGAGAGAAATCCCTATTAGGGATAGTTAGTAACAAATAGTGATATTTCATGTGTGTCTAAACTTTATGGACACTATGTACTATGCCAGGCTCGGAGGCGGGGCGTGTAATTCCGTGAGGAATATCTTGATCATTGTGGTCACCAGCACAGTCTCCGATAAGTTACGACCTCTATCGACCTGGACGCTTCTCCAACCGCGAATTCCAACATAACCAAATATTTACGGAATTCGTGATTTCCTGGAAACCGAGTATCGCTGGCACCTGGATCCAGAGCCGTGGCTTCCACCGTTGGCCCTGGAATGTCTGGAACGCCCGTGGGAGGAAGGGAATCCTCCCCGTTCTCCTCAACTTCCGATTGAGGATCCTGCAGGACCGTAGAACGTTCAGGAACGAAACGTTCCTCAGAGAGAATCACGCGGTGTGGCTAAAGTCCAGGATCAGGGGCTTTCTTTCGTGGTTTCCGGGGATTGTTACCCACCAGGACCTCGACCTTCCAGGTGGTCTGGAACAGTTCGTGCATGTAACGCAGAAGACGATACCTGAAGGAAGCTGAGATCACCTCAGGTCCGAAGTGAGTAGCAATTGGTGGGAAGGGCATTACTCCTCTGTGCCGTGGCCAGGATTCGAACATAAGCCCGAAATCCCCACACAATTACCAGACCGGCTTCCTTATGTATGGTGAGAAGTGCATGTGAAGTTTCCTTCGGTATGTTGGAATGGCTGTGGCTGTGAATGAAGATTGAAACCAGTGTAATCAGCTAGGATTCGAACATAAGACCGAAATCCCTACGCGGTTACCAGACACGCGCACTACCACTGAGCCATGGCGAGCCCCCAGCTGTTGTAGTTGTTATGGGTTGTAGTTTACCAGCAATTCTATCCTTATAGTCACTTTCGCGCCTCTGTCATGCGGTATGTTATACGTCATATGTAATCTTAGTTACTCGAGCTATGGCAGTAGTGAAAAATGACACGGTTAGGGGGTACATATATCACGGTTGAATATTTAGTACTATTTCTGTAGTAAACTGTACCTGGCTAACCACCTATGTACACAAACTGAAGAGGTGTTTGTTTATTTGTTTTTATATAATTTTCTTTGTGCCGAACTTTGTGTGTGTGTGTGTATTTGTGTGTGTGCATTTGTTTGCGTGTGTGTGAGAGTGAGTGCGTGAGTGCGCGCGTGCGTGCGTGAGTGAATCAGTAACGTGGATGAGAATCGCTGCTATGTGATCTTGTTCTCTGAACCTGAAAGAGAATAAATTCCGGGATGGCACGGTGGCGTGTGAATATTCTGTGACACTCTCAAGCATCTTCGAGTTCCTGGACACTCTTAAAGAAACCGTGAGATACTTTTGAGTTAGAAATCACGTGACTTAAGACAAAGAATTTTTTTTCTTAATGTCCATAAATAGTTAGTTCGTGGTTCTTGGTTCTTGGGTTGCCTTGAAGCAGTCTTTCTTCGTGTGAACTTTTAATGATGGGATCAGTCAGTGATTCTCGAGGGGGGGGGTAGATTTATCACGTCCTAACGGCAAACATATTACATGATAAGGGGATAAATGTACCACACCTGAAAACTAGCTGTTTATGCTTTTATTCATTTTATTCATTTTATCTTATTTTATCTTATTTTGTTTAATCAATTTTAATTTTTTATTTATTTTGTTTTATTTGATTTATTTATTCTATCTATTTATTTATTTATTTGCTTATTCATCTATTTATTTTATTATTTCTATTTTCATTTAATTTATTTTATTTTATTTTATTCTATTTTATTTTCATTTTTTTTTTATATTTTTTTTTTTTTTTTTTTTTTTTTTTTTTTTGCGTGAGAGTAACGAGGTCAATGGCTAAATGCATCAAACCAAGGAGTGCAAGCGACAGAGGAATTGTGAAGAGAAACGCTATTCCAAACTGAATCAAACCGCCTGGGTTACAGAGTAAACTCCATTAAGTGTGACACCTTTTCCCACACTCATTCCCATAGGGTTAAGTGAGACAGGCTAGCCGAGGTGGTCCTTAACCCTTTAGAGATAGGGAGCTCCTCTAAGTTGAACAAAGTTGTCTGGCATTAAAGAGAATATACTCCTGTCATCCATCTGCTCCCAATTCACCTTCGCACGATTGAAATCGCCCTGTGTTAGCTAGAATAGATTCCCTAAAACTTAATACTGGTAAAAATAAGTGTGTTAGGAGTCAATGTTGATACATTTGAGCCTGGAGTCTCCCTCCAGCTGAATGAAATCATCTGGCGCAAGTTAAAATAAAGTTCCCAAAGGTGAACACGGGCGGAAAGGGATTGAATGGCATAAACTCCTCACACATGTCCTCGTTCGGGTTAATCAGAGCTTAAAAACAATCCAGATTATTACTCTTATGGCAATTTGAGCCCTGCCGCCAGTGAGTTGGACCAAGGTCATGGTTCATTAGATTCCACGCTACAAAGTCCTCTGTGAGGGGCACCGCTCTAGCCTTCCGACATTAAACCGAATTATCATCTCTTATGGTCAATATTTTGTCTTCGTTTTTAATTCCCAACGCGTTAAAACAAACACGCTATAGTTCTTATAGGGAAGACTGTTAAGCCAGGCTAGTTATCCTATATTAATCTATTCAGAGAGTTCGTCTAGATAACATAGAGAACTTTCTAGTTCAGACGATATCACCTTCCAATGAGAGAATCGTTCATCATTTTTTTATAATATCGTTTTTGAAAATTCTTATTTGATACGGATCTTACTACTATTAATTCTATACGTTTTATGGGGACGTAAACAGTCATTTTTGGAGAATATTAAGTTCCTTATAAAGCTCACTCATTGAATAACTTGTACGTATCCAGGTCCCAGAACCAAATAAAGAATTTCATTAGGATTAAATGTACTTGCCACAGAAAGATTTAATCATTCATAAGTGCAATGGCCTAAAAGCTATTTTTAACCTTTGTTCCATGTTTTGTTGCAAATTATAATGCAAAACGGCATTCCTCTTGAAAAGTTGTATATGTGGATCAGTTTGCAACTGGCTTGGTGCTGACATGCGTTGCGCGGTGCGTGTTGCGCGCTACATGTTGCGCGCTATGTGTTGCGCGCTTTGTAAAAGCATAAGAACAAAAATAAAGGAGGCTGTAAGAGACCATAAGGCCTACACTAGGTAGTTCCATGTCCATTACTACCTATCACCCCATCCATAAAGTCATCTAACCTTCTCTTAAAACAACTGGTAGTTTCAGAGTTCAATACATGTTAACCAAGTCAATTCCATTCGTTAATCACTCAATTGGTAAACCAGTTCTTGCAGACTTCCTTCTTAAATCTAAAATTATCCAATTCAAATCCACTCCTACGAGTCCTGCCCTGTTGTCTTGATACGATGCCTTTGTCTGTACCACCTTTGTTAAAGCCCTTGATCCACTTGAACACCTATTTGTGTTGCAGAGCGTAATACATAACGGCAGATTCCTCGCGAAATTTTGCACATGTGGATCGATCTGCAATTGGATAGGTGAAATCCTTTGGGAGTTTGTTACGCGGTGCAACAGAGCTGCAGGTTTTTTTTATGAAAAGATGCTTATGTGCACCAGTTTGGAGTTAGCCAAGTGTGGTCGTGTGGGAAAATAAGGTGTATGTAGCAATATACAAACTGTATTGCATGAAAGTATTGTGTGTTTGTTTGTGCATGTGTGTGTGTATGTGTGCGTATGTGTGTGTGTGTGTGTGTGTGTGTGTATGTGTGTGTGTGTGTATGTACATGTGTGTGCATGTACATGTGTGTGTGTAAACATCCTTAATCTCTTCCACCTCAAATCCAGTCCACACTCTTCTTTGTTTCTCTTTTTTTTCATCGTTGAATTGTTTATATCAGTCCGATCTTTCTTCATTCTCCCTCCTCCACGTTTCTAACCTCAGAGTATGACGCTCCCCTACTGTGTGAAATCATCTCGTTTTTTCGTCTCATTTCTCGAGTGCTTTACCCGAGAATTTAATGAGGTTAGCGCTGCCCGGCTGGAAACCAGTTTTGACTCATGGCCAGCAAGCGAGCCAGCCAGCCAGCCAGCCGGACATTGAAGATACTCCCTGTTAACGGATAACAAATGTGGACAATTTGTGTTTCACACGGACCTTCCGTGAACTCCTCCTTTCTTATCCACATCGTGTTTAGTCCCCTTTGCCTCTGCAGAACACACGCGGGAGAGTTTATGTTGATACACACAATATACGGTGATCATTATTTTTTTTTCTATCTATGTTTTGTATGGATGAGCCATTTGCATTCAGTACACAACACCCGCGGGACGTTTTCGGCTCATGAGGCAACGTACACAGACCTTTTGTGGCTCATTAGCAGCATATGAAGTTTCGAATCTGCCATGTGGGTGCGCTCCTAACCCCTACAATACGTTGACGTCCTTTCGACAGAATAGAACCACGCGTTGTTGACCAGGACATAGCCGTTAAATACGGCCACTGTCGCCAAGGTGTCAAAGGAGATGCGGCCATAACCCAATACCGAAGTCAGAGCACCTCATGGGCTGAATGGAATTGTCTGGTGACAGGTTGAGTAAAGTCCTGGAGGAGGGTAGCCGTGTTGTAGACGAAGTTACGACTGTGGGTTACATTTTGTTAAGCGGAGGGGATGAGTGTGGGGGGGGGGAGTCGTTCTCGGTCCCGCAAATGCCAGAACAGATTATGCCCTCGGTTGCACGGACAAAAGGTGAGGAACCTACGGCAGGAGACGCTAAGTAACTGTGGCCGGAGCCATCACCTTTACCCTATGAGCTTTGGGAGCTGTTGTGACAGGTAGCACTCACAGCTGGGAATCGAAGAGGAGTGCGGGATTCGAACCTCCCAATAGATCGATTGGACGCTGCGGTCGATCTTAGTCTCCGGAAGAAGAATCGAACCCGAGACCCGGTTCCGGCCCCGGAAGGAAAGTTTGGGTAGCGTCACAGTGCGCCATGGTATGTACGTGTTTCGAAAAGGAACCTGTCACAAGCCAGTGATGAGAGGACCCTATGGGACAATCGGGAACATCTGCAAGTGGGTTGGGTTTTTTTTTTTTTTCTTAGATTCAATGATATATTACAAAGATGACTGAACAGGGGCAAAATGAAATTTCCAGGTAAAAAATAAATAAATAAATAAATAAGAACTTTTCTCACATTCATGGCTTAATACTAACACCCCAAAGCCCCGGCATCTATGAAACTGGCACTATACCCTTTAGGTAAAGAACTCTGTGATGATGGTGGTGGTGGTTGCGGCTGGGTGACCAGGTTCCCATGGGAAGGGTCTCAGCCACCGGTCCTGGCCCGCCACGCTTGAGTACCTCACCGTGGTACAACGGTGGTCCTCAGGAACACCGGTATACCACCACCAGGTCCTCCTCGACGCTCTCCCGCCGGCGTCTCGAAGTCCCTAAGGGTTTCCCCGCGTCCCGGCGTCGGGGGACGTGGAAGACGCCCGGTGGGGTAGTCCTCAAGGTCCCCGCGAAGACCCTGAGGGCAGAAGTCGTGTTCCTTTGGTCAGAAGGGAGCCGGCCACTTTTTTCCCCCGTTCTTCTTCTCCTCCTCCTCTCTCTCTCTCTCTCTTGCCCGCTCGATGAACGGTCCCCAAAAATGGACAAGTGACGATCGCAATGCGCAAACCAACGATGACCCGATACCAAAAGCCATATTGATTTGTACTACCGCTAAAGAGAGCCGAATCAGGCCCTATGGCCTCTGGGCGTAAGGGCCGTTTTCCTCTCCTTCCGGTAGAGACTAATTTAGTGGTGAAGTACCCCGGATGCCTGTATTTCACACGGCGAGGCTTATTAGAGTATCGACCGGGTGGGTTCACGCTCCCCGGAATTTGCTTTGCGCCGGAAACCGTCCGGAATGTGGCCAGGAACGACAAGACCGAGGAATAATAATCAGCTGCGGTTTTTAGTCGGGTTGCGGTCCCAGCCTCGGTTAACACACTCACGGTTTCCTCTCTCTCTCTCTCTCTCTCTCTCTCTATCTATATCTATCTATATCTATCTATATCTATATCTATATTTCTATATATCTATATTTATATCTATATTTATATCTATATTTATATCTATATTTATATCTATATCTATATATCTATCTATATAAGTGGTTCTTACCCTGGGGTACCAGTACCCCCAAGGGGCACGAAACTTTAAACCAGGGGGTACGAGACAACCGTATTGTATATTTACCATGAGAAACCATAATGTGCATTCATTGTATCCTACTAAATGATATTTTCAATTTAAAATAAAAAACATCTTTGTTCAATAATGGAATATATCTAATAATTTCTCACCAAGGTTTGTATCACTAATCCTTTTCATATGTTTGCACTGTATTTATATTGGATGGAGGAACGAGAAATTTTTCTGAGATCAAGGGATACGGGCACTGAAAAAGGTTAAGAACCACTGATCTATATCTTTATCTATCTCTTTATCTCTCTCTCTCGCTCTCCGTGTATATGCTGTATATATATATATATATAATATATATATATATATACACATATATTCATATATATACATATACATATATATAACACACAGGAACCCACAGTCGGAGAAAGAATAAACTTCGAATAAAGAATAATCCTATATTTCGGCTATCAACTGTAGCCCTCTTCAGGAAAGTACATAAGATAGAGAACAGAGGGGACTTATAAACTACAGTAAGAAGAGATGTGGACAGTTGACCTCACTCAGGCGCGGGGCAAACTGTTTGCCCCGCGCCTGAGTGAGGTCAACTGTCCACATCTCTTCTTACTGTAGTTTATAAGTCCCCTCTGTTCTCTATCTTATGTACTTTCCTGAAGAGGGCTACAGTTGATAGCCGAAATATAGGATTATTCTTTATTCGAAGTTTATTCTTTCTCCGACTGTGGGTTCCTGTGTATTATTTACAAATGTGCCACTACATTCCTATTTAGACATATATATATATATATATATATATATTTATATATATATATATATATATATATATACATACATATCTGCTCTTTGTCTCATCTTTCTTACAAAACCTGTTCGAGATGGGTGACCCTGCAGAGATTTCCTTTCTGTCGACAGAGTTTTTGTAATAATTAGATTCTCAAGCCTATCCACCGCGTCAAGGTGTCACCTCTCGGATATATATATATACATATATATAATATATATATATATATATATATATATATATATATATATATATATATATATATATATCACCATTCATTATTGATGTCTATAATTTCGGATCATGGTTAGTCCCGTTGAGTGACCTCGGGTCAGAGACCTGGATGATGTGACTCGAGGCGGGGCAGGAGTAGATGATGACGTCACCATAAGGGTCAGTGCAATATAATCCGATGATTACAAAAAAAAAAAAAAAGAGGAAGACTAGAAAATAGCCTCGTCAGTCATTAGAACAAGTTTTGATCATATTTGGGTTTGGCCAAACTGCCTTTCTTACCTCTCGTTTCGAAAACGTTTTAAGAAAAGTTTTCAACAAACGTTCATCCGCATAAAGTCGTGATATTATTTCACTATCGCTGCCGCCTCTTGTCTTCTAAAGTGATAATACGAGAAAGACAAAAAAATAATAAAATAAAATAAAAATGAAGCTTTAACTTTAGCCACTTATAATCAACGCATGATGGATGGGTGTCCAACAAGAGAGAATCGTTCCGTTGGATCCTCTTTGATCCTCCTTAGTAGAATCCAAACCTCTATTAACTCCCCCATAAAGGGATCTCTTCATTCTCTTATGGATTCCTGACCGCCACATTTGTTTGATGGAGACTGAACCAGAAACCAAGGGTAACGATAAACAAGATACATTATTACCATAAAGTATTTTCCATTACCAACGTTTCATTACTATAGTTTGGTTACACAAGAGCATATGAGTGAAGAAGACTCCAAGAGACCATAAGGCCTACACTAGACCCTTCATTGCCCATTACCATCTATCATCCCCATCCTTAAAGCTATCTAATCTTCACTTAAAACAACCATTAGTTGCAACGCTGACTATATGGTTACTAAGTCTACTCCATTTGTTAAACACTCTGTTGGTAAACCAGTTCTTGACGATTTCCATCGCGAAGTTCCTATAAATCAAAGATGATGTTTACTATTAACTTCCTGCTCTTTACCAGATGAATCTGATTCCTGGTACCTTGGCCATCATGTGGTACAAAATTAAATTTCTAACACACACGCATGCATGCACGCACGCACGCACGCATGCACGTACAAACGTGTGTGTATATATATATATATATATATATATATATATATATATATATATACATATATATATAAAACCATCATCATAATATTAGCCATCTTCAGTCCACTGCTGAACAAAGACCTTCTTCATAGCATTCCATAATTCACACAACCGCGCCGTCCTCTACCACGTCTTTCCTGCAAACTTCTCAATCTCTTCTCTCCACCTTCTGTCTGGTCTCCCTCTTCCACGCTTCCCATCTCGCGGCGTTCACTCAGTAATGCATTTGCTCCATCGATCATCAATCCCTCGCACCAACTTACCTGCCCAATTCCACTTCCTCTCTTTTACCGCCTCCACAATATCTTTCACTCGAGTCTGCTCTCTCATCCAACTTGCTCTCTTTCGGAAACTCAGCGTTATTCCCATCATTGATCTCTCCATTCTCCTCTGTGCAGTCCTTAGTTTTGTTTCCATCGCCTTCGTCAGTTTCCAAGTCTCACTCCAGTATATTATTGCTGGCAGAATGCATTAATTGTAAACTTTACGTTTCAAACATTAAGTTAGAGAACCTCTCAGAATTTTATCATACTTACCAAACACTTTCCAACCAATTGTAATACGTCTTTTTATTTCATTATCATGATCTTTGGTTATTTTCACCATCTAACCTAAATAATTATACTCTTCAATTTCTTCAAGTCCCTGACCATCGATTAGGATCTCTTTACTTTGAAATTTCGTGTTGAACATTATGGTTTAAATCATTCATTTTTAAACCTACTTTGAGACTTTCCTTGTTCAGATCACTCAGCATATCTTGCAAGTCTTCTGCTCTTTCTGAAATAAGAATAATGACATCTGCAAATCTTAGGTGGTTCAAATATTCGCTATTAATCTTCAAACCTTTCTCTTCCCAACTCAATATTCTGAAAATATCTTCCAAACAAGTTGTAAATAAATTGGGTGAAATTGTATCGCCTTGCCGTACTCCTTTCTCGATCTTGATCTTTTCTGCATCTTTATGTAGTCGAGTTACAGCTGTCCCTTTTGCATAAATCTTTTCTAAAACCCTTACGATCTGTTCGTTTGTACCCTGCTTGCGTAGTGAGTTTAGTATTACTATTTGTTCAACCGAGTCAAAGGCCTTCTCGTATTCAACCGTTTTCTCGGTTAGTTGGTTCATCACCTGCAAAAGGTCTTAAGTAGAATATCCGCTTCTAAAGCCTGCCTATCCTCTCGGTTTCCATCTAAAACTTGACTTAGTCTATTTGTAAGGATCCTGGAGAATAATTTGTATACGTTTGATAGCAAGCTAATCGGTCGGTAGTTACTAAGGTCCTGGTC
>NC_134802.1:44958043-44980543 GCF_046742065.1 Oratosquilla oratoria | reverse complement strand
GGGGAACCCTGGTTGAGAAACGCTGATCTGGAGGCTTCCAACATAGAAGAACAAGTACCTCCCATCCCCACCCACCTTCTCACCCACCCAGTCCCCAGTACTGAAGGAATTACGCGGACGTTGTAAAGATCCGCAACCCAAGAGTACCTGAGGGTTGTTTATCTTTACAAGTTGATATTTGAGGTTCCTGGTCTTAACAAGCTCATTCTCAGGATGGCCAATCTCTACAAACTTGTTGAAAGGCCTAACCTGACCTAACCTAGCGTAATCTAACTTGACCTAACCTAACCTAGCCTAGGCTAGCCTAATCTAACCTAACCTAATCTATCATTACTGTTGGGACCATTTATATTTACAAGAATATTTCTGGGATTGCTACTCCTTACAAGCTAGTGTGTGGGGTAGCTTATTTTTACATAGGTACTCTGCGGATGCTGGTCTTTACAATGTCCGATTACGCTACCAAAAGAGTCGGTATCTATGGGTGGCACCCTTTGGCGAAAGTGAACACCTCAGGCGCAATATCGAGACTCCGCGTCCAGACATGGCTGAGTAATGCACGGCAGATAATTGCAGATAATTACAATACCACCATATTTCTACCCTCTTCTGGAAACCAAACAAATCAGGATATGATGCAAAGAGGTACATAATTAACTTAAAATGTATTCCTTTCCACTATCACAAACTATCTTTTATGAACAATTACACCAACCGGCACGTTTTACCGCAGCTTATCTTTTCGTTCGGAGACGTAACCCCGATATAGCGCTGGCTACAGCGAGCCTAGGATATTTATTTTATTAAGTGATTGTTCCACGCGGTAAATGTACGTTTAGCTCATTGCAATTATATTACTAGCCTACCACAGCCAGTGGCGGGCGACGCGCATGATATATTTGGGTAAACGCGTTGGTAGGTTCGGTTGAAATTACCAGCCTCGTACTTTGCAGCTCAAACCAAAACATCCCCATTCAAGAGCAAAGAATTGGCACTCTAGACAATCGTTTGACTATCATCATTGAGCAATGAACGATCATCGTTAGGCAGTAATCGCACCGAGCAGTACGTACTTTAAGAAGTGGGGTTGGTGTCTTTAACATTTCACAGCTTCATGCTTACCCCGTGTCCCTCTTAATGCTCCACCTTATTTAAACCGAACCTCGTGTTATATGCTCCCTGAGCACCTAAGCTGTTATCCTTATCTCCATTTTTACCACCGTTCATGATATGGTTCGTTTTATGGCCTTGAACAGGCGAGTTCATCAATGTCAAGCCACCAGGAGGAAACACCCTCTGATTTACCACCCCCATAAGACCTGCGGAGGTGGAGGGATGAAGGGGGAGGGGTTGGAGGGGGAGACAGAGCCTTGAAGTCAAGGAACCGGTCAGGTGCCCGACGAGGCACTAGTACAACCGAAGTACGTGCTTTGACCTTAAGGTTAAGTTTGTCACTACTGTCCCGAGTGTATCGTTCTCTCCTCCTGCCGGATTCAGGGACCCATTGGGCGCTCAACAGCGTAGTGTGTACTGTCGATTTAGTGTCAGAACGATGTGTGGACGCTTGTCCTTCGTCGTCGTATGCACAATGGCATTAGGCAACCGATGCGTTTCTTGAATGTGGGTACGGTGTAAGTCGCAATACTGCTTCACTGTGGCTGTGGATGTGATGATAAGATGTTTGGTAGACTTTAGAATTTTTAGTCATGTCTTTAATTGCTCGTAAAGTAACTTCGCTCTATCATCATAAGCGCTGTCGGTCGGAGAGAATCATACCCCCACCCCCACCCCCCACCCATCTCAAAACCTATCAACAACCTTAACTTCATCTGGAGGTGGGGCCCCAATGGGCCGGTGCCTAGTCTCCGGACTGAAACCAAGATCTCTCTCTATCAACACCCCAGTTCCCCTTTTCACATAAGAATTGACAACCGGCAACTGTTCCTCTCCTTCTGCTGCTAGACAAACATAATAAAAGAGGCAAAGAGACAATGGTCCAACGTTTCTCCTCAAGGAGAGTTCTGTAAAAAGATGTGCTACTCCTACGCTGCGGATGTCCAATGAAACTCCATACAACAGTTAGTATCACTGCTATGCTATGGCACTGTACTCATGTTTTCGATGTTCTACATCGCATCATTCTTTTCCTTTATTGTTTTTTTTTTTTTTTTTTTTTTTTTTTAGTTGTACTCCTAGTAACTTCTACCAAATCCATTGCCTGGTAGCGAGTGAAGTTCCCAGGATATTCTATTTCTATCTTGTTTTATCATAGTTTAGCTCACTTTACTTTAATCTAGTTCATTATATTCTATCTTATTTTGTCACTACGTTTCCTCCTTTGTAAAAGAAGATAACCATTACCATTCTTCACTGCCCTTATCACGAAGTTTTCCTTTCTCTCGTGTACTCCCAGCCCGAGATAAGTCGGGCGCGGCCGTCTGCAGGAATGGATGTGAATGCACAACAATAATTTCTTAAAGCAAGAGAAGGTACCTTCTCCGTGTTTTTACTGTCGATCACGCCAGCAAAGGGCACCATATTTCTCTCACTCAACTTTGGTCTTTGTATTTATTCCCAAATCTTCAGTACTCGATACATTTTCTAGTCCATTCAGATATTCATTCGTTTTCTTTATAATTCACATTCACTTGCATTACATTTACACGCGATCTCAGATTCTTCAAAGTCCATATTTTTCTAACAGCTCGCCATGCGCATTCACATTCGACCTACTACCGTCAACATTCCTTACACATTATGTTTTATATCTATCCACATTCACTCGTAATTACACACACACGCGCTCGTAACTTCACACACACACACACACATACACACACACACACACACACACACACACACACACACACACACACACACGTGCAAAATTGGTCACCAACTACTTCAGTCTCTTCAGAATCATCCAAAGTGGGGTGGCATCAGCAAATAACAATTTATTCACTCCTCATATCCTTTCATACTCACCCATTTACCTATGCCTAGCAAAAATTCTTGCATGTCTGTCTTAAAAAGAGAATCCAAACAGCCTCTTCCATTTCTAAAGCCACGTTGTTTCTTCTTAAACCCTTTTCTTATTCCCTTCCGATTCCTGCCAACACACGTCCATACAAGTTATCCACCATACTCAAAAAATGAATCCTTCTAAAATTGTCATACTCGTATTTGTCTCCATTTCTCTTATACATTGGAGCTACACATGTGCTCCTCCAACCAGTGCACCCCGTTCACTGAAACACACATTAAACAACTCCACCAAACACTCCACCATTACTGCTACGCCATTTCCCAGACATTCCGCGTGACTCCCATATCATCCTGATGCTTTATAATCTTTAATTTTTCTTTCTTTCTTTCTTACCTTCCCTCCTAGATTTAGATTTAAGAAGGAAATAGGCAAAATTTTGTTTACTAATAGGGTGGTCGATGAATGGAATAAACTTAGTAACCATGTAGTAAGCGCTGAAACCATCAATTGTTTTAAAAAACGATTAGACAACTTTATGGATGGGGATGACAGGTGGTGATGGATACGGAGCTGCCTAGTGTAGGCCTTATGGTCTTTTGCAGTCTCCTTTATTTCTTATGTTCTTATGTTCTTATGTTCTCCTCGTAACTACCCTATCACTCTCCTGGCACATCATAGTCAATCCCTTGAGATCTACAATCACAGTGACCACATATCCTCCACATTCAACAACTCGGAAATACACTGACCATCTCCCTCTGAAAGTCCTCCTTTCACTTTTTCTCAACTAAAATCATTTCTTCTTAGGCATTTCACTTTCTTTTAAAACTTCCTTTCAAAAAATCGCCAGACAAACATCCACACGACCTCGCATTTCCATTCTCGTTGGCCTTTTCTTCGCCATCCGTTCCGCTTCTGTCCTTTTAATTAATGCCTTGCATGCATCTTTTTTTCTACCCATTCCTCACATGCTCTCCTTTGTAGACACTACCACACTTATCTTTTAGCACTCGTACCTCTATAATTATACACTTGATATGATGATGATGCAAGATGGCGCGAGGAACACTCAATAGCCACCATTATGCTGAATCACCCAAGAGCCTTATTGTTCTTGACCATTGCAGAGAACGGGCAATCCCTTCGTCCAGCCATCAGACATGTTCTACTGTTCTAAACTGATTATGCACAATAGGATGAGATGATTCCACACAATAGTATAAAGTTATCAGATGTTTTGATCAAAGGGGACGACAGCGAGAAAGAAGCGGGGCAAATCTGGGATTACATGTGTTTCGCTCGGATTAGTTTTAATGAAGCAGTTCAGAGTGACTCTGCCTGCCTTCCCTTCCCTTCCCTTAGCTTACTTTCTCTTCGCTTCCCTTCCCTTTCATTCCTTTCCTTTCCCTTCCCTTTCATTCCTTTCCTTTCCATTCCCTTTCATTCCCTTCTTTTCCCTTTCCTTCCCTTCCTTTCCCTTCCCTTTCTTTTTTCTTTCCTTCCCTTTCCTTTCTTCCCTTCCCTTTCCTTTCCTTTCTTCCTTTCCCTTCCCTTTCCTTTTCCTTTTTCTTTCTTTTCCTTTCTTTTCCTTCCCTTTTCTTTTCCTTTCCTCACCTATCCTTCCTTTTCCTTTTCCTTTCTTTTCCTTCCCTTTCCTTCTTTTTCCTTCCCTTTCCTTTTCTTTTCCTTAACCTTTCCTCGCCTATCCTTCCCTTCCCTTTCCTCCCCTTCCCTTTCCTCCCCTTTCCTTTTCCTCCATTTTCTTCCCTTCCCTTCGCTTCCCTTCCTTTCCTTTCCTTCCCTTTCCCTTCCCCCGCGATGTTATCTTACTAAATGCTCTCCTCTTAACCCATCTTGTTCACAAATTATGCGGTCCCTCATGTTCATTTGTTCATTTTGACTGCAGGGTTAAACCATTTCGTGTACCCGAGTGGGGGGAGATACTTCACTTCCCAATATATATATATATATATATATATATATATATATATATATATATATATATATATATATATATATATATATATATTATATATATTATAACTTTTTTTTTTTTTTTTTTTACAAAGTGCTGATTGGTATCTGAGCTACCTACCGACGGGGTGTGAATGTCACAATGGTGATTGAAATAGCCTATCAAGAGGCATGATGAGTGGAAAAGTACTGCCTGGTGCGGAAGGGGGGTAATTAATGACTTGCCTCCTTATTGCCAGATGAGCAAGCTTCTTCGTAAGAGGATTGGCCGCTTCTTGCCGAGAAATCATAAACAAACAAACAAACAATCACCGATTCAGAACGAACGCCTCTTTTAATGATGAGGAGTCTACGCCCAGAGGCGTTTAGCTGTGACTGAAGCGAGTACATTTGCCCCGTGTGCTCAGGGTGCCGGCAGGGGAAGGGTAGTAGTGACTCGTTCAGAAGTGAATAAAAGTAGACAACACACCACTCAACCAATTTCGACTTGCGTCGACGTAAGTCGAGAGCAGTCGAGTAGTGGCTTAGTCTCGGTTTGAAGTCAAAGTTAACCTTAAAGTATTGTAATTCCATCCTAATAAAGATATTCTATATTGGTGTAAAGACTATATTCTATCATCAGTGTATAGTAACTTTAAAGTTGTCTTATGATAAAGGTACAATATCAGGATAGGTGGGAGGTGACATGTAATTTCTCACATGTCCAAGTGGGTAGTAAGCAAAAATAAATAAATAAATAAATCAATAAATAAGTAAAACATAGATAATTAAAATTATAAACGAATATTTATAATAGATACAATATATACATAAATAGATAAATATATGAACAAATTTTACTATCTCAACTTAACCTAATGTAACTGCAAAAAATATATGGTGACAATAGCACCTCGTGCGAGGCCCCGACCGGTGAAAATAGCTTTGTTTATGATACTAGGTGGGCTCTGAACGTATGATGGATCTCGCTTGACAAACCTGTTCGAAAACAATGACGTCACCGCTTAAACCATGTAGCCGCTCCAACTCTGACCCCTGAGCCTGTACATGGCATCACTAACTTGCCATCTAACCTCTCCTAACCCAACCAAATCTAAGTTAGCCTAACCTAACCTAAGCTAATCTAATCTAACTTAGCATAACCTAACTTAATCTAAACTTGGCTAGCTTCTAACCTAGTTTAACCTAACCTAACCTAACCTAGACTAATCTAACTTAACCCAGCCTATCTTAACATTATTTAGACTAACCTAACGTAATCTAACTTGATTTAAACTAACCTAACCTGCCGTCATATGCCACCAGACTGGAAGTAAACTAATAGAAATTATGTGCGTCTCGAAAACTACAAGAATAATAGAGCACTTGACTTATCAAATTTGTTTATCTGTTTGTGTTTGTTTGTTTAACTTTCATTTGTTTGTTTATTTGTCTTTGTTTATTTATTCCTTTGTTTATTCATCTATACTTATTTATCTATTTTCTTGATTATTTTTTATTTATTTATCTATTCACTTATTAGTTTGTTTATTAAGGTCTTTGGAGATTAAAGTGGACAAGATTGGGATGATTATCGTGGAAACTACGCTGTTGTACGGAAACGAGTTGTGAACACTGGGAACAGTAATGATTGACAACTGAACTTATTAGCGGGTCAGTGGAACAACCGGCACGGAAGAACACACAACTGAACTCACTCGAAGTGCTCGGAGAGAGCAAACCTCCGCCAACGATACAAAAATATAAAACAAGTCTTAGGAATGTAACTTCCCAAATCATATATGTTGCATGACGTCACAACCGAAGACCAACCAGTCAGAAGAAAAGGCCACAACAGGGAAGAATTGTCGAAGGCAGTTGAAGAGAATCTTAAATCGTTGAACGATGAGCAGCTAGAAGCCGAAGGCCGCTCAAGGCGAAGCCAAGACCCCCGGCGAAGCCAGGACGGGTACAGCCCGGGGCTCGTTTGTAAAAAAAAAAAATATATATATATATATATATATATATATATATATAATAATAATAATAATAATAATAATAAATTCTCAGATTTGGCTCGTGATATGAATGATCAGAAATCTGCTGTGTTACTTAGACCATGTTTCTCAAAAAATAATAATGAATAAATAGATAAATACGTTCATGACTAAAATCGTCTAATTTTTACCAGAACAAAACATATAAAGTGTGTCATCACAACAAGGATTATAGTGGAAAACCTTGATTTCATTAGGCTCACTCAAACATCACTATATATTCACAGGCCTCCAAAGACTATATGTACGTGTGTTTGTGTGTGTGCGTGTGGGTGTGGGTGTGGGTGTGTGGGTGTATGTGGATGATTCCCCATTATTCACCATCATTGTTTTGGGTCACGTGTTGGACTCGTGATTGACAGCTATTTCCCTCCCAGAAGAGAGCTCAGAGCTCATATATGACTGATCTATGGGTAATATGACCTTACACGCACACACACATACACCCAACTCCCCGCCCACGAGAGTTGGAGTATCGACCCGCAGAGCAGCGATACTAAAATTATTTCAGCCCTGGGCGGGATTCGAACCCCGGACCGCCGTAGTGGCAGCCGGGAACTCTAACCACTGCGCCACGAGTCGTGTGTGTGCGTGTACGAATGCGTGTACGCATGTGCGTGTCTACATGTCTGCATTATTGTTTCAGTAATCAGGAAATTTACATATCTCCATGTCTGTATGATGTCTGTATTCATGTCTGTGTTTTTGTCTTACAGGAGGAAGGAAGAGAGATGGAGAAAGGTATGTACCACTCGATTTTTTCTTTCATAATTTGTATGTATATCGTCATCTGCCCTTAACCGTCTGTGTATAACAAGATCACATTCTTTGTCTTCTTCATCCTCTGGCAAGCATCTCTTTACTGGGTTCCAGTTTTACTTCCAGATAAGACCGATATCATTATTTGATCCAATTAGGATTTTTTCTTCTTCTTCTTTTGGGGGGGGGTCATCATCATTGAAAGTATCCTTATGGTACTGCATATGAAGTCCTTTTTTATGGTTCTCACTATTGAAGGTTTCCTTATGGTATTGCATATGAAGTCCTCAAACCTTTTTTTTTTTTTTTTTTAGCTTTCTCACCATTGAAGGGATCCTTATGGTACTCAATATGAGGTTCCCAAATCCTATTTGACAAGTTTAAGAGTTATTTACTAGTAAACAGAAAGTCCTTCATTTCTTGATAAACCCTTTCATCTTCTTGACATAAAGCAACACTTTTAACCCATTAAGGCCCAATTTTCTCTTTGTATATTTTGTTCTGTTTTGTTTAAAAGGGAATGTATGTCTCTCTAAGCTGTATATGATCATATATATATACATACATATATATATATATATATATATGTATGTATATATATATATATGTACATGCCTATATGTACACGCATATATGTATACGTGTATATATATATATATATATATATATATATATATATATATATATGTACATGCCTATATGTACACGCATATATGTATACGTGTGTATGTATATATATATATATATATATATATATATATATGTATGTATGTATTGGTATAAATGGGCAGTAAGTTCTCATGTAGACATGTTTGATTGAAGACCAGGGCTAATTCTGCATCCACTATCTTCTTAGTGATTTTTTTTGTTTTTTTCGATTTTCCGAATGGATTGTTTACAACTCGAAGAGAGGTTAAACACGAGGCTTCCGAGTTCCATGGTGTTATTCAATAGATTATTACACAAAAACATGAAATACAAGCTTTCGCTTGACTCGCACAACCATCTTCAGGTAAGTAAAAATGAACATAGAGACCAATATTTAAAAAACAAACTAATGTGGTACACCAGTTCACTTGCCCAGTAAAAGGTTGTAAACTTCTTCCCTAATGCCTCATACACTGGTGTTACCATTACCTCTCTGAGCGGGAGACTCACAATGCATCCCCGTGAAGTTGGCATACGCTAGCACGTGACACAACCACGCAATAAAACTCCTACCAGGTAAGATCTAGCTAACAATACAAAAATATTTAAACAGTGCAACAATCACAAGAAACTACATATTTAAGAAATAATCTTTATCTGACAATACACCCCCCACGACCTGACGTCCAGCTTCAACCTACTTCTCCCAGTATCTTCATATGTCTATATCTAATACCGATCTGTATGTTCATTTTTACTTACCTGAAGATGGTTGTATGATTCAACCAAAAGCTTTTATTCTATATTTTTGTGTAACGTTCTTCTATTGAACAACACCATGGAACTCAGAAGCCTTGTGTTTAACCTCCCTTCTAGTTATAAGCAATCCATACGGAAAATCGAGGAAATCACTAAGAAGATAGTAGTCTTCAAACATAAGTACATGAGAATTTACTGCCCATCTATATCAATATATATATATATATATATATATATATATATATATATATATATATATATATATATATATATACTTCTAATCAAAAAGCCCTCTATCCTTCTAACCGGCTTTACATAAAGAGAAAACAGCCCTAGTATATGCTACGAGGAGCAGAACATAACATGACACAATAGAAAAGCGGACCGTATCACCGAACAGGTCCAGCAGGACAGTTGCCCTAAAATGAATGAAATCGCCTGACCTTAACTGAACAAGATATGTTTAGTGAGTGAAGAGATTTAGCGGGTGAAAGTTAACTAGGATAGATTTGCTCTTCCATACAATGTCCTGCCCCCCCCCTCCTCCTGCCCTCCTTCCGATCTCCGGCCCTTGGCCCGAATAAAATCGTCTGGCGTTCAATCAGAGAGAATGGGCAGCGCCGAGATCATTTTATCAGCAATAACCAGTGTTTCTGTCCTTAAGGGAGACAATATCGCACCGAAGAGTATGAGTCATGGAATTGATGAAGGAGTGATTTGAGTGAGCAGGACAGAAAGAAAATAGAAAATGGACTTTTTTTTTTCTTTCTTTCTTTTTTTTAGGGATAAAAGTATGCTGTATAACTCTGGCCCGTGGAGGTTTTACTCAAGTCACTAAAACATCGATTACATACAATGGCGCAATAGGTTAAATCACTAACACTTGTCTCATGCTAGCAAAAGTTCGAGTCCTTGGCTGTACCACGTTTCAATTTCTGCATGTTGGCCTCCTCGAGTTTCTCGATGTTGATGGCTTGGAATTGAAGTGTATTGTGGTTGATAAAAATGTATATCAGATAAAGTCAGTACATCATATTGTAAGACGTCACCTAGGGACGACTGAGTTATATACATGACTACAATCAAAAACCGACAGAGAAATGTTGTCTATCCAACAAGTTTCTGAAATAAAAATGAGATATCATGAATAAATTATTCTTACTTTTTTACGTTAATCACCAGGAAATTCCACGCCAAGTAGTTTAATTCTGTCGCTACGCCATTTCCATCGATATAATGCATATTATGGTAATAAGCAGATTTCTACCATATACGGAGTAGTTAAGGAAGATAGCATCTTGCTTGTATATCCGAGGAGCATTTATTATGTGATATGTCTGGTATCGAAAGATACGTTTCCACTGTTAATGCAGATACTTTATGATAACTCTATCATGACCTCTTTATCGGTATCATCTGACGTATTTGTTGCTTCGATAACAATGAGAACAGTATCGTTATCGTTCATGCAGTGGTGATAAATGATTATGGTAAAGATTGCTTATCAAACGGCTTCCGATCTTGTACTGTCCGTACAGAAAGATTTCGTGATGATTACTTTAGTGATAAGTACACATATACACGCATACATACACGCACACACACACACACACACACACACACACACACACACACACACACACACACACACACATAACCACGAGCATAGCTCCCTTCCCGTATAATACAAGTAGGTAAATACACACACACACACACATCACCACGAGCATAGCTCCCTTCCTGTATAATACAACTAGGTAAAAACACACACACACACACACACGCATACATACACACACATACACACACAATAACACACACACACACACACACACACACACACACACACACACACACACACACACACACACACACACACACGCGCGCGCGCGCACACATACGAATGCACATAAGCACACACACACACACACACACACACACACACACACACACACACACGTACACAAACACCCGAGTTTAAGCCTACAATGTATAATCGAATTTATTCTTCCCAGAGTCCCGATATAAACTCCAAGGCTTTCAGTCAGTTCAACAAGCCATCTTTGTCATGTTAAAGTCTTCATGAAAATTATACTCACGGGAGATATATTCTGAGAACCTGAGGAGACGCGGTGCCCCATCGGGATAGGACACCTCCGGAGGGAGACGATTCGAGTCCAACAACCCAGCGTACGGGGAAGAAAGAACGTTGGGGCGCTCCATGGCTCAGAGGTATCGTGTGTGTCTGGTAATCGCGAGGGGATTTTGAGCGTGTGTTCGAATCCTGGCCATTGCACAGAGGATGGGAAGGGCATCCACTCTGAGTAATGGCCCCCAGACGCTGTTCACCTCTGACCTGAGGTGACCTGAGCTTCCTACGGGTATTGTTACTGCAAGAGTGGCATCATATTGAGGAGGACATTGTCTTCTGCGTTCCTTGTAGAAGTTGTTCCAGACCATCTGCAAGGTCGAGGTCCGGGCGGTTACCAACCCCGCAAATCACGAAAAAAAAAAAAGAGAGAGAGAGAGGGAGAATACGAAAAAAAAGAAAAGACAAGAGAGAGAGAGAGACAGAATACGAAAAAAAAGAGAGGATGTGCGCTTTTGAGTCCCGGGAGGCTGACTGTGTCCGTGTCTGCCTCATGAGACGAAAAGGGTTCTTCCCGTGCGTGGACCGAGACTTGGTCTGTCAGGTCTGCATTGTTTCATTCTGGAAGGATGATCACTGTGACAGAAACCATGGAGGAGGAGGCGACAAAGCCATCAAGCCCCTAATATAAAAGAACGAATGAATGAATAAATAAATAGATGAATAAATAAATAAATAGATAAAGGAAGAGATAAATGAATAAATAAATGGATAAATATGTAAATAAATAAGAATGAATAGATAAATGAATAAATAAGAATGAATAGATAAATGAATAAATAAGAATGAATAGATAAATGAATATATAGATGATTCAAAATAAATAGACAAGTAAACAAAAGTAGATAAATAGATAAACAATAAACGAATTGACAGATAAAGATATCCTAATAGCAAAAGTATTTCAAGAAGTCTTGAGAATGCTTCAACCAGTGGGACGAAAATTTGTCAATCATATTGTATATGTTTCACCATTCTTGATAAGTAGACATATCTCCAAATAAAGGAAACCACGTTAATGATATGTTCATCTTCCCAGGATCTTAGTCAAAATTTACGATTAACCCATTAAACTCCGATGACAAGATGTCTTGTCATTTGGTCAAATAAAACAAAAAATTATAAAACACCAAAATGTTTGATCCAACACCAGAAAAATATGACGTCAGTCCTCCTCGCTTCGCTCGCAGCGAGCGAAGCGCTGCGAGCGAAGCGAGGACTGACGTCATATTTTTCTGGTGTTGGATCAAACATTTTGGTGTTTTATAATTTTTTGTTTTATTTGACCAAATGACAAGACATCTTGTCATCGGAGTTTAATGGGTTAATTACTTCACTACGGTAACTATGTGAACTAATCCGCTTGTAAAAACAATTTCATTGCAAGGACAAAATCTTGGGTAATAACGCATTCCTCTTCGTGATCTCGGCCTCTCAAATCAAGATAAAAACGGCCAATTGAGTGACATCACACCTCTGGCATCGCGTTTGTTATGGTTGACGTTATTGTGAAACGTTTGTAGATATATCTAAATCGTCAAACGTTTTATTTTTTGGGGGGAGGATCTTATGAATAGTTTCTAGGTATGTTATCGTTAATCCATTTTCTATATAACTTTGTATATAACAAGCTTAGCCGGCTTTTGATGATGAAATTAACTCGATTTGTTCATTATTAGTTATACTTGGTATGCTATGGTCCTACGACATTTTTCTATCCCAAATAAGTTCTTAGCATTCCCAGCAAGAACCCGAAATGGACACCCAGCCAACAAAACGTTCCAGTTATTTTGCTGAACGTTTTCTTTGTTTGAATTCTGAAACCTTTCAAATCACCCCCGACGCGCATCCAGCCATCACCTCGTTCATTTCATGAGGAAACAACATTACTGGTGAAGAAAAGTATGTGTGAGAATTAATGAACGCCCTCATGAGAAAAAGAGAGAGAAAAAGAGAGGGAGAGAGAGAGGGGCTGAGAGAAAAAAGAGACTGAAAGAGAGGCTGAGAGAAAAGGAGACTGGGAGAAAGGGAGACTGGGAGAGAGGGAGGCTGAGAGAAAGGGAGACTGACAGAGAAGAAGGCCGAGCGAGGGAAGCCGAGAGGTCGAGAGAGAGGGAAGCCGAGAGGTCGAGAGAGAGGGAAGCCGAGAGGTCGAGAGACCGGGAAGCCGGGAGGTCGAGAGACCAAAAGGCCGAGAGATCAAGAGGCCGAGAGACCGAGATTCTGAGAGGCCGAAAGACATTCAGAGAGACCGAGGTATCCGAGAGACCGAAAGGCCGAGAGACCGAGAGACCGAGAGGCTGAAAGACCGAGAGACCGAGAAGCCGAAAGACCGAGAGACAGGGAAACCGGGAGACTGAAAGGCCGAGAGATCGAAAGGCCGTGAGGCCGAGGGGAGGAGAGGCCGAGAGGTCGAGAGGCCGAGAGGAGGAGAGACCGAGAGGTCGAGAGACCGAGAGACAAAGAGACCGAGAGACCGAGAGGCCGAGAAACTGAGAGGCCGAGAGACCAAGAGGCCGAGAGACCGAGAGGCCGAGAAAATGAGAGGCCGAGAGACAGAGAGGCCGAAAGGCCGAGAGACCGAGACTGAGATACCGAGAGATTGATTGAGAGAGAGGGGGGAGGGGAGAATGAGATTGAGGGAGGAAGAGAGGGGGAGAGAGAGAGAGAAAGAGGGAGATGGGAAGAGAGAGAGAGAGAGGGAGAGAGAGAGATAAAAATGCAGAACATCGAGAGCGCGTCTGTGCACGCACACCCTCCCTCCCTCCCTCCCTCCCTCCCTCCTTCCTCTCGGACCCCCTCCTCTGACGAAACCCGCTTTCCGTCTTTCGAGACCCACGCTGCCTCGTCCAACCCTCCGGGAGATTATTCGCACTTCGGGACAAGTACCTATGGACCGTCACAAGAGCTGCCAAGCCCGCGAGGAACCACCACCAGGCATCGCCAGGGTCTTGTGCTTCGAGATGAGGTGACGCAGAGCCACCGTTCTTGTACAACAACGCGACGCGGACGAAGACGAAGACGAGGAGGATGACAGCGCGCCGTTGACTGCAAAAAGAAAGAAAAAAAAAAGGAGGATGGACGTTGAGCCCCGGGCACAACATTAAGGTCGAACGGGTTCATCAGGTCATTAGTGAAGATTCCGGGCTTTATGTAAGCACGGGAGACTTTACGGCGCGGACCACCCCGCCCTGCTATTAGCGTAGTAATTGGGGGAAGGGGGGAGGAGAGGGGATGGAAACCATGGGCGCTCTTGTGGGGGAGGTGAGGGCTGGGAGGGGAGAGGGAGTTTTCTCTATCCCCCCCCTCTCTCTCTCTCTCTCTCTCTCTCTCTCTCTCTCTCTCTCTCTCTCTCTCTCTCTCTCTCTCTCTCTCTCTCTCTCTCTCTCTCTCTTTGTCTCCCAGTCTCCCAGTCTCCCTGTCTCCCTGTCTCCCTGTCTCCCTGTCTCCCTGTCTCCTTGTCTCTCTGTCTCCCTGTCTCTGTCTCTCTGTGTCTCTGTCTCTTTATGTGTCTCTCTCTGTCTCTATCTGTGTCTCTCTCTGTGTCTGTGTCTCTCTCTCTCTCTCTCTCTCTCTCTCTCTCTCTCTCTCTCTCTCTCTCTCTCTCTCTCTCTCTCTCTCTCTCTCTCTCTCTTTCTTTCTTTCCTGAGGAAATCCATACCTTTATGATCTTTGTTAGTGTTTTAGTCCTTCATAAAAGATTCTTCTTTTGGCAACAACGGCACAGTAAGGAAAGATCCGGACTTCGGGAAGCCCGGTGAGGTTTCCTCATCGTGATTGTCTTTCTAATACCTTTTCTCATGGTAAGAGTTATTAGTTTTCGTTATATCCTGATGGTTTTAGTCAGCTTAACCCATTCAACTCTGATGACAAGATGTCTTGTCATTTGGTCAAATAAAACAAAAAATCATAATAAAACAACAAAATGTTTGATGATCAAACAGCACCAGAAAAATATGACGTCATCAGTCCTCCTCGAGGAGGAGGACTGATGACGTCATATTTTTGTGGTGCTTTTTGATCATAAAACAATTTGTTTTTTTATTATGATTTTTTTTTTTATTTGACCAAATGACAAGACATCTTGTCATCGGAGTTTAATGGGTTAAGGGTGAACCCTGGACAAACAAGGTCTCAAAAACAATACGATTCACATTTCGCGAAACTGAGTTTTGACAAAGTTTCCATTTCGTTATGTTTACTAACCTAACCTAACCTTACCCAACCTAACCTAATCTAATCTAATCTAACCTAACTTAAACTAATCTAGCCTAACCTAACCCAAACCAACCCACTAATCTAACCCAACCTAACCCAAACCAACCCACTAATCTAACC
Organism: Oratosquilla oratoria; assembly: GCF_046742065.1. NCBI lineage: Eukaryota > Metazoa > Arthropoda > Malacostraca > Stomatopoda > Squillidae > Oratosquilla > Oratosquilla oratoria. The sequence goes on along the minus strand of NC_134802.1, from coordinate 44,964,894 downwards.
CAACCTAACCTAACCTAGCCCAACCTGACCTGATCTGACCTGACCTAATCTATTCAGAACTGACCTAGCCAGACCTGACCTGACCTAATCTATTCAGAACTAACCTAGCCAGACCTGACCTGACTTGATGGAATGCGATTTGGTGAGACCTATTTGGGGAAATGCAGTTTAGCGAAACCTATGTTGGCAAAATGCAATTTGGCGAAACGGGAAATGCCCAGATAGGGCGCGAGTCTGATGAACAAGATCAGAGGCCGTAAGTCATAACAAACGATAACAAAACTCTACATCTGTGTTGAGGAGGTCAAGAGGACGCGGTCTCACCCCTGGAGGACGAGGTCTCGCCCTTGGAGGACGAGGTGGTCTTCGAGGCTTAAATAAAATCGTCTGGGGATGACCCTACGAAGACAAGCTTTTCTCTGAATAAATTTATTTAGTTTCAGCCAGAAAAAAAGGCCTTGAAATAACTACTAACGGTGTGTGTGTGTGTGTGTGTGTGTGTGTGTGTGTGTGTGTGTGTGTGTGTGTGTGTGTGTGTATAAGTGTGTGTATAAGTGTGTGTGTGTGTGTGTGTATAAATGTGTGTATATAAATGTGTGTGTGTGTATATAAATGTGTGTGTGTGTGTGTGTGTGTGTGTGTGTGTGTGTGTGTGTGTGTGTGTGTGTGTGTAAGTGTGTGTGTAAGTGTGCAAGTGTGATGCATTATGCATACAAATAAATTGTATTCAGAGAGTCACAAAGGCTAAAAGTAGAGGAAAAGGATAATTCCCGTTGATGATATCTTTAATAAGAAGAAAAAGAAGAAGAAAGAGAAAAACGAGAAAGAAGAAGGCGAAGAACGAAATGAGGAAGAGGAAAATGGAAAGGAAAAGGAAGAGCAAGGGGAGGAAGAAGAAGGAGAAGAATGAAATGAGGAAGAGGAGCTGCAAGACGAAGAAGAAGACGAAGAGGAGGAGGAGGAAGAGGAAGAAGAATATACCAAATGACAACCGAGGGCGAGTCCCGTGGATCCAACTGCCTCGTCGATTATTGTTCCTTTATGGCGAGAGAGGTGTCAAGCCGGCCAAAGAATGAAGTGGTTCCAAACGGAGTTGGCAGATCAGGCCATGAGAGAAGACCGATAACCGAAGAATTTTGATTGGGGAGGAGGAGGAGGAGGGGGGAGAACCTCTCTTCGTCTCTTGCGGAGCACTACTGTATACGTCTCCCCATTGTTTACGAACCTCCTTGCTCGTTCTCATTACTCTGACACGAATGAGATTTGCCCGATGTTTGTCGAACAGGTCCACCCTCTCTCTCTCTCTACTCTTGTCCGCTCACCTGTCTATTTCAATCCATCTTCTGCCTCCTTATCTGTTTTCCCTTCAACGCGTCTGCCTGTGTGTTTGTCTCTGCACGGCCGTCTTCCTGTCTGTCTCTGCGAATGCTGAAGCGTAAAGACGAGAATCTGTTTGTGCTTCTGTACAAAAGTGTCTGTTTGCGTTTCCTCGCTGAGGCGTCGGGTTTGTGTATGCAAATGCGCGCATTTGCTCTGCGAAAGGGCGCGCATATCGGCGCTGCGATCGGAGCAAGAGAATGCCACGCGGGAGACTCCAGTCCGCCCCCGTGGCTTCGCTAACGACACCGAGTCTTCGCCTTCAGAAGAGGAGAAGGAGGAGAAAGAGGGGGGCGGAGGAGGAGAGGAGACTCGAAGACCAGGAAACTAAAAGATTCGAAGACTATAAGACTATAAGACTTGAAGACTCAAGGACTCAGAGTCTCAAAATATCAAAGTCTCAGACTCAAAGACTCAAAGACTCGGAGACTCGACCGCTTTTTGGGTCCAAAGAACTCGGGGGGCGCAGACTCTCCTGATCCAATCAACGTCTAGTCGTCAGCATGTGATTCACCATGGTCTTTGATCACGTGTTTGACTCGTGATCGACAGCTATTACCCCCAGGAAGAGAGCTCAGAGCTCATATATGACCGATCTATGGGTAATGCTGTGACCTTACACGCACACACACACACCCAACTCCCCGCCCACGAGAGTTGGAGTAACAACCCGTAGCGCAGCGATACTAAAATTATTTCAGCCCTGGGCGGGATTCGAACCCGGACCACCGTAGTGGCGGCCGGGAACTCGAACCACTGCGCCACGAGGTGTGTTGGACCTCGAAATAGACAAATTTTCGACTCGAGCTGACCCCTGCCAACGTCAATAGGATTTTTTTTTTTTTTTTTTTAAGTATATGATATGTTTCCTTAGTAATATTTGGCTCACATTTAGGTAATTTTCTTGAACAGATATAAAAGAAAAGTTGTCAGACAAAACATTCGAATTATGTACCATGAAAAATTCTTGTTCGTGGCTTGTAAAAGTATACAAAGGCTTTATCTTTTTTTTATTTTCTATTTCTTTTTATCATTGTCATTATCATTACCATTATTGCTATCATTTTCACCATCAACCAAAACTTTCGACCAACATGCAGCGAAGGTCGAGGGGATGGCAGTTCGAACCCTGCCACCGGCGAAGTTGGACCAAGTGCATGGTTCATAAAATTCCAAACTACAAAGTCCTCTGTAAGGGGCACCATCCTAGCCTTCTAATAAGAGGTGGGGGGGGGGGAGATTGTGACGTGAGACCTTATCACCACGATCACCACAACTTATCAGAAACTCTCTCAAAGAATTCGTTCTCTTGAATGCCTCTTGCTCTGGTCAGACAAGAAGCCATAGCGCACCACCACCCCCTCCCACCCTCCCACCCCCTCCCCAGGGGCGGGGTCCTGAAGCGGCTGGGGCGGGGCAGCCTCCTCGTTCTCGACTATTCGAGCTATGCCGCTGAACTTCCAATTAAGATAAGCGAAGAATGAGTGGTGGGGGGCGAGGGGCGGGGGGCGGAGGGAGCACAGGGACATGTGTTCAAAAACAAATGAAGAAACGTGGGTGTGATACTGGCCTCACCTCTCTCTTTATCGGTCTCTCTCTCTCTCTCTCTCTCTCTCTCTCTCTCTCTCTCTCTCTCTCTCTCTCTCTCTCTCTCTCTCTCTCTTTCTTTCTCTTTCTCTCTCTCTCTCTTTCACACGCACACACACACACACGCACTCACGCATACATACACACACACGCATACATACACACACGCATACTCACACATACACACAGACACACACACAAATACACACACACACACACACACACACACATACACACACACACACACACATACACACACACACACACACACACACACACACACACACACACACACATACACATACATACACACACACGAACACATATGCACACACGTATATGTATACACGGGACAGAAGAAAAACAAGAGGGCATGCAATGAAACTCAAAAAGGATAACTACATAAGAGACCTGAAAAAAACAGCCACACAGAGTGATAGATATATGGAACAAATTGGATGAAGAAATAGTTTGTGCAAACACAATACAACAATTTAAGAATAAACTTGATCTTGCGAGGTACAAAAACGGGTCATTACGAGCATAGCTCCCCTTCCCGTATAATACAACTAGGTATATACATGAACACGTACATATGGACATGTTGACATACATGCGCATACGTGTGTACATACACACGCACACGTACGTCTGTGTGTGTGTGTGTGTGTGTGTGTGTGTGTGTGTGTGTGTGTGTGTGTGTGTGTGTGTGTGTGTATGTGTGTGTGTGTGTGTGCGTGCGTGCGTGCGCGCGCGCGTGCGTGCCTTCTGTCATTAGACCCTGAGTCTGGGCATCAGCCACATCAAAAAGTAGAAGAATAAGGTGACAAGATCCATTTTTCTTTCCCCGTTTTCTTTCCCAACCTTCCTCTCGCTCAGTCATTTCCACTCCCGTCCCGTCCCGTTCCTTGTCCTGTCCCGAACATTCTTCCACGCTCTTTTTAACTGCATTGCATTTAACGTGTTAATGTACTTCCTCGAATGATTGCCTCCAGGGGGCATCATTTGTGCTTCCTCATAGGGCATTATGCCCTTCCAAATCGACCTTGATAATTATATGCCTGTGTATGAGAATGCCTTCTAATTGGGTACAACTATCTTGATGGGTTGGTACAAGATATGTAGCCATTATAACTAGGTATGTGTGTGTGTGTGTGTGTGTGTGTGTGCGTGTGTGCGTGTGTGTGTGTTTACTAAGGATTTTTCTTTTCTGACCTAAGTGATTCCAATGATTTACGTGTAGGGTTTGTTTTCTTGTTGTCTACGCAGATTCAGGAATGTAGCTGTCCTCGTGTTCTTTGTGCGTTTTAGGAGATTTGTGTTTGAGAAGGTCTCGGGTGCTGTTGTGTTGTATCCGTCCCTTGTGATATTTGCGGGATTGTAGTAAAAACTCTCGTACCTTAAGTTTTTTTAATTTAGTTTTATTCTATTTATCTATTTATTTGTTTATTTATATATCTATCTATTCATTCAAATTTTTATTTAATTATCTATCCATTCACTTATTCACTTGCCTAATTATTTACTAGCTTATTGTTTGTTTGTTTATATATATCTAATCAATGTTGGATGTTGGATGACAAAGTATACATGTTCGGATGTAGACTATTATTCTTTTTTTTTATGTTTTGGTAAAAGATTAGGAGGTAAACTATGTTCTATTGTAGTGCTTTGTGATTAGTATTAATTGTGTACTTTTCCTGGTGGCACTTTTATGCTTTGCAGTAATGAAAAATTATTTGAATTCGGTGACAATTTTGTTATTATGTGTGTTATACAGCCTTGGAAGAACACCATAACACATGCTTGGAACAAAACATATAGAAAGTATCTAGAAGTATCTTTTAACGAGGAAAAGTGATCATACGCTCATCGTTAAAAAAAATACAACAGATATAGAAATTATCTAAACGGACCAGACACTGAGATACCAGTACGATTGAGCAACATATATAGAAAAGACTTAAACGAGCAAAACAATGTGTTTGAACAGTAGATTTGAACAGTAAGATTCAACAATACTCTAGAAAGTAATCAAGAGGAAATAACCCTTAGTTAAGAGGATAAACCCCTTAGTTAAGGTCAAGACGACCCTATTTGTGTTCTTGATGAGGTTACACTTTGATCTTTTATCTCTGAGCTAATTTACATATCTTCTAAATCGCGATTCGTTTCCACCAGTTAGGACGAGATATCTCTGGTAGTGAGTCTCCTTATTGGTGGTCATTATGTAAATAGTTGTTGTCCATAAACGATGGTGCATATCCCCGTGGCATCGATTACCGAGCGGCCCTGAAGAGAGAATACTGAAATGTCCTTAACTTCACCACGTTAAAACAATTTATATTTTTCCCAACTGGAGACATCTGATTTCATGTAACCGTGGACGGAGAGGCGAGGGGGGCGTGGACACCTGGTGAAAGGGGTTTTCATCGACCGGGACCCCGTTACGAACCTCCGTCTCGCATAACCTTATTCTTTTTACGTGCCCATACCACCTATGCGGCGGTACACTCTTTATTTCCTCTCATTTACCTTTCATCCACATATTTTTCTTGTGCTTCTTATTTTACTTTACACATTCCCACGCGGAACACTTTAGATTAGAGGCTGGGCAACCCTTAGCACGCGTGCAAAACTTGGCACACGAACGACTTTATTTTCCGGCACGCGAAACCCAGAGCTCACCTTAAAACAAATTTGGTTATTTTGGCACTCACACTTGAAAAGGTTGCCCCCACCCCTGCTTTAGGTAATCTATCTACACTTAATTTTTTTTTTTTTTTTTTTTTTTTTTTTTTTTTTAGTTTGTTACCATGAACATCCACAAATATGTTGGTTCTACAGTGCTCTCCACTGCGCTTTAGGTGGAGTCTGAAGTTCTTCAACAGAAGCCGCCTAAAATATGTCTCAAGTCGTAGGCTGTCCTCTCCAGTTTCTCACTAATGCCTTAGTACAGTAAACACTCGATATATCAAACTATATATCGATATATCGAACTAATTGGTCGTTATAACCCAGAGATTGATATATCAGTAGGTTTAATCATATCGAACTTTCTCATGTCCGCGTGTGTGTGCGTGCGTGTGTATCCGGGCTAAGTTAATAAATCCCAGAACGTCGTTCTTAGATTATCATGGGAAAAAAGGAGGGAGAAGGAGTGCTTCTGGGAGTGGAATGCGCTCCAAGACTCCGCTCAAGAAGACCAAATAGCTTCTTCGTCGTCCGAGTTCGGTTCTCTCGAAGTGGACAAAGACTCGAAATCAGTTTACCAAATGGCACGAAAGTTTTCTGTGTTCAGGCAGAACGATGTCTGCCAATTAGCACGTCGGAGACTGACGCGTCTGCTTGCGCCTATAGGAGCTACATTATGCCCAGGTGATTACACTGGGGCGTTGGGATGAACGCCCATGTCCGAGCAATTAAGTCGATAATAATGACTTTCGTGTAAGACCAGTCCATTTTTTTTTTCTGAGAGAGAGAGGAGGGAGAAGGAGAGGGACAGAAAGAGAGAGGGAGGGAGGAGAGAGAGAAAGGGAGGAGAGTGTATGTATATGTATATGTATATGTGCATACATGTATATATGTATATGTATATATATATATGTATATGTATATGTATATATGAATATGTATATATGTATATGTATATATGGGTATATGTATATATGTGTATATGCATATGTATGTATATATATGTATATGTATGTATATATATATATGTATGTATATATATGTATATGTATATATATGTATATATATACATATACATATATATGTGTGTGTGTGTGTGTGTGTGTGTGTGTATACATATATATATGTATGTATGTATGTATATATGCATGTATGTAAATATATGCAACAACGGTACTGCTGGTTCTCCTAAA
>NC_134802.1:44863043-44953043 GCF_046742065.1 Oratosquilla oratoria | reverse complement strand
TAAACAAAAAATATTGTCCTACAAAGAACTTGAATTGTGTATAATGAAAATCTCTGGATGGGGCAAAACTTTTGGTCGTGACTGTACCGTGAGGGTGATTCTAGAAGACTCGTCCAGAGTGTCTCTCTAGACAGTCCTAGACCCTTTGGGCATTGGCTCTTTCGATTTAAGTAGATGGAGCCTAAGAAAAGTTAACCGCTGCTAACTTTAACCCTATTCAAAATAGAAGTGCAGTTGAATTTTTATGGGTTTGAAGCAGGCGATGAGAAAGAGAATGAGAAGGAAGAGAAAGAGGAGGAGGAAGAAGAGAAAGAGGAGAGGGAAGAAGAGAAAGAGGAGAAGGAAGAGAAAGAGGAGGAAGAGGAAAGAGAAAGTGGAGGAGGAATAGGAAGGAGGAGAAAGTGGAGGAGAAAGTGGAGAAAGAGGATAGAGGAGAAGGAAGATGAAGAGGAGGTGGAGGTGGAGGAGGAAGATGAAGAGGAGGTGGAGGATGAGTAGGAAGAGAAAAGGGTGAGGAAGAGAAAGTGAAATAAGTGAAAGAAGAGGAGGAAGAGGAAGAGGAGGAGGAAGAGGAAGGAGGAGGAATAGGAAGAGTCGATAAAAGTCGAGGAGAGATAACTTGTGCTCCTCTGTAATGCTCATCTGTATTTCGATCTTAACTCTTTCTCTGTCAACGAGAGGATATTATGTGATTCCAGGATTGAATAGGGAAGGCCCCCCTTTCCTTCCTCCCAACTGGAAAACTGGAAATATATTATCATAGCAGTACTACGTTATCCAGAATAAAAGCAATATCAAGACGTTATCGAAAGAATGAGGCAGCAAAGAAAAAATTTAATGAAGTACCTTACATTAGACGTATTCTCATTTTTATTGTAAAATGGTGATGAGGGATGTAGCTATGTATCCATAAATCAACTATAAGTATATTGTATACGATTAGTGTCTGATAGCTGACATAGATATAGATATTGTAGATACAGGGCATACGTGCTCATACTAATACATTTTATACCTATTTCGTGACTATAGATATCTTTCCATCTGAGACGGTTCGAGCCCCAGCTGCTGATGTAGCGTCATATTATCACTAAAGAATGTTTATGAAGTGTTCGCCCTTTTTTGTAGAGTTTTTTCTTTCTTTTTTTCTTTTTTACCAAATGCTTCGTGGCAGATGTTGGCTGCACGCAGATGGAAGCAAACCGACCAATGAGGAGAAAGAGAAAGATGTCGTTATTTTCCAGCAGCCAATCACGTTCCAGGAAATAAGTTTGTTTATTTACGCTGTAGGAAGAGGATTAGGAAATTGATGTTTAGTGTGATTATCATTATTTACGTTACAGAATTGAAACGTTAGTTTTTTATGGTGAGCGAGCTCATAATTTGTATGAATCCCCGAGTGTCATCCTTATATTCCATCCCTTACAAAAAAAAATCCTTGATTGATAACAATACTACAAGATAAAAACTGCAGTTCCGATATCCTACCTCCCCCATCAACAAAAAAAAAAAGAGAGATTTAACAACCAATCACGAAAATAGTTGATTAATAGGTTCTTGGCCAATCAAAACACAGGAAAATTCATCAGGTGTCTTAAGAAACAACCAATCCTGAGAGTCTGTACTCTGGGATCTGTTTTCGTAGTTAAGGCTATAAGGTAGACGTTCTTTTAATAAAGATGATTAATAAACCAACGACTTAGAAAAAGCGAATGAAAGAAACTGTCGAGGATTCAAATGTTAGGAAAAGACATTGAATGTTGTCAAGATCCACAACGCAATGTAACAGAGTTTTTTTTTTTTTTATCTTTACAATTTTTTTTTGCTGATTCTGACAAGCTTATTCCGAGTATGACCAATCTTTAAAATGTGAAGTGAGGTTAGGTTAGCTGAGGTGAGGTGAGGTTAGGTTAGGTGAGTTAAAAGAAATGCTCTATTACCACGTTATTCATTTGTCCTTAATAATCGTCACTGGTGAGGCGATTTATATTTACAAACTCGTTTTTAGGGTTGCTACTTTTTAAAGCTAATATGTGAAGTAGCTATCTTTACTTGGGTACACAGGAGTTGCTGATCTTTACGACGTCCAAAATATGTTTTATGTTATTGTTTATATATTAAGGGAAATTTGAATAAAAAATCGAACGTGTTGCGAGTTACCGACGAAGGATAAATCTGCACCCAAGTAGAAAGAACAAAAGAGGTCGTGTTATCAGATTGATGACAAAATGGCGTCCAGTTGATGCAAATTAATAAATTTGCTTCTCCGATACAATCAGACGAGCGAGAGGAGAAAGTGGGGGAGAATGGGGGACGGGGGGGGGGGGATCTGCTGGTTGCAAAATGGTGGCGAAGGAGGGTGTGGGAGGAGGGGAGGGGGAGACTGCATTGCCTTTGTTGGTAAGAGCTTTCGCAATGGTTGCGTGTTTGGTACAAGAGGGTAGAAAGGACGGGTGCAGTAGTAGGAGGGATTAGAGGGAGGGCTATCTTTATGCATAACTTCTAAGATGGGATGGAAATAATGGATGGGACTGGAATGGGTGGGAGTGGTTACGTGTCTTGGCTGGATATCTCCCTTATAAGGGAGATGAGGCCCTTGGTATATAGATACATAGAATTTACAACTTGGGAAGTGTGGAGGGAAAGGTGTAACGAAAATGAGATGAAGAGAATTTCGAGGGGAAGACTGGTTGAACAAAAGGGGTGTTTTTGCAAATGGATAAAGCCAGGGAAGAGTGTGAGAAAAAAAAGGAACCGTCAGATTGAAGGAAGAGTTTAGATAGCCAGGAATGAGTATACAAAGATAAGAAAGGAAGAAAGGAGTTTTGAGAAAAAAAAACGTGTAATTGACAAATGTAAAGACGAACCTAAACTGTTCTACAGACTTGTTTATGATCAAACGAAGCACAGGAAAAGAATAAAACCGTTGAAAATGGATAGAACAGTGTATGAGCATCCCAAAGCGCCTTTGTAAATTATGAACTTCAAGTCCATCTTCACCAAGAAGATTTTTTTTTTTTTTGGCAAATAAGGATATGTATGGAAACAAAGGGCCGTGTAATATAGAAATAGATACAAAAGGTGAAAATATTATTGGAGATATTGGATGTGAGGAAGGCAACGGAATCTGACGAACTGGATACTCAAAGAATATCGTGGACAACTAGTGGATAAGGTATATGGATTTTTATGTGTTCACTAAGAGAAGGGTAGGTAACAACTGAATGGAAACTAGCTAATATAGTGTTTATCTCGTATATGTACTCGTGTGTGTGTGTGTGTGTGTGTGTGTGTGTGTGTGTGTGTGTGTGTGTGTGTGTGTGTGTGTGTGTGTGTGTGTGTGTGTGTGTGTGTGTGTGTGTGTGTGTGTGTGTGTGTGTGTGTGTGTGTGTGTGTGTGTGTGTGTGTGTGTGTGTGTGTGTGTGTGTGTGATTCACCATGGTCTCGGATCACGCGTTGGACTCGTGATCGACAGCCATTAACCTCCCGGACGAGAGCTCAGAGCTCGTATGACCGATCTATGGGTAATACTGTGACCTAACACGCACACACACACCCAACTCCCCGCCCACGAGAGTTGGAGTAACGACTCGCAACGCAGCGATACTGAAATTATTTCAGCCCTGGCCGGGATTCGCTGTGTGTGTGTATTAACCTAATTGTAATTGTCGTATACAAGGAAAGAGCAACGCTCGTGAAAATCCTATATCTTATTCTCCAATTATATTATCATTCTTAGTTTCAATTTCATGTGTGTGTTGGGGTGGATGGTTCGAGTGGCGAGTGGGCATCACGTCATGATATGGAATGCAATTTCAAAACACGAAAGCAAGCAGAGTTTGAAGCCTCGAGTTGGTTCTTATGATTAAAGGTGAGGTGTGAAAAGTACCCGCAGATAAAAAGAAGTATAAATCGGAAACGTGATTTATGGTCGAAACTAATGAATATTGAATGTTGGTAATTCACACTGCCAGAGACTTACGACATTGGAGCATAGACCACATTTATTTTTTCCAACACGACGTGACGTGTCGATTAGGCGTCAATGTGAAAATGATTCATGATCACTACATTTTTTTTTTCATAGAATCCGAAACGAAAAAACGAACACCAATAACATTTTGGTTTGAATTAGAGATTAAGGTGTGTGTGTGTGTGTGTGTGTGTGTGTGTGTGTGTGTGTGTGTGTGTGTGTGTGTGTGTGTGTGTGTGTGTGTGTGTGTGTATTTACCTAGTTGTACCTAGTTGTATTTACCTAGTTGTATTTTACGGGAAGGGGAGCTATGCTCGTGGGGTCCCGTCTTCATATCTCATTTTATCTAAACTATTTTTAAATTCATGTATTGTTTTTGCACACACCACTTTCTCATCTAACTTGTTCCAACTGTCTATTACTCTGTGAGGAAAGCTGTTCTTTTTCAAATCTCTTCTATAGCTGTCTTTTTATTTTCTTTCCGTGTCCTCTTGTATTTCTGTCATCCCATTTTATCAGCTTCTCTCTATCAGTAATTTCCATGCCTTTCATGATTCTGTAAATAGTTATCAAATCTCCTCTCTCTCTTCTTTTCTCTAGTGTCTGTAGTTCAAGTTTTTGTAGTCTCTCTTCATATGATAGTTTTGAGAGTGTAGGTGCCAGTTTTGTAATTGCTCTTTGTATTCTTTCAAGTTTTTTTATACATTTTTTTGTACTTGGTGACCATATCGTTGCTGCATATTCCAATCTTGGTCTTATCAGGGTGATTAGGATTTTCTTCACCATTTCTTCATCCAGGTATGTAAATGCAACTTTGATTGTTCTTATCAAATTATAAGTTTCTCCAAAAATCTTATTTATATGTTTCTCAGGTGACATATTATTCATAACAATGACTCCCAGGTTCTTCTCATTTTCTACTTTTTTTATTCCTTCCTCTCCCAAATTATACGATCCTGTTACTCTGCTTTTGCTTTTTCCAAATTCCATTATACTACACTTTTTTGTATTGAACTCCATCTCCCACTTCCTACTCCATTCCTGTACTTTATATAGATCTCTCTGTAGTGATTCACAATCTTCTTCTGTTTTCATTCTTTTCAGCAGCTTTGCATCATCTGCAAAGAAGCTCATATAGCTTTCAATTCCTTCATCCATATCATTAATATATATAGCAAACATTATTGGGGCCAGTACTGTTCCCTGCGGAACACCGCTTATTACTTCATCCCATTCTGAGTGCTGGTCTCTTATCACTACTCTCATTCTTCTTTCTTGCAAAAAGTCTTCCATCCAATTTAGTAGTTTTCCTTGTATTCCTCCTTCAGTTTCTTAAGCAACTTCTTATGTGGTACTTTGTCAAACGCTTTCTTTAGGTCTAGAAATGCACAGTCCGCCCATCCATCTCTTTCTTGTATTATATCTATTAGCCTTAAATAGAAACATATTAAATTGGTGACGCATGATCGTCCTTGTCTGAATCCAAATTGCCTTGGGTTTAACACTTTATTTTTTTCTAAATATTTTACCCATCTACTTTCGATAATTCTTTCACAAATTTTTGCTATTGTACTTGTTAGAGAGACTGGTCTATAGTTGGTAGGTTCTTCTTTATTTCCTCCTTTATATATAGGTACTATATTTGCTTTTTTCCAATCTTCTGGAACTTTTCCTTCTTTCAAGGAACTGTTTAGTATGCTGTGTATTTTGTCTACCAGTTCATTCTTGCATTCTTTCAGAATCCAGTTTGCTATTTCATCTGGCCCATGCGCTTTTATGACATCAAGATTACCCAAGTGTGTCAATATTTTATTCTTTGTTACTTCTATTTCTTCCATAGGGGGGACTTTCTCTTTCCACTCAATCTCTTCAGGTTGTATATTTTCCCTTGTAAACACTGATTTAAAATGTTTGTTCATAATTTCTGCCATTTCCATTTCCTCAGTGTATTCAACTCCCCCTTGTCTTAATTTCTCCAAGTCTTGTTTGTTTTTCAGTTTATTGTTTACAAATCTGTAAAATAATTTTGGTTGATCTTTACACTTTTCTATAACATCTTTTTCATATTTTCTCTTTTCCTCTCTGCACTTTTGTACATATTCATTTCTATAGCCGGTATATATTTTCCATTTTTCAGGTCTGTCTTTTTTCCATCTGGTCCAGGCTTTGTCTCTTTTGTCTTTTAACTCCCTACAACTTTTGTTGTACCAGCATTTTACATATTCTTTTTCTTGTTTTTGTCTTGGGACATACTTTTCCACTCCTTTTTTGTAAATTTTTGTCAAAATATTCCATTTCTCTTCCACTGATGTTTCTTCTTTGTATATTTCTTCCCAGTTTTCTTGTCGGAAGAATTCTCTTATTTTATCAAAGTTTGTTTTTTCATACATCATTCTTCCTTTTCTATATTGTTCATTTCTTTTCATATATTTTTCTTCATTAAGTTCCAGTTCAATCAATATGTGGTCACTTTTACCTATTGGTGTTTTATATTCAATCTTGTCCGCTATTCTAGGTTCAGATGTAATTATTAAGTCTAGTCTCGATGGTTCTTCTTCATTTCTATACCTAGTGTTCTCCTGTATCCATTGTGTCATTGAATGGTCAGTAATCATCTCAAGTAGAGCATTTCCCCATGAGTCATCACCACTCTTTACTGTCATTTCTTCCCAGCAGATTTCTTTGCAATTAAAGTCGCCCATCATAACTATTCTTCCTCCGTCTTCCATTATTTTATTTAATGCTATCTTTGTGTCCTCTAACATACTTTTATGTTCACTCTCCTCCCATGAGGCTGTTTTCGGAGGCACATAATTGATCACAAATTTTCTGCTCTTCTTATCTCGGTCTTCCACTTCTATCATAATCATCTCTACTGTATTCTTTCCATATATGACACCTTTCACGTTTATATCCTTCTTAGTCAGGAACATAACTCCACCCCCTTGTTTTTTCTCTCTGTTTCTAATCCAATAATTGTATGCATCATGTCCTACACTGTTGGGTGGTAGTGGGCCTTTTAATTTTGTTTCTACAATTCCCATTATGTCCGGTTCTTTTTCCTTCAAATAATCATTCAGTTCATTCAATCCTGTTATTAATCCATCTATATTTGTGTAAGACGCTCTTAGTTTTCTGCCACTTCCATTGTGTTCTCTGTTTCCCTTATGTTTTTCTTTTGTATGTCGAACTGCTTTATTTTCATGTTCACTACTCTCCAATAGAATCTCTCTCTGACTCCGTTCTTTCCTCGTTTTTTGCCTTAGCTTCAAGTCTTTTCTGCTTTTCTGCCTCTCTTTCCTCCTTATTCATTTCTCTTTTTATCCATACCTTTTTATATTGATCACTTGTTGCTAGTTTCCCTGTTTTGGATAGAATTTTCTCTGCCGTTGTTTGTGACCTGAATTTAATCTTAATTGGTCTGGTCTTATCTGTACTATATTTTCCGAGTCTGAATTTTTCCTCAATTTCCTTCATAATTTCTGGTTCATCTTCCTGGACTAATTTTAATAAACTGCTTACTCTTTCATTTTCCTCATTGATTCTTGAGGTTCTATCTGGGTTATGTTTCTCTTCCATTCCCAATATAATTATACATTTCGTGTTGTCAGCTAATTCTCTTACTATATTCTCCTTCTGTCTCATCACTTTAATAACTGAGTCTTCATTATGTTCTTTCAATTGCTGTTTGACTATGTCAGTGAATGAAACCTTATTCCCTTCTTGGGTTGTTCTCCAATTTTTAGCTTCTTTAGCTATTGTCTCTCTGTTTTCATTACTATTCTTCTTCAATTTCTCATTCTCCTCCTTTACATTTCTTAACTGTCTTTTTAGGCCCTCTATTTCATCAGTTAAGTTTCTGTTTGCCTTCTCTAGTTCTTCCAACCTTTCAACTCTCTGGAAAATGGAGTCAACATTACCTAACCTACGTTCCAAGTCCTCGATCACCTTATCAACTCTCTCCTCTAGTCTTATCAGTCGGGGGGGGGGGGTTGTGTCCCCCCCACCCTCTTTAAATCCCTGGAACATATTCTCGTCACTTTCTACTGTATTGCTCCTCTCTATACTTCTAATCTTTACATTTTTATTAGCCATTTCGTCGTCACTGAGTTGGTCCGGTGGTCGTTTCATGTTGACCTTACGCTTGTCTGCTTGGGCCAAGTCCTCCACTTCCTCATTTCCTTCCATTTCCCCAGCAATCCCTCCCCTTCTCCTCTTTTCCTACTTACCCACTGCCCCACGAGCAATTTCCCCCCCACCCTGTAAATACAAAAAGGCACTTCTCTTTGCGTTGGGATCCACAATCGGCACTTTTCTTCAGAACGTTCTTCAAGCCGTCCGTTCGTTGAAAGTGTGTGTGTGTGTATGTGTGTGTGTGTGTGTGTGTGTGTGTGTGTGTGTGTGTGTGTGTGTGTGTGTATTTACCTAGTTGTATTTTTCGGGAAGGGGAGCTATGCTCGTGGTGTACCGTCTCAATATCTCGTTTTATCTAGACTGTTTTTAAATTCGTGTATCGTTTTTGCACACACCACATTCTCATCTAACCTGTTCCAAACGTCTATTATCCTGTGGGGGAAGCTGTTCTTTTTCAAGTCTCTTCTATAATTGTTTTTCTTGATTTTCTTTCCATGTCCTCTTGTATCTCCACTATCCCATTTTATTAGATTCTCTCTATCAATAATTGCTATGCCTTTCAAGATTCTATAGTTATCAAGTCTCCTCTCTCTCTTCTTTGCTCTAATGTCTGTAGTTCAAGTTTTGCCAGCCTCTCCTCGTATGATAATTTGAAGAGCGTTGGTGCCAATTTCGTATTTTTTTGTACTTGGTGACCACGTCGTCGCTGCATACTCCAATTTTGGTCTTATCAAAGTGACTAGTATTTTCTTCACCATTTCTTCGTCCAGGTATGTAAATGCAACTTTGATTGATCGTATTAAATTATAAGTTTCTCCAAAAAATTTTTTTTAATGTTTCTCAGGGGACATATTATTCATAATAATGATTCCTAGGTCCTTCTCTTTTTCCACTTTTTTAATTTCTTCCTCTCCCAATGTATATGATCCCACTATTCTTTTTTGCTTTTTCCAAATTCCATTATACTGCACTTCTTAATGTTGAATTCCATCTCCCACTTCCTACTCCATTCCCATACTTTATTGAGATCACTTTGCAGCGATTCACAATCTTCTTCGGTGTTCACTTTTTTCAACATTTTTGCATCGTCTGCGAAGAAGCTCGTATAACTTACAATTCCTTCATCCATATCATTAATATATATAGCAAACATTATTGGGGCCAGTACTGTTCCTTGTGGAACTCCACTAATCACCTCATCCCAATTGGAATGTTTGTGTCTTATCACCACTCATTTTCCTTTCATGCGAGAAGTCTTCCATACACTTAAGTAGTTTGCCCTGTATTCCTCCTGCAGTTTCTAGTTTCTTTAGCAATTTCTTATGTGGCACCTTATCAAAAGCTTTTTTCAGGTCTAGAAAGGCACAGTCAGCCCATCCATCTCCTTCCTGTATCATATCTATTAGTCCTGAATAGAAACACATCAAGTTTGTGACACATAATCTTCCTTGTCTAAATCCAAACTGCCTCGGATTTAGTACTTTTTTTTTCAAATGCTTTACTCATCTAATTTTGATAATTCTTTAACAAATTTTTGCCACCGTGCTTGTAAGAGAGACCGGTCTATAGTTTGTATGGTCTTCTTTGTTTCCCTCCTTATATATTGGTACTATATTTGCTCTTTACCAATCTTCTGGAACTTTTCTCTCCTTCAATGAACTGCTTATTAAACTATGTATTTTGTCTGTTAGTTCGTTCCTGCATTCTCTCAAAATCCAGTTTGTCATTTCATCTGGACCATGCGATTTTCTAACATCGAGATTACTCAAGTGATTCATTATTTCATTCTTTGTTACTTCTATCTCTTTCATAGGGGTGACTTTCCCCTCCCACTCGACATCTCTAAGTTGTATGTTCTCCCTCGTAAACACTGATTTAAAATGCTTGTTCATAATTTCTGCCATTTCTATTTCCTCTGTGTATTCTATTCCTCGTCGTAGTTTCACTAATTCTTGTTTGTTTTTCAGTTTGTTGTTTACAAATCTATAAAATAGTTTCGGTTGATCTTTACGTTTTTCTATAACACCCTTTTCGTATTTTCTCTTTTCCTCTCTACGCACTTTTACAAATTCATTTCTATAATCAGTATATGTTTTCCATTGTGTATGTATGTATGTGTGAGTGTGTGTGTGTGCGCGCGCGCGCGCAATTTACCATAATTCTAGAACCCGTGCTGAACTTGTGATCGTCAGCTATTTCCCTTTCTTGATAAGAACTCCGGCCTCACATTATCATGTATATCCCTGTTTACAGTATACAGGATAGAACTTATACTCGTGGGTAC
Organism: Oratosquilla oratoria; assembly: GCF_046742065.1. Lineage (NCBI taxonomy): Eukaryota > Metazoa > Arthropoda > Malacostraca > Stomatopoda > Squillidae > Oratosquilla > Oratosquilla oratoria. The sequence continues at coordinate 44,942,652 of NC_134802.1, read as the reverse complement.
TCGTCTCTCTTTCTGCATGTGTTATATCTATCTTTAGATTTGTTTATGGTTTTAGCTTGAGCTATAGCATCTGGACCAGGAGTGGGTAACCTTTTTGAGCGGAAACGCCAAAAGCAGCCAAATGTTTTACACAAAATAATTCCTGGGTCCCAACGGATATATAGGCCTACTATATGTGTATGAGCACCCTCCCTTCATGACCTATACGGGCCCCAGTCCGCCGCCCAGCACAGAATTCGGTTACCAGTGGTCATACAAAATAAGTTGGAGATTTATTAGTTATTTGTTTTAAGGTGAGCCCTGGGTTTCGCGTGCCGGAAAAAAATTGTTCGTGTGCCGGGTTTTGCACGCGTGCCAAGGGTTCCCCACCCCTGATGCAGACTATTGAAGGTGATACATGGGAAGGTCCTTCCTTGACATCCCAAAAGACAAGTGATTGTAGTCAATTTAGTTACTTGCTTGAATGGTACACATACCAGTGTAAAGACTTGGATTAACAATTGGGCAAAACAAATGCAGGTTTGAACCCTCACTGCAAGTCCCCACATTTCTAAATTAATGAATTAAACAAATATATAAATAGATTAAACGTTATGTTTTTGTTTATTTATTTATTTATCTATTTATTCATTTACTCGATTGTTTATGTATTTATCTATTAATACCTAATGTTTACTTGTTTTTCATTAATCACTGTAATTTCATGTACGGGAGTCAAGAAATGCGACAGTGGAATACTTCCGCTTCAGAATAAAGTTTTATCATCATGACAATTGCAATCATTATCAACATTGATAAAATAGGAACTGAAAGATATGGATAAATACCCAACCTAGTACAAAATATAGTTACGATGAAGATTTTTTTTAACTGGATTCACATATACTGTTTCATCTCAAACGCGTTTGTTTAATTTACTTGTTGATTATATACAGCTTGTGAAAACATAGGTGAAAAGATTACCGAACAGACACGGAGTAAAAAAAAATTAAATTTCTACTTCTTTCAGTATTTTGCACAAATGAACTTGCAACCAAAGAAAATTGAATCAAATTTTACTATAGAAAATGAAAAAGATAGTTTTGTTTAGGGGGTAACTTTATAGAATTGTTATAGCAGCGCAATAGATAAGGTATTCGGTGACAATCGCAGGTGCAGAGTTTAGCCCATCGCTGCCCAGTGTTAGACGGTGGGTGTAACACAAAGTGAATAAAATAACCTGGTGGCAGCCATAACGAAAAAGAAAAGTGCAATCCTGTACAGAAGGGAGAGGGTGTCATGAAGATGACGCAGGTGGCATATGGAATAAAAGCAAAAATGTCACCTGATATGGACAGGGGCAAGCCAACCCTCCTTCTGTCTCTCACCCTACTTGCCCAATAATTCTTTGAGCCTCCTATCTCTTCCAAAACCTCTCCAAGTTTTCCTTCCTCTCTCTATACAACATTTCTTGTTCATTATAACAAATCATTGTATCTTCAGGTCAATTGTGTGAACTTTTCATCTTTTTCAACAACTACCTGCTTTGTGAAAGTACTAGGTATTAAATAACTTTGTTGGAGTTCAGGATTTTAAGACCACGTGCCCTTACTGCTGCCATACACTGACACTCTTACTGAGATTTGAACTCCCATCCATCTAACTTCTCACATCCAAACATCAATGCATCAGGTTTGGATTAATCAATAAACCCATTGCCTCAGGTCTGTTTTACAAGAGACCCACATTTCTCCAGTGATCGACAACAGCCTCCAGACTGACCTATAAATCAACCCAAGAAGAAATGTTGCATTTTTAACTGGGTATAGCTTGGGTGTGTTGAGGCTTTTTTTCTTCTCTGTGAGATGGTTTCATTTTGGATAGTTTGTTTCTGTAGCCAGACCTATTGAGTATTGTGTGTTGGAATAATCTTATTGCTGAATGGTGACCTGAATACATGCATGCCAGTATAGTTCTTGCTTCTATTGGGAGGGATATTTCTGTGAGGTTGATGTCTGAAGGGGGTTTGATGGAGAAGGGAGTTTATGGTTGGTCAAGAGATGGTATAATCTGCTAGGGATAATTCTGCTAGATCAGGGGTTCTCAGCCTTACTTGGCCCATTCACCCCTTTCACCATTTGTCAGAATGTCATTCCCCCCCTCCTTTCCAAGATTGTCTGTTTCAAAAGGTGCATTCTAAATAATATGCAAATATTACTAAAAACCCTTTTATTTTTTCCAAATTAGTATATATTTTTCCCAAATTAGTATAAATCCAGCCCAGGTGACAGGCCAGATAGGCCAAAACCTATAATTGCTTTCCTCACCCCGTAAGCTGACTGTGGTCACAAATCACCCCCAGAAATCCCAAAATTCCCCCCTGGGGATGAATTTCACCCCTAATGAGAACCCCTGCGCTAGATGGACAGCACAGAGGATTATCTCCCTGTTACCCGTTTTCAAAACCCATCAACTTCCTGGAAGTACAGCCCAATGCTTCTTGGTCTCTAGAACAGACTGATCTTTTATCAACTTCAACAATACTTCCTCTACCTGTTTACATCAGATAAGCTGACAACAGATGATTGCTTCCTCCTACTACATTCACCTGGTGGTATAGAACCAATCCCACACTAATTCTACATACTTCAAGTTTTTTTTCCCCCTTTACCAAGGAAGTAGCCAAGTCAAAAGGTATATAACCACTCCCACCCATTTCACACCCATCCACCCCCTTTTTCTCCCTCTCATCTTAGCTCCCACACTAATACATCCCAGAGATCAATGGGAGAGTCTCAAGACTGTTGCCAGCCATTGTGGGTCTGCAAATTTCCAGTCAGTGAAACTTAAGCCCAAAGGGATTTCCCCGTCTTTTCTTTTTCTGCATGAGGGGATGGAGAGGGGTGAGTCGCCGAATAAATAAAGCAGTCTTGCTGTGGATGTGCTGTGTCTTGTTGTATTGTTTCTGACCCAGGACAGTGTGCAAGATACAGGGAGGGGCCAAGAAGGGAGGAAGGAAGGGTAAATGGGAGTGGAGTATGTGGGTATGAAATGGGTAGTAGATTCTTATACCTTTGGCTTTGTCTACCTACCTTGTTAGGGGGAAAAAGACCTCGGTATATGTGTATGTATGAAACTTAAGGCAACATTTATCATCATTATAGGTTAGGAGGATTGGTGGCAGGGAGATAGTTTTCTCCAGTGTACATTCCACAGGGTATAAAGGAAGTACCTAGGAGGTACCTATCATCGATCCTCCAGAGTAATAAATCATAACACCAATCCGCTTACTTTTTTTTTTTTTTTTACATTAAACTTTGACATACAGACATATACCAAAGGTTTTTCCCCCTTATAAGGGAGGTTGTCAAAAAACAAAGGCATAAAAACCACTCCCACCCATTACATCCCTATCACACTCCATTCCCCTTCATCCTCTTCCCTCCCTCTTATCTTGGCACCTTCTGGATGACTGGTCATCCCTGCATCTTGTCTACTGCCCTGGGTCAGAAGCAGTGTCGCAAGACACAGCACATCCACAGCAAGGCCGCTTCATTAAATCGGCAACCCCCCCTCTCCATCCCCTCATGCAGAAAAGGAGAAGACGGGGAGAAATCCCTTCGGGCTACATCAAATTTCTCTCACACATACTACCTCGCCTCCCATCCCCCATCCATTCCACCTCATCCATCATAACATCATCCATATACAATCATTCTCCATTTATCCCTGTCTTCTGTCCTCTCCCATCATTCTTCAACGGATATTCCCCTCTTCCCCAAAGCTCCTTTTACCCCATCCATCTCATCCTAGGTCACCCCCTCATGTTCACTCCTTCTGCATCTGCCTTCCACACTTCTTTTACTAGTCTTTCTTCACTCATTCTTTTCATGTGTCCAAACCATCCTAATACTCTTTCATCCACTCTATCTCCCAACTCCCTTTCCACCCCCATTCTTCTCCTCACCTCCTCATTTCTCACTCTATCCAGCCTAGTAACCCCTATCATGTTTCTCAGACACCTCATCTCAAACACATTCAATCTCCATCTCTCTTCCTCTCTTATGTTCCATGGTTGAAACTTGAATAAAACAAAAATTTAATTTCTTTTGATTTATTGGGTACAAAAATGGGTATACAGTTATTTTGCCAAAAGCCTAAAAAAATTTGAGCCCAAACTTTATACTGTCCATTGGTTGAACTTAAATATCTCTTAAGTATCATCAGCAAATAGTCAAAGCAGAGGCTAATGATTAGATCATCCAGTTAATAGAGCAACTGGAACCTACTGATTTGACCATCTGGCATAGCCACATTACAGGGATATACACTGTACACCAAGAGTAGCTGATGAAATGCCTTTAATCTACTGAACACAACATAACAGTCTAGCTGTTCCTGAATCTGAGTAGAAAAATAACTGGAACATCCTAATTATTACATCAATCATATTTGTTTTTACAAAAATGAAGCATCGGATTATTTCATTCATGTGATGCTTACACAAAATGAGACAACAGATTAACACTGGTTTAGATACAGTATCTATGATGTTTCTACATAAAATGAAGACCTAAAATAGAATAAGATATGAAAGTTTCACTTATCTGTAGGACAAGTGAGTGAGTGTGAGAACGTGTACATGTGTGTAGTTAGTATTATAGTTATAATTATAATCCATTAAAACAGTATATCCATCATGCTGAGTTATACAGCATATCCTGATTAATATAAATAAAATGTGGAATGGTATTCTCAGTTCTTGATTATGGCCAGAATATTGTAACTGATGGTATCTCTCTAGATTTGTACTTAGAGAGAAGGCTTGGACTGAATATGGTGTTCAACTGCAAGACATTTGAATCAGTACATTCAATTGTAGACACACTGAGCTTCTGTAGCAAAATATTGGACATATTCATACTACAGTATTCCAATGTAAGGCATGAATACATGGTTGTTATTTAATTATATGGTATGTCAAAATTACACAAATACTGATTATGTACCATTTATATTAAGGCAACTAATCTACCTGTGTGGTGTACAACATTATACAAACTCTTATGTTCTACTTGTAGCACGGCATCAACTGACCAGTTTGTATATGCATGCCATGGTGCATCCACATTGAGAAGCAAGAATTATGCATAACATAAATAATAATTTATAAAGGCTGACAGTAGCTTTAGTACCAAAAATAAATAATAAAATATTCTGTACATATATAACTACATGAATCAAAATAACTCCTTTTCTTTAACATTACACTGAAAACAATTATCCACTCAATACCCTTTCCCATCCATCCCGCCCCATAAAAAGAATACAACATAGATTTATAAGCTTGTAAGTCTATTAGGTCACAGCAATGCATCATGAAAAGGTCAGATTACACGTGAGCAGGTCCCAGGCAAAATCAATCACAGTTCAGCATTGCCAGCTGCTTCACCTCCCCTCTGTACACACAGACATCAACACTGTAAGTATATGATATGCATGAAGCAATATACAATCCAAAGAGCTTTAATGTGCTAAAGAGGAGAAGCAAGGTCACTGGTGATGTCTTGCCAAGACAATTAAAACTCTGTCATTTTCATCACTCTCCTAAAAATGCCTCAGGAATCCAAATTTTAACAGCTCGCTCAAAGGCCAAGAACGGTACATGATATAGGAAGAATTGAAATTGTCATCAGATTATGATGTTGATGAAAGAAATAGAAACTTGTAAAAATGCTCCAACTACTGTACTCACAATTGCAAAATTAACAATAATATCAGTCCACATTCTAATGAAAAATCCATCAAACAGGACAATTAGCAGATTATCATTATCACAAAAAAGAAGAAAAAAGATCATCATTTAATTTTTTCCTTCTTTTTTCAAACAAGGTTGCATTCAGAACAGTTACAGAAGGGCAGAAAAGTGTGTGGCATAATTACATGAAAGATAAGAAGCCAATGTATTCCTGGAGTCTGTCTAGGGGGGCTTATTAACAGCACAGAGGCAGTGAAAGCTTAAAGTCTAACAAGGAAACAGTCAAAAAGTAAAATCAAAATAAAGACCACTTTAGGAGGTGCTCTGTATGAGAATGAGTTGGTTATCTACAGAAGACAAAGAAGAATTATATTGCAATGGAAGAGCACAAATTGAAACGGGTTGCAGTATGAGATGTACAAGAGGTTCAGCAGATTAAATAGTGCCACTAATTAGGCTCATTGCATGTAGGGGTAAGATGTAGATAATAAGGACATTGTTATTAACATCCTTTTAAGAGTACTACTATTAAGGAATATAGGAATCATGTCACCATTCATAATATCAATTTGATAAAGATAGGAATGAAACAAGATAACTTATCAGAGATGCCATTGCACTGACAACACTAAAACTTGTCTCTTCAATCATTTGTCCACTGCTCATGAGTTATTTCATATCAACATGACACCAATTTCTATTACAAAACATCTAAACTTTTACACTTCAAAATTCACCACTGAAGGCAGCAACCAATACTTAAAATAATCTGTTCCACAATATATATGATCCATATGTGGCAATGTACTTCACAATCCTAAGTATGAGATAAGGAGAAAGAGCAAACACATGTCTTCTGAATTTTGAGGAGTTTCGCAGGATTCATGGATCCAAACAAAAGCTGCATTTTCATCATCATTATCTTCCACCTTAATTTCTTTGTGAAATATATTTTTTTGCACAACATAACGGGTTTTTTATGAGCAACAAAGGCCAATAGGGGATAAAAGTACGTAAGTATTGCATAATGCCTCAAAATGCAAGGCAACAATCTAATCCATATATTTCATACTCCTAATAACTGAAATGCTAATTCTAATGCCCAATTTTTGGCTTCATTTCTGCTGATAAAACTACAGATTAGCACATTAAATAATAATTTGTGCCTTCAAATGCCAAATCAAATCCCACAGTCATAATTATGACTTCTTCCACCATCAGTGCAACCACTGTCTTTCCTCAGTTCTTGTTCTACACTACCTTCAGTGCTTCCTTCTTTAAACAGTCACTATCACCATTACCTACAATATCACCAGCACCCCTGCCTTTATCTTTTATGCAATGATGACCTTCACCATGATTGACAGGAACCCCACCATACCAATCAGTAGCACTGCATCTCACAACCACTGGAAACAAGTGTCCATCACTTCACAAATAACATCTACTGATTCTTATTATTATTATTATTGGGGAGATTCAGAGAGCCCAGGAGGGAAGAAGCAGGTCCTGGGAGGCCCCTCTGCTCAGTGTAGGTCTTGACAAGGTCCTGAACAGCCCGCATGTCCACTTTTACTGGCTCAAAGTCCTCCACATCTCCAAATTCATCATCTTCGTCATCAGAGTCCTTAGCTAGTGTTTCTCCAACAGTGGTGGATGCAAGCTCCTTCTCAATCTCCTTCATACAGTCCCGAAGTTGTGTGTCAACACCAGAAGATGCAGCTGAATGATCTGACTTGTTGGATGCTGCAGATGATTTTCGGCTGAGAGTAACATCTCCCTCATTTTCATCTCCATAGCTGCTAAGACCAGATGATTCATCCTCAGACTGTTCCCAATAGTCATCATCAGGAACACCCAAATCTGTAAGAAAAACATTACATTATACTGCACTCAAGAAAAAAGCATTTTTTATGTTAAGTACAAATTCTGCTGTTAAAGTAAATGACGCAAATATGAGGAATATTTTGTAATATGTCAAATGAAACATCCATCATCCAACAGTATTACTCAGAACACATGAAAAGCACTATCACTCATAGCAATACATCTGACACTCAACATCACTTAAATCAAGCATATAGCATTAAGCATTACTTGACCCCTTCAGTACCATGGTACACTGTCTAGATTTTGTTATGGCAAATGACACACAATTCCTCTCACCCCCCAACCCCAACTTTAACAGAAACTGAGATCCTATTCAGGCCAGAGTCCAATCAATCAGTCAATCAATCAATCTATTGTTGTGAATTTCTCTTGCTAGGGATTCACAGCTCCAAGGAATCCAGGCCATACAGTACTTCCATGTGAAGGCAGGATTTTTTGGAATCCTTTAGTTAGAGGTCTGAAGTGGGATCCTAAGTGTGGTGCACTTGTGTTCCTCAATATGTTTCCCCCTCTTTATAAAATTGTCATATGTTTTGTTGTTTGTTATTTTATTATTTATTGTAATTATGTGTAATCATTGTGTATAATTGTAATTATATTGGATATCGCAAATGCGATGCACGTCTTTTCGCGCCAATTGGCAGCTTGGCGTCAGTTCGGAGCCAGCTCTCTTTGTATTCACATGCATCAGTTGTCAATGGTATCAGTGATTACAGTGTACTTCCCACTATTTGACTTTCATTTCTTGTAGCCACCCGGTACAACCACTGTACACAGGGGAATATACTTTGACAGTTCCTAAAAGTCTGATCCTTGTCTGAATAAAATTAATTGCCATTTGTCACAATAAACTACATTAACCTCTTCCATATGATGATGCCAATGTAGGCACCATGAGGCGCAAGTGGGTAGATGAGGATGCTGGTATCAGCGTCTTGATTATATTTATCTTGTAGTTGTAGCTGAAAGACCCCATATTCTGTGAACTAGCTTGTGATCACATTTTCTGTAGTTATCAATATATTCAGAGTGAAAGAGAATGAATAATGAAGCTTCAACTTTATATTTTATATTGCAAGTATTGTGATGTATCACTGAATCATCGTACATCAGGCATCCGATGCTGTGCACAAGAGAATTTGACTTTGTGGAAGAGGTTAAATGTGTCATGGAACTGAAGAGGTCAAACAAAATACAGAGCATTTAGCAACACCCAAATAATAATGTAACATGCAGATGCAATCATAAAGGACCCATGAGATTTCAAAAATATATGGCTTCAATACATAATTTCAAATTTCGTTAAAAAAAATATTGCAATGAGCAAATTATGTGACAGGCAGCATCAACACTATTGAGTTGTGACACTCAGTTCTGTGTTCCAGCAGACTGTATAGGAATTTGATATTTTCAGCCATATGAAACACTTCATAAACTCTGACTGGTTTGTGAGTTTCAACAAATGCACCATTAATAGTGACAGTTGTTGCCTTGAGTTTCACTGACTGGAAACCTGCAGCCCTGTGGTAGTTAGCAATGGCTCTCAAGCCCTCCCATAGATCTCTCTGGGACAAAAGATTGGAGTGCTGTCTGTTTTATTAGTGTGCATCTGTCTCTGTCACTGGATGGTAGGAGGAGGAGAAAGAGGAAGGGGATCAGTTGTCGGCTCTCCTTACATGAAAAAAAAAAGAGAAGAAGAAGAAGATAAAGAGAGAGATAGAGAGGGAGGGAGGGAGAGGGGAGAGGGGGAGGGAGAGAGAGAGAGAGAGAGAGAGGAGGGGGGGAGATAGTTAAAATAGGGAGAGAGAGATTCTGAGTCCAGTATGGAGACCAAGAACCAGATATGAATGGTGATGGGATCAATCAATCTGTTACCCTGGATCTCTCTTCCTGGAAACCCATGGCTCCCCATTAACCAGCTATGACCACCAGATGGACCCATAGGTCACTCAAGGAAGCAATATTATTGTGTTGCTGTAGAGGGTTTGTTAGTGTGAGGCACAGTAGAATGAGGTGTTCAGTGTCTTCTGTGTGGAGGTTTCGTCTTCTCTTTTTCTGCATGAGGGGAATGAGAGGGGGGTCACTGATTAAATGAAGTGGCCTTGCTGTGGATGTGCTGCGTCTTGCAACACTGCTTCTGACCCAGGGCAGTGGACAAGATGCAGGGATGACCAGTCATCCAGGAGGTGCCAAGATAAGGAGGGTGGGGGGTGGAGGGGAGTGGAATGTATTAGGGACGGAATGGGTGGGAATGGTTTTTATGTCTTTGTTTTTTGGCTACCTCCCTTGTAAGGGAAAATAAGCCTTTGGTATATGTATGTATATTAGTATGATACCATTTCTGTATCACTGGCTGAAAGTGGTGGGGGTTAGGGATCACTGATTGTCAGCTCTCCATGTGTGCCTCGTGTGAAAAAGCGTAAAGAAAACTGCTGCAGTTAACAAAGAGAGATCTTGGGCCCAGTCTGAAGACTGAATGCCAACCCCTCAGGGATGCACCCCCTGAGAGAGGTGACAGGGTTGACGGGTTTTGAAAATGGGCAGCTTTGCCTTCCATCTTGCAGGACCACCATGTGCGGGTACCCATCTCTGGTCCCAACAATGTCCTTAACACATGGTGTTCTGCATAGGATGAGTTTATTCAGCTGACAGAAGGATCTTATGTTGAAGGAGTTAAACCATTGTTGATTTGTCATTCAGAAAAAAACTAGGCTTTCAAAGATGCAAACAAGGCTATCCCACAAAACTACTTCTGATCAAACTCAAAAGCCTAGGTTACCCCTGCCATATTCAAAGTTTACTTCACACAATTCTTAATCCCTAAGGTTGAGAAACTTTGTAATAAGGACATACCATTCACCATACTGTTATTGTCTGATTATGTTCTAGGCGATCCAACATATTCAAGTAACTTTCACCTGAACATAAAAGTAGTCATCCTGATACCCAAGAAGAAATGATGACATACCAGGGGGGGTTACAGCAAACTTGAGAAAATATTACCTCTGATCTTTGCTCAAAGTCTAACACACACAGAATGGGATCCTCAGAAGGTTCTGCAAATTTTTAGAAGTCCATCAGTATCTACCAATAGATTCAGAACATCATGCATACCTGGGAAGAAGTGACATGGACATACCTGAAAGGTGTATTAGGAAAGGAGACCAACTGAGTTAAATGGCTGTAACATACTAAGAAGAAATACACTAAAGAACAACTTGATACATCCACATTCTCCGAGGCAAAATTTGTTTTCCTGGCACCAAAACTATATACAGTACCATGCCTCTCTCTCTCTCTCTCTCTCTCTCTCTCTCTCTCTCTCTCTCTCTCTCTCTCTCTCTCTCTCTCTCTCTCTCTCTCTCTCTCTCTCTCTCTCTCACACACACACACACATGTGCACGCACATACATGCGCACACACATGCACAAACATCTGTGTACGCACACACACACACACACAGTTCGAATCCCGCCCAGGGCTGAAATAATTTCAGTATCGCTGTGCTGCGAATCGTTACTCCAACTCTCATGGGCGGGGAGTTGGGGGTGTGTGTGCGTGTAAGGTCACAGCATTACCCATAGATCAGTCATATATGAGCTCTGAGCTCTCTTCCAGGAGAGAAATAGCTGTCGATCACGAGTCCAACACGTGATCCAAGACCATTATGAATTGCACACACACATTTGACAGTGCAGTGGTACCATTCACAACCAATGCTACAACAGTCCGGGTTCAAATCCCCCCCAGGGCTGAAATAATTTCAATATCACTGCACTGGAAGTCGTTACTCCAACTCTCGTGGGCAGGGAGTTGGGTGTGTGTGTGCCTGTAAGGTCACAGCATTACCCATAGACGGGTCATGTATGAGCTCTGAACTCTCTTCTGGGAGGGAAATAGCTGTCAATCACGAGTCCAACACGTGATCCAAGACCATGGTGAATAACACATACACACACGCATGCACACACAAATTCACACACTACACAAATAATACTATTATTGTGTAGACAGTGCAATACACCCATCATGAAATATAGCAAATTCTAATTAATGTCCAAAATCAAAAAATTACTAAATACAAGGAACTGTTTGAAATAAGCTCAGATGACACTCACCATCAACAATTCTTAACTCCTTCCATACCAGACAGTACTTGTTATTCTATTATGTCCACTACCTGACTATTTCATAAACATCTGTGACACTTGATTGATTAAGACCGGGTCAAACCCTTCTTGGTTAACCACTTTTGTAGCGGATGGCACTTACCCTTCAATTCTATCTTATCTATCTCATCTATCTCTGTAGCACCCCTTCTGTATAGAAGGTGTCAGACCTTCAAGTACTTATGGTCAACTTTTTTTTTTTTTTTCTCTCGTATGATAAAAGAATATTATCAGGCCATGTAGAATTACTTGGAGTTCTTCTATCATATATACTCATAAACAAAAATTCCTACCCACTAAAGTCAGGTTTGAGTTGAAGGCATGGTCATTTCTATATGAAATAATAACTGTTAACTTGAGTTCCTGTACTAGGGTATGGACTGTATGGTGAGTGGTGAGATGGTCTGGGCATACAGATAGAACAAATGAGGAAAGACTAACAAAAATATATGGAAAGTAAAAGTGAATGGGGTGAACTTGGGTGGGGAGGATCAAGACTGACGAGGCTGGATGGGGGTAAAGAACTGGATGCAAGAGAAATGTCTGTTGAGAAAGGGAGAGAGAGAATGCAAAAGACAGTGTGAATGGAGATTGGTTGTAAATGGATGAAAAAATGACAATGTCAGATGGGCTATTTTTCTTATATATTCTGTAAAATTCTTGAATGGATATTTGTGTGGGTGTGGGGTAGGGCACCATACATTGAAGCAGTCATGGTAAACTAGCTCCAGTTATTGGGCTCTGGTGTGAAATCCAATGTGTCTCTGCATTGCCTTTGATCAAAGCAGTATGATGGGGGATGTGAATGACCACCTTCAGATATTAAGATGGACACAATTCATCAATGGAGTTGGGTATAGGAGTGAAAGACTAACTGAGTCATCTAATATCTGGTTCCCTGTATTTATTTAATTGCAATGTATAGGTAAAGAGCTCCACTCATGGGGTCCTGTCTGTCTCTATCTGTCAAACTTTGCCTTAAATTCGTTTATAATTTCTTGTTAGTCTATTTCCTCTTGTTTTTTTTTTGTTTTTTTTGAGATCCTACCAACATCTTGTCTTTGCCAGTCTCTTTCCATGACCTCTTGTTACACTCCAATCTCACCTCTCTTATTTCTGTCCATGCTTTTCACTTATCTAAACACAGCAATCATGTCCCCATTCACTCTTCTTTCTTCTTACAAGGGCAACTAGACTGGGGAACATTCTGATTACTAATTTTAAAATTCTTCAAAAGAATATCTGAAGAACATTAGCAGCAGTATTGTCCTAGTATAAACTGTCATCTATGTGATTATAATTAAAATGATAGTGAACCCTCATTCTATTTAAAATGTGTCTTGGTACATGCCCTACTGTCCTTTGTTGTCCAGAAATGACTCTGTCTTCAACTCTGATCTGATCTTCATGGGATAAGAATTATTTCTGAATAGAAATACCCTAAGTTTCCTTCTGTTCAATAACTTATCATGACTATTCTTCTTCGTCTTTAAAACAATAGAAGAATCTACAAAAATCCATGTATTAACTTAAATTTTGTATCATGCTCCATTTCCTTTCAAAAATACACAAAAATGAAATATTCCATTCAATACCATAACACCAAGAAAATTGTCCACATTAGTGTGCTCACTTTCATGAATTTAATCCACTCATATTCCATAAACAGCATTATATCTACTCACAAGATAAAACAAGTTTCACGAACTCTGCCCACTCACATTCAATGAACATTGTTATATCTCATAGATCCAACAAATCATGGTGTGTTTATTACCTTGAATGAAATATGTCAACACTATTTCAAGCGGCAGGAGAAGCAGCAAAGGTCCTTGAGGTTACATTACCCAGAATGTTGGTGAGAGCATCCGTGAATGAGTCTGCATTAAAGTCCACCTTGCTGGATAGTGTCGACATGTCAGAGGAGTCCGAGGCATTGGACTGCGATGAGATCTTACGAATTTGTGGATGAGATGCGAGGAGGGACGTCTTACGGTTGGAATTGGACACCTTCCTTCCTGTAGATACCTTCCGACCACCTGACATCTTGCGTGTTGACAATGTGGACATTTTGCGTAGACGATCCTGCAATTCATCTGGCACTTCAGCTCCATCCATGTCTGATGTATTGCTCAAGAAAGATGCTAAAGAGTCCATCACCTCAGCATCTGAGGTACCACTTTTTCCTCCAACACCAAATCGTGTTTCAAGAAGATTATCCAATTCTTGAGGGGAAATTTCCAACCAGCTGTCATCTGCAAAAGCAAAAGTGTTTTGGAATTATTGTGTTCTATTATGAAAATATCATGAACAATATATCTTTATCAATTGAAGAAAAACTGACTTAGTTCTCCCTCAATATGTTTCAATACATATCAAACATCTTAGGAAAGGTGTGGAAGGAAATGGAACCATTTTGAATATGAAAGTAGGGGGAGTTTTACATGAATCAGATGTTCACAGTTAAACTAGCATGAACTAGTAGGAACTATGTGTGGCATTCAACAGTTTGAAGGAAGTAAATGCGTGAACAAAATTTGACGCAGCCCGAGGGGATTTCTCCCCGTCTTCTCCTTTTATGCATGGGGGGGACGGAGAGGGGCGGGTTGCCGATTTAATGAAGCAGCCTTGCTGTGGATGTGCTGTGTCTTGCAACACTGCTTCTGACCCAGGGCAGTGGACAAGGTGCAGGGATGACCCGTCTTTCAGGAGGTGCTAAGATAAGAGGGAGGGTGGAGGGGAGTGGAGTGTATTCAGGGATGGAATGGGTGGGAATGATTTTATGCCTTTTCCTTTTTGGCTACCTCCCTTGTAAGGGAGAAAAAGCCTTGGTATATGTAAGTATGTACATAGGAGAGATGTACAAGTAGTGATATGTGTGTATGATGGGCATACAGATGTGTGGAAAACACTGATTTGTTCAATATGCATTTGAAAAAGTGCGAGCTATAATACAGATTTTTCTGTCTACATACTTCAGATAAGAGAAGAAGGATGTGAGAGCCAAATATAAAATACCCATGAAGAATCATACTGGAACAATTAGGATTAAAAACATATAAATTCAAACTCAAGCATCAGTACTGAAGTGTTTTATTTTAGAGTCCAAGTAGGTTGGAAAATGATAAAAAAAAAAGAGTTTCAGAGATACCCAGTGAAAGAAAAGAAAAGATTGCTGAATGGTAAATTAAGTATAGTACTACCTCTCATTAACGGACTAAAAGGGGATTAACGGTGTCCGTTGATCTGAATAATCCATTGATTTGGAGTGGTTTTTGGGTGGCATAGTGATTGCACAGCACTAAACAACAGCACCAAAAACACCAAAAACACAGCAAAAACACCACAAACACAGCTAATTAATGTCCATTAATGAGAGGTAGTACTGTACAAGTGAAATCACATGATCTCCGAAAACAAAGAACCAATGGAAAACATTAAGGTGTCTAAAGAACTGATGAATATATTTTCTTTTTTGTACTGAATTTTGTATCTATGTATTGAATGTCATCTTCCATTTATGTCCCCATCCATAAACCTTGGCAAGGTCTTCCTGCAGCAGTTTACAATCCTCTTCACATTTCACAATCTTGGCATCATCAGCAAACAAGTTTCTATAGCTACCTATTCATCAGATCATTGACAAGAACCTTATGTGTTCTTGAAATGTGTGTATGGATACACACTAGAAATGTGTACAAAAAATCACCACCTATCAGTTGTTACTGATATACTAGTAAGTGTACTTGCAAAAACATTTGAACAGAGACAGCTACACAGATGAGCTCAAAGAAGCAAACAACCAATTGACAGACATCACAACTACGAAGGTGAGCGCAGGCAGATGAACCAACAATCAGTAGATACCGCAGGCATGACGCCACAGAGTGGTGATGTCACTGGTATAGTTGGGTAAGTAATTAGTGAACCAGTTCACTTGGATTCAGGTACAGTACTCACTTAACAAGTACCTCCCATATCAAGCAAAAAAGAATAAGTAAATAAATAATTGCTCATTTAACAAGTGACATTTCGTGATTCATGATTGACGTGAAGCGTCCTTTCTACCTAGCTAGTCAGGAGTGTCTCCTTGTGACTCATGGCTAGCTCATTCCCGTTTGGACCTAAAAGAGGTGTTCAAGAGGATCAAGGGCTTTAACAAGGGTGACCTAAACAAGGTCAACCTAAACAAGGTCATCATATTAAGACAACAGGGCAGGACTCACAGTAATGCATTTTAAATTGGACAAATTTAGATTTGAGAAGGGAAAAAGGCAAGAGCTGGTTTACTAATAGAGTGGTCAACAAATGGAATAGACTTGGTAACCATGTAGTGAGCACTGAAACTATCAGTTGTTTTAAGGAATGGTTAGACAACTTTATGGTAGGGGATGACAGGTGGAATGGACAGGGAACTGCCTAGTGCAGGCCTTATGGTCTCTTGCAGTCTCCTTCATATGTTCTTATGGAGGTAGGGATGTAGCTGGGATCTAAAGATAAACAGAACCACCACATGTACCTATCATTGGTCCTGAGGTAAGGGTATTGATGAGTTTTGAAGACAGGCAGCAAAAGTACGATTCTCTAAGTCCTCTCTGACATTCATCTCACAGGACAACTATATGCAAGTACCAGTACCTATCACTGGTCCCAGGAGTGAAGAAAAAGGAATTAAACAATACATTGAAAGTTCAATTCTCAAAACCTTTAACTGATTTGTAACCTGATTTTCTACTCGGTTGGATAAAATCAGTTGGTGTTTGCCAAAATACAGTCTCCAAAGAATGACAAAACACAACTTAATTAAATGTGATAATTTTAATCCATTCATACCTAAAGTTCCCCCTCAATTGAATAAATTCATTTGGCACTGTACAACACAAGCACAAACAGGTTAGTTCTGATGGCCTTAACCCAATTATCCCTGGAGTTGCCCCATCCCCTGTATAAAGCTTATAAAGCTGTCATGAATTATAATTATAATTGTTGCCATGGGTTTCAGTGACTGGAAATCCACAGCCCCAGGCCCTTCCACATACTTCTCCTGGAAGGTGTATTGAACTGTTGCAAGTGATGTTTTGGTGTGTGATTTGTTAACAGCATACAGGAGGAAAGTGGCAGTTGCCGACAAGATTGACGAGTTAAACACCATATGAGGACGGAGCCTTTATTTGTACGACGTTTCGCTTATTACAGCTTGTACATGAAAAAGCTGTAATAAGCGAAACGTCGTACAAATAAAGGCTCCGTCCTCATATGGTGTTTAACTCGTCATTCTTGGGACTGGTCCAGAGACCAAGTGTCATCCCTCAAGGCAGCACCTCCAGATGGAGGTGAGAGTACTGACAGGTTCTGAAGAACCACCGGGAATGTTTCTCTAACATCCCTTTCACAGGACTACCACACGCAGGTATCCAGTGTTGGTCCTTAGATAAAATAGTCTCTCCAAAATGCATCAGAGGCTCATTAGGTGAATCAAGATACCGCTAACCCATTTATGCCTTGAATTTACCCACCTAAATGAAAATCATCTAGGTTTTGCTCTAATAAAAATTCTAAAGTGAAACATGGATATGAAAGGACAAAACCCCAAAGACAGCATCCACAGAGAGGAACTCTCAACTAAGCAAGGTCTAGAATTTCTAAATTCCCCTGACCTTTACCTGGAGGTGTCCCCAATATGCCAGGACCTGTTCTTTGGA
The DNA here is from genome assembly GCF_046742065.1 of Oratosquilla oratoria. Taxonomy (NCBI): domain Eukaryota; kingdom Metazoa; phylum Arthropoda; class Malacostraca; order Stomatopoda; family Squillidae; genus Oratosquilla; species Oratosquilla oratoria. The sequence continues at coordinate 44,925,154 of NC_134802.1, read as the reverse complement.
ACATACAAGGAGCAATCTTGGAATGTTGTCAGTATGAGTATTGTGTACTGTGATATCTTAAAGTTAAAGCCATTCAATATTTTGTATAAGGTTCATAAGTGATGTTCTTGTGAAGTGATGAGCTCAAAAAATTGTGTGTTGAAGAGTGGAATGTTTGGCCTGGGTGTTTATCTCCCCTTTACATAGCTTAACACCAACTGATTTTTATTCATTCTAATAAAGTTTATTTTTCCTGGATGTTTGCATGATGAACGCATGTTTTCTTGAAACTATTACAACATTCATTGCTTTCACTTGCCATTTACTGTTTTGAAACAATAAATGGTTCTCTTTACGTTGTTGTTTCTTTGCTCAATACTTGTTCTGAAATAAAAAGTAAGTCTGTATACAATACTATACTATACATACCATCTTCAGGCTTCAGGCGCCCTTCTCGCTCCTTAAAGAACTCATAGTCTGCATCTACCTTCTTCAAGAGTTTCTTCACGATCATGCCTGGTGAATTGTTATCCCAGCATGGTGCTACATTGGAGAGGAAAAACTTCTTTGCTTCATCTTCCAGTTGGCAATAAAGCTTGGAGCCTTCTAATTCACCCTGTTAACAAAAAATGTTCATGTTAGTCATTAAATGGGGAATTTACAAGTTAATCATGAGACCTAGATATATAAAAAAAAATCCTTCCTCCTTGACATTTAGCTTTTTAATATGAAAGGACACACCATAATATTCATACTATCATAACTCCCCAGTGGCTTCCTCTTGTACAGGTAATGATAAACTTATTCTAGGAAGTACTTGGCTGTAGCTAAAACCTTTGCCCTATGCAACTGTACTACTATAATGCTATTTTGTTTGTTTACCATTTATCAGCATTTCTCTACTTGAAATACCATTATTTCCTCCATATCTCCCCTTTCTTCTTTTTGCTGCTCTATAATCTTTTTATTACTGTACTTGTTGAGCTTCTAATTCTAACCACCGTATCTGTCCTTATTTGATTTCTCTGATCTTTTATTTCATTTTCTCTAACCTTCTCATTGGTTTGCTTCACAGTATGTGATTTGCCATGGTCTCGAATCACATGCTGGATTTGTGATTGACAGCTGTTACCCTCCTGGATGAAAGCTGAGAATTTATATATGGCCCAATCTATGGGTAAGGCTGTAATCTTGTATTTACAAAGCAATTTCAGTTCTGAAAGTGTGGGGACCATCTTTGTAGTTGCTCTTTAGATTCTTTCAATTTTCCTTATATATTTTCTAGTACTGGGTGACCATAGTGTCTTGGCCTTATCAGCGTGACTAGTATTTTCTTCACCATTTCTTCATCCAAGTAAATGCCACCTTTACTGATCTCAGCAAGTTGTAGATTTCTCCAACAATTTTGTTTATCTGTTTATCAGGAGACAATCAGCTCATTCGTCCCTTTCCTGTATTATATCTAATAGTCTTGAGTAGAAACAGATCAGATTTGTGGCACATGATCTTCCCTGTCTAAATTCAAACTGTCTCCGGTTTAGTATGTCGTTCTCCTCCAGATGTTTTGTCCATCTATTTTTGGTAACTTTTTCACAAATTTTGGCTACTATATTTGTAAGGGAAACCAGTGTGTAATTTGTTGAGTCTTCCTTGTTTCCTCCTTTATATATTGGCACAATGGTGGACTTTTTTCAATCTTCTGGTATTTTTCCTTCTTTAAGTGAGCATCTTATTATATATTTAGCCTACCAGTTCTTTACACTCCTTTAGCATCCAGTTTGCAATTCCATCCGGGCCGTGCAATTTCATGACATCAAGGTTTGTTATTTGGTCCATTATTTCTGCTTGTATTGCTATTATTTCCCCCATAAGCATTACTATACCATGTGTATTGATGAAGTTCTCATCTCTGGAACCAAGAACCACCAATTCTCAGCACTCTGGACTTTGAAAGTTCAGACGGAGAGAACTGTATCATGTTCCTGGTTCTAGAACCATGGGGGCCAATATAAACTTCATTGCCAGATTTGTTGGCGCCAATAAAAGCATTGAAGCTGCCTAAAACAATAAGTGTGTCACATGGCAGGCACTGGTCAGCTATAGATTTAAGCACATAGAACATAGCGGACACTGGTCAACTATAGATTCAAGCTTGATACAGAACATCTCCCCTTCAAGATTATTTGCCTAAGTAGGAACATACACTGCAATACAAGAGATGAAGCCCAAGGTGTGCTTCAGCCTCACCAGCATCATAAGCTCATCAACCTAAATAACCTTTACAACAGCATGATGAAGCTGGCTAGATATACCTACAGATATGCCTGCAAGTTGGGCACTATCGATTCAGCCCAACCAGAAGTAGGTGTAACCCTCATCACTGGTCTCACTGCTGCCTGGTCTTCTTACCTCTGAGAGAGCCACTATATCTAATATAAGCTTCCTGAGCACTGATAACAAGGGTAGGTGGTCGTCCTGTGAGAATGTTACGGCGGTTACAAGGAGAGCTCGCCGGAAGTGTAAGAGGCTGGTAGAGAATAGGTAGAAACAGGCAGGAAGAAGGGTAGAAAGCAAGGGTTGTATTCTTATTGTTTGGGTGCTTGTAAACAGCACAGTTCGTAGGCGAAGGATTGCATAAGTTTGCTCTCGGCATTATATTTTATAAACATTGACAGGAGGCACTTTGGTGACGTAGAAATTTTGTAACCTAAGTTATGTAGAGATTCGAGATTGCTTAAGTAAACAATATTGCATATAGACTTGTAACAACGAATCTGGTTGGGGAAAGGGTGGAGGAAATTCAATTGGTTCACGATTGTAAGATCACGCCCTTTGGAGAGGATCTTAAATATAAAGATCCGGCGCCAGTTAAGTTACAGTTTGCCCACCCCTGAGGTTGCAGACTAGTTCCAACGTCATTGATTAGTCTGAGGCAATGTTTCTAAGCATGAAACACCGCAAGAGATTCTTAATGACAGTGACATTGTGTCTTGTAGTTGGACGTTTGCAAATTTTGCTTATAACTGGAGAGTGCGCATGTCGAAGTCATCGCGGCACGGAAGTGCTGTTCGGTGGAGGAAGCCGTATATCTTTATAACGTTACACCACGGGAAGACTCGACTTTACCATTTCCAGTTGTACAGCTATTCATTTCGAATCTGATGGCTGAAGTCACAAGAGGAAGAGATCATTTTAACTGAAATAGGCTAGGTGGAAGATACGAGGTGACTGCGACCAGAAACCTGATGGGATATGGCGCTGGCGTCGTTACCGGCCTAGTACCAGAAGAGTGAGTTGAAGATGATGGCTTCTCACGTTACATTCATCATCTGCGCACACCTAGTTTGACGGGAAGCTTCTCTAAGACAATGAGCCAGTCATCGATGACAAATGCGTCATTATCGGCAAAACAGCTCGGTGCCAACCAGCAGAGGACTGGGCAGTATAAGATGGTGCCGACGAGCCGCTCTAGTTGAGCTGATAGCCAAGAATCAAAGAGCGTCCAGGATGGATCTGTGATGGATGTAATCAGTGTACAATCATGGGAGGATGTGCTGACGTAGCGTTTGAGAACAGTGAAGGTAGTGCTAGTGTACAATGGAACAAGTTCACCAATGTAGCTTTCGTCTCTGGAATCAGGAGCCAGTAATCCATAACTTGTGGAGTGAAGTGTTATGTGTGCCTGGTTCCATAACAACGGGGATTAATGCAAACTTTATAACCAATTCTGCTAGTGGCAGTAAATGCAGTGAAGTCGCCAAAAAGAACAAGCGTTTTCATTGGTGGACACAGGTGGTCTGAGGAGTAAAATTTGGCATAGAACATTTGTGCAAGTTCACATGTTTCGGTAGAAGCAGTCATTGCAATAAGAAATATGAAGTCCAAGGTGTGTTCCAACCACACCAGCATCATACGCTCATTATCTGATGTGACCCTCATAACAGCATTCTGTAATCGGATAGATGTGTCTACAGCTATACTTGTGAGGCGAGGACCCTCCCTATGTGGACCAAGCAATAGTAAAACACTGTTCATCAACAACAAATTACAAACTGTTTTCTTTACTCTTCACCATTTTATTCATTATTACTATCATCATCATTATTTTGCAGCAGAAAGTAATGTAATGATCCAATATAACCTCTCTTGACCAACTCGACAATCACATCTTGTGTCTCTTATCTTTTGATCTATGACCCTATGGTAAACCATACATCTTACACATCTACTAGTTAGCTTTCATGCAGATTTATGAATTGGTTTCTTCTTGAAAGAATGCCACCGATAATCTGCCCCTTGCAGCATACATCTATCACATATCCTCCATTCTCGAGCAACATTGGCACCCCAATATATCTAGCATCCACTTCTTTATTCATATCCTCTGTATCATGGCTCGTTCTTTCAGCTTAAATTGTTCAATGAATTTACTCAAGTGACAAGTCCATCTATAGATGTCCCCTCCCCCCTTTTTTCATACACAAGGGTTACGTGGCAAAGTTTCGATCAATAACGAAACCAGACATCGAAAAAAGTAACAAATTTAACAAACACCCACATTTATACTCTCTGTATTATGTTTTCCAAAAAATTATCACGGTGTACACTCCTTCGTAAACACGTTCTTGTTCTCTATGAGTATTTTATTCTAAAGCACTGAAGTAAAGAACAATACCTTTCTTATAGTCATCCCTCAACACCTTTACATTTTCTGTAACACTAATTCGTACTCCCATTTTTTATGGCATATTTCTTATTCTCTATGTATAACTCAATATATCAATCAAATGTCTATAACTAATATAATAATTATGCTCAAGTATTTCATCGTATTTTGAAAACAACAGAATCTAGTACAACTAAACAAATTACAAAAACATTACAATGACTTTTTTCCCAAAGTTGTTCTTCCACAACATATATGTGTATCGCGCATACCCGCAAAAATATAATGCTAACAAGTAAATAAAAAAAATAACAATATTATTAATAAACAAATCACAAATACGTATTTATGCAAAAACTGGATAGTTATTTAGCGCCACCTTCAGTGTGTGTGTGTGTGATTCACCATGGTCCTGGATCACTTGTTGGACTCGTGATCAACAGTTATTTCCCTCCCAGAAGAGAGCTCAAAGCTCATATGACAGATCTATGGGTAATGCTGATCTTACACGCACACACACACACAACTCCCCGCCCACGAGTTGGAGTAACAACTCGCAGCGCAGCAATACTGAAATTAATTTAGTCATGGGCAGGTTTTGAACCCGGACTGTCGTAGTGGGAGACGAGTCTTTAATTTGTTGGGTCTTCCTTGTTTTCCCCTTTATATATTGGTACGATATTGGTATTTTTACAGTCTTCCGGTATTTTCCCTTCTTAGAGTGAGCAGCTTCTTATCTTGTATACTTTGTCTATTAGTTCATCTATACATTCTTTTAATATCCAGTTTGCAATTCCATCCGGGCCGCGCGATTTCCTGTTACAATTATTTTTCTAAAAAGGGGGGGGGGATTGATCTCTCACTTCACTTCCATCATCCTAGTGCTGTATATTTTCTCTAGTGAACACAGACTTGCAGTGTTTGTTCATGTCTTCAGCCATTTCTCTATCTTCTGTGTATTTTATGTTCCCTTGGCGTAATTTTACTATCTCCTGTTTTTTTTTTTACTGTTCACATATCTACAGAATAATTTTGGTTGGTCCTTACATTTTTCTAATTCTTTTTCCCTCCCTGCGTACTTTTACATATTCATTCCTTAGATTGATATATATTTGCCACTTTCCAGGTTTTTATATTTTCTCCATCTTTTCCAAGCTTTATCTCTTCAATGTTTCGCCTCACTGCACCTTCCGTTAAACCAATACTTAATATACACCTTTTCTTGTTATTGTCTTGGTATATATTTATCCATTCTTTCGTTGTAGATCTCCTTGAAAATCATCCATTTCTCTTCCACTTGTGTCTATTGTAGAATTTTCCCAACTCTCTTTTTTTAAATAAATTTCCAAGTTTTCCAAAGTCAGTTTTTTATACATCCGTCTTCGTTTTCTGTATTTCTCATTTCTTGCTATATATATTTCCTCTTTTAGCTCAAACTCGAGTAGTATGTGGTCACTCTTCCCAATTGGTGTCTTGTATTAAATTTTATCAACAATTTCAGGCTCTGGTGTAAATATTAGATCTAGTCTCAACGGTTTTTCATTATTTCTATATCTGGTATTTTTTTTTTTACCCATTGTGTCATTATATATTCTATGGCCATAACGGCGTGGACAATTGTATGTGTGTGTGTGTGTGTGTGTGTACACAAGGAGCTGGTTGCAGGATCTGAGGAGGGATAAAGGAAGTTAGTGACGGAGATTGGGAAGGTGTGCGAAAGAAGGAAGTTGAAGATAAATGTCGATAAATGTTAGGTGATGAGATGTACAAGGGGAGAGGATGGCAGAAAATTGGAAGTAAGTATAGGAATCTTAATGACTACAAAAACTATGTCGATAGATAGAAAATCTCTGCAGGGTCACCCATATCGGACAGGTTTTGTAAGAGAGATGAGACAAAGAGCAGCTCGCACACACAGTCGCACGACCCACTGCTTACTGGAATGTCCCTGATGGCGAACAGGTAAATTCCTCATAGATATATGGAGTACCATCGTTATGACGGCGTGGACCATTGGGCACCCTATAAATATATAGGGACCCATTGAACATGATGAATAAGGTGATATCAAAGAAATATCTCACCAGAAACTAGGTGAGATTGCTACCAAAATTCCTTCGTAGAAACCATGAATTGCATAACCAAAAGAAAACCGGGCATTCCTGTTGGATCATCGTCTCCTAAAGGTCCAACCTCATTGCCTTGTGTGCTTACGGGTAGTGTGCCGCAAAATATGAGTAAGCACTGTCCAAGCAGATCCATGTCTTGGGTATTAAATAGCATGAAGGAAATGAAGATCTGTACTTACAACGTAATAACCCTCTCAGAAGACCACAGGCTCGAGAGTTTATTGGAAGAACTAGATATGAAGTGGGACATCGTGGGAATGAGCAAAGTTCGAAGAGCGGAAGAAAAGCTGATACAGTTACAAGATTATCACTACCAGTTCTTCTATAGAGGTAAGACTATTGCGAAATCGTATTACCCTTTGTATTCCTAATGATGGTGGACATGTGGAAATATAAATATATATATACAATAAAACACTAAAAATAAAGACACATGTAATCCTTAAGGTTACACTGCAGAACCATCAGGCTTTCCCTAACAGGAAGGCTTAGGAGAATGAGAGAAAAGTTATATCCAGTGTTTTCTACTCAACATAAATACTAATGACAATTTAACGATATCTTCATTTTTTCCCTAATCAAATATTTTTCCTCGTTAACACGTGTTTACATCGTTGAGGTTTTGTATTACAATTATAAACCTTTCTCATGATTACACACACCTCACACAATGCGTAAGTAACCATTAGGAAAAGTAAACTAACGAAGCACAGCGCTTTTGTATAATTACATCTTCAGTGCTGATACAAAGAAGGAATTAATTCCTTTGTATCAGCACTGAAGTTGTAATTGTGCGAAAACGCTCTGTTTCGTTAGTTTACTTTTCCTAATGGTTACTTACGCATTTGTGAACACACGTTCCTAGTGTTTCTATTGCATATATATATACATATATACACACACACATATATATATACAGAAAAAGTATAACTAAATCTGATAAACAAAATGCAGAGATCAGAGAAAAGAAAGAGAAACATGAATGAAATTAAAGAAAACATTCGAAACGGTAAAAGTATTAAAGGGACCGAGCGTAGACATGCTTTAGAAAGACAGCAAATGACATGTTTGAAATATAGAAATGGAGAAATCATTAAATTCAGAGACAGAATGGTATAAAGAGTAGAAGAATTATACCAAGAGCTTTACTCGTCGAAGACCGTAGTTGAGTCAGTAAATTCATCTGTAGACGTTAGTAGTGCTCCACAGATTACAAAGTAGAATTTGCTCTAAAGAATATGAAACGAGGAAAAGCATCTGGGGAAGATGGTATATCGATAGATCTATTGAAAGACGCAAGGAAAGAAGTTCATATTAAGTTAGCTCAGTTGTACATTGTTCGAGAAAGCGTTCCTGAATCCTGGTGCAATGCTAGTGATTTTGCTTCATAAAAAAAGAGACCTGAAGGACCTTAGTAATTACCGACAGATTAGCTTGCTATCAATTATATATATTCTCCAAGATCCTTACAAAGTAAGTCAAGTATTAGATGGAAACCAACCGAGAGAACAGGCAGGCTTTCGAAGCGGATATTCGACTTTAGACCATTTGAAGGCGATGAACCAACTAATCGAGAAAACGACAGAATACAATATACATTTCTGTTTAGCTTTTGTAGATTACCATAAGGCCTTTGACTCGGTAGAACAAATAGTAATACTAAACTCGCTATGCAAGCAGGGTACAAACGAACAGATCGTAAGGGTTCTAGAAAAGATTTATGCGAAAGGTATACTGTATAAATATACAGAAAAAAACAATCAAGATCAAGAAAGGAGTATGGCAAGGCGATACAAATTTACCCAATTTATTTACTGGTTGTTTGGAAGAGATTTTCAGAAGTTTGAGTTGGGAAGAGAAAGGTTTGAAGATTAATGGCGAATATTTGAACCACCTAAGATTTGCGGATGACATTATTCTTATTTCAGTAAAAGCAGAAAACTTGCAAGATAAGTTGAGTGCTCTGAACATGGGCAGTGACATCAACATTTGTCTCTCTTTTCGCACCCGGAGCCAGAAGTCACTCCCCAACTCGGCGCCGAACACCTGGCGAATCACTACAGTCAAGCCGCGGTATCGTGGGGCGCGCCTTCCGAAAAAGATAAAGTGAAACCCTACTCTTCCTTGTAGATAAACCACACGGTTTACCAGTGTTTACCCTTTGGACAGCCGCTACCCGGCATCCACCGATCCTGACAAAGACTGATTCGGTACGCCACTTGAGTGCCAAGTCGTAATCAGTGTCGGAAAACGTTTGTTTTTGTGAGTGGTACTACGCCGTGTCGATGGAATTCGTTCATTTTTTAAGTGCATGATAACAATTCAGACAAACTGGTCGAAAGTCGACGACTATCTGTACATGTTAAGCAACCATGGTGACATTACACAACCCTAGTGCAGCCCCGCCTTCATTTCAATCTATCCTCAAAATTCCTTTCCTACCCTAACACAAGATCTATTAAGTTAAACCTTCTGACCACCCTGAACAGCCTCCCCCTATTCCATATATCTATATACATAAACTGGAGGTGATACAGAGGAAAACTATAATATGTATGAGAAATTAATCTTTTGAAGACTGAACAAAATTAATCTGATCACACAGGAAGAGAGACGTATGTATGGGGAATTTGATTAATGTTATACATAAGATTGCAAGTCTTACATTGGTGTTACGACGGCTTCGCTCAGCAGGAGACTTACAATGCATGTTCGTGAGGGCAGCATATATAAACATATGAATCAAACTCACAACCAAACCCTTACAAGACAACACTTGTTGGATAACACGAAAATACTTAGACATTATGGCAATCACAAAAAATACACATCTTTGAGAAAGTCTACATTTCACAACAGACTCCTCTCATCAATATACAGACCGACACACCTGGTACCCTCCACCTGCATAAGAACTCTACTGTTCAAATACTTCCGAGCATCGTAGACCCAATAACTCCAAGCAACAACAGATCCACCCCACAGAATTCCAGCAGACATCCTCCCAGCACCGCGGACATAGTCCCTCGAAGTACCAGCGGACATCTTCCCAGCACCGCAGACACAATCCCACCAAATAGCAAGACCCAGCCTACGCAGCTACATTCGGCGCCGACCTAGGTAGCAACTGTCCCTTCCCACGGAGCGCAAGTATATGTTGCCTCTCCCAGTACCATGTTCACTACAAAAATTTTGTAGAGTATTTGCATCCTTTTCTGTATTAGCACCTTTTCTCGCCTGAAGATGGTTGAATGCATCAACCGAAAGATCGCATTCTGTATTATTGTATAGTATTTTCTTAGCAATATACTATGGATCTCGATATCCTCGTGTTTGACCATCCTTCTGATTATAAGTCTATTCGGAAGATAGAAAAAACTACAAAGAAGATATTTGATACTAAATTAGCGCTGGTCTTATCCAAATATATATATATATATATATATATATATATATATATATAATACATGTACTAAAAAAGAAAAGAATTTGTTGTCGAAATGGTCAGAACGGCGGTTCCGCCGAAAAAAGGACATCGCCGGGTATAGTTGGCCCAGTAACATGGTAACGTCTTCTAAGGATAAACGCAGGCCACTGATTGGCTAAGAGAGTGGTGACGTCACGGAAACGGAGACGACTGATTGGCCAAGAGCGGTGACGTCACGGCAACGGAGACGACTGATTGGCTGAGAGCGAGACGTCCGCAAACACCCGGGGAAGCCTCTGGAAACACCCGGGGAGCCCTTTGGGAGCCCTTGGATAGTCACTTGGGAACCGCTGAGAATTCCTGTGGGGATTCCTTGTGGAGCCCTCTAGGAACTCTTGAGAAGCCCATTAAGAACACCCTGGGACTTCAAGGGGAGCACATGCGGAGCCCCTGGGGTGCGCTCTGGAAACTCCTGGGGAGCCCCTGTGGAACCCATTGGAAGCCCTCAGGGGAGCCCCTGGTACTAACAAAAGACTTCCTGTAATCGGACGACTGAGATGTTTGGAGTAGGTGAAAGAAATCACAAAGGCGAGACGTTAGTCAATTTTGCAGAGAACTACATGAGGACAATGAATACTCTCTTCCAATAGCGTGTAGGTTGTACATGGACCTGAAGTCCAAATGGAACAACAAAGAACAATGTAGACTTCATATTAGGAGATTGGAGCAGAGCGTTAGCAATATTGCGGTCATAAATAAAGTTAACATAGGTAGTGACCATAGAACGGTAGGTTGAACAGCTAAATTCAATTTGAGAACAGAGACAAATAAACTAGTTAAAAAAAATCATCTATGCAAAGATTAAGGATAATAAGAAATTTCAATTAGAAATTAAAAATAGATTCGAAGCTCTAAAATCTAATGAGGACACCGTCAAAGATATGGATTTGAATTTAGTAAACATCATTAGGGAATCGGCAGAGAAAGTAGAAAAAAAAAAAATACACCAAAGCTACAAATGGCCTAATTAAAAGAAGAAAGACCATGCAGATTAAAAGCAGGAGAGATGAAATAAAAAGAGTACAACTAAACAAACATATCAACAAAATACAGAGATCACAGAAAAGAATAAAGAAACTATTCCGAAAGGTAAAAGTATTAAAGAGACCGAGTGCAGACATACTTTAGCAAGCCAGCAAATGATATAGTTTGTAAGATAGAAATTGACAAATCATTAAATGCAAAGACAGAATGGTAAACAGTAGAAGAATTTTTACCAAGAGCTTTACTCGTCGAAGACCGTAGTTGAGTCAGTAAATTCATCTGTAGACGTTAGTAGTGTACCAGAGATTACAAAGGAAGAAATAGAATTTAATATAAAAACATGAAACGAGGAAAAGCACCTGGGAAAGATGTTATATCGATAGATCTCTTGAAAGACGCATGGAAAGAAGTTCATGTTGAATGAAAATCTATGTGAACAAGTTGCATAAACACGGCAAAGGAAACATGGACTGGAAGTGAAACGTTCATTCCCGGCGAAACGTCAGGAATAAACGTTTCACTTCCAGTACATGTTTCCTTTGCCGTGTTTATGCAGTTCATGTTAAGTTAGCTCAGTTGTATAGCCAGTGTTTGCGTCAAGAAAGCCTTCCTGATGCGTGGTGCAATGCTTCATAAAAAAGGAGACCAGAAGGACCTTAGTAACTATCGACCGATTAACTTGCTATAAAATGTACATAAAGAATTCTCCAAGATCTTTAAAAATAGACTCAGTGAAGTTTTAGATGGAAACCAAACGAAAGAACAGCCAGGCTTTAGAAGCGGATATTCGACTCTAGACCATTTGCAGGCGATAAAACAATTAATCGAGAAAACGACTGAATACAATATACCTGTCTGTTTAGCTTTTGTTGATTACGAGAAGGCCTTTGACTCGGTGGATCAAACAGCAATTCTAAACTCGGTACGCAAACAGGGTACAAACGAACAGATCGTAATTGTTGTAGAAAAGATTTATGCGACAGGTACCACTATAATTTACTACATAAAGATCAAGAAAGGAATACGGCAAGGTGATACCATTTCACCCAAATAATTTACAACTTATTTGGGAAAAGAAAGGCTTGAAGATTAATGGCGAATATATGAATCATCTAAGATTTGCGGATGAAATTATTCATATTTCAGAAAGAGCAGAAGACTTGGAAGATATGCTGAGTGATCTAAACAAGGAAAGTCTCAAAGCAGGTTTAAAAAATGAATAAGATTAAAACCAAAGTAATGTTCAATACGAAAGTTCAAAGAGATTATAACTGATAGTGAATCTTGAAGAAGTTGATGAGTATAATTATTTAAGCCAGATGGTGAAAATGACAAAAGATCATGATAATGAAATAAAAAGACTAATTACAATTGGTTGGAAAGTGTTTGGTAAGTACAATGAAATTCTGTCAGGCTCTCTACATTTATGTTTGAAACGTAAAGTTTAAAATCAATGCATTCTGCCAGCAATAATCTACGGGTGTGAGACATGGAAACTGACAAAGGCGATGGAAACAAAAATAAGGCCTATACAGAGAAGAATGAAAAGATCAGTGATGGGAATACACTGAGAGACCGAAAAAGCACATTGGGTGAGACAGCAGACTAGAGCGAAAGATATTGTGGAGGCGGTAAAAGAGTAAGTGGAATTCCGCAAATCTTAGGTGGTTCAAATATTCGCCATTAATCTTCAAACCTTTGTTTTCCCAACTCAACATACTGAAAATATCTTCCAAACAAGCTGTAAATAATTTGGGTGAAATTGTATCGCCTTGCCGTACTCCTTTATCGATCTTGATCTTTTCTGTATCTTTATGTAGTCGAATTATAGTGGTACCTTTCGCATAAATCTTTTCTAAAACTCTTACGATCTGTGCGTTTGTACCCTGTTTGCGTAGCGAGTTTAGTATTGCTATTTGTTCTACCGAGTCAAAGGCCTTCTCGTAATCTACAAAAGCTAAACTCAGAGGTACATTGCATTCTGTCGTTTTCTCGATTAGTTGGTTTATCGCCTGCAAATGGTCTAGAGTCGAATATCCGCTTCTAAACCCTGCCTGTTCTCTCGGTTGGTTTCCATCTAAAACTTCACTTTATTTGTAAGGACCTTGGAGAATACTTTATATACATTTGATAGCAAGCTAATCGGTCGATAGTTACTAAGGTCCTTCTGGTCTCCTTCTTTATGAAGCAAAATCATTACAGCATTGGACCACGCATCAGGAACGCTTTCTTCACGTAAGCACTGGGTGTACAACTGAGCTAATTTAATATGAACTAATTTACCTGCGTCTTTCAACAGATCTATCGATATACCATCTTCCCCAGGTGCTTTTCCTCGTTTCATAGTTTTTAGAGTAAATTCTACTTCCTTTGTAATACGTGGTACACTACTAACGTCTTCACATGGATTTATTGACTCAACTACGGTCTTCGACGAGTAAAGTTCTTGGTAAAATTCTTCTACTCTTTTTACCATTCTGTCTCTGCATTTAATGATTTCCCCATTTCCATTTTCAAACATATTTACTAAATTCAAATTCATATCTTCCACGCTGTCCTCGTTAGTTCTTAGAGCTTCGAATCTATTTCTAATTTCTAACTGAAATTTCTTTTTATTATCCTTAACCTATGCAAGGCTTATTTTCTTTCTTACAACTAGTTTATTTCTCTCGGCTCTGAAATTGAACTTAGCAGTGCAACCTACAATTCTATGGTCGCTACCTATGTTGAATTTATTTATCACCGTAACACTGCTAACGATTTTGCTCTCATCTCCTTATATGAAGGCTATTTCGTCCTTTGTTATTACATTTGAACTTCTCCATGTCTATTTAGAACCTACACGCTTTTGGAAGAAAGTGTTCATTATCCTCACATTGTAGTTCTCTGCAAAATTGACTAACATCTCGCCTCTGTCATTTCTTTTACCTACTCCAAACTTACCGATCCACGTCTCATATCCTATCTTCTTCCTTACTTTAGCATTAACGTCGCCTATTACCAACGTGTACTTACTTTTTTCTTGATCCATTACCTGACTTAAATCATAGGACTCAATTTCATCGTCTGAACTCTGTAAAGTTGATGCATAAACCTGAGCTATTTTTAGAGTGTACCTTTTACATAGTCTAATCACGATCCAAGCTATCCTGTCCGATAAACTACTGAAGCTGACTACGTTACCAGCAACCTCTTGGTTTATGAAGAATCCTACCCCACTATATCTTTCTTTGTCCTTATCTCTATAGTAGAAGAGGAGGTGATCATCATGTAATTGTATCAGCTTTTCTTCCGCTCTTCGGACTTCGACAGTCCTACGGTGTCCCACTTGATGTTATCTAGTTCTTCCATTAAACTCTCCAGCCTGTGATTTTCTGAGAGACTTCTTACGTTGTAGGTATAGATCTTCGTTTTCTTCATGTTGTTTAATGTCCAAGACTTGGATCTGCTTGGACAGAGCTTACTCACATTCGGTGGCACACTACCCGTATGGACACGAGGCAATGCAGTTGGCCCTTTAGGAGACGATGATCCAACATGAACGCCCGGTTTTCTTTTGGTTGTACTATTCGTGTTTGCCATGAAGGGATTTTTTGGCAGTAATCTCACCTCCATGTCAACTGGTTTTTGGTGAGATATTTCTCTGGTGTCACCTTATTCATTATATTCGGTGAAACCCTATAGCTACAGGCTGCCCAATAGTCCACGCCGTCTTTATGATGGTACCCCATATATCTATGAGGAATTTCCCTGTTCGCCATTAGGGACGTGCCAGTTAGGAGTGGGTCTTGCGACTGTGTGTGTGAGCTGCTCTTTGTATCATCTTCCTTACAAAACCTATTCGATATGGGTGACCCTACAAAGATTTCCTCTCTATCGACATAGCTTTTGTAATCACTGAGATTCTCAAGCCTATCCACCACGTCAAGGTGTCAACTCTCGGATATGTATATATATATATATATATATATATATATATATATATATATATATATATATATATATGTACATATATGTATGTATATGTATGTGTGCGTACGTGTATATATTTGCATATGTATGTATACGTAAGTATATGTATATATTGTATATATATATATATATATATATATATATATATAGTGTGTGTGTGTGTGTATTTACCTAGTTGTATTTACCTAGTTGTATTTTACGGGAAGGGGAGCTATGCTCGTGAGGTCCCGTCTTCATATCTCATTTTATCTAAACTATTTTTAAATTCATGTATTGTTTTTGCACACACCACTTTCTCATCTAACTTGTTCCAACTGTCTATTGCTCTGTGAGGAAAGCTGTTCTTTTTCAAATCTCTTCTATAGTTGTCTTTTTTTATTTTCTTTCCGTGTCCTCTTGTATTTCTGTCATCCCATTTTATCAGATTCTCTCTATCAGTAATTTCTATGCCTTTCATGATTCTGTAAATAGCTATCAAATCTCCTCTCTCTCTTCTTTGCTCTAGTGTCTGTAGTTTAAGTTTTTGTAGTCTCTCTTCATATGATAGTTTTGAGAGTGTTGGTGCCAGTTTAGTAATTGCTCTTTGTATTCTTTCAAGTTTTTTTATACATTTTTTTGTACTTGGTGACCATATCGTTGCTGCATATTCCAATCTTGGTCTTATCAGGGTGATTAGGATTTTCCTCACCATTTCTTCATCCAGGTATGTAAATGCCACTTTGATTGTTCTTATTAAATTATAAGTTTCTCCAAAAATCTTATTTATATGTTTCTCAGGTGACATATTATTCATAACAATGACTCCCAGGTCCCTCTCATTTTCTACTCTTTTTATTCCTTCTTCTCCCAAATTATATGATCCTGTTATTCTGTTTTTGCTTTTTCCAAATTCCATTATACTACACTTTTTTGTATTGAACTCCATCTCCCACTTCCTACTCCATTCTTGTACTTTATTTAGATCTCTCTGTAGTGATTCACAATCCTCTTCAGTTTTCACTCTTTTCAGTAATTTTGCATCATCTGCAAAGAAGCTCATATAGCTTTCAATTCCCTCATCCATATCATTAATATATATAGCAAACATTATTGGGGCCAGAACTGTTCCCTGCGGGACACCGCTTATTACTTCATTCCATTTTGAGTGCTGATCTCTTATCACTACTCTCATTTTTCTTTCTTGCAAAAAGTCTTCCATCCAATTTAGCAATTTACCTTGTATTCCTCCTTCATATTCTAATTTCTTAAGCAACTTCTTATGTGGTACTTTGTCAAAAGCTTTTTTTAGGTCTAGAAATGCACAATCAGCCCATCCATCTCTTTCTTGTATTATATCTATTAGTCTTGAATAGAAACATATTAAATTGGTGACGCATGATCGTCCTTGTCTGAATCCAAATTGCCTTGGATTTAGTACGTTGTTTTTTTCCAAGTATTTTACCCATCTACTTTTGATAATTCTTTCACATATTTTTGCTATTGTACTTGTTAGAGAGACTGGTCTATAGTTGGTAGGTTCTTCTTTATTTCCTCCTTTATATATAGGTACTATATTTGCTTTTTTCCAATCTTCTGGAACTTTTCCTTCTTTTAAGGAACTGCTTATTATGCTATGTATTTTGTCTGCCAGTTCATTCCTACATTCTTTCAGAATCCAGTTTGCTATTTCATCTGGCCCATGCGATTTTCTGACATCAAAATTACCCAAGTGTGTCAATATTTCATTCTTCGTTACTTCTATTTCTTCCATAGGGGGGACTTTTTCCTTCCACTCAATCTCTTCAGGTTGTATATTTTCCCTTGTAAACACTGATTTAAAATGTTTGTTCATAATTTCTGCCATTTCCATTTCCTCAGTGTATTCAACTCCTCCTTGTCTTAATTTCTCCAAGTCTTGTTTGTTTTTCAGTTTATTGTTTACAAATCTGTAGAATAGTTTTGGTTGATCTTTACACTTTTCTATAACATCTTTTTCATATTTTCTTTTTTCCTCTCTGCACTTTTGTACATATTCATTTCTATAACCAGTATATATTTTCCATTTTTCAGGTCTTCTGTCTTTTTTCCATCCGGTCCAGGCTTTGTCTCTTTTGTCTTTTAACTCCCTACAACTTTTGTTGTACCAGCATTTTACATATTCTTTTTCTTGTTTTTGTCTTGGGACATACTTTTCCACTCCTTCTTTGTAAATTTTTGTCAAAATATTCCATTTCTCTTCCACTGATGTTTCTTCTTTGTATATTTCTTCCCAGTTTTCTTGTTGGAAGAATTCTCTTATTTTATCAAAGTTTGTTTTTTCATACATCATTCTTCCTTTTCTATATTGTTCATTTCTTTTCATATATTTTTCTTCATTAAGTTCCAGTTCAATCAATATGTGGTCACTTTTACCTATTGGTGTTTTATATTCAATCTTGTCCACTATTCTAGGTTCAGATGTAATTATTAAGTCTAGCCTCGATGGTTCTTCTTCATTTCTATACCTAGTGTTCTCTTGTATCCATTGTGTCATTGAATGGTCAGTAATCATCTCAAGTAGAGCATTTCCCCATGAGTCATCACCACTCTTTACTGTCATTTCTTCCCAGCAGATTTCTTTGCAATTAAAGTCGCCCATCATAACTATTCTTCCTCCGTCTTCCATTATTTTAGTTAATGCTATCTTTGTGTCCTCTAACATACTTTTATGTTCACTCTCCTCCCATGAGGCTGTTTTCGGAGGCACATAATTGATCACAAATTTTCTGCTCTTCTTATCTCGGTCTTCCACTTCTATCATAATCATCTCTACTGTATTCTTTCCATATATGACACCTTTCACGTTTATATCCTTCTTTGACAGGAACATAACTCCACCCCCTTGTTTTTTCTCTCTGTTTCTAATCCAATAATTGTATGTATCATGTCCTACACTGTTGGGTGGTAGTGGGCCTTTTAATTTTGTTTCTACAATTCCCATTATGTCCGGTTCTTTTTCTTTCAAATAATCATTCAGTTCATTCAATCCTGTTATCAATCCATCTATATTTGTGTAAGACACTCTTAGTTTTCTGCCACTTCCATTGTGTTCTCTGTTTCCCTTATGTTTTTCTTTAGTATGTCGAACTGCTTTATTTTCATGTTCACTACTCTCCAATAGAATCTCTCTTTCTCTGACTCCGTTCTTTCCTCGTTTTTTGCCTTAGCTTCAATTCTTTTCTGCTTTTCTGCCTCTCTTTCCTCCTTATTCATTTCTCTTTTTATCCATACCTTTTTATATTGATCATTTGTTGCTAGTTTCCCTGTCTTGGATAGAATTTTCTCTGCCGTTGTTTGTGACCTGAATTTAATCTTAATTGGTCTGGTCTTATCTGTACTATATTTTCCGAGTCTGAATTTTTCCTCAATTTCCTTTATAATTTCTGGTTCATCTTCCTGGACTAATTTTAATAAACTGCTTACCCTTTCATTTTCCTCCTTGATTCTTGCGGTTCTATCTGGGTTATGTTTCTCTTCCATTCCTAATATAATTATACATTTCTTTTTGTCAGCTAATTCTCTTACTATATTCTCCTTCTGTCTCATCACTTTAATAACTGAGTCTTCATTATGTTCTTTCAATTGCTGTTTGACTATGTCAGTGAATGAAACCTTATTCCCTTCTTGAGTTATTCTCCAATTTTTAGCTTCTGTAGCTATTTTCTCACTGTTTTCATTACTATTCTTCTTCAATTTCTCATTCTCCTCCTTTACATTTCCTAACTGTCTTTTTAGGTCCTCTACTTCTTCAGTTAAGTTTCTGTTAGCCTTCTCTAGTTGTTCCAATCTTTCAATTCTCTGGAAGATGGAGTCTACCTTACCTAACTTACGTTCCAAGTCCTCGATCACCTTATCAACTCTCTCCTCTAGTCTTATCAGTCGGGGGGGGGGTTGTGTCCCCCCCACCCTCTTTAAATCCCTGGAACATATTCTCGTCACTTTCTACTGTATTTCTCCTCTCTATACTTCTAATCTTTACATTTTTATTTGCCATTTCGTCATCCGGTGGTCGTTTCATGTTGACCTTACGCCCGTCTGCCTGGGCCAAGTCCTCCACATCCTCATTTCCTTCCATTTCCCCAGCAATCCCTCCCCTTCTCCTCTTTTCCTACTTACCTACTGCCTCACGAGCAATTTCCCCCCCCCCCTGCAAATACAAAAAGGCACTTCTCTTTGCGTTGGTATCCACAATCTGCACTTTTCTTCAGAGCGTTCGTCAAGCCGTCCGTTCGTTGAAAGTGTGTGTGTGTGTGTGTGTGTGTGTGTGTAGAGTAATTACGAAACGAGGAGGTGAAGAGGAGAACAGGGGTGGATAGGGAGTTGAGAGATGTGATTGATGAAAGAGTATTGGGATGGTTTGGACACATTGAATATTATTGTTACCCCTTGCCGTCTTTATCTTTTCGTCTCATGTATTGTAAGGGACTAGTTCCTGTAAACAATATTTTTATACGATATTCATTTACTGTATTTTGTAAAGATGTGTGAGCCAGGATTCACGTGCGTAGCTGTTCATCTGCAGCTGTTCCCTGTGTGAACGAAAGCTACACGGCATCCTGTCTTCTGAGGATACTTCTTCACGAAACAAATTTCCTTCTCCAAGCAGATGACGCCTAAAGGTATGTTTGTATTTTCTATGTGTATACATCTTTATAACTAATTTCAATTTGTATATATGTCGTTAAGTAGTCGAACTATACCCCCCACCTTTGTAATATGTCTAGTGACAAAGTCTCCTCCTTTTTCCACAGTAACACAATGACACCTCCAAATATGCCTCACACCACTCTTACATTATTACACCAGGACCCCTCTGTTGTCAAATTCCCTTGGGAGGATCCTAATTATACCGCATCTGCTTTCTTATAGCAATGCGAAGATATCAACACTAATGTCATTATAGGGTAAGATAAAATTTATTTTGTAAGGTCTCAACTTGTTCCCAATTCACTTGCCTCTGAGATGATATCAGCTTCATGGGTCAACCTAGATCTTTAAACTGTGATAACGACACCTTCAAGGAATTTTTTTTAAGGATGTTTAACGCTAACTTGATAGGTGATAATTTTCTCTGGTGCTACAGATTGGCTCACGTGCTTACTTCCTCCAAGAGCAACGAGAATTTTATGCGTGCTCAAGCTAGAATCAGTGCAGTGGCCTCTGAAGCATTAGATTCTTTGATAAGTTCACACTGGACAGAAAACAATGTAATCACTCTGGATAGACTCCGACATATTTTGGAATATTTATTCTACATCTTGTTTCTTATCCCTTCTGAACGAAGGATTGCTTCTTCTCTTATCAGTCAGATGAATCTTTACTCTCATTTGCAACAAAGCTTTCTAGGAAGTTAAGCGAATTGCCTCATCGTGCCTTGTTAGCTCCTGCAATCCTTAGTCATTTACAGCAGACTGCAGAGGTTCTTCCTCCTTCATCACCTCCTCTGTCTTCGACATCTACACAGAGTACCTCTTCATCACCTCCTCAGTCTTCGACACCTACACAGAGTACCTCTTCATCACCTCTCTTCGAAGCCTACACAGAGTACTCCTACATCTACTTCTACCATACTTAAGTGCATGTATTATAACAAAGTAGGTCGTTCTAGTGGATACTGTTTCTTTCGAAAACGTCATGAGCGAAAGTCTAAACAGCCTCCTGTACGTAGATATTTTACTACTTCCTCTTCTAATCTTGCTCATGACATATCAAGACTATCATTTCAGCCACAATCTACCTACTGTCATGTCCATGGACAGTGTAGCCATTCTACTGATCAGTGTTCCAATATTTTGCAGCTTAGAGCAAACAACAGTTCAGTCCCCAAACATACTCAGTCCCGTTTTCACAAGCGCCCATATCACAACTCCAAAGACTAACTTTGATCAATCCAAAGTCGTCCCTTTAGTAGGTGCTGTCTCTTCCCAACTCTTTACCTTTCAGTGTTGTGTGGGCCAAATACCTATCTCTGTAACTGTAGACATTGAGTCAGAATGTAGTATCATCAGTGAGAGAGCATATTCTGCTCTCATGGATTTGTATAACGTACCATTATTACCTTCTTGTAGTGCTTTGCAAGCTGTACAAGGCTCTCCTTTGTCTATTCTTGGATCTATTTGCATTCCCTTAAGATTTTCTTTCCATGCTAAAGCGTTTCATCTTAAATTTGTGGTATTTTCTGATTTCATACTTCAGTGTGATTGTCTCTTAGGTTTTGATACTTTACCAACTCATGCCTATGGCAGATATATCTCCTCGAAGCCGTATGGTTACTTTTGACAAACATGTCATTTCTGCAACAGCCAGGCCTGTTTCTGTCCATAGCTCATCTTCTGTGCATGATCTGCCCAGACAGTCATCTTATCAGAGTTAAAAAAATTTAAGCCTCCTGTATTTTCTTGTACTGCTGTTATTGTAGGCGAGCATTATATTAGTCCTTCCAGTACAGTTCGAGTCCCAGTGTGTATTTCAGATGCCCCGATTGGCTCAGACGTCTTATCCCAACCTGAATGTTCGTGTTAGACATCTTGCTTTAGAAAGTACTCTTTCCACTGTTCGTGAGGACCACGTTACCACGGCCATGATAACCAACGTTAATGGTGCTCCCATCACACTCTCTTCTGGTGGTGTACTCTTGATGTCATTGAAGTCGACACTGTCCAGGATTGACCTCCTCTTACAGCAGCTTCTATTCAATCGTCTACACATGCAACTGACACAGTTCATTTAGACTATCAGTATGCGACACATGTAGGTAAAATTTATTTTCCTGAGATAAGGGACCGTCTCACTGCATTGTTATTGACCATCGTCGAACTTTGGCCCTACCTGGTGACCGGCTGGGACCTGCAGATCGTGTTGTCCATAGTTGCCTCATTCTCGTAAACTCGTAGCTCAGTCTTTGACGAATTGTTGAGTGAAAGTGTCATCCAAGAGTCTCATTCCGAGTGAAACTCCCCACTCCTTCTTGTGCCCAAGAATGGATCATTCCGCCCTGTTATGGATTATAGGCGTGTCAATGATATCACAGTTCTAGATCATTACCCTTTGCCTGTGTTGAGTGATCGTCTTCAGTCCATAGGATCAGGTAACACAGTGTTCACCACCTTCAACTTAAAGGCTGGCTTTTGGCAGATTCCGTTGGAGGAAAAGTCTCGTAAGATTCTTAACTTTCTCGATCCCGTTAGGTCATTATGAATGGCTTCGATGCCCCATGGGTTTGCGGAATGTTCCTTTAACATGTCAGCGCCTTATTAACTCAATTTTTCATGGACTAGTGGGTAATTGCCTTTTTGTGCATCTGGGTGGTTTGATTCTAGTTTCCAACGCTACGGAAAGTCACTTCCATAAATTGTTCTTAGTCTTGCAACGTTTTGCTGAAGCTAGGTTGAAGCTCAATTCACCCAAATGTTCATTTTTTAAGTCCAACATCCAATTCTTCAGTCATGCAGTAGACAAAGATGGTATTCATACTATAGACGACAAGATCAAAGTTGTTAGAATCTTTATTACAACCTAAGACAGTTGACCATGTACTTTCTTTCCTAAGATGGGCGGGATAATATCGTGCTTTTGTAAAAGACTTTGCTTCCATAGCATCACCTCTTACTCGTCTCCTCAAAAAGGATGTTTCCTTCCGGTGGCATGATACTCATCAGAAATTTTTTTGACACCTTGAACCAGGCACTTACTCAGGCGCCTGTGTTAGCATTCCCAGATTATAATATTCCTTTTACCATTTGCACTGATGCTTCTGGTCTAGGTATTGGAGCTATCCTCATGCAGCAAGTAGATGATCGTCGATCACATGTCATTGCATATGCTAGCCGCAAACTTAATCATGCCGAGTCTCGCTAATCTGTTACACATCTGAAAGCTTCAGCAGTGGTGTGGGCTTTAAAGTATTTTCGTGACACCATTTTTAGATATACCATCACAGTTTACACAGACCACAGTGCTGTTACATAACTTTTTAAAGGCAAAAATATTTCAGTCCGCCAAGTCAGATGGTTTCTATTGAGTTCAATCCGGCCCTTAAGCATATTCCAGAACGTGCAAACATTGTTGCTGATGCACTTTCACGTAATGTACCCATAGCTGTTGTTGCTGTGATTCAAAACTTCTCCCTGAGAAATTTAGCCAAAGCTCAACGTGAGGACCCTGTTTGATCTGCCGTCATTTACGCCTTAGAATCCGACGATGATACTACCTTGCCAAAATTGCCTGTACCTGTCACAATTCTCTTTGCAAGACAGTGTTCTTACTCGTAACGTGAAAGTGTTTGAGCAAGATGTGGCACAGTCAGTGATCCCCGAGTCTTTAGTCCCTGTTGTTTTATCTCTTGCTCGTGATTCCCCTCAAGCTGGTCACCCAGGTCGTGACAAAAATCTGGCTATGGCTTGCAAGAAATATTGGCCTAGAATGCGTTTAGACATTGCCACTCACGTAGCCCAGTGCAAGTCTTGTGCTCAGAGCACATGTTCTACTCACACTGCTCCTATTCTAGAGTATCCTACTCCTCGCCCCCTTCCACACTATCGTCATAGATCTCTTGTAGTTGCCCTGTAGCATTCAAGGTTCAGTGTACTTCTTGTAAGTGTCGATCACTTTAGCCGTTCTGTGATAATGTCTACCTTGCGAAACAAATCTGCTCCAGTATTTAATCCTGCTCTAGTCTCCCGTGTTTTCTGTCCTTATACTCCTCCTTCAGTGTTGCTTAGTGACAAGGTGCTTTTACTTGGGGTGCAAAACCATCTTTAACCCACTCCTTGAAGAATTGCCGGGTTACGCCTTTGTATTGGCACGCCACATTACCGGCAACGAACTTTTTTTCATTTGATTTCTTGCGAATACACGGGGGTTGTCTGAATGATAAACCAGCAGGAGCATTATCTTGCAATCACCACTGGCATTTGCACAAAACAGTAGTATGAGACGATCTTTCATGGGCTTATGGCCAGACAATGCTTTTTCTTCTTTAGTGATGTAGGTACTGTTTGGAAGATTCTTCCAAAACAGCCCCGTTTCGAAGCAATTAAACACTTGCTGGGGCACAAATCCTTCAGCAGTAACATAGTCATTAAATATGTCAACGAATTCATCAGTCGCTGCCTAGTTCGCACTAGCTGCCTCGCCATGTCTCGTTATACGGTTCATGCCCGTGCGTCCATAATCACGGTTGCTAGCGTCTTGGCCTCGTGATTATGAACGCACGTGTCAGGGTTCGAATCCCAAGGTAGATCTCCTCTTTCTCTTCTTTGTTCCAGGGTTGGTAGTTTCAGTATAGACAATCATTGTTCATATGTCAATTTTGAAAGTTTTGGTGCCATCTTCGTCGTTGCACTTTGGATTCTTTCTAATTTCTTCATATTATATATATATATATATATATATATATATATATATACACATATTTGTGCTGGGTGTTCATAGTGTAGCAGCGTACTCCAATCTTGGTCTTATCAGTGTAACTAATATTTTTTTTACCATTACCTCATCCAAGTAATTAAAAGCCACCTTTATTGATATTAGTAAATTGTAGGTATCTCCGACTATTTTTGTTTATATGACTGTCTAGTGACATTTCTTTATTAATAATTACTTCTAAGTCCTTTTCGGAGCTAACTTTTTTACTTCCTTTGTACCAATTTTATATTGTCCTGATATATTTTTTTTTTCTACTTTTTCCAAACCCCATTATACATTTCTTGATGCTGAAGTTCACTTCCCACTTTTGGCTCCACTCCCAGACTTTGTCCAGGTCTCTCTTTAGTTATTCAGTGTTTTTCTGTACTTTCTTTAGTAGTTTTGCATCACCTACAAAGAAGTTCATATAACATTTTACACCTTCATCCATGTCATTTATATACATAGAAAACATTATTGGAACTAATACAGAACCTTGTGGAACTCCGCTTATCATTTCTTCCCAGGTCGAGTTTTTCTCTCTAAAGTACCACCCTCATTTTTCTCCCGTGCAAGAAATCTTCCATCCATTTCAATAAATCTCTTTATACACATTTTGTTATTTCAAGTTTTCTTAATAGCTTTTTGTGTGGTATTTTATCAAATGCCTTTTGTAAATCCAGGAAAGCAAAATCTGCGCATCTGTCCCTTTCTTGCATTATATCTATTAACTTTGAATAAAAACAAATCAAGTTTGTGGCACATGATCTTCTTTGTCTAAAGCCAAATTGTTTTGGATTCAGTATATAGTTTTCTTCCAGATGTTTAGCCCATCTACTTTTGATAACTTTTTTCACATATTTTAGCTATTGTGCTTGTAAGGGAGACTGGTCTATAGTTTGTTGGGTCTTCTTTATCTCCCTCTTCATATAGTGGTACAATATTTGCATTTTTCCAATCATGTGGTACCTTTCCTTCTTTGAATGAGCAATCTTTTATCTTAAATATTTTGTCCGTTAGTTCATCTATACATTCTTTTTGTGTCCAATTTGCAATTCCGTCCGGGCAGTGAGATTTTCTGACATCAAGGTTTATTGTTTGGTCCCCTACTTCTTTCTGTGTCACAATTATTTCTTTCATGGGGGGGGAGGGGGGATCATTCTCCCTTTCCTTCATCCCAATTTTGTGTAATTTCCTTTGTGAATACAGATGTAGAAAGTTCATAATTTCAGCCATTTCTATATTTTCTATGTATTCCGCATTCCCTTGCCGCAGTTTCACTATCTCCTGTTTATATTTCAATATACCATTTACATATCTGTAGAATAATTTAGATTGATCCTAATTTGTTCATTATATCTTTTTCAGATTTAATTTTTTCTTTCCTGTGTATGTTTACATATTTATTCCTTAGGCCACTTTTTTTTTTTTTATCTTTTCCAAGCTTTGCCTCTTCTATCTTTTGCCTCGCTACGTTTTTTGTTGTACCAGCACTTAATGCACACTTTTCCCTGTTTTTGTTTTGGTACATATTTACCTATTCCTTCATTATAGATTTCCTTTAATATCGTCCATTTCTCTTCCATCTTTGTTTCTTCATTCAAGAAGTTTTCCCAATTCACTTTTTGAAAGAATTTTCTGATTTTTCAAAATCCGTTTTGTTGTACGCTAGTATTTCCTTTCTGAGTTTCTCGTTTCTTCCCAAATAAACTTCCTCGTTTAGTTCGAACTCGATTAGTATGTGGTCACTCTTCCCTATTGGTTTATTGTATTAAATTTTATCTACAATTCAGAGCTTCGAAGTAAATATTAATTCTAGTCTCAACGGTTCATCATTATTTCTATATCTGGTATTTTCTTTTACTCATTGGGTCATTGTGTATTCAATGGTCATGTCCAGTAGTATATTTCCCCAAAGGCCCCCTCCACCTTTCACTGTCATCTCCCAACATATTTCTTTAGAGTTAAAGTCGTCCATAATCACCAAGTTTCCTCCTCCTTTGAGTATTTCATTTAATGCATGCTTTGTGCCTTCCAACATCTTAGAATGGTCACTCTCTGTCCAAGAATATGTTTTTGGGGCACATATATCACTACAAAATTTCTACTTTTCATGTCACTGTTTTAAACTTTTATCATAATCAATTCTACATTATTATTTCCTTCTGTTATCTTTGTCGCATTTAAGCCTTTCTTAGTCAAAAATATGACTCCTCTACTCTGATTCTCCTCTCTATTTTTTATACAATGGTTATATAAACCTTGTCTCACAGTATTTGGTGGTAGTGGACCTTTCAATTTCGTCTCCTAAATTCCCGTTATATCCAGTTTATCTTCTGCTAGTCGTTTAATTAATTTAGTCCTGTTGGTATATGTTATCTTTAATTTAGTCCTTTTTCCTTTTTTTTTCTGTGTGTGTCTTTTATACTATTTTCTCAGCCTCAAGTCCAGTACTCTCTCTCAAAAATAAATAAATAAATGAATAATAAATAAAAATCGTTCATTTCGGTCTCTGTTCTCTCGTTTTTTTCATTTGCTTCATTTCTAAGTGTATTTTCCCTTTCTTTTTCCTCATCGCTCATTCATTTTTTTATCCATATATTTTTGTACTTTTCGCCTTTTGCCAACTTTGCTGTTTTTGTTAGTACTTCTTCCGCTATCATTTGAGACCTTAGTTTAATTTTTAGTGATCCATTTTTTCTTTAGAGTCCCATTCTATGCATTTCTATTTCCTTTTCCATTTCTTGTATTTCTTTCAGAATTTCTTTTATTTTTTCCTCTTTTTTCTCTTAAGTATATGGCTACATTGTGTTTTTCTTTAATACCATATACTACTATACAATTTTTTTGTCAACTGTGTCTCTGACCCAATTTTCTTTCATTTTAAATCATTTAATGACTGTTTCTTTTCCATTTTCTTTCACTTGTTGTACAATTTCTTTATTTTTTCTTGTTCACCTTTCCATTGATTTTTTATTTCTTGGAGATTTGTCTCTCTTATGGTTTCTCCAATTTTCTCGGTCACCACTTGTATTTGTTCTTTAACTTTTTTTTTTAAGCCTCTTTTTTTTTTTTTTTTGTATCTTCTTTTTTCACTCTTTCGTTCTCACTTTTGACTATGTTTAGTTCCTTTTATAGATCATTAAGCTCCCTGTCTGTTTCAACATTTTTTCAGCTCAATCACTTCTTTATACATTGCCCTATGTCCAGCTTTCAGATCTATAATTCCATTTATTAGTTTTGCAATATCCTGGTTTCTTAGAATATTTTATGCCTTCTCTTTCCAAACCCATACCTCTACCTAGTATTCCACTTTTGCAAACCCTGAAAAAGCGCCTTCATAGCTTCGATTCGTCTTCGGCGTTTCCATGTTGCAACTCTTTTTAGGGATGACACCTAACGGTGATTCAACCCTGCTTACATTCAGTCTTCTCTTCGTTGGTTCACTATATTTTTGTCTATCTTCATCGTCCTCCATTTTATATTTAAACCAGTAAGTGAAATTACTCTATTATACAATTTCGGTCACTCGATAAACAAAGCTAGTAGTTTCCTCCAACTTAGCGAAAAAGCGCTTTACTCCAGAGCTCGTTCTAGACATCAGTTCCAGACGGTGGCTCATGTGTGTGTGGGTGTGTGTGTGTGTGTGTGTGTGTGTGTGTGTGCGCGCGCGCGCATTTACCTACCTAGTTGTATTTTACGGGAAGGGGAGCTATCCTCGTGGTGACCCGTTTTTGTATCTCGCAAGATCAAGTTTGTTCTTAAATCCTTGAATGGTGTTTGCACACACTATTTTTTCGTCCCGTTTGTTCCAGATATCTACCACTCTGTGTGGGAAGCTATTCTTTCTCAGATCTCTTCTGTAGGTGTCCTTTTTAAGTTTCTTGGTATGTCCCACTTTGATAAGTCCATTCTGAGACTTTGTTCAGATCACTCTATAACGGCTCAGTCTTTTTCGAAACATATTTTCTTTAATAACTTTGCGTCATCCGCAAAGAAGTTCATGTAACATTCAATACCTTCTTCCATGTCATTTACTTATATAGCAAACATTACCTGAGTCAGCACTGACCCCTGTGGGACGCCACAACTCATTTCTTCCCATTTTGAATATTTGTCCATGAGCACTACTCTCATTTTTCTTCCATGTAGGAAATCCTTCATCCAATTCAATAGTTTTCTATGTATGCCTCCTATTGTTTCCAGTTTATTTAGCAATTTCTGTGTGGTAACTTATCAAATGCTTTTTGTAAGTCCAGGAAGGCACAGTCTACCATTTGTGCGCACGCGCGTGTGCGTGTGTGTGTTTACTTAGTTGTATTTTGCGGAAAGAGAGCTATGCTCGTAGAGACCCGCTATTGCATCTTTCTGCATCAAATTTTTTCTTAAAGTCATGTATAGTTTTAGCACTCACTGTTTCCTCATTCAGTTTATTCCAGATATCTATCACTCTGTGTGGGAAGCTATTCTTTTTCAGATCTCTTCTGTAACTGTCCTTAAGTTTCTTCTCGTGTCTTGTATTTCTTCTGTCCCATTTTAGTAGATCATCCCTATCAAGAATTTCCATCCCTTTCATAATTCTGTAGATGGTAAGCAAATCACCACTTTCTCTTCCTTGTTCCAGGGTTGGTAAATTTAGTTTATCGAATCTTTGTTCGTATGTCAAAGTGCAAAGGCAAAGTGTTGCTGCCATCTTTGTCGTTGCTCTTTGAATTCTTTCTAGTTTCTTTATATATTTTTTTAACTAGGTGTCCATAGTGACGCTGTGTATTCCAATTTTGGTCTTATCAGTATAACAAGTATTTTCTTTACCATTTCTTCATCCATGTAGTCAAAGGCTACTTTCGATCTTAGTAAGTTGAAAGTTTCCCCGACAAATTTGTTGACATGTTTGTCTGGTGTCACTTGAGATGGTCACTCCTAGACCCCTTTCCGAGTTTATTTTTTACTTCCTTTGTACCAATTTTATATTGACACGATATT
This sequence comes from Oratosquilla oratoria, assembly GCF_046742065.1. Lineage (NCBI taxonomy): Eukaryota > Metazoa > Arthropoda > Malacostraca > Stomatopoda > Squillidae > Oratosquilla > Oratosquilla oratoria. The sequence continues at coordinate 44,895,531 of NC_134802.1, read as the reverse complement.
CTATTTTTGCTTTTTCCAAATTCCATTATACTATACTCTTCTGACTCCATTTCCAAACTTTGTCCAGGTCTTCTTGAAAAGATCTGCAGTCTTCTTCTGTACTTATTCTCTTTAATAGTTTCTTATCATCTGCAAAGAAGTTAACATAACATTCCACGCCTTCATCCATATAATTAAGAGCAAACATTATCGGAGCCAATACAGAGCCTTGGGGACTCCGCTTATTATATCTTCCCAATCTGAGTTCTTGTCTCTAAGTACCACCCTCATTTTTCTTCCATTCAAGAAATCTTTCATCCATTCCAATAATTTTTCTTGTATTCCACCTATTATTTCAATTTTTCTTAGTAGCTTTTTGTGTGGTACTTTGTCAAAAGCCTTTTGTAAGTCCAAGAAAGCACAATCTGCCCATCCGTCTCTTTCTTGTATTATTTCTAGTAATCTTGAGAAAAACCATATTAAGTTTGTAGTGCATGATCTTCCACCTCTACAACCAAATTTATTAGAATTTAATATTTTGTTGTCTTCCAAGTGTTTACTCAATTTATTTTAATAACTTTTTCGCATATTTTTGCTACTGTGCTTGTAAGGGATACCGGTCTATAGTTTGTTGGACTTTCTTTGCCTCTTCCTTTGTATATTGGTACAATATTTGCATTTTTCCAATCTTGTGGTACTTTTCCTTCTTTGAGTGAGAAGTCAATTATCTTGTGTATTTTGTCTATTAGTTCATCTATACATTCTTTCAATATCCAGTTCGCAATTCCATCGGGCCCGTATGACTTTCTGACGTCAAGGTTCTTTATTTGGTCCCTTATTTCTTTCTGTCACCGTTATTTCTTTCATTTCGGGGGATCTTTCTCGCTGTCCTTCATCCCAAATTTGTGAGTTTTCAATTGTAAATAGAAACCTAAAATGTCTGGTCATAACTTCAGCCACTTCTACATCTATATATTCTTTATTTCCTTCGCACAGTTTCACTATTTCGTGTTTGTCTTTTAGTTTAGTTTGGTCTTTGCATTTATCTATTATATCTTTTTCGCAGTTTCTTTTTTCCTCTCTGCGTATATCTACATATTCATTTCTCAGTTTAATGTATGTTTGCCATTTTTTTTTTTTTGCCATCTTTTCCAGGCTTTCTCTTCTATCTTTAGCATCATTACACTATTTGTTATGCCAACACTTTATGTAAACCCTTTTTTGTTTCATCTTAGATACATATTTATCTGTTCCCTCCTGGTATTTGTCTTTAGATATGTTCAATTTCTCTTCCATCTTTGTTTCTTCATTTGATAATTTTTCAGTTAGTTTTGATTTTTTTTTCTTCAAATTTTACATAGTCCGTTTTGTTGTACATTAATCTTCCTTCTCTATGTTTCTTATTTCTTCAATTTATTTCCTTTGCGTTAAAGTCACCCATAATCAATATGTTTCCTCCATCTATCAGTACCTCAGATAATCCATTCTCTGTGTCCTTCAGTAATTTGGAATGATCGCTATCAGACCAAACCTTTGTTTTGGGGGGCACATATACTACAGTACTATAATTTTTCAATTTCTCATAATACTATTTTCAACTTTAATCATTATCATTTCCACATTATGTTTTCCTTCTTTTATCTTCATCACATTTAAGCCCTTTCTAGTCAATAACATGACTCCTTCCCCTTGTTTATCCGTTCTATTTTTCGCCCAATAATTGTATAGACCTTATCCCACCATATCTGAGTATATAGGACCTTTCAATTTTGTCTCCATAATTCCCATTATGTCTGGTTTCTCTATTAAATACTTGTTTAGTTCATTTATTCCAGAAATCGTACCGTCCATGTTTGTGTATGCCACTTTTTTTTTTTTTTTTTTTTTTAAGGTTTATGTTTCCTTCTTTCTGATGTACCATTTTCACTTTTCGTTCTTCTCTCGTTTTTTTTTTTTTATTACCTTCATTTCTTAGTGTCTTATCCTTCTCTACTTCATCATTCATTTCCTTTTTTATCTACACATTTTTGTAATTTTCCCTGTTAGCTAGTTTTGCTCCTTTCGATAGTATCTCTTCAGCTATCATTTGAGTCCTTAGTTTGATGTTCATTGCCCTATAGTGTTTTTCTTTAGAGTATGTGCCCACTCTTTGCACGTCGTCGATTTCTTTCTCCAGCTCTTGCCCCTCGTCCTGAACCGCTTTCAGTATTTCCTTCGCAATTTCTTTCTCTTTTTCTCTTTGGTATTTGTGTACATTATGTTTTTCTTTTATAACATAACCACAATATATTTCTATTTATCCACTGTGTCTCTCACTCAGTTTTCATTTTCTTTGATTACCTTAATCACAGTTTCCTTTGCATTCTCTTCTACCTGCTGTTGTACTATTTCTTTTAGCCATATTTTTTCATTCTTGAAAGCTACCTGTACTTTGTGCATGTATTACTTATATACATGCACATACACATACACCCATATCGAACAGGTTTTGTAAGAAAGATGAGACAAAGAGCAGCTCACACACACAATCGCAGGATCCACTACTAACTGGCACGTCCCTGATGGCGAACAGGGAAAAATTTTCATTGATATATGGGGTACCGTCATAATGACGGCGTGGACCATTGAGCACCCTGTATATACATATTCATTAACATGTATATACAAATATACATACACATACGTTTGTTGTGGTGTACGTGTGTGTTTGTAGCATTGTACGATTTGTCATGCATTGTATTTGGGAGTAAATTGGGAAATACATGCTTTCCCCTTTTGTATATAAATACTATGAAATTTATCTATTTTACTTTAGTAAAGTTATTGTATTGATTGCATTTCCAAGTGCCCATTTTGTGAAGGAATCATGCGGTCGTGTATGCTTCCCGGCAATTCAGGCTGCATACAGAAATGAGGCAGTTTCTAGTTCCCCTTCGAAGCGTACGCACGTTTTGTTGTGCTTGAACTGATAAAATCAATACACTATTTTCCCTTGTTAATATACTACCCACATACATATGGTGGCAGCTATAAAAATATATTGTTAAAATCTAATTTTGTGCATTGAATTGTTCAGAACGCTACTTTGAACTTTGAAAAGTTTATATCTCTGGCTAGACAGTTCGTCGCATCGTGTGTTTGTGTTTTATCTCCCCTTTTTCTTCCTTTTTTTCAGCTAGGTGATTTTATTCAGTGCCAATGGTACAATACCTACCAGTGACTTAATTCAAAATTTTGCGTACTTAAGCGCATGAACAGTTTTCTTTCGACGAGTCAAGTGATTTTTTTATAGTCCCACGTGGTTTTCACTTTAGTATTAGCATCAGCTGTATGAACATTTCTATCATAGTCATCTCCGTTCGTCAATGGATCGCCTATAGCTCCTGTGTGTGGTCGGCTGTAATCTGGAGCCCAGAAGGTAAAGGATTTTACCTATATCTTTACAATCTTCTCCATATTGGCCAGTGCTTATCGTTGCTGCCTTCACAGTGATTTTCGTCCCCTTTCCAGTGTCTTTTTTTCATTCTTTGAATGTGAATTAGTGAGATTTGTTGAGCATATGTTCTTTACTTGTGAATAATACACTTGTAAGTTTTTTCTCGCTCTTTAATGGTGATATAGGGTATTATATTTTTTTACGTACTTTCAGCCAATCGATTCTTTCGATTCGAGGAGTGTATTCATTGCGATCGCCATTCTCAACTGTATGTATTTTCTTTGTTTTGACTTTGATATTACTACGAACTGGGTTATCTTATCCCATTTTCAATATATCTAAACAAAAAGTGCCATAATTTCTTAGTTCCCAAAATTTATCTGACATGATGGCTCATTTACTCTGTTGCACAAATACCCTTCAACTGTTAAGTTTTCGGGTCAGGATCACCAGTATAAGGCTGCAAATTTTATTCGCCAGTGCAAAGATAGTAGTGAATACAAATGTTTTGACTGGGCCTGAGAATTTTCCTTTCGTGAAGTCACAGCTTGTGACTAATTCATTGGCTTTTGAAATGTTATCTCCTTCATGTCTCGACCCCAAGTCTTTGGATTATAATTATGATACTTTTAGGTATAATTTCCCTTTTTTTTCTCTCTCTCTCTCTCTGATACCCTTGTAGGCAATTCCTTCCAATGGTGCTTTAAGCAGGCCGGTGTTCTTACATCCAGATTGGGCACTCTTGACTATAGGCGTGCTCAGGTCCAGGCCAGCAAAATTATTGTTGAAGCCCTCGATTCTCTCTCCCATCCAGGGTGGGTAGCTAATGGCTTTTGATAGGTTCCGCCTAATTTTTGGAATTTCTGTTCTACACCCTCTTTTCTGGTGTCTTTTGAGATAACAGCTGCATCTTCTCTCAGCTATAAGAGGTGCCTCCTGGTTTTTTGTGCATTAGCAATGCTCATCAACATGCCAACGTTCCTAGTTCTCCTCCTCCACCCCCTCAGTCTTCAGTTCCAACTCACAACTCCCCTTCGTCTACATTTACCCACCTCCTGTCCTTACGTGTACCTATTGTAACAGGTCATGTCATCCGAGTAGTTTTTGTTTTCGCCGTAAGCATCAGGTATACAAGTCAGGGTAGTCCCCTGTCCATAGGAATTTATCGTGTTTCTTCTACTGTGACCTCTCTAGAGTAGAGCCGCAGGATAAGCTTAGCTATTGTCATATCCATGGTCGTTGTAAACACTCGACTGATCATTGTTTCAAGGTTTTGAAACTTAGAGATGAGACTTCTAATCATCCTAGACAACCTCGGTCCCATTTTCACAGGCGCCCGTTTCACAACCCAAAGGTTTGACCAGTACTGTTCGGTCCCAGATCATCCCCTTGATAGCTGCTGAGCCTCCTCAATTTCTTACAGAGAATACACCTATTTCAGTCACTGTAGATACTGGTGCAGAATGTAGTGTCATAAGTAGAAAGGCTTATTATGCTTTCCGGGATTTGTACAATCTCCCTTTATCTTATTTTGAATTCTGTACAAGGTTCTCCCTTGCCTATTCTTGGGTCTGTTCCCATTCCCTTAAGGTTTTCCTCGCATGCTACAGTTTTCCATGTTACTTTTGTTGTTGTATCTGGTATTGCTCTTATGTGTGATTGCCTCTTGGGCATTGATACTCTTACAGCACATGGCAGTGATATATCTCCTAGTTGCCGTGTAGTGACTTTCTGTTAATTTTGTTATTCCTACCACAGATAGGTCAGTTTCCACTTGTGACTCCCCTCCTTTGCATGATCAGATCATACAGTTGCCTTCGAAAGGACCTTCTCGCTTTAACTCTATTCTTTCTTGTTCTGCTGTTGTTGTAGGAGAGCATGGTATTGAACCTTCAAGTACAGTTCGAATTCCGGTGCGCATTTCTGACGCTCCATTTGGATCTGACGTTTTATCTCAACCTGACTGTTCACGTTCGTCACCTTGCTTTGGAAAGGACTCTCTCCACTATTTGCGAGGGTCATGTTACCACAGCTGTGGTTAACAACGCCACGGCTGCTCCTATCACACTCTCCTGGCAGTCACATAGGCTTCCTTGAAGTAGTTGACGTTGATGTTTTCCAAAATTCGCCTCCTATCTTTGCAGTATCTAAGCTACAGTCCCCACAAGCAAGTGACACAGCTCACTTGGCCTCCAAATTTGCAACGTTTGTAGGTGAGATTGATTTTCTTGATGTGACGCTTTGGCTTTGCCTGGTGATCCGTTAGGTGTTACAGATCGTGTGGTTCACAGAATTGATCTTCAGCCAGGTGCTCGTCCTGTTTACGTTCCCTCTTACAGGTTGCCTCACTCACGTCGGCTTATAGCACAGTCCTTGGTTGAAATGTTACGTGAAGGCGTTGTACAAGAGTCTCACTCAGAATGGAACTCGCCACTCCTGGTGTCTAAGAAAGATGGATCTTTTCGTCCTGTTATTGATTATAGGCGAGTTAACGAGGTCACTATTCCAGATCATTACCTTTTGCCTGTATTAAGTGACCTCCAGTCCATTGCAACTGGTAATATGGTGTTTACCACCCTAGACTTAAAAGCGGGCTTTTGACAGATTACGTTGGAGAAGTCTCGTAAGATCACGGCCTTCTCGACTCCCAATGGACATTTTCAATGGCTTCGTTGCCCTATGGGGTTGCGGAATACTCCCTTGATTTGCCAGCGCTTGATTAACTCCATTTTTCATGGCCTAGTAGGCAACGGACTCTTTTGTTTACCTAGATTTTAATCTTAGTTTCTAAGGATATGGAGAGCCACTTCACCAAGTTGCCCATGGTCTTGCAACGGTTTGCTGATGCTGAATTGAACCTCAATTTGCCCAAATGTTCTCTTCTTAAATCTAGCATCCAATTCCTAGGTCATGTTGTAGACAAACATGGTATTCATACTACTGGCGATAAGGTCAAGGCAGTTAGGGACTTCCCTATACCTATCGTGCATTTATTAGGAATTTTGGTTCAATTGCTTCCCCTCTAACACAGCTCCTCATGAAGGACACTTCTTTCCAGTGGTGTGATGTTCATCAGGAAAGTTTTGATTACTTGAAGCTTGCACTTACTGAAGCGCCTTTGTTCGCATTTCCAGACAATAGTCTTCCCTTTACTATTTGTACAGATGCTTCTGGTACAGGTATTGGAGATGTGCAGCAAGTAGACGGATATACACCCCATGTTCTTGCATATGCTAGTCGCATTCTTAACAAGCCTGAGTCTCATTACTCTTTTCCTCGTTTGGAGGCCCTGGCAGTGGTGTGGGCCTTAAAGAAATTTCATTATATCATTTTTGGGTATCCTGTTACAGTCTACGAGTACACAGACCACACTGCTGTCACACAGCTTTTCAAGGGCAAAAATCTTTCCGGCCGCCTAGCCAGATGGTTTCTCACGATTAAGGAATTTAACTCAACCCTTAGCATATTCCAGGGCGTGCGAATAATGTTGCTGATGCACTTTCACGTAATATACCTGTAGCTGCAGCTACAGTGATTGACAATTTCTCTCTGAAGGATCTGGCCAAAGCTCAGCGTCAGGACCCTTTTTGGTCTGCTATCATTTATGCTTTGGAGTCTGGTGATGATACCACTTTACAGATTTACCTGTTCCCCTGTCCCAATTTTCCTTGCAGGAAAATGTTCTTATTCGTAATATGTAAGTGTTTGAGCACGATGTGGCACAGCTCGTGATCCCTGTGTCCCTAATTCCTGTCGTTCTGTCCCTTGCTCATGATGCCCCTCAGGCTGGTCACCCAGGTCGTGACAAAACTTCGGCTGGCACGTAAGAAATATTATTGGCCAAAAATGCAAATGGACATTACCTCTCATGTAGCCCAGTGTAGCTCGTGCCCAGAACAAAGGTTCTACACACATTGCTCCTATCTTAGAGTACCCTACTCTTTCTCGCCCTTTTCAGACTATGGCTACAGACCTTTTACAACTGCCTCGTAATACTTAAGGTTCTGTGTATGTCCTTGTGTGTGTGGGCCACTTATGCCGTTTTGTAATATTGGCTCCCTTACGTAGCAAGTCTGCTCCAGTAGTAGCCCATGCTATAGTTTATGTTTTTGTTTTTGTTTTTTCCATACACTAATCCTTCGGTGCTCCTTAGTGACAATGGGTTGGAATTTAGAAATAAGATTTTAGCGTTACGGCATCACGAAAACATTCGTGACTGCTTACTATCCTGCGTCCAATGGTCTTGTAGAAAGGACGAACTGAATGATTTTGGATATATTCAGGCAAGTTGCTAGTAGCCTTCATGAATGTTGGAAGGATTGGCTTCCGCATGTCAGTGCTTGTATTAACAGCACCATTAATGTCTACGGGCAAGACACCTCAGTACGCCATCTATGGAGTGAAAAACGATTCCGTTATGATGTGCTTGACAGTTCTACTCGTCCCCTCTACAATACTGAGGACTACAGTCAACCCCAATATCATACATTGATTAATATTTATAGTTCTGTAAGAGAGACTTGATGTCTCCAAAGCCAAAATGTTAAAACACCAGCATATCCGGGCTAAGCCAGTTAACATCAATATTGGTGATCATGTTTATAAGAACATGCTGATCGCCAATTTAAAATTAAGAGTAAAATTAAAGGTCCCCTTTTAGTTACTGAGAAGTTGCATCCCAATAAATTCAGGGTCTTTGATTCTTCCCAGGAACTAAACAAAGTGGTGCATGTTGATAGACTTAAGGTTTGTTATATATATATATATATATATATATATATATATATATATATACAGTATATATTAATATATATATTCTTGTTTTGTGTATCCTATGTATTGTCCTTATGTTATGTAATTATGTATGTTATATATCTGGGTGTGCTAATGTCATCATTCTTTTCCACGCTTTTGTAACTAGTCTGTAATGTGTGTGGACGGTTAGATATAGTTTATTTTTGTCTTGCCTGGTCATTTCATCTTTTCGTTTACTCGGTAGGGTCACAGAGTGTTGGTGGCCGAACAACGCTGTGGTGTACGTGCGTGCTTGTGGCATTATACGATTTTTCATGCGTTGTACTTGTGAGCAGATTGTAAAATACATGAGGGTGGAGGGGAGTGGAGCGTATTTAGGGATGTAATGGGTGGGAATGATTGAATGCCTTTTTCTTTTTGGCTACCTCTCTTGTAAGGGGGGAAAAAGCCTTGGTATATGTATGTATGTAATTTAACAAAATTATTGTATTGACTGCAAAAATTGATAGCAAACCCGGAAGCCACTTGGAAAGTTTGTTAGTGCAAGGACCCCTGTTTGAGATGATGGGCCTACATGGGGTACCTTCTTTATCTAACATAGGGAGGCCATATAAGACAACTTGGGAGTGAAAACTAAGTTTAGAGACGTATTCACTAGTGGTGTTCTTACGTACTTGCCTTGTAAAATAAGCAGCCATATCCGATTCTAAAGCCTGTTTGTTCTCTGGGTTATTTTCCATCTAGAACTCAATATATTTGTATGGACCTTAAGCAATTTATACATTTGACAGTAAGATAATCGGTCAGTAGTTACTAAGATCCTTCTGGTCTCCTTTTTTATGAAGCAAAATCATTATAGCATTGCACCAGGTTTCAGGAACGCTTTTTTGACGTAAGCACTTGGTGTATAATTTGGTTAACGTAATATGAACTTCTTTCCCTGCGTCTTTCAAAAGATCTATCGATATACCTTCTTCCCGAGGTGCTTTCCCTCGTTTCATATCTTTAGAGCAAATTCTACTTCGTTCTTTGTAATTTCTGGCATATTACTAACGTCTACAGATGAATTTACTGACTCAACTACGGTCTTCGACGAGTAAAGCTCTTGGTAAAATTCTTCTACAATTTTTACCATTCTGTCCCTGCATTTAATGATCACTCCATTTCTTTCAAACATATTATTTGTTGTCTTCCTAAAGCATGTCTGTGCTCGGTCCCTTTTATATTTTTACCTTTCCGAATAGTTTCCTCTACTTTATCCATGTTTCTCTTTCTTTTCTCTAATCTCTGCCTTTTGTTGATAAGCTTGTTTAATTCTACTCTTTCTATTTCGTTTCTCGTGTTTTTAATATGCATGGTCCTTCTTTTTTTAATTAGGTCATTTGTAGCTTTGGAGTATTTGTTTTCTCTAATAATTTTTGCACTTCACTTTCTCTGCCGATTCCCTAAAAATATTCACTAAATTCAAATTCATATCTTCGACGGTGTCCTCGTTAGTTTTTAAAGCTTCGAATCTGTTTTTTATTTTTAATTGAAATTTCTTATTATCCTTAACCTTTGCAAGGCTTATTTTCTTTCTTAAAACTATTTTATTTCTTTTGGCCCAGAAATTGAATTTTGCTGTGCAACCTACCATTCTATGGTCACTACCTATCTTGACTTTATCACCGTAACAATATTAACGCTATTGGTCTCATCTACTAATATGAAGTCTACTTCGTTTTCTGTTGTTCCATTTGGACTTCACGTCCGTTTACGACCTACACGCTTTTGAACGAAAGTGTTTATTATTCTCATGAAGTTCTCTGCGAAATTTACTAACATATCGCCTCTGTCACTTCTTTCACCTACTCCAAACTTCCCAATGCACGACTCATTTCCCATCTTCCCCACTTTAGCATTAAAGTCGCCTATTACCAACGTGTACTTACTTTTTCTTGATCCATTACTTGACTTAAATCATCATAGAAGAATTCAATTTCATCGTCTGAACTCTGAAGTTGGTGCATAAACCTGAATTATTTTTAAAGTGTACCTTTTACACAGTCTAATCACAATCCAATCTACCCTGTCTAATAAACTACTGAATTTGACTACATTATCAGCAACGTATCGGTTTATCAATAATCCTACCCCGTTAGCTCTTTCTTTTTCCTTACCTCTATAGTAGAACAGGTGGTGACTATCTTGTAACTGCATCAGCTTTTCTTCCGCTCTTCGGACTTCGCTCAGTCCTATGTCCCTCTTGATGCTGTCTAGTTCTTCCATTAAACTCTCCAGCTTGTGGTCTTCTGAGAGGGTTTTTACGTTGTAGGTATAAATCTTCATTTTCTTCGTACTGTTTAATGTCCAAAACTTGGATCTGCGTGGACAGTACTTACATTCGGTGACACACTGCCCGTAAGCATACGAGGCAATGCGATTGAACCTTTAAGAGACGATGATCCAACAGGAACTCCCGGTTATCTTTTGGTTGTGCTGTTCTTGGTTGCTATGATGGGATTTTTGGCAGTAATCTCACCTCCTTTCCAACTGGTTTCTGGTGAGATATTTCTCTGGTGTCCCCTTATTCACAATATTCAGTGAAACCCTATATCTATAGGGAATCCAGTGGTCCATGCCGTTATTATGACGATACCCCATATGTCTATGGGAAATTTCCCTGTTCGCCATCAGGGACGTGCCAGTTTGCAATGGGTCCTCCCACTGTGTGCGAGAGTTGCTCTTTGTCTCATCATTCTTACAAAATATGTATATATATATATATATACAGTATGTATACATATATATATATATATATATACACATGTATGTATACATATATGTATACATATATATACATATATGTATACATATATATACATATATATACATATATACATATATATACATATATGTATACATATATATACATATATATATATACATATATATACATATATATACATATATATACATATATGTATACATATATATACATATATGTATATATATACATATATATATACATATATATATATACAAACATATATACATATATATATACATATATATATATACAAACATATATATATACAAACATATATATATACATATATATTCATATATATATACAAACATATATAAAACATACATATATTCATATATATACATAAAACAAATAACAATACTAAAATCGCTACGCAAATAGGGTCCAAACGAACAGATCGTAAGAGTTTTAGAAAAGATTTATGCAAAAAGTATCGCTATACTTTGACTACATAAAGATACAGAAAAGATCAAGATCGAGAAAGGAGTACGGCAAGGCGATACAATTTCACCCAAATTATTTACAGTTGTTTGGAAGATATTTTCAGAAGATTGAGTTGGGAAAAGAAAGGTTTAAAGATTAATGGAGAATATTTGAACCACCTATGATTTGCAAATGACATTATTCTTATTTCAGAAAGAGCAGAAGACTTGCAAGATATGCTGAGCGATCTTAACAAGGAAAGACTCAAAGTAGGTTTCAAAATGAATATGAGTAAAATCAAAGTAATGATCAACACGAAAGTTCAAAGTAGAGAGATTATAGTTGATGGTGAGTCTTGAAGTTGAAGAGTATAATTATTTAGGCCAGATGGTGAAAGTGACGAAAGATTTTGACTCGTACTGAAGTGGTTGATAGGATTTAATTTCATGGGAAGGGTAGCCTTGGCCTAGCCTATATTGAGATACATATAACACTTTTCCACGCCATCCAACGAGGTAGTGTTATAGACGCGTTTTTTATTTCTTATACTGTGGTTTCCCCGGTAGGTATATGTCCACTTGAAAGAGCAGAAATAGAGGCTCTGTAGAATGCCACTAGCCACAAGTTACCCGACCCTGCACCGCACATACTTTACAAGGCTAATCTTGCTAAAATCCCGAGAAAGCCTTCTCATCATCAGCAGTGGTAGGGATTGATGAATCCTGGGTAGTCGAGGTGGACGGAAGAGCGCCAGACGTAGAATGGAGAGGTGGCGGAGGGGATCCGGATCAGCTGATGCAGGGAGGGAGCAGCAGGTTTGAAGAAGCTGGCAATGGTGGCCTCGAATATATCTCTGTAGACCTTGAAGGTTTGCTCCACATTGTTGGAAACTGTTTCACTTGTTGCTGGGTTTGGGTTCCTTTCTTTTATGTTTTCGATTATTGCATCTAGGCCAGAAAACACTTCACGAAGTGTTTTGATGTCAAGGCCTTTGCTGGGGCGCATCACCATCATCATTGCCATGGAGAGTTCGTTCTTGTTCCAACTCCATCAGATCTTCGTTGCTAAGTGGCATATCATGGGACTGTAGCAATTCATTCACATCATCTCTATCCACCTCCTTGAAGCCAGCCATATGTTAGAGCCTGACGACGTCCTTACGAATGAGTGCCACACCACTAAATCCAATGAAGTCGTCAGCTGACTTGACACACCCGGAGCCACAGTTTCTTCCAGCAGTCATTCGTTGTTTTTTCTGTCACCTCCTTCCATGCTGCATTGATATTGTCAATGGCCTTCTTGATATTATAACTGGCCCAGAACTGTTTGACTGTGGGCTTGTCTGGGCTGTCAGTCATATTAATCAGATGACTCAATGTGCGGCGCTGGTAATACGCCTTTCATGGCGATCACACCTTGGTCCATGGGCTGGATGAGTGTTGTGTTTTTGGGCAGAAACATCACCTCTATGTTGTCTGCCCAATCTTCCATGGTTGTTGGGTGGCTTGGGGCATTGTTAACTAGCATGAGGAAACGATTGGCAATGTTTTCTTTGGCAGCATAGTCACGCAATGCAGGGGACAAATAATTTGCAACATAATGCTAGTTCATAGCAGACGTCATCCAGGCTTTCTTGTTGGACCTATACATCACAGTGAGATATTCTTTCACATACCCCTTAAGTGCATTACCACCCAGCATTAGGGTTCATCTGTCTTTGGATACTTTAAATCCTGGCGTTGTTTTCTCCTCCTTAGCAATAAAGGTTCTGGATGACATTTTCTTCCAATACAGGCCTGTCTCGTCGTAGTTTATCACCTGTTTGGCACTGTAGCCACACTCTTCAATGTGTTTTTTCAGTGTTGGTATGAATGCTGCAGCGGCAGGCTCGTCAGAACTTGCTGCCTCACCAGTCATCTTGATGTTGTGTAGGGCTGCTCGGGCTTTAAAACGGTCGAACCAACCCTTACTGGCACTTAACCCATTCAACTCCGATGACAAGATGTCTTGTCATTTGGTCAAATAAAACAAAAAATCATAAAACACCAAAATGTTTGATCAAACACCAGAAAAATATGACGTCAGTCCTCGCTTCGCTGCGAGCGAAGCGAGGACTAACGTCATATTTTTCTGGTGTTTGATCAAACATTTTGGTGTTTTATGATTTTTTGTTTTATTTGACCAAATGACAAGACATCTTGTCATCGGAGTTGAATGGGTTAAAGTTGACCCATCCTTAACTTCATATCCATTCTTATGTAGATCATTATAAATCGAGAGGGCTTTCGTTGTCACAAGGGAAGTAGAGAGATAATTGCTGCGGCGAGACAGGTCATCAATTCACAGCCTTAAGAGTCTCTCCATTTCCTCCATTATTGGTTCCCTCCTCCTCGTCAGCATCTTTGCCATTAATGTGGGAGCTGTTTCACAAGCTTTCCTTACAGTGTCTCATTGTTTGATTATTGTGGAGACAGTTAATTGAGGCAACTGCATGATTCTGGCGATGGAGTTAACCCCTTCACCTTCCTCACGGCACTTACCAATTTCAAGTTTTTTTTTCCAACGATAAACTCTTCCTCGGTCTTTTGGGCTTTATCTCACCAGTAGTAGTCGTTGCAGGCCGCTTGGAAGCCATCCCGTTATGTATCACTCTCGTAAAAGCAACAGTGAATGTGGAATAGAAGCACAAAACACAGACACTGATACACGGGCAGAGGGAGTATACACAACTGCATAAAGAGCGGGAACGAGGTTCGATGGGTGGTCAATGGAGCGTGAGTGGCGCTGCGATGGCGGTGCGTTTGTTTATGGTTTGGTCATTGTATAACCGAGCGCCTACATAAAAAAACGAGCGAGTGGTATCAATGCAAAAGGATCATAAAACGCAAAAATGGATATCGAACCATCGAACACCGCGGTTAACATGTATATATACACATATACATATACAGATATATATATATATATATATATATATATATATATATAAAATAAGCCAATCCACTGCTGAACAAAGACCTTCATAGCATTCCAAGATTCACACGACCGCCCTATCCTCTGCCACGTCACTCCTGCAAATTTCTCGATCTTGTCTCTCCACCTTCTGTCTATTCTCCCTCTTCCACGCTTCCTATCTCGCGACGTCCACTCAGTAACACACTTGCTCCATCGCTCATCAGTCCTTCGCACTAACTTACCTGCCCAATTCCACTTCCTCTCTTTTACTGCCTCCACAATATTTTTCACTCTAGTCTGCTCTCTCACCCAGCTTGCTCTCTTTCGGTCTCTCAGTGCTATTCCCATCATTGATCTCTCCATTCTCCTTTGCGTAGTCCTTAGTTTTCTTTCCGTCGCCTTCGTCATTTTCCAAGTCTCACACCCGTAGATTATTGCTGGTAGACTGCATTGATTGTAAAATTTACGTTTCAAACATAAAGGTAGAGAGCCTCTCAGGATTTTATCATACTTACCAAACACTTCCCATCCAATTGTAATGCGTCTTTTTATTTCATTATCATGATATTTTGTCACTTTAACCATCTGGCCTAAATAATTATACTCTTCAACTTCCTGAAGACTCTCACCATCAATTTTCTCTTTACTTTGAAATTACGTGTTGGACATTACTTTGGTTTTACTCTTATTCATTTTTAAACCTACTTTGAGACTTTCCTTATTTAGATCACTCAGCATATCTTTCCAAGTCTTCTGCTCTTTCTGAAATATGAATAATATCATCTGCAAATCTAAGGTGGTTCAAATATTCGCCATTAGGCTTCAAACCTTTCTTTTCCCAACTCAACATACTGAATATATCTTCCAAGCAAGCTGTAAATAATTTGAGTGAAATGGTATCGCCTTGCCATACTCCTTTATCGATCTTGATCTTTTCTGTATCTTTATGTAGTCGATTTACAGCGGTACCTTTTGCATATATTTTTTCTAAAACCCTTACGATCTGTTCGTTTGTACCCTGCTTGCGTCGCGAATTTAGTATTGCTACTTGTTCTACCGAGTCAAAGGCCTTCTCGTAATCTAAAAAACCTAAACACAGAGGTATATTGAATTCTGTCGTACTCTCAATTAGTTGGTTTATCGCCTGCAAATGGTCTAGAGTCGAATATCCGTTCCTAAAGCCTGCCTGAACCCCTTCATAGCAACTATGAATCGCACAACCAAAACAAGACCGGGCGTTCCTGTTGGATCATCGTCTCCTAAAGGTCCAACCGCATTGCCTCGTGTGCTTACGGGCAGTGTGCAACCGAATGTGAGTAAGCACTGTCCAAGCAGATCCAAGTCTTAGACATTAAACAACATGAAGAAAATGAAGATTTATACTTACAAAGGAAGAACTCACTCAGAATACCACAGATCTGGAGAGTTTAATGGAAGAAATAGACAACATCAAGTGGGGCATCGTAGGACTGAGCGAAGTCCGAAGAGCGGAAGGAAAGCTGATACAAGATGGTCACCACCTGTTCTACTATAGAGGTAAGGACAATGAAAGATCTACTTCAGTAGGATTCTTGATAAACCAGAGAGGTTGCTGGTAACGTAGTCAAATTCAGTAGTTTATCGGACAGGGTAGCTTGGATTGTGATTAGGCCGAGTAAAAGGTACACTGTAAAAATTGTCCAGATTTATGCACCAACTTCACAGAGATCAGACGATGAAATTGAGTCGTTCTATGAATATTCAAGTCAGGTAATGGATCAAGAAAAAAGTAAGTACACGTTGGTAATAGACGACTTTAACACTAAAGTGGGGAAGAAGATGGGAGATGAGACTTGCATTGGGAAGTCTGTAGTAGGTGAAAAATATGACAGATAAGAGATGTTAGTCAATTTTGCAGAACACTACAACATGAGGGTAATGAACACTTCCTTAGGAAAGCGTGTAGGTCGTAAATGGACCTGGTGATGTCCAAATGGAACAACAAAGAACGAAGTAGACTTCATATTATGAGATGAGAGCAAAAGCGTCATCAATGTTACGGTGATAAAGTCAACATAGGTAGTGACCATAGAATGGTAGGCTGCACAGCTAAATAAAATCTCAGAGCCCAGAGAATTAAAATAGTTTTAAGAAAGAAAATAAGCCTTGCAGATGTTAAGGATAATAACAAGACAGTTCAGTTAGAAATTAAAAATAGATTCGAAGCTCTGAGAAATAATGAGGACACCCTGGAAGATATAAATTTGAATTTAGTGAATATCATTAGAGAATCGGCACAGAAAGTAGGAAGTACAAAAGTACTAGGGGAAACAAAAAACTCCAAAGCCATAAATGACCTAATTAAAAGAAGGACCATGCATATTAAAAGCAGGAGAGTGAAATAGAAAGAGTAGAACTAAAGGTTATCAACAAAAGGCAGAGATCAGAGAAAAGAAAGAGAAACACGAATGAAATAGAAGAAACTATTCGAAAAGGTAAAAGTATTAAATGGACCGAGCGCAGATATGCTTTAGGAAGACAGCAAATAATATGTTTGAAAGATAGAAAGGGAAAAATCATTAAATGCAAAGAGCGGTAAAAAAAAAAAAAAAATGAGTAGAAGAATTTTACCAAGAGCTTACTCGTCGAAGTCCGTAGTTGAGTCATTAAATTCAACTGTAGACGTTAGTAAGGCTGTTAAAGTATATCGTAAACCAACCAATGTAAGATCATATATTTATTATTATTATTCTCATCCAAATGGTATTAAACGTTTTTTTTTTTTCTATGTTTCTTGGAGCTTTCCGTACCTCTAGTCCTGAATATATTGATGACGAAATCAGAAATGTTTTTAACATTGGGCTAAAATTAAAATACCCTAGACAATTCCTTGATTTTGCATAAAATTTTGCAAGGAAATAATTTTTAACTCCTCAACCAAAGTCATCTTTCAGTTATAATATATATATATATATATATATATATATATATATATATATATATATATATATAATTTTTTTTTTCTTCCTTGTATTGAGTCCCAGCGCCTCTGCCGAATAAGGAATTGTTTTTTAATTAAAAAATTTCTTGTAGCTTGGCTGGGTTAATGACTAGGGCATGATGTAAATGGGTGATGCATGGATTCTATTGAGTGGGGTTTCTTAGAGGCGGGGGTGTTTTGCAGTCGATATACAACAGGGACCTTACTGGGGAGAAGTAGGTGAGTTTGGCTGCAAGGTCTAGGTGCCCCTGTCCGGCGTCCGTATTACTACCTGCCTGAAGACGGTACAGGGCTGTAGTTCGATCCCCCAGGAGGTCCTTGAGGTGTTGAAAGTGGTGCTCCTGGGCGGGGCAGGTGAAGAGACAGTGGTTGAAAGAGGCTAGCTCCTTGCCGCATGTGCATGTTGTATCCGTGTGTTGGGTTCGCCAGTGGTTTACCCGGATTCTGGATGCCATGGCCAAGGTATGCGGAGGCAGTGCGGGTAGAATTTTGTGGGTGGGTTCAGTGTAGGTTGTGGTGGGCCATCCTCGGCTAGCTGCAGTGTTCACATACTCCTTTCTCCATAGCTCCCATGCAGCGGTGTCGATCATCTTATAGGCATCACCAGTCGAGGGTGGGACGAGCATGGCACCATCCTCATGGCCTAATGCACCCCGTTTGGCCGCTCTGTCGGCTTTCTCATTTCCCTCGAGTCCTACGTGGGCGGGTACCCATTGAAACAGGAGGCTAGTGCCGAGTTTGGCTATTTCGGTCGAGAGTCGAAGGATTTCTGCACTAAGCTCTGGTCTGGAGGCGCAGTAGCCACTCAGAAGCACTTCTAGGCTCGAGCGAGAGTCCGTCAGGATTGTGACTCTTGGAGGTGGGTGGAGGAGGGCGATGATTGCACGGAGGGCTTCTCGTATGGCGATTAGCTCGGCTGTAAGGATGGTGGTGGGCGTTATTTTCCTGGCGATGGTCTCTCCTGTGGGTTCCAGGTAGACGCCTGCACCCGTGCGGCCGTCTTCCATAACCGATCCATCGGTGTATACCCGGAAATCTTCTGCGAATTCCTTCTCTGCGAGTTCCCTAGTGTGAGCGATCAGCAGTTTTTTGTTTGTTTTTTTTTCTAGTCCTCGTATATCCGTCTTCATCTCTGGCGGGAGGAGGTCCCAGGGAGGAAAAGGTTCTACTTGGCACTGGGGGATGAGCCAGGCAAGCCTTGGGTGGACTCGCCGTGCGGTGCCGAGATCCATCCCTCAGAGTTCCTCGTCCGTGGAATTGGGTACCCTTGCTGAACCGAAGAGGTACCGGCAGGCATCCCTCCTGATCCGGGCCCAGAGAGGTAGTATGCCAGCTTCGTTGTATACTTGTTCGTGTGGTACTGACTTCGGAAGGCCGAGTGCCACACGTAGGGCTTGGCATTCTACCCTTACCATGCAGAGCAGCTTCTGTCTGGGTAGGTCGTGCAGTACTGGGGCCGCGAAGAGGAGCCTTGTTCGAACGAGGCTCTGAACGATGGGAATAAGAGTTCCCGGTGTTACCCCCAGGGTTCCTTTCGGAGAGCTCGAACTAGGTTTAATGCTCTCTGAGCATTGAGGGTGGCTTGTTGGATGTGGAGGGTCCATTGGCCGTTTCTCTGGAACGTTACTCCTGAGTAGCGGACGGATTTCGCTGGTTCGACTGGCGTACCGCATATATTTATCCGGTTCCACCCCGGATATGTGCCGCTGTTGTAACCTGCCAGGTGCACTGGCATGTAGACAGTCTTCTTTGCCGAGAGTGTGAACCCTAGGCTGTTTAGTTTGGCCACTACGATGTCTACTTGCTCTTGAAACCTTCGGAGTTCCGCCTTGTGCTGAACCGAGTTCTTTTTGGGCCGCCGGTGCCTGGACTTCCTCCAGTGGACTATGTTGTCTGCGTATGCGGTGACGACCGTATCACCCAGTACTCCTTTGCCCACGTCCCCTAGGAGGAGTGTGAATAAGAGGGGGGACACGACTGAGCCTTGGGGGACACCCATGTCGACCTGCGTCCTTCTACTCAGGACACCCTCTCTCCTCACCTCGATAGACCGGTTGGAGAGGAAGGACCGGATGAAGTTGTACATAGCTGGAGACACGCCTATGGCTTTCATCTTGAAGAGGAGCTTTGCGTGCCAGACCGTGTCGAAAGCCTTGGCTATATCCAAAAAAACAGGTGTGTAGGATCCTCTTTTGTCTCTGGGCTCTTCTGATATGCTCAGAGAGTCGCACGACGTGATCCACAACGCTTCCTTTCCTAAACCCCGCCTGGAGTTTGGGAAGGGCTCCCTTGGAATCCACGTGCTTTCTTATTCTGGTAAGGAGGATCCTCTCGTAGACCTTGCCTATATGTGAGGTAAGAGCTACTGGCCTGTGGTTTTCGATTTTGGTGCTGGCTTTGCCTCCTTTGGGGATGGGGATTACGACGGCGTGCCTCGATGCCGTGGGGACAGTACCCTCTTTCCAGCACTTGTTGAAGCACTGCCATGATGGGTGAATTCGGCAACGGAATGCAGGATCACGAAGATGCCTTTCTTGTATACGTGCAGTTTGGGGGTTCGAGGGAGCCAAGTCCTCTTGTAAAGCCTTAACTGTCGTGGATATGCACCCGATGAAGTTTTAAAGGGTCTATCGGGTTGTTGTTGTTGGTGGGTGGTCTCGGGTGGGGGGGTGGGGAGGGGCTGCTAGGTGCTGCTGCTTCCTCCTCCTGTGGCTGTTCCATGCCTGGGGCGGTTTCCATGGTTTCAGTGGAGGGGGTGGTCCTACGACCTTTCTTCTTTCTTCGTTTTTTCTTGAGTTCTTCGTTGGTTACGATTGGTTTTTGGGGGGGAGCGAGGCGCTGGTAGAGGGTATTTCTTTGGTATCGTGGTTTGATACTTTGGTAGGATCGTGAGTAGGCAGAGCATAACTGATATGACGCACGTTTCATGAAGTCTACTCTTCAGCAAGATATTTGTGTTCACTAACAAGGTCAATATTTATTTTTTCACAAGGAGTTGCTTTCTTGTTGACATTGCTCTCTCCACTCCAACTTCACAGTCCAACACCTCAGCCAAAGTACCTCTTCTATTCTTCCTCCTCCTGTTACCACTCCTCTCTCTCCTATCTCTGTTACTTCTTCACTTCTTCTTCTTCTTCTTCTTCTTCTTCTTCTTCTTCTTCTTCTTCTTCTTCTTCTGCAATCTGGGCACTGAGAGTTCTGTGCACTCCATTTACACTTGAAGATCTCAGGTGACACCACTTGTTGCACACAATACTGAATTTACTCGTCCTGTCCCACAACATCCACAAGGCCATTTTCCTGAATGCATACTTCCATTGATGTATTTCCCATTTACCATTACTTTAGTTTTCTCCAAGTTCATTTTTAACAATTTTGGTTCTATCCCTTCTCTCCATCTCCCAAACGCTCTAAATACTTCCTGTTCGGATTCTGCCGTCAAAATTAAGTCAACATCATCAATGAACTTCCATTTAATTCCATTTTTTGCCTCTCTAGTTGCCCCATTTTTTACTACGATGGACAGTAATGGACTATTGCAGATCTTTGATGTTCACCCACCAAAGCCTTCTGATCATGCTGTTGTCTTTATGCTTGTACTGGTTCCAGCGAGCAGTCACAATTACTGCCACTCTTTTCTGCTTAGGATCCACTCTTTCACTTCCTTCGATACACAGTCACAAAAATAAAGATGTTATTATGCATTGTACGTGTGCGCGCGTGTGTGTGTGTGCATGTGATAATATACTGTGCATATAAAGAAAGATATACTTGTAACTCGTTGTGTCCCATCGTCTGAGGATTCCCGGGCACAAGAAACGACTTGACGTCATCAATCCCCCCTCCCCCACCAAGACGTTTTGCAGCATTTGTATTCAGACCAAAGTGTGACCTCATACTATTATCATTTTGTATATTGGATTATATTCTACATTTTGTGTATACTTACCCTTATTATTGTACACAAATATATAAAGAACTGGTCAGAAGAAAATGAGCCAAGCTTGTAAAGCTGAGGCTAATGTAACATAGCGATGGTTCTCAATTTCGCCTCGATTGCCCATTGGCTGTTAATAAAAGTCTCGTGACTCGTAAACAACTGAAGAAAAAAATCAAGAATAGTTGCACGTTCAACCAAAAGAGACACTTACCCTGAAATAGCCCTTCTCCTTCAGGGACTGCAGGTACCGGGCCCAGCGAGGGTCTGTCGAAAGGTCCAAGCTCGAGGACGAAGTCGAGGTGGACATGGAGCCTCCGTCCTCCGTAGTTGGAGACTCGGGCGAAGTGGAGGAGGAGTTGGAGGAGGAGGAGTTGATGGAGGACGTTGGAGAAGATACTCCAGCGTTGCACATCAGGATCTCAAAGCCACAAGCCTGGGGGAGGAAGAGTAACAGAAAAATAAATAAATAAATAAATAAAAACTGTCACCAGTTATGGTAAACGCGTGGAAGAGATGTATTAATGAACATTTAGAAAGAAAAACAAATATTCGCCGGGACCTGAATACTACAAACCACCTATATGGCAACATCGAATTTCCGCTTAGATAACATAAACGGAGTAAAGAATATTCTGGAAATGAGTGATCCTGTAGATCATAGGGGCGACTTCAGGTTGTACCGTTTGAAGACTTAGGTTTAAGATACATGAAGAACTAGGACCATGTTACATAACTCCGGGTATCGTCACTGTAGTGACAGCATACCGTGGACACCTTCTACTGCGTTCATGTAAGAACTGCTCCGGACCATCAAGGTTGAGGTCAGAGGTCAAAGGACAGAAAGAGAGAGAGAGAGAGAGAGAGAGAGAGAGAGAGAGAGAGAGAGAGAGAAAGGGAGAGAGGGAGGGAAGAAGGAAGTAAGGAAGAAGCAGAGGAAGAGGGGAGAGGAAGAGAGGGAGGAGAGGAAGAGGGAGAGGGAGGAGAGGAAGAGGGAGAGGGAGAAGAGAGGAAAGAGAGACTGGGAGAGTAGAGACAGGGAGAAGAGAGAGAGACAGGGAGAGGAATGTAGAAAGATAGAAACGAGAGAGGAGAGAGGATGATATATATACATATATATGAAGAGAGGAAGAGAGAGTTACAAGGAATTACAAGGAACCTCAGTACCTCAATAGGTTTTACAACCCATACTGAGGAGGTACGGTTAAAAGATTACCGGGGATTCACTTGTACTTACACTAATGCGTGTAGTACCTTGTATAACCGACTTTTGAACTGCTCAACTGAGGAACTGTTTACCACGTTCTTTGGCAGTCCTTTCCAAGTGTTGCATATTTCATAGGTAAAATATTTACAAACCTTGTCACAAGAGTAACGAGGGGGATTGAGCTTCCACCCATGATTGCGAGTGGCATTCCCGTTCAAGCTTACGAGATGTCCATAGTCACTGTTATCAAATCCTTGATGTATTTTGAAAACCTCTTAACTGTCCTCGCAATCTCTTGATTTCTAGAGAAAAGAGCCCCAAAGCCTTGAGATGCCTTTGGTAGACCATGTGTCTAATGACGGGAATAAGTTTCGTTGCTCATGCCTGAACTCGTTCTAGCCTCTGCACGTCCATCCTCAAGTTCGGCGACCAGAACTGGACAGTGTATTCCAGATGGGGACAAACTAGAGGATTGTAAAGTGACAAGACTATTTCTTCGTTCCGGTAACGAAACTGTCTACTGATGTAATCTATTGCCTTTATGCCCTTTTTCTTTTTCTTTTTTCCTACTTCAATACACTATTTTGAGGACTTGAGGTCGCTGCTAATCAAGACACCCAAATATTTGTCCAATTCTGTACTTGCTATGTCATGACCCAGAAGAGAATAGTCTGCCCTCTGGTTTGCATGCCCGATATGCATAATCTTGCACTTATCCAGATTAAATGGCATCAGCCACTTCTCAGACCACTCTCCCACTTTCTCTAAGTCTGACCTAAGAATTTCTACACTTTCAGGTGTTGCGACATTTGCTCCCAACTTAGTGTCATCCGCAAACTTAGCTATGCGGCTCACACTTCCAACTTCTACATCACTGATATTGATGATGAAGAGGAGCGGACCTTGGGTTACCCCACTGGTAACAGGAGACCAGCTAGACGATGCCCCATTAATAACTACACGCTGTCTTCTATCTTTCAACCAGGCTTCAATCCAATTTAACACTGCTCCTCTAATACCCATGGCTCGAACTTTCGACATTAACCTCTTATGAGGTACCTTATCAAAGGCTTTCTGGAAGTCGAGATAAAGTATGTCGATTGCTCTTTTCTTGTTATATTCTTGAGGCATAACATGGAAAAACTCTATCAGTTTGATTAAGCATGATTTGTGACACCGAAAAACATGCTGAGAGTCTAATAACATGTTGTTTCCCTCCAGAAACTCGACTATTCTGTCCCCAATGACACCTTCCAGTATCTTCCCTACTACGGAAGTAATGCTAATAGGTCGGTAATTCCCCGTTTTTGCGTGATCCCCTTTCTTAAAGATAGGAATTACATTTGCCTCCCGTTAGTCCCTAGGCACTTGTCCTATCCGCAGAGACTCATTGAAGATCTCCACTAGGTGGGGAGCTACCTGTTCCAGAACCTCCTGCAGTAGCTTTGGCAGGAATCCATCTGGATCGGGAGACTTGTTTGCGCAAAGCTTGTCTAGCCTGGCTAAGACTTCGTTGTTCGTACACTGACTATCCTCCATGGACTCTCCCTCGTGTACCAGAATTAGTTCATGGATTGCCTCCTCTACTACTTCAGTGAATACTGAAGAGGAGTGTGTGTTGACAATATCAGCCATCTCAAGGTCTATGTTCTGAAGCGTTCCACCACAGTCACACAAAGGGCCATTTTATTTTGTTTCCAAGTTGTTTTCTGTTTTTAAGATAGCTAATGAGCTCCTTAGGGTTAGCCTTGCAAGATGCGGCCAACCTCTACTCTTCATCACATTTTGCTGCTTTTATCATTTTTTTAACCCGCATGTGCAAGCGGATGTATTCTTGATGAACAAAACAGTCCTATATACTTTGTTTGCCACAAACTGTCTGTTGTGCCATAAAGCGATCACGGAGCGAGTCCCAAGATTACTGACCGTTGACACCTACATCAATTCCCAATGCATCAACTCCTCCCCTCAGTCCTTCAAAATCAGCTCTTCTCAGATCAGGAATGGTGCGTCTGTGGTTCTTTTCCTCTAACTCAGCCACACGTGATTTAAATCTAATGACATTGTGATCATTTCCTTCTAGGGCCTTATGCACAGATACATTGTGTATTAGGTTATCCTCAATGGTGAACACAAGATTTAGTATATTTTCTACCATTGTAGCCTCCTGTAACCATTTGGTAAGAAATTGAAAAAGCCTCTTTCATCGTTCCTTTTTTGTCTTCCCAGTTTACATGACAGTTGAAATTCCCTTAGATAACCGCTGTATGCTCGCTTATAAAATCAGTAATTTCTGTATAGGCTACAACTCGTCGTCGAGACGCTGATGTGGTGGTCTGTAGACTAGAATAAATATATACAATTCTTCTCTTAGTTGAAGGTCCATGCTAAGTAGCTCTTTCCCTGTTTAATGTACGCTCGATAGGATAAAAGGTTTCTCTGATGTACAACGCTACCCCTCGCCCCTACCGATTAATACAATTTTTGTGAAACAGCGTATACCCTGGAATTTCAAATTCGCCGATAAAGTCGCGTCCATTTGCGCGGATCCAGGATTCTGTGATACCTACGATGTCAAACATTTTTGTTCCTAGAAATATTTTGAACTCTAGCAATTTGTTCCAAATGGACCTTGCATTAACCTCTTCAATACGAGCCAAATTATCGCGGGCAGCGTCAGCTGCCTGAAGTATGATGATTCGACCATGCATCAAATACTCGCGTTATAAAATACAAAGTTACATTTGTATCAATGACCACGAAAAATATGATCAACCCAGTTCAGAGAATATGGAGGTCAATCAGCTACAACTACAAAATAAAAACAATCAAGACGCCAACGGTGGCATCCTTATATACCCATTCGCTCCTCATGACGCCTGCGTAGGCATCATCGTATGGAAAGGGTTAAATAGTAAGACATCGAGTCACGCTTTATAAGGCGCTCCCTCTGCTTCACTCGTCTCCCGACTTACTTGAGGAGAGTGCCACAGGTGACTCCTCACCCAAATCGGGGATGATGGCAGCTGGCGCCTCTGATGAGGTAGGTCCCACATCCCGGTACAAGGGAACAGGAGCTCCACCAGAGGAGCTTTCTACCACGGGTGAAACCTGAGGAGCAGGCTTCTCCCTCAGAACAGGATCCCTTCTCGGATTTGAGTGGATAACACGGTAAAGAACATGGTTTACCATGTCACCATATGCTACCTTGCCTCGGTGATTAAGATACACGCCTTCTTTGGCCAACAAATCGCTTAGTCCATATAAAATGTTATATGGGTCCACAAACCGTATGCCACAAGGAACACACATATACTTAAGTCTGTCGTTAATACCTTTTGATTGCTTAAGGTAACCGAAGATATTCCCGTTCGAGGCAGAATTCCTATAATGATCCATTCATGTCTTTACCTTGAGTTTATCAGTGATCAACCCATAACCATGGTGAATAGCTTCCGAATTACCTGTCCCTTTAGTCTTCAGAAACAGATCGTTGCCACTATCATTAGCAATGATAGATTCATTTTACTGCTAGGCTTTATCTTCTCTATCTGATTTACCAGTCGTTTATTCTTCGCATCAAGGAAGTATCGTACTATCCGCTTAGATTCACAAATAGCACCAAAGTACTTCTTCTGCTCTCTGAGAGTAAGAAGAGAGACACGTTAGAAAGACAGGAGATAGACATTTGAGAAACAAGAGAGAGAGATACAAGAAAGAGGAGAGACAGAAGAGAGATATGAGCGACAGAAAGGAGAGAGACATGAGAAAAATAGAAAGGAGAAGGGAGAAAGGACAGAGAGAGAAAGGAAAGGTGAGAAAATGAGAGAAAAAGGGGAGAGAGAGAAAAGAGAGAGAGAAAGAAGAGAGAAAGAAGAGAAACAGAAACAGAAACGAGAGGAGAGAAAAGAGAGAGAAAAACTGAGAGGGAAAGAGATACAGAGAGAGAGATAAAAGGAGAGAAGGGAGTGAGAAAGTGAAAGGAAGAGAGAGGGAGACAAAGAGAGAAAAGATAGAGACATAGAGAGACGAGAGAGGAGAGAAGAGAAAGTGGAGACAGGAGAGAAGAGATAGGAGAAAGCGAGAGAGAAAAGAGAAGAGAAAGATAGAGATAAGAGAGGGAGAGAGAGAGAGAGAGAGAGAGAGAGAGAGAGAGAGAGAGAGAGAGAGAGAGAGAGAGAGAGAGAGAGAGAGAGCAGAGAAAGTAGAGAGAGAAAACAGGGATAGTGAGAAGACAATAGAGCCAGAGTAAGGGGAGGTGAAAGAGAGAAATATATCTCCTCTGTCTCTTTCATGTCTCTTCTTTGTATCTCTCTCCTCTATACCTCTCACCCCCTCTCTATCTCTACTCTCTCTCTCCTCTCTATTTCTTTCTCTCCCCTCTCTATTTCTCTCTCTCCCCTCTCTATTTCTCTCTTTTCTCTTCTCTCTCTTTCCTTCCTCTCTCTTTCTCTCTCCTCTCATCTCTTTTTCTACCTTTCTTCTCTCATCTCTTTGTCTACCTCTCTTCTCTCATCTCTCTGCTCTCTCTCTACTCTCTCCCTCTTCTGTCTCTACTCTCTCTCTCTCTCTCTCTCATTTCTCTCCTCTCTTTTCTCCTGTGTCTCTTCTCTATCTCTCCTTTCTATTTCTCTCTGTCTGTCTCATATCTATCTCTCTCCTCTCTGTCTCTCTCCTGTCTCTTCCCTGTATCTCTCACTCCCTCTCTTTACTCTTTCTCCCTCTCTCTCTACTTTCTCCTTCCACTCTCCTCTCTCTATACTCTCTGTCTCATCTCTCTTTCTCTC
Organism: Oratosquilla oratoria; assembly: GCF_046742065.1. NCBI lineage: Eukaryota > Metazoa > Arthropoda > Malacostraca > Stomatopoda > Squillidae > Oratosquilla > Oratosquilla oratoria. Next base: position 44,868,263 of record NC_134802.1, on the reverse strand, counting down.
TTTCTCTGCTTCCTCTCTCTCTCTCTCTCTCTCTCTCTCTCTCTCTATGTTTCTCTTTTTCTCTCTCTCCTCTCTATCTCTCTCCTCTCCATCTCTCTCCTCTCCATCTCTCTCTCTCTCTATCCTACATCTCTCTCTGTCTCCTCTCTTTCTTCTCTCTCTTTATCTCTTTCCTCTCCTCTCTTCTCTCCTCTCTGTCTCTATTCTCTTTCTTCTGAGGAGAGAGAGAAGGAAAGCGAGGGGAGAGGTGGATAGATGGATACTGTAGATAGAGAGAGACAGCGAGAAATAGAGAGACATGGTGTGTGTGTGTGTGTGTGTGTGTGTGTGTGTGTGTGTGTGTGTGTGTGTGTGTGTGTGTGTGTGTGTGTGTGTGTGTGTGTGTGTGTGTGTGTGTGTGTGTGTGTGTGTGCGTGAGAGAGAGAGAGAGAGAGAGAGAGAGAGAGAGAGAGAGAGAGAGAGAGTGTAATGGAGAGAGAGACAGAGGAATGATGAGGGGGAAAGAGAAGAATGAAAGGGAGAGAGAAATGATAGGGAGAGGAATGAGAGGGAGAGAGAGAAAGGAATGAGAGAGAGGGGGAATGAGAGGGAGAGAGAGAGGAACGAGAGGGAGATTGAGAGGGAGAGAAAAAGAGAGGAATGAGAGAGAGAACGAGAAAGGGGGAGAGACATAAGAACAAAAGATAAGAATGAATGAGAGTGCAAGAGACCATAGGGCCTTCACTAGGCAGTTCTATGCCCATTACCACCTGTCATCCCCATCCATAAAGTTGTCTAACCGTTTCTTAAAACAACCGATAGTTTCAGCGCTATGGTTGACTACCCTATTAGTGAACCAATTCTTGCCTATTTCCTTCTTAAATCTAAATTTGTCCAATTTGAATCCATTACTGCAAGTCCTGCCCTGTTGTCTTAATATGATGACCTTGTTTGCGTCACCCTTGTTAAAGCCTTTGATCCATTTGAACACCTCTATTAGATCACCCCGCACTCTGCGTCTTTCCAGGGAGTGTAAGTTAAGGTGCCTAAGCCTCTCTTCGTAAAGTAAATTTCTGAGCCCATATATCTTTTTGGTCATTTTCCTCTGTACTGATTCTAGTGAACTGATGTCCATTCTATAGGACGGAGACAACTGTACCGCAGTCAAGTATGGGGCTAACTAACGCTAGAGTTTGATAATTACTTCTGCACGTCTATTTGTTACCGTCCTAGCAATGAAATATAATGCTCTGTTAGCTTTATTCCTGGCGCTAATACACTGTTTCCTGTATTTAAGGTCAGGACTCACTAGAACTCCCAAGTCTCTCTCGCATTCAGTTTTCTCTAAAAACGTGTATTCCAAGCTATACCTGTTTTCGGGGTTGTGTGGTCCTACGTTTAACACGCTGTACTTCGACATATTGAAGTCCATTTGCCATTTCACCGACCATGTGAACAACTTGTTTCATCTTGCAGAATCTCGGCGTCGTTTCCTGACCTAATTTGGCGTCCTATTTTAGTGTCGTCCGCAAACTTACTAACATCACTATTAATCCCATTGTCCAAGTCGTTTATGTACATAATAAACAATAAGGGACCCAAAACCGAGCCCTGGGGAACTCCACTAGAAACACGCCCCCATCTGGATTTGACACCATTTATGGTGATCCGCTGTTTTCTGTCACTGATCCAAGCTCTAATCCACTCTAACATTTTTCCTCCTATGCCATAGGCTTTGACTTTATTTAGTAGTCTCTGGTGAGGCACCTTATCGAACGCTTTGCTAAAGCCAAGGTAAATAACATCGTAACTATCATTGTTACCTGACGCCTTATATACTTTAGTATAAAAAATAGAAGATTAGTCACACATGACTTACCCTTGGAATGAGGAGAGAGGAATGAAAGGAATGAAAGGAAGAGAGGGAGAGAGTGCGAGGGAGAAAGAGAGGAAGAGAGGGAGAGAGCTAAAGAGAGGAAGATAGTGTGAGAGAGAGGAAGATAGTGTGAGAGAGAGGAAGAGAGTGTGAAAGAGTGAGTGAGAGAGAGAGAGAGAGAGAGAGAGAGAGAGAGAGAGAGAGAGAGAGAGAGAGAGAGAGAGAGAGAGAGGAGAGGGAAGAGAAAGACAGGAATGAGAGACAAAGAGAGAAGAGATAGAGATTCTCTTCTCTATATCTCTCCTCTCTCTATACATCTCTCTCGTCTATGTATATATCCTATCTCTGTCTCTCTGCTGTATCTCTACCCTCTATCTCTCCTCTCTCCTTTATATCTCTCTCCTATCTCTTCCCTCTCTATGTCTCTCCTCTCAATCTATCTCTATCCTTTATATCCCTCTACTATCTCTCTCTTTAATATCTCTCTCTTCTCTCACTACTCCCTATCTCTCCTCTCTATCTCTCCCTCTCATCATCTCTCTCTTTGTCTCTATCCTCTATCTCTATCTTTCTTCTCTCTCTGTCTCTCTCTTCTCTAACTCTATCGTTTATTTGTCTTCTCTCACTCTCTCCTCTCTTTCTTTCCTCTCTTTATCTCTTTCCTTTTTATCTCTCTACTCTCTCTCTCCTCTCTGTCTTTCTTTCCATTTCTCTCTCACCTCTCTCCCTTCTCTCTCTCTCTCTCTCTCTCTCTCTCTCTCTCTCTCTCTCTCTCTCTCTCTCTCTCTCTCTCTCTCTCTCTCTCCAAGGATTGCAAAGGATTACAAAGAGCATGCGGTCGGATGCAAAAAATACTGAAAAAACAAGTAAATAAATAAATAAAAATATAAATACAATAAATACTTAATAATAAATAATAAATATATATAATAATAAATGAATATTAATAACAAATGAATAGCTAAAATAAAACATAATAAATGGCAGGCATTACAGCATCTTGCGCAGGTGTTTATCTAAACGAATCTTAAAGCTTCGAACTGTACTACGTTGCACTGCCTCTGCAAGAAGTTTATTCCATTCATTTACTACACGCCTGGCGAAGTTATTCTTACCAACTTCCAAAATAAATCTACTTCCTGACAGTTTGAGACCATTATTTCTTGCCGGATTCGCATTCAGTGTGAAAATTTAGTCAATTTTGATGTTGTCAGTTCCCTTTAGAACCTTAAAGACGGAAAAGAGCCTTTGATAAATGTATCTCTCTCCCACCTCTCTCCTTTCTCTCTCTTCCATATTTCTCCTCTCTTTCTCTCTGTTTATCTCCTCTCTGTTTATCTCTCCTCTATCTCTCTTCTCTCTATAGTTCTCTCTCTCTCTCCCCCTCTCTTTTCCTCTCTCTATCTCTCTCCTCTGTCTCTCCTTCCCTCCTCTTCTCTCTGCTGTCTGTTTCTCTCTCCCCTTTTTCTCTCCTCTATCTATCTCTCTCTCTCTCTCTTACCTCTTTCCCTCTCCCCTCTCTTACCTCTCTCTCTTCTCTCTCACTCTCTCCTTACTCTCTATCTTTCCTCTCCTCTCTTAGAGAGAGACGTAAGAACAGAGAGGGGGGGGGAGACGAGAAAGGAGAGAAAGGGAGAGTGAGAATCGTCTGCAAGGTTGAGTTCGTTCCGGGCGGGTACGAATCCCGCAAATCACGAAGAGAGAGAGAGAGAGAGAGAGAGAGAGAGAGAGAGAGAGAGAGAGAGAGAGAGAGAGAGAGAGAGAGGAGAGAGAGAGAGAGAGAGAGAGAGAGGAGAGAGAGAGGAGAGAGAGAGAGGAGAGAGAGAGAGAGAGAGAGAGAGAGAGAGAGAGAGAGAGAGAGAGAGAGAGAGAGAGAGAGAGAGAGAGAGAGAGAGAGAGAGAGAGAGAGAGAGAGAGAGAGAGAAACCTCCTTCGAATATCATGCAGAGAACAACAACAACAAGAGCGGTTGGGGACCTGAGCAAATCTCCTCTAGGCCTGAGGAGGCTCTTCACAACTCCGGTCACGTGTCCCTGAGGTCACTCTCTTTCCTAAACGAGTTTGGACCTGGTTCGAATCCCGACAAGAAACGGCAGAAACTCGAGCTATTGTGGCCTCCGTGTTTCCTGTTTCCATTTCCCCCGTTTCCGTTTCCTTAATTGTGTTCTTATGTTTGTCGAATGAAGTAATGTGGTACGAAAATGTGTAGTCGTACTCATATCCAGAAAGACATAACATACATACATAAATACATACATACATACATACACGCGCACATACACACACACATGCACACACAATACTTTAATGGCCTATGCTCTTTATCATGTTTACTTTCTTTATTTTCAAAATACGTCAGTCATGGAATTTTTTCGTTCCATGGATAAGAAAGAAGTCCAAAATAGTATTCAGTTATGACTACGTCTCTTTTTTTTCAGAATACTCGTAACAATATTACAAGTTTTTAGCTTCTTCTATTTCTTCTACTTTTTCTTCGTCTTTTTCTTTTTCTTCTATTTTTTCTTCGTCTTCGTCTTTTTCTTCTTTTTCTTCGTCTTCTTCGTCTTTTTTCTTCTTCTTTTTCTTCTACTTTTTCTTCGTCTTCTTCTTCTTCTACTTTTTCTTCTTCTTTTTTTTTTCTTTCAACTATACCCTGATATGACACATAAAGAAGTTCACTTAACAAGTCTTTCTTCAATGCGTCAAACTTTTTTCAGACTACCGACTCTATAGATCCTTCACGTTTTTCTTTTTTTTTTCAATATACCTTGAAATGTTTCTTGAACATTTTTCACTTAATCCACTGGGCAATGTTCCACAATCGTATAACACCCATTCCAACGTTTCAAACATTATTTAGTGACAACTTTATTCATCTTTTCTATTTTTCTTTCTTTTTCCTAAATGTGACTTGAGGTTTCTCGTGGGTAATTCCAGGTCACCCTAATGGTGATAAACTCCACAAACGCTGGGTCAATAGTCTGTGTGTTTATGTATGTATTTACCTTAGTTGTATTTACCTAGCTGTATTATACGGGCCGGGGAGTTATGCTCGTAGTGACCCGTCTTTGTATCTCGCAACATCTAGTTTGTTCTTAAATTCTTGTATAGTGTTTCCACACACTATTGCTTCGTCCAATTTGTTCCAGACATCCACCACTCTGTGTGGAAGACTGTTTTTTTTTCAGATCTCTTCTATAATTATCCTTTTTGAGTTTCTTTTAATGTTTCTTGTTTTACTTTTATCCCACTTTAACAACCCTTCTCTGTCAAGGACTTCCATGCCTTTCATGTGTGTGTGTGTGTGTGTGTGTGTGTGTGTGTGTGTGTGTGTGTGTGTGTGTGTGTGTGTGTGTGTGTGTGTG
>NC_134802.1:44833043-44860543 GCF_046742065.1 Oratosquilla oratoria | reverse complement strand
TAGTATGATGGGCAAAGTACTGGGTACAAGTAGAAGTACAAAAGGATCATCAATGTTTTATCTAATGGGAAGAGAAACGATTGTAAGAGCGAAACAAAAAAAAATGGTGGTGTTGGTCTCAGGTAATTTGTCACCCAATCAGAAAAATAAATAAAATATTTTTACGACACAAAGTGACGAAAAAGATGACGAAAAATATTAGAGTGAGCTTAATCCGACCTAGAATGAAATATGCAGCAGTAATGTGGTGGTCCCAACGCAAAAATAAATAAATAAATAAAATAAATAAATAAATAAATGAACAAATAAATAAAATCGAGAGAATACATAGAACAGCAACCAATTTATTAACCATGGTATAGCAGGTGGCCTGCACAAGGAAAGACAAAAGGAAACTGGATCTTCTTCCATTGGAAGAAGACAGAAAGAGAGGCGACATAACCGCTTTGTTCAGAAGAATGAAAGAAGTGGAGAGAACTGACGGGGAATGTGCCTTTGTTTTGGGATGGGAGAAGGACAGGAAGTCATGGAAAGAATTTAAAAGACCCAAGGTGCCTAAAGGATGTTAAGAAAAGGTTTTCCACACAGGTATATAACCTTTGGAACGACGTAAACATGAGTTGGTCGAATGAATATCACAAGTAAATCTAAAGCCAATTTTGACAGATGGAAACAAATATATGGGATCCCTGTACATTGCAATTACGTAAATAAAATTAGGTGAACACAAACACACACACACACACACACACACACACACACACACGCACACGCACACGCACACACACACACAGGGTACCTATATATTGTCAGAGCAAACCTTACATAGACATCCACGATTATTTGAAAACACGACGTCGTGTCGTGGACGGCGAAAAGTCGATACGTGTGAAAGGAGCGGAAAAAAAGTGACTTACCAGTTTCATGCCGAGCATGTAGCTCTTGTACTTGTGGCTGGTGGCGGGCGGGAGACCCCAGCCCGTCCGTGGCTCGGGGACGTAGGGGTGCGCCGCCAGGCGGGCGTACATGGCCTTGCTCAGCCGGACGGCCGTCATGACCCGCGTCTCCGGCGGGAAGTGCCGCATCGTCCGCAGGGCCTGCGGAAAGAGGGAGAAATATGGGGTATAGTAATGTATGTCAATGGGTTTGTTTGTTCTAGTTGGCTGTTTGGGTGATTAGTTTTAGTATCATTATCATCATCATTATTATTGTTGTTGTTATTATGACTATTACATTTTTCATTTGACCTCGTGAATAAAATGGTCTGGTGATACAAAACAACAACAACAAAACAACAATAATAATAATAATAATAATAGTAATAATAATAATTGATAATAATAATAATAAGTCACGTTGTACACACAGGGCTGACATTGTTTTTAACCATTGCACTGATGGAGGGAAGGAAGAGTTTGCCCCCACAGCTGAATAGAATCACCTGCCGACAGCAGATTTGATTCTCCTGAAAGAGAGGGAGGGGACAAGGTGACTCCCTTAACATGTTTTATTCTGTCTAACATCTGATAGTCATAAGAACATTAGAATGGGGGAGACTGCGAGAGACCCTAAGGCCTACACTAGGCAGTCCTATGTCCATTACCACCTATCATCGCCATCCATAAAGTTATCTCACATCTTCTCTTAATACAAGCGATAGTTTTCAGCGCTAACTACCTGGTTACTACAGTAAGTTTATTCCATTCGTTAACTACTCTGTTGGTAAACTAGTTCTTGCCTATTTCCTCTTTTTTTTTTTTTTTCATCCGACCTAGTTATGGACCAAAAGGTCTCCTGTCGACATGCTCTTCCTTTGTAATTCTTTGTAAGCCTTTGTATTTCTTATTCAGGGTACGGTTGGCGTCAGTGATCAGAGTAAAGTAAGGATTTATGTTCCACGTACGGAGCAAAGTATGGCATGAGGTTCTACGTGCACATTCATAAGTGAAAAGAATCTTAAAGAAATTTGCGTCACAACTGATGATAAAGTAGGTGATGATAATGCAGAGTATCATACTGACGATGAAATCGAAGGTAAAGTGACGCTTGTCTATATGCGCGCACAAACTCACACACGTGTGCGCGTATATATATATATATATATATATATATATATATATATATATATATATATATATATATACACGCACACACAAGCGATGGAATGGTGGAGTGGGACCAGACCCTGAACAAAACGAATTCCTATCATCACCCATCCCATGAATGAGGTCAACTTACAAGCGTACACACACGCGCTCGCACGCACACACACACACACACACACACACACACACACACACACACACACACACACACACACACACACACACACACACACACACACACACACACACACACACACACACACACACACACACACACACACACACACACACACACACACACACACACACACACGCACACACGCACGCACGCACGCACACACACACACGCACGCACAGCCGCCAACCCCCGCGTACTGGACCGCATGGTTCCATTGCCTGGAATAGTGAAGTGTTATTCGCTTTCGCCCGCTTTGTGTCCTCCACCCAATGGCTCTCTCTCCCTCCCTCCCATCCTCCTCCACTCCCACCCTCCCTCCCTCCTCCACTCCCTCCCTCCTCCACTCCCTCCCTCCTTCCCCCTTCCGCCATTCCCTCCCTCCCTACCCCACTTCCTCCCTCTTTCCCCCACTCCCTCCCTCCCCCACTCTCCCTCCTTCCCTCCCCCCACTCTCTCCCTCCCTCCCCCACTCCCCCCTCTTTCCCCCACTCCCTCCCTCCTTCCCCACTTCCTCCCTCCCTCCCCCCACTCTCCCCCCTCCCTCCTTCCCCACTTCCTCCCTCCCTCCCTCCCCCACTCTCCCCCTTCCCCCACTCCCTCCCTCCTTCCCCCACCCCTTCCCTCCTTCCTCCACTCCCTCTCTCCCCCACTCCCCCTCTCCCTCCCACATTCTCTCCCTCCCTCCCTTCCCTACTCATTCCCTCTTGCACCTCGCACAACCATCTCTAACTATACATACAATAAAGGTTGTCACCACCACCACCCTTACCACCACCACCACCTCTACCACCGCCACCACCTACTTGCTAGAGAATATGTGTACAGAGAGGGAGGACGGGGCTGTCTTGCAAGGACTGTACTCTTCGTAAACGGCGCAAAATAATTAGATAAATAAATAAATAAATAAATAACATCAAATAAAATTCAGCGTTCACTCCGATCAAGGTGAAGCAGAAGGAAGTCCAACAAGACCGTCGCAATCCACGTGTGGAGCTATGTAAAAAAAAAAAAAAAAAAAAAAAATTTACCCACTAAGCAATCCTCTGGTGGTAGTTTCGATCAAGCGACACTGACCTCGGGCAAACGAGGATCGTATGACGCCGTAGGTCTCTTTTACACCTTCCGTGGCTACGTTGGTACCACCAGAAAATGGAATTAACAATTACAGATGCCCGGGTTCGAACCTAGCTCGCGAGGATCAAATACTTGTTCATTACTGTACTCCACAATATATATATATATAATATATATATATATATATGTATATACATGTATATATACATATATATATATATATATATTAGTGTATCCAGGAAGAATATTTTCTTGTTGACAGACGAGATTAAATAATATTGCTGTTTCTGCATTATTTATCTTTTTGTTAAGAACTTCAATTTCTCTTGCTAATTTACGGTGTTGGACTGATAGTTTGCTGAGTAGCTGTCCGTATATATATACATATATATATATATATATATATATATATATATGTGTGTGTATATATATATATCTACATATATACATATATATAAACATATATATATATACATATATATATATATATATATATATATACACGCACGCGCTCATACACACACATATATATATATACATATATATATATATATATATATATATATATATATACATATATAAATAAATAAAAGAACACCTGCTTTAAGCACTCCACGCGCCCCCCAAGGTCCCATAATGAATCCAACAAGTGACGTGGCACTGAATCTTAATGCACAGCTGGCTTCACACTTAAGTACTACAGCCACTGGCGTCTTCTGCAAATCTGCAGCTGACATTTTATTTCGAACATTTACTGATCCATCCCTACACTTCCCCCCAGACGACACTCGGCCCTGTTGTACTCAGAAGTGGAGGCGGCGTAGTATCCTTGTCTCATTATTATTATACACTTTATTGTGTTTTAAAGCTAGCATCCAACGTGGCAGCCTATAGGATCTGCCAACCATAGCCTTCCCTGTTTTGGATCTAAAGCTGCCTACGTGAACGTCATCCAGTCTGTACTACGCACGGCTCTAGGATAGAGCTCGCGCCGAGACCCTTAAAAAAAAATCCCACGAAATGGTGAGGCTCTAGGATAGAGCTCGCGCCGAGAACCTTAAGAAAAAAATCCCACGAAATAGTGAGGCTCTAGGATAGAGCTCGCACTGAGAAAAAAAAAAAAAAAAAAAAAAAAAAAAACCGCTTCCACGAAATGGTAAGAAACCCCTGGTAAGGCAACCTCTGTCAGTTGCGGAAAGCCTTTTTTTCTATAGACCGATGTTGGGTCGCCTCCCCGCCTGGTCAGGACCGTCGGGAACCAAGGCGACATAGCCCGCAGCAGGTACCGAGTATCGAACTCATGACAAACCTGTTCGCGAGTCCGACACGGTATCCGTTAGGCTACTGCGTGGTCCTTGTAACTATCATTCGTTAATATAACCGTATTTTGTAACTGAGGGTTTCGTTATCTTTCACTTTGCTATAACCCACATAGAAATGAGGCTGTCGGGGCCCGAGGGCAGTTCCAGGTAGTTTTCTGGATGCCTTAACAAGAGACGCGTGTATGGGACCTCGCTGTCATGTCTTCATGTGACTGTGATAAGACCATTTCCAATTTGGGCTTCAAACACTCCTAACTAGACCAACCCACCCCACACCTCCAGAACATAAAAATGGAAGACTGCGAGAGACCATAAGATAAGGCCTATACTAGGTAGTTCTACCTCTCTTACTACCTGTCATCCCTATCCATAATTTTTTTTTTTAAACAACCAATTGTTTGAATGCTCACTACATGGTTTCTAAGTCTATTCCGTTCGTTGACCATTCTATTAATACATCGGTTCTTGCCTATTTCCTTCTTGAATCTAAATCCATTACTACGACTACTGCACTCATGTGGTCTTAATATGATGACCATGCCTGCATCACTCTTGTTAAAGAACTTGAAATCGCTTCCAACGCAATACAACAGACGGGGGACGTGGCCTAAAATTCCCCCGGGGCTCTGTCAAAGGATATCATGTTAAGCCACCTCGCAGAGCTAGTGACGGGTGAAATTACTTCAAAAAATATGCTTATATACTTCACGAGTGGAAGCTGAGCTGGAGACAGGAGTTCGGTGCCTATAACAATGGGACCACGGAGACACGAACACAACATACCTGGGGAGGAGGGTCTATGGCTGAATTCCAGAAAGGCGATCAACTTCCTACGTGCCTTTGGTATCATAACCCACTGAACAAGACAACATTACGAAGAACAAAAAAAAATTAGAACTAGGAGAGAAAATAACAAGAAACAAGAACAAGAAAAAAGAATAACAAGAAAAAGAAGAAAAACTAATAAAAGAACAAGAAAAAAAGAACACCGCCAAGACAAAAGAACAAGATCAATAACAAAGAACAACAACCGACGGCCAATGTTCTCGTCACACAAGTAAACCAACGTTACTGTTGCGACGCCATTAGGCGATCAGGCAGCACGCAAGTCCAGTTCCAAAGCCTTTATGCATTATTCTACAAAGGCCATACCTCGCGTGCGCCTTATTAATGAGTGCCCTCAAGACCTTCACGATTCGCTTCGATGTGAATACAAAAATATACGCCAGGAGGCTCTGGACGCTACGATTACTTTTTTTTATTTTTTCTCCAAGAAAGTACAGTTCACTGTAATGATGATTATTCGTCGTGATAATTTGAGGGCAGAAGGGAAACGGAAACACGTGAGAAGCGTTGAATTTTTGATTACCGTTGTTTCGAATATCTGGTCTTTTTCAAGGGTAACAGTTACCTTGAAAAAGACCAGTGTCGAAATATCGGTAATAAAATATTCAACGCTTCTATCGTGTTTCCCGTTCCCCCTCTGTCCTCACTTCACTGTAAGGGGAATATCACCAAAAAAAAAACATATAAAATCATCAGTAATTAAAGCTGTTTGCATAATCAAATCCTAAAGATGTTTCAAGACTTTTCTTCATGGGTGCTGATGTTCTGTCTTTCTCTTCGGGTGCTGGATGGAGCCCATCTCCTTTCTGTGTTTGTCTTACACTCCCCCTCCCCCTCCCAGCATCCCCCTCCCCCTCTTCCTCCTCCCCCTCTTCCTCCTCCCCCTCCACCCACCCACCCACCACGCCCCTGACCCTACATAGACAGAAACCCCATCATCTCCCTAACCCTAATCCAAAGAACATTAAGCTCTTCCCCCCCCTAACCCTTCCCTACAATTTCCTTGGCGTTTAAACTTTTTGCCCCCTAAACGTTCAACACTGAAAGTTACTGGAACAGATTAGGTTAGGTTTGATGGGTTAGGTTAGGTAAATTTAGGTTAAATTGGGTGGGTTAGGTTAGGCAGGTTGAGTGGGTTAGGTTAGGTTAGGTGAGTTAGGTTAAGTGTGTCAGGTTAGGTTAGGTTAGGTGGGTTGGGCGAGGTTAGGTTAAGTGGGTTACGTTAGGTCACATTAGGTTAGGTGAGGTGGGTTATTTTAGTTAGGTTAGGGGGCCGTTCTGTACATGGACCGAAGCTTCTCTATCTCTCTCTCTCTCTCTCTCTCTCTCTCTCTCTCTCTCTCTCTCTCTCTCTCTCTCTCTCTCACACACACACACACACACACACACACACACAAACCTCCCCTTTCACACACCCACACCCGTATGCGATATTGAATGCATAAACTTTAAAGTCAACATTCTAAGATAATGACACCCCTACGAACCACAGTAACGTAATTTTCTTTTATGACTGAGTACTAATTTCGATAAAAAAATATATATATATAAATAAATAAAATTGACCATTTCAATTTCTAATATCTCTAACTTCTTTCAACTTCTTGGCCATTTCCATGACTCCGCCCTTTCGGATAGAGGCGCTGGTTATTTCCTTCCCCACCCGAAGGACTTCGGTGTGGTACGAGCCACCACTACGCCAGTTCCTCTGACACACAAAGAATTGTGTCACCGATCTGTACGTGGCGACCCCCCCCCCCCAAAAAAAAAAAAAAAAAAAAAAAAAAAAAAAAAAGGGCCGGAACTCGGTACATCAAGGGGAAAAACAGGACTACCCTGCACATGACGCTAACCCCGGACTTGACCCGACGTGCCCCAATTACAGGCTGGACTGACCTCGATACGAGAGGACCTGGTCCAATTACAAACTGCCCTGTCGCGGACCAAGGGAGGGAGGGAGGGACGTTTGGGCGTGACACGCTATGAGGGGTGGGGGTGGGTGGGGGGGGGGTAGGTGGTGGGAGAGGGTGGGAGGGTGTCTAGGGTGAGGGCACGGGGTGGGGGAGGGTGAAAGGTTTTACGATTCACGAAGAATGGGAATTGGTTGTCAAAACGACCCGAGTGGAATCGGTGTCACCACTGTACGTGGAACATACTGGATGACCTAGTTACAGGGGGAGGGGGGAAGGAGGGGGAGAGGATGGGGGGAGAGGATGGGGGAATGACAATAGTGGGCCTACTGGTAGAAAATAAAAAATATTCCTTGTCTTTGTCTGTCATGTCACCTGGACTTTTTTTTTTTTTTTTTTCTGAACAAAGATTGAGAATGTAGAAAAGCAAAATAAAAAATCCTTAGCATTTACTCCAGCAATTAATATTGTGCAATGGAATTAAAAATATATATTTCCTTTCTGATCAAAGCTATGCATATTTTGTAGGATTGATAGCAAAATAAATTCAAAAGTATCACGACTCTTTCAACTTACGCTGTCAAAGAACTCTTTGTAACAAAGCATCACAAATCCAAATTTAATTTCAACGTCCGGTGAAAAATTAATCCCTATGTATATTCTTCAACTGGGTTAAATGGATAAAGGCATTAATCCGAGGCGGATAAGTGACAGTGGAAGGGTCGAACGTCGTCGACTTCAGGTCAGTGTTCAATGTCATGTCGAAGGAACTCGAGTTTCCAAGTGATGTCGATTTCTGAGCTGCCACGCAAACACGAACATTGAACAGACTGCTTCAGGGAAAAAAACAAACGACAATACAACAGCACATCTTTGGTAGAATCCAACACCACCATAATTACTCATATATTGTTATTTTGGCAGTACTATCATCATCATCATAATTATTCATAGCTAATTATCATTATCATATAATTACTATTATTATTATTATTATCATTATCCTAAAACTACAACAACGTAACATGTTTGTTGAAACAGTATCTTGTCTGACATAACGTTATTTACACAAGAACGCAATTCTTTCCTAATAGTCCTCTTCCCTTACTATGGAACCAGTACTAACCTAACTTTAATCGACATTTTCTTGAAAACTGCTGTAAAAAACATGACGTCACCCAAGATGGAATGGGGAAGGGATCTGATGAGAAAAAAATATATTTTCGTCTCATTTACAACATGGAAACTCATTCCATGAAGATTAGCCATATTTACAGCCATGTCGTAGTGTGTAAATGAGACTTGAAATGCGTCCAGAATTCTTGAAATGTCGACAAAATGCAGACATATGATCGTTAACCACGTTCATATTCGAATCAAAACATTGTCGTGGTCACGTCGACATGACGTCACTTGATGTTGCAAACTTAAGATGAACAAATTTGTTTTCGTATTATTTTTCTTTTTTCGCTAAGCCCAGCGTGTGAGTGGGCATCAAAATTTAAACATGATAACCTCGTTTTCTGAGTAAAAAGAAAGGGATCACATGAAGAATCGTCTTCATGTGGGCCATCCTGGGTTTACGATTCTTCGTTTGTATAAGTTGATGACAATAAGCATAACCCTCATTCGACCAAACCCAATCTTTATTCCACTGTTGATATTCGGCGTAGTGGGGTGACAATTCTTCAGGTAGGATCTCATAGGGTGACGATTCTACATGTGGGCGTTCTGGGGTGACAATTCTTCAGGTGGGGTCTCATGGGGTGACGATTCTTCATGTCGGCGTTCTGGGGTGACAAGTCTTCATGTGACCCGAAAAAAGTAATGTGTGTGGGAGGGGGTTTAAGCCATTTCAGTATACAATGTTATAACACGCGTGCCTTAATTAATGTTGCTGCGTCGTGGGGAAACCTTGAGGAACTTTATAAAAATGATTGTGGCAATAAATTCGACGATTTTTTTTCCTTTGTTAGAAAAAACATCGGAGTATCTAAGGATTGTTTCCTGGCCTTGAATGGCAACCGATTTTATTCAGCTAAGGGAAACCCAGTGAGGGAGGGGGGGCATCTGAAGACAGCCGTCAAAGAATGTCGACAGAATGTGGCGCAGTTCGAACTTTTATGATTCAGTTGCAGAAACACCCAAGCGACATGACGTCATGTCGGCCGGTCGGTTATTTTCGTTTACTCGTTTTACTGGCCTGTTTAGGATTTTAGGATTTTCGTTACCATTTTTTCTTAGGCATCCGATCTTAACGTCGTGGGTATCCTGTTAGTCTCTGGCTTTGCTACTGGACACAACGTACGTGACGTACCTGTGGTCATGTGACTTGCATCTGCCTATCACAAGCATCATCCCCCAGTGAGAAGGAAAGTGTGTGACAACATACACATATATAACTTTAATTTCGTCACGGACAATTGCCTCCAGCAGACATCCTTCCGCCCGGACACCAAGGACTATGGCGACACAATCCCCCCATGACGTGGATGTGTGACAATCATACGCCTACATGACGCACATCACACAATGACAACGTCGATCTCTGCGTCAGGTGTGATGCAATGTGATATGCGGCGTGGGAACATAAAAATGAAGGAGACTGCAAGAGACCATAAGGCCTACACTAGGCAGATCCATATCCCTTACCACCTGTAATCCTTATCCATAAAGTTATCTAATCTTCTCTAAAGACAACTAATTGTTTCAGCGCTTTTTACTTGGTTACTAAGTCTATTCTAAAAGAAAACGAAAGAAGATGTTTGGGTTTCAAGAAACAAGAGTAATTATGTATGTTTGGGTGATATTTAAACACACTTGGGATGGAGTTGGGAGGAATGGGGAGGGGGGATAGAGGAGGGGGGAGGGGAAGTGAGGACGAGAGGAAACTGGGTTGGATAAGGACCACAAGGTAATACAGGAGGAGATGAGGAGAGTGAGAATAGTACTAGTGTCATAAGATCAACGGTTACTGATAACGAAGCCAGTAAGGCTACGAAACAATTTACTATCATTAAGGATTCTCCTACAAAAAGGGAGAACACTAAGAACAAGAACACAAAGAATAAGAACACGAAGAACATAAAGAACAAGAACACGAAGAGCGCAAAAAACACAAACACAAAGAACACGAGGAACAAGAACAATAAGAGGAAGCACAAGAACACGAAGAACAAGAAAAAGAACAGCAAGAACACGAAGACCACAAAGAACAAGAACAACAACCAACAAGAACATCACACCTTTCTCGCAGTCCAATAGAAAGACAGAAGAGGAACTACCAAACAGAACCCCATAAGCGGGAACATTAGCACGGGCGCGCAGATTCGCGTACAGAGGCGCTCTCGAGGTGAAACGAAGGTTCGTCCAGTGCAGAGATCGGCCGTTTTAGAGAGGCGGTCTTTATGGCGGAAAAAGGTTGCGCCAACAGGGGCAGGGGGAGGGGGGGGCTTTAAGCTTCGGCCGGAAACACAGTGAGTGCTATGAAAGGCACCAAAGGTCAGGCCACACCATGCCTCTCTCTCTCTCTTCTGTGTGTGTGTGTGTGTGTGTGTGTGTGTGTGTGTGTGTGTGTGTGTGTGTGTGTGTGTGTGTGTGTGTGTGTGTGTGTGTGTCCATGTGTGTGTGTGTGTATGTGTGTGTGTATGTGTGTGTGTGTGTGTATGTGTGTGTGTATGTGTGTGTGTGTGTATGTGTGTGTGTATGTGTGTGTGTGTGTGTATGTGTGTGTGTATGTGTGTGTGTGTGTATGTGTGTGTATGTGTGTGTGTGTGTGTGTGTGTGTGTGTGTATGTGTGTGTGTGTGTGTGTGTGTGTGTGTGTGTGTGTGTGTGTGTGTGTGTGTGTGTAAATGCGCTAAGAACATGTTGGTGGCCAAGGAGGGAGGAAGAGGTAAAGCGAGGGAAGGAGGGAAGGTGAGAAGAAGGGAGGGAAGAAAGGAAGAAAGGAGAGAGAGAAGGAGGGAGGGAGAGAATGAGGGTGGGTAGGAGTGGGGGGCGAGATAGAGATAGAGAGAAATGGAGAGGGGAAGGGGAGGAGGAAGGGAGATGGGAGGAGGAAGAGAGAAGAGAGAAAGTGCAAGACAGGGGGAAAGAGGGAGGGAGGGAGAAAAAGGGAGAGAGGGGGAGGGAGGGAGGGAGAGGGAGAGAGAGAGGGAGAGGGAGAGAGAGAGAGAGAGAGAGAGAGAGAGAGGGGGGGAGGGAGGGAGGGAAGGAGAAAAAGGGAGAAAGAGGAAGAAAGTGAGACGGAGAGAGAAATGGTGTGAGTAAGAAAGAGGGGGAATGGGATGAAGAGAGGAAGAGAGAGGGATAATAAAAAAGAGAAACGGTGAAAGGGAGAAAAGAGGCGATGGAGAGGGAGAGGGATAGGAAGAGTGAGGAGGAGGTCCTTTTCTGGGACAGAGGAAAGGTTAGGGAGCAAATACTAAAAGGGAAACAACTGAGAGAAGGGGGGGGAGGGGAGGGGGAGGGAGAGGGGGGAGAGGGAGGGGGAAGGGGGGGAGAGAGGGAGAGGAAAGGTTATTGGTGCAAATACCAAAAGGGGCACTACTGAAGGGAGAGGAGGAGGAGGAGGAGGAGGGGGAGCGGGGAGGGGGGTGTTACTTCCTGCTCCGTAATAAAGTTACTGTTGAGGAACGAGGTGGGGAGGAGACCTAAAGGCGGGTGGGGGGGGAGTGGGAAACAGAAGAGAGTCATGTGGAAACGTGCGAAGAGGGGAAATGCGAGAGGAGAGGAGAGGAGAAAGATAAATGGAGGAAGAGGAGAAGGATAAATGGAGGAAGAGGAGGGGGAATAAGAGGAGGTCTATGGAGTGGAAAGGAGAGATGAGAGGAAGGGGGAAGAAGAGAAGAAAGGGAGAGGAGAGAAGAGGAAGAAGTGGATAAAAGGGGAGGGGAGATGAGAGGGGGGAAATGAGGGGAGAGGAAAGAGGGATAGTAATGAAGAGCATAGACGAGAGGAGAAAGGAGGAAGAAAAAGAGAGAAGAGAAAGGGGAATAGGAGAGACGAGGAGAGGGAAGGAGAGGAGAGGAGAGGAGAGGAGAAAAGGAGACAAGATGGAGAGGTAGGAAAGTGAAATGGGAGTGAAGAGGAGGGGAGAGGAGTAGAGGACAGGGTGGAAAGGAGAGATAAGGAATGAAGATAAGAGAAGAGACGAGGAAAGGAGGAGAGGAGAAGAGGCGAGAGGAGGAAAGAGGAGAGGACAGGGTGGAAAAGAGAGATAAGCAAGAGAAGGAAAGAAAAGAGGAAAGGAGAAGAGATGAAAGAAGGGAGAGGAGAGGAAGAAGAGGGCACAGGAGAGATAGGAGGGAGAGGAGGAGAGAGGAGGAGAGAGGAAGGGAGAGAAGGAGAGAGGAAGGAGAGGAGAGAAAAGGAAAGGATAACACAAGAGAGGATGCGACAGAAGTGGAAAAAAGAGCAGAGGAGAGGAGAGGTGGCAGAAGAAATATAGGAAAAGAGAGGGAAGAAGAGAGTTAAGGTGAGGTGAGGTGAGGTGAGGTGAGGGAAAGGAGAGAAGAAAAAGAGAGAGGGAGGGAGAGAGAGAGAGAGAGAGAGAGAGAGAGAGAGAGAGAGAGAGAGAGAGAGAGAGAGAGAGAGAGAGAGAGAGAGAGAGAGGTGAAGAAGTTGAAAATGACAACCAGAGGAACTGTGAGAACTAAAAGAGTGAAGGGCGGTCGGGGTAAGAGACTCGAAACACGAAGGAAGGGGAGGAGGAGGAGGAGGAGGAGGAGGAGGAAGACGAAGAAGACGAAGAAGCAGAAAAAGAAGAAGAAGAAGAAGAAGAAGCAGAAGAAGAAGACGAAGAAGACGAAGAAGCAGAAGAAGAAGCAGAAGAAGAAGCAGAAGAAGAAGAAGAAGAGGAAGGAGGAGGAGAAGAAGAAGAAAGTGGGGGAGGTATTAAACGACAAGGAAAAGGTTGGTGACTCTCGGACAGGCGCCATGACGTTGACAATGTCATCAATCAAGGGTTAAATCCAAGGAAGAAGTAAATTGGAGGCGGAAGAGGGAGAAGAGGAGGAGTTGGAGGAAGAAGAGGAAGAGGAGGTGGTGGTGAAGAACGGAACGGGGGGGGAGGAGCAGGAGGAGGAGGAGGAGGAGGAGGAGAAGGTGGTGGTGGTGGAAAAATGGGAGGAAAGGACGAGGAGGCGGAAAAGGAGGAGGAAAAGAGGGTCGAGGAGGAAGTTATGGTAAAAAAGGGGGGTCAGAGGAGGAGGAGGAGGAGGAGTTATGTGAATGACATGACGAGGTCAGGGAACAAGCGAATCTGGTGACAAAAAAAAGTCTGTCGGTCGGCCGAGTCAGATAATGAACAAAGAAATTCGGCCACAAAAAAAAAAAAAAAAAAAAAAAGCAGTTTAGGCCTCGGGGTTCCGTGCGGGGCCCTCCTTCTTCAAGGCGACCGACGGTCGTTGCCCAAAGGTTGCCGGGTGCCTCGAGGCACCGGAAGTCGTAGAGAGAAAAAAGAGAGAAATTGGGAAAAGTGCCTCGCGCCTCCATACCTCTCCATGATGGAGGAGGCGCCTCTCTCTCGCAGGGCCTTCGGAAGTCTGGCAAAAAACATGGTTGAGGCGCGGTCCCTTTCTCTCTCTCTCTCTCTCTCTCTCTCTCTCTCTCTCTATCATATAGATGGACGGTTTAACGTCGCGAACTTCCCCTATTGAATGAACCATGTCCTAGGTCCAACTCGCTTGACCCAGGATTTGTACTGCCGCCACCTCGGCCTCCGCCGCAAGTAGCGGCGCTCTAACCCGCTCGACCAGCGAGCATCCACCTAACTATTAATAGCCTCGATTAGTTAAAACAATCCATGACACAATAGACAAAGCACGACAGCGGCGCGAGACTTTGTCCTCAAGAACGGAAATGCTGCTTAAGTAGACCATAACAACAATTCTCTCTCTCTCTATCTCTCTCCTTTCACAGCAGTGAAAGGACGAGAGAGAGAAAGAGAGAGTCAAAGAGAGACAGAGAGAAAGGGAAGGAGAAAAGGAAAGAAAGAGAGAGAGGAAGAGAGAAAGAGAGACAGAGAGAAAGGGAAAGAGAAAATGAAAGAGGGAGAAAGAGGGAGAAAAAAGAGAAAGAGAGTAAGAGAGAGCGAGAGAGAGAACGAGAGGCAGAGAGAGAGAGCGAGCGCGCGAGAGAGGGTCTGATAAAGATCCCCGAGGCGGAGGAGGTTGTAAACAAAAGAGGCCTCGTCCGAAGGTCACCACCGACGTACGAGACGTCCTTCGGCGAAGAATGGCGACACAGAGTTCCCTGAATACATGACGACACCTTCCTCGCTGCGTCGTAAACTAGACGCCGTGAGTCATCGATTTCGCCTCTGATATGGTGTCATTTTTTAAAATCCCAGCCAATATTTGGCGGCACTTATCTTGTCATGTCTTGTCTTGTCTTGTCTTATCTTCCGCTATATGGCAGCACTCGCGTTAAACTTATCCTATCCTAGCCTTGTCGTAGCTTATCTTTCTTTATCCTGCCGTATATTCCAATATTTGACAGCACTTGTCCTATCCTATCCTTACTCTTGTCTTGTCTAATCTTAGTTTCTCTTATCATGTCCTTTCTAAAAGCCTCAAATCACTCAGAAAGCCTTACCCCTTTATCCCCCTTCCGCCATGTCGACCTCGCCCTATCTTTTCCGAGATTACAGCCCCTTTAACGATGAAAATACAAATATTTTTGTTTTTGAGGCCTTCCGATCTCCCCCTCCTCCCTCCCACCATCAACCCAGGCTCCACGAACTTAACCCCAACTTAACTTAAGCCCAACTTAACCCTAGACTTGGATGATGAGAGTAAATAGCCATATAAGTATTTATTAGTGTTTAAGGGGTCCTTACAGTGACAAAACTCATTAACAATAATGATATTGTCAATGTTACTAATATTGACAACCAGTATTGATATATTTTTATGAAATTACTTCAACATTTTGTCAATAAATACTTTGTGTCCACGAGTGCCGTAATTTCTTGACCATTTTATTGCTATTGACGTCTTGTGTATTTGTTTTGGCTGCGCCAAACGATTTTATCCATGACCAGAGAACGTAAATAAGAACCCATCAAGATTTGTTTTCAGTAAATCTCTGCTAAAACTGTCATATCAATAATCTGCATGATTTGGCTCTAAATATTTGTTTATATATAATGAAGAAATGTCAGGTTGGGTAAATAAACGAGTTAAAAATTATAAGATAAAATTAACACTAATCAAGCGATCGTAGATATCTGGTGAATAAATCTGATCGAGCGACATGGAAGATTTATATCGCGACATGACGTCATGTCGGTTGTCAAGAGGCAGCGACACTCCTGGCTTCCTGGGTCTCCGGGACCGAATAATAAATAAACAAATAACTAAATAAACAAATAAATAAATAAATAGATAAATAAATTATTAAATACAATATCTATCGAGGGGAAGCCACGGAAATGAACAAAATATCCTGGCGGAAGGGGTACACGAGACAGGCTGTAACAATATACAGACAAGATGGCGTAGCTCCTACGTGCCCCAACCGCTGTATCTATCTGCTGAGGTGAATAACTTCCATGATCTGTGTACGTTACGTGTGCTGTGTGAGTACTAGTTTCATACATATATATATACACATTGCATGTGCTCTGCATGTGATGTGAATGCTGTGACAGAAACCACAAGTACACGGGTGGTTATTAGGAACATATTAGAAACCCTACCTAGCAGACTCTTCCATCTTCGAAAGACGTTTATTTGTTTTTGGTAAGATGGAAATTCAGAGTTAGATGAATACAAAACAATGACAGGAAGACAGGATCAGGGCAGCCGGTAAGAGTAGGGAGGGGGAGGGGGGAGGGAGGAGGAGGAGGAGGAGGAGGAGGAGGAGGAGGAGGAGGAGGAGGACGAGGACGAGGACGAGGACGACGACGACGACGACGACGACGACGACGACGACGACGACGACGACGACGACGACGAGGAGGAGGAGGAGGAGGAGGAGGAGGAGGACGACGACGACGACGACGACGACGACGACGACGACGACGACGACGACGACGACGACGACGGCAAGGGCTGCAGTGGGGTGGGTGGGTTCGGGTGAAGGAGGGGAACATTGGGGGGAGAAGATGAGGGTGGGGGATGGGGGAATGGGGTTTATGATACTCAAGGTGATGGTGGTGGTGGTGATGGTGGTGGTGATAGAGAGGGTGGTGGTGTTGGAGGCGATTGGGGACAAACGAGTGGTGGTGGGTAGAGGTGGAGGTCGTTGGGGACAAACGAGGTGCGAAGGAGGGAAAGAAGGAAGGAAGGAAGGAAGGAAGGACGAAAGAGGACTCGAGGTGTCTGGAAGAGGCAATGACCCGCCGCCGCCGACGCCAGGATCATTAGCAAGAGAGGCGGCGGTAACGATTTGGGAAAAAAAAGTAAAAGAAAAGAAGAAAAACAGAAAGCCTGGCAGAAAGAAAGAGAGACAAGAAGGCAGGTAGACAGGAAGACAGAGAGAGAGAGAGAGAGAGAGAGAGAGAGAGAGAGAGAGAGAGAGAGAGAGAGAGAGAGAGAGAGAGAGAGAGAGAGAGAGAGAGAGAGAGAGAGAAAGAGAGAGAGAGAGAGAGAGAGAGAGAGAGAGAGAGAGAGAGAGAGAGAAAGAGAGAGAGAGAGAGAGAGAGAAAGAGAAAGAGAAAGAGAAAGAGAGGGAGAGGGAGAGAGAGAGGGGGAGAGAAAGAGAAAAAGAGATGGAAAGAGAGAAGGAGAGCGAGAGAGAGATAGTGGGAGATGGAAGAGGAAGATTAGGAAGAAAGTGGTAGGAAGAAGAGAAGAATGAGAATGAGGAGGAGGAGGAGGAAGAGGAAGAGAAAATGCTGGGCTGCTTAGAAGCCGCTGTAAAGATGTATCAATGATATAACTGGCTGGGTTAAGGGGGAATGGTGGGAGGGAGTAAAGGGAGAGAGGGAAATCAACAGTTACAGTAGAGCATCCTCATCCCAAACATTTTTAGGAATCCTCCTCCTCCTCCTCTTCCTCCTCCTCCTCCTCCTCCTCCGAAGAAGAAGAAGAAGAAGAAGAAGAAGACAATTCAACTGACGTGGGAGAGGAACAGTTCCCTGTCAAGACTCACCTTCTTATCTCCAGGGTCCCTCTCTACGAAGGCATGGACCGACTGGGCCACGAGGGTCGGGTACTCCCGCAAGAGGGCGGCGACGCCCACGGGGACGTAGGCGTGCGCGATGTGCTGGTTCTCCACACTCAACTTGCCGTTGTATCTGGACAGGGAGAGAAACGGCCCGATTAACAACGTCCTTAAACCTGTGACAGAACTGACATAGTCTGGCGTTAGATACACACGTTTATACATTCATACATACATACATGCTTACAACCATACTTACATGCATGCATGTATGGATGTATACCTACATATATATATATGGAGAGAGAGAGAGAGAGAGAGAGAGAGAGAGAGAGAGAGAGAAAGAGTGAGAGAGAGAGACAAGTCATATCAGATGAAGAACTAAACAAGGGAAGACAAGAATGCTGCATGGGTCCAGAACTCTTGAGACCTCCCCCCCACCTCAATTGAAAGAAATCACCTGGCGGCAGTCAGAATAGATACATCAACACGGATGCAGGTGTGGCCAGACTGTGGCCATAGTGTGGCCAAAGATACATAATCGCGTCTTCGTTCGCTTCGCTGGGAGGCCCATGTTTTGAGCCTTAGGCCACAATATTTCCGGCCCCAAGTGGCCACAGTGGACCATAAACGCGGCCAAAAGGGCCCCTTCAGGCGACCTCAATCTGGATCGAGCTCGGATTACGAGCGCCATGGGGCCCTGATGATGTGTGCGTACGCGTGCGACACTTCATTATAGACTTTGGTCAGAGGTCAATGATTTGTTATTCTATATTTTGTCTGGTACAAATATGGACAATGCTATGTAAAATACGAATGTGTTCATTTCTCTCTCTATATATATATTTTCATTTAATTTTATTTCTTTATTATTATTTTATGTGTGGGGTAAATATAGATATTGCTATGTGAAATACGAATGTATTCCTTTCCCTATATATATTTTCAACTAATTTTATTTATCTATTTACTATATATTTTATTTATCTATTTACTATTATTTTATTTATTTATTTACTCGTTTATTTATTAATTTATTCATTCACTTTTTTTTTCTTCTTTTTTTCATAGCTCTGGTAAAGTTTGGGTCATTACTATATATTTTATCTATCTATTTACTATTATTTTATTTATTTATTTACTCGTTTATTTATTAATTTATTCATTCACTTTTTTTTTTTTTCTTTTCTTTTTTTTCATAGCTCTGGTAAAGTTTGGGTCGCTTTTGGGTGTCCGCATTGGCACTGAATGACCTAAGGATCTCGGGAGAGAGGGTCATGAGTAGCACGGCCCACGGTATCATACAAAGCCCCCCTGGGGAGTCACGCGTTCAAGATCCTCGACAAATGTTGTCAATTTGAAAATCTGGAGGACGATTTCGCTTACAGTAGTCTAGGCTTCTTTAAATCTACAATTCAACAATGTGTGTCTAATAGTCGTCTAGGTTTATTAACTTCTCTTAGTTCGTCGTTCAGCTTCTCAATATATGACGCAAAGGTGATTTGATATTTGGAATTCGAAAAGTACAAGATTGTAACCGAAGTAGTTTCTACTCAAACGAACACACCAGAATCTTGAAAATGACATTCGAACCTGTTGCGGAACATGCCAAAACTATGCAAATATATTTTGCTAATTACAGATTGGATATGAGCTTGTTTACGAAAAAGGTAAATGGTAAATGCCACTAAGTAACATATGAATGTGGAAATACACCACAATATGCCAAAATTATGCAACTATATATTTTACTCATTACATTATGGATATGAGCGCGTTTACAACAAACTGAATATCAAGAAAAAACAAATGAATCCAGAAACACATTAAATAATCAACAATAAAATATTTGCATAAGTCACGTGTCCAAATCAAATGTATTTTTTGTACACTAATGTCTACATTATCAACATTTGCGTAAGTTCATTATATATCCATTTCGGGCTCTATGGTGGTTTAATTACGTAATACATTTAATCAAGTAAATTCTATAACAATAAACGTGTACATGTCATACAATCCAAACGTTTTAGCTATCCACACGTCGTATACAGCAAACGTTTCGATAAATTATAGTCCGAATACAGAAATATATTTTTCTCCATTATTGGGAACCTCTTAAAATTCGAAACACTCCCAAATTCGTAACCAAAAAATTTTGGAATTCGATAAAATCGAAAAAAGAATCCAGATAAAGAGAAGAATTTTGTACACACAAACGTGTGGGGAGGGGGGAGGAAACGATCCTAAACTCTCCATTCTTCATCAGAGAACGAAAAAACGAAGTAAAAAGAAATACCAGATCATACTCGCTGATGATAAAAAAACAATGACTTGACCGCATTCTGGATAAGCGTTCTACGATGAATGCGCACGAAAAACGCAACATTGAAATGAGAGAGAGAAAAGAGAGGGAGAGAGAGTGGAGAGAGAGAGAGAGAGAGAGAGAGAGAGAGAGAGAGAGAGAGAGAGAGAGAGAGAGAGAGAGAGAGAGAGAGAGAGAGAGAGAGAGAGAGAGAGAGAGAGAGAGAGAGAGAGAGAGGGGGGGGGGGGCGGGGGGGGGGGGGGGGGAGGGAGAGGGAGGGAGAGAGAGAAAGAGAGAAATCTCACTCTTACTCATCGAGGTGAGGTGGGGGTGGGTCTGTCTGTCAGCGCGGACAGGCTGTGGTCATCCCGTGACGCCAGTGGTCTTCTTCGGCAGAAACACGAGACAAGACACCTTCAACAAGGAGACGCCAACACGAATGCTCAAGCTTACACACACACCTGCATGCTTGAATATATGCACGCACACACACACGCAATACACACACACGCATTAATATATACTGACACAAAAAACACATACTCATACACGATCTCTCTCTCTCTCTCTCTCTCTTTCACACACACACACACACACACACACACACACACACACAACACACATTAATAATTTATATACCGACACAAAACACACACTCATACACACATACATAACACACATTAATATATACTGACACAAAACACACACTCATACACGATCTCTCTCTCTCTCTCTCTCTCTCTCTCTCTCTCTCTCTCTCTCACGCACACACACACACACACACACACACACACCCATCCACGCAGTCAAAAACATAATTCTAAATACAGAACTGTTATCATTCAACTGAAGCGCTCAAGTCCCAAGACATTGGGATTGACTGCAGTCTTTCAAAAAATAAATGAATAAATAAATAAATAATAATAATAATAAAATAAAAATAATAATAATAATAAATGGATAAAACAAGAATAGGAATGGATAGAAAATAAATTAATAATACCAATAACAATTACAATAAACAAAAGAAAAAATATAATATATATACATACACACACGCGCACGCACACACACGCACACACACACGCACACACACACGCACACACACACACACACACACACGTACGTTACTGATATCACAAAAAAAAAACACTGATGGCCTGTTTTGTTTAGAAAAACTACATTTTACATACTCCTTCATCATTAGTTTCTCAATGAAACATTTCTAAAGCTGAGACTACTGTAGACCTCCATATTATATATATATATATATATATATATATATATATATATATATATATATATATATATATATTATATATATTATATATATATTATATATATTATATATATATGAAGGCTAGAATTACGATTCACCTTGATCTTAATTGTGAACTGTTAATGACCACGCTTTCCTTCCCCGGTCGTAAAAGATGAGCCAATCATTGCCAACCACAGATCCTGCAGCTCCTGACCTATCAAATCGTAAAAATTCCTTTCTGGCTCAAACTGCCAACTGCCGCCTCTGCCTAGTCCTATTCCTCTTCTTATTGTTCTTCCTCCTCCTCCTCCTCCTCCTCCTCCTCCTCCTCACTCTCCGTCCGCTGAAGCCGATCGGACCCCAGGTCCACTTCCTGCGCATTGAGGGGATGACCACCGCCGCTTCTACCTCCGGAGGAGGAGGAGGAGGAGGAGGAGGAGGAGGAGGAATGAGGAAGAGGAGGAGTTACATGGTCAAACAAATAGTATCAGACCTATTGGTCCTTACATGGCTATTTCGGTACCTAAACTATCATTATCAATACTATTGTTATCATTATTATCTTTCCCTTGTACATATTTAGAAGTGAATAATTCTAGTCAGGGATTTGTAGCTAAGTAAATGTCAAGACGTTTTCTGAATACCTCTACAGTGGAACAATCGATGACGTTGGATGATAGACCATTCCATACATTAACAACGCGATTGCTACGTCCGTTTGAAATGGTTTTCCTACAATCTTGCATCCACTACTCCTAGTTGCGTTGGAGGTATCAATCTTAAAACATCTTTCTACATCTATGGATTCAATTCTTTTGACAATTTTGAAGACCCCAATGAGATCTCTTCTCATTCTCCATTTCGAAAGAATAAACAAATTTAGTTCACTTAAGAGCTCTTCGTACGGATTGTTCCGCAATCTAGGAATGAGTTTTGTTGCCCTACGCTGCACTCTTTCTAACTTCTCTAGATCCTTCTTGTAATAAGGAGACCAGCAGTGAACACAGTAAGGAGGAGAAGGAGGAGGAGGGGGAGAAGAAGGAGAAGGAGGAGGAGGGGGAGAAGAAGGAGGAGGAGGAGAAAGAGGGGGAGGAAGGTAGGTGGTGGTGGAGGAGGGAGAGGAGGATAAAAGAAATGGAAGAATAGACAACAAAGGAAGGAGAGGAAGAGGAGGAGGAAGAAAAAAGAAACACATGAAGATTAACAGGAAAGGAAGATAAGGAAGAGGAGGGGAGGAGGAAGTGGCGAAAAACGAAATAGAAGAAGAAGAAGAACAGACATAAAAGGAAAGAGAGGAAGAGGAGGAGAAAGGAAACCAGAAGAAAGGAGTGCAGAGGGTGGAGGAGGAAATGGAGGTAAGAGGGGGAGGGGGAAGAAGTAGCGGGGGGGGGGGGGAGAGGGGCACTGTCCTCGCCATCCACAACAGCCTGTTGAGAAGGAAACCCAAGGTTTAATGAGGCACACTTTCTTCATGACCCTTCGCTCTTGTTCTGGCGCGCGCGCGCGCGTGTGTGTGTGTGTGTGTGTGTGTGTGTGTGTGTGTGTGTGTGTGTGTGTGTGTGCGTACGTGTGTGTATGGTTCTATAAGGGATATATGGAGAGAGGGCGGAAGGGAGAGAGGACGGGAGGGAGGGAGGGAGTGAGGGAGGAAGGGAAGGAGAGATGGCGGGAGGGAGGGAGGGACGAAGGGAGGGAGGAAGGGTGGGAGGGACGAAGGCAGGGAGGGAGGGAGGGAGGGGGGAAGGGAGGGAGACGAAGGGAGGGTGGAAGGGCGGGAGGGAGGGAGTGAGAAAGAGATGGAAGGGAGGAAGGGAGACCAGGAAGGAGGGAGGGAGAGATGGGAGTGAGAGAGGGAGAGATGGAAAGGAGGAAGGTAGGGAGTGAGAGAGGGAGAGATGGAGGAGAGGGAGGAAGGTAGGGAGAGGACCACTGTTGTTGAACTCGTACTGCTACATGCAGTAGTAATTAGCAGTGGCCTAAGCCTCATTACCTCCCAGGACTCATCTGGTTCGTTACCCTCCCCCTCCCCCACCCTCCCCCTCCCCCCGCCCTCCCCCTTCCCCCGCCCTCCCCCTTCCCCCTCCCTCAACTGCTCCGGTAGGCGGGCATTCACCCAGCCCTCAATGTCCAGCTCGTCCTCCTAAGGTTGAACACGCCCATGACATCCATCCACCCACGGCCACGCCCATCCACGGGCGGCACTGGGTCAAGCTACCGTCAGGAACTTCCTGTCCTTCGTAACGAGTTCGTTCCATCCAACAAAGTACAGATTCTAAAGTTCGACGACAAATCTGTGTCATTACCGCATTGCCCATAGGTGGGCGTATTACTTACTGGTCTTACAAAAAAAAATATATATATAATAATAATAATAATATATTAAATAAATGAATAAAAAATAATATTTAAAATTATAATAAAAACAGTATCCTTTAATGTATACCCAATACGAGATGAGAAAACTCCAAAATGTCGGCGAACTTTAGAACCCATTTGTATAACATCTCAACTTCTTGTCCCACCTCACACTTCTCTTCTTCCCTCATCTACGCCTTCCCAAGGTGGTACCTTCTCTGGTATCACGACCCTCCACATCTTCCCTTCCCTTCCCTCCTAATCCCTTTCCCAAGCTGGTCCCTCCTCTGTGGTCACGAAAATCCCTTCCCTTCCCTTCCTTTCCCTTACCTTCCTTTCTTTCCTACTTCCCTTCCCTCATACTTCCCTTCCCAAGCTGGTCGCTCCTCTGCAGTCAAGAAGATTCTTTCCCTTCCCTTCCCTGTCCTGTCCTTCCCTTCCCTCCTAATTCCCTTCCCAAGCTGGTCCCTCTTCTGCAGTCACGAAAATTCCTTCCCTTCCCTTCCTTCCCTTCTCTTCTACTTCTCTTCCCTGTCCTTCCCTTCCCTCCATCAGGTGCCCGCAGGTCCACGGGGGGGCCACTAGGCATACTGAACAGGAGCTGTGCCGCTTCGCATAACAAAAGACCGGAAAGAAGAAGAAGAAGAAGATAAAAAGCCTTCTTCTTCTCCTCCTCCTCTTCCTCCTTCTCCTCCTCCTCTTCTTCTTCTCCTCTTCCTCCCCTCCTCTTCTTCTTCTTCTTCTTCTTCTTCCTTTTCCTCCTCACCAAATCTCCAGTCCCACCCGTGTCTTTGTACCAGAATCTTCTATCCTTCCCCCTTCCCCCAACGAGTTCGAAACCATCCTGTCCTGTTAGTTCAGTAGTTGGTGTAGGATAAGTCCTGTCATAAGCTCCCACTTGCTCCCCCTCCCTACTTCCCTAATCTCCCATCCCTAATCATCCAAAACGTCTCCCCCACCCCCACTTTTTTTTTTTTTTTTTCCTAGCTACCTGGGAGGAGTCACAAAATGTCCACACAACCTCAACTAGCGTAGCTTCACACAGACGAATCCAACTTAATCTTGTCACTTTCTATGGTCGACGGTTTTTATCTTTAAGAAGGGGAAGGGAGCCCCGCCTTTTCTTAACTGAAAGACCAGAAGCTTAACGACTCAAGTTCCATCGTTTGCTATCACGAGACAATTTTATCAAACACATCTCAAGCTTATCTTGTTTAATAACCCTTTCGTTACGTTTTAAGATTTATTCTGGCTGTCCCCAGGTGATTTCATTCAGCTAAGGGAACCCCCCGTCCCTACGCCGTGAACCAACAACCAGGCGCGTCTATTCAGCCGCCTGCCGCCCACGCCATCGAGTGACAGAGGCTACAAGAGGGCAGACCACAATGCGGCCACAGCATGAACTGGCGCGTGGCTACCACGCGACCCCTCAGAAGCACGAGGCAAAGACTACTCTTACTCTAATCATCAGTGTGTGTGTGTGTGTGTGTGTGTGTGTGTGTGTGTGTGTGTGTGTGTGTGTGTGTGTGTGTGTGTGTGTGTGTGTGTGTGTGTGTGTGTGTGTGTGCGCGCGCGTGTGTGTGCGTGTGTGTGCCTGTGTGTTCACCATGGTCTTGGATCACGTGTTGGACTCGTGATCGACAGCTATTTCCCTCCCAGAAGAGAGCTCAGAGTTCATATATGACCGATCTATGGGGAATGCTGTGACCTTACACGCACACACACACACCGAACTCCCTGCCCACGAGAGTTGGAGTAACGACTCGCAGCGCAGCGATACTGAAATTATTTCAGCCCTGGGCGGGATTCGAACCCGGACCGCCGTAGTGGCAGGCGAGAACTCTAACCACTGCGCCACGTGTGAACGCGCGCGTCTGTGTGCGTGTGTGTGTGCATGTACGTGCATACGCACCCGAATACCACGCCCGTCCAGCGAATCAAGGCGTGTCATCCGCCCCTCCTTTCCCGGAGGGATTAGCAATTAGGAAACGAATAATCCCGTCCTGTCCTTTGTTCAGAGGTGCCTTTGTCTCGCCCCGAGGCAGCGCCCAAGGGCAAGAACCCCTCGAGTTAACTAAGGCGACAATGATGGACGAAGTCATCAAGTCATCAATGCATCAGACGGGTTGTGAAACAAACTGTACACAAACTGTATACACTTCACACAATTGAAGATGGTGGTTTTGGTGAGGAGTATACGTAAGGAGGCGCTGAGTAGTTGCAGCCAAGGCTGTCACCTTTGACCTATGTTAGGCTAGGTAACAGTCACTGCTGGAAATCGGAGAGGAGTGTGAGACTCGAACTCGCGACTAGGAAGATACAAGACCCGTATGCTTCCGTTTACGCCACCAGGGGGCAAGGATTGACAAATCAAGGGAATTCCTGATGATGGCTTCTTTCATGTTCGATTTTTTTTTATGGAGAGCCTGATAAATGCTGTCGCCGTGAAATGAAAAGAGTATGAATGGAATATTACTAAACAATGACACTACATCAAATGCAAAACCCCCGACCCTTCTATTCATCATCTACTCGTCGCGTTCCTGAGGCCCACAGCCTAATTTTGGCAAAACCAAACGATTTTATTCAGCTGAAGAGAGGCCTCTTGGGGTGTCCCACATCCTCTCCCGATTAGAAAATTTGCTGAAACCATCGTTACTCGTTCTACCATATGACAGCACGACTTCAAAACATGTCAGTAGTTTGGTTCTAGTTTAGGATCACTTGTAAGAAAATTGGAAAGAAAATCATAGGGATGATGGTGTCAATTAATATGTGTGTGTGTGTGTGTGTGTGTGTGTGTGTGTGTGTGTGTGTGTGTGTGTGTGTGTGTGTGTGTGTGTGTGTGTGTGTGTGTGTGTGTGTGTGTGTGTGTGTGTGTGTGTGTGTGTGTGTGTGTTTCATTATCACTATCCAGATAATAGAGTTCCATATCCCCAAGAGTTATGAATATAGTCAGTTCCTGGGAACCAGACTACAAAGATAATTTCATTGGGAGATAGCTACATCCGTCTTGGACAGGCAAGATTAGATTAGTTTAGGTTAGGTCAGGTCACAAATACTATGAAAGTACCGACTTGCACAAACATACTGTGTATATTTTCATCCCTTCATCTTTCAGTACTTTCGATACACTATGAAAGTAAAATACTTAAACTTACAGTGTGCTGATTTGATTATGACTCGTAGCAGCGTGTACCTATGTGCATTTTGGTTTCACCCAGCCCTTCAAACCCATTGGGGGGGGGGGAGAGAACCCTTGCTCCAGGTCCTTCCCTTGCCTCCCTTCAAAGTGCAGCAGCCAAAAACCAATGGCGATCAGTTCTGAGGCTCGACTTGGCCAGAAGACGTTTCTTGCTGCCTCTGACTCCAACGTCCACGAAGAGATAAGAGGCAGATTGGAGGAGGAGGAGGAGGAGGAGGAGGAGGAAGAGGAGGAGGAGGAGGAAGTGAATATGGAGGAGGATAAGAAAGAGGAGATGGAGACGAGGAGAAGGAGGATGAGAAAGAGGAGATAGAGATGAGGTGTAGGATGAAGAAGCGGAGGTGGAGATCAAGAGGAAGAGGAATAGAATGTGGAGACAGAGACAAGGAAATAAGAGACGAGGAGGAGGAGGAGGAGGAGTAGGAGGAAGAGGACGAGGAAATGGAGCCGAGTACGAAGAGGAGAAGGGAATAGAGACGAGAAAGAGGAGAAGGAGAAGGATGAGGAGTAAAAGGAAGAGGAAGAGGAGGACGAGGACACGAGAGAGAGAGAGAGAGAGAGAGAGAGAGAGAGAGAGAGAGAGAGAGAGAGAGAGAGAGAGAGAGAGAGAGAGAGAGAGAGAGAGAGAGAGAGAGAGACAGAGAGACAGAGAGACAGAGAGACAGAGAGACAGAGACAGAGACAAGAGTGACCGCATCGGGTGGTGCAGTCGAGCGGGATCTCTGCAGGTAATCAACTCTCTGGGATATTGCGCCGTTCCGCGGTCGTCCCGCCTCGGGGACCCGGGACCACGGAGTGCCCGCCGCCTCCACCGGAAGAAGAAGACC
>NC_134802.1:44823043-44825543 GCF_046742065.1 Oratosquilla oratoria | reverse complement strand
GAAGGCATATGCTTATATACCAAAATGTGAGGTGGGAAAAGGAACAAGCTCAGGTAACGTGACCGATGCTCCGCAGGTCGCGTGGGGTTTTGTGACCTTGGAGTATATGAGGTAGCACTTGGCTGACTGCTGAGGTGGTAATGCAGTCAGGTGACCACTGACCATTTGATATGTTGAAATTTGGGAGATATTTAATCAGGGAAGACTCTATTATTTTCCTTATAAATCAACATCTCGATTGCTCAACAGGAGCGGGTTCCCCTCGTGTCCAGATGAGGAGGGGCTCTCCGTTGAAAACCCTCTTGGCACCAGTGCCACCAGTTATGAAATTCCATTTGGCGCCAATCCTATTTGGCATCCATTTGGCGACAGAATCTCGGTGCTAATATAACTTGACATCCTTTACAATAAACTTGCCCCTCTCCCCTCTCCTAAATATAAATAAATGAACAAATGAATACATAGATAAATAAACAAATTAAAAATAAAGAAGATAATAAAATCCTTCGCTGGCATTAAGGAATGAAGCTTGTGCAGGACCCATAAAGGAGCACAAATAATTGCAATTCTCTTCTCCTGGCGCCGGCAAGGCAAATACACTCCTGATGCCAAGAAGAAGAAAGGGTAGGGAGGAGGAGGAGGAGGAGGAGGAGGAGGAGGAAGGTTAGGAGGAGGGAGGCAGGACGAAGTAGAAGAGGAGGAGGAGGAAGGCAGGACGAAGTGAAGGAGAAGAAGGAAGAGGAGGCGAGGAAGGGGGAGGGGATGAAGAAGTGGAGGGAGAGGAGAAAGAAGATAGAAGGAAGTGATGGAGAGGGAGGAAGAGAAGGAGGAGGAGAAGCAGGAGGACGAAGGAGGAGGAGGAGGAGAAGCAGGAGAAGCAGGAAGAGGAGGAGGAGAAGCAGGAGGAAGATGAGGAAGAAGAGGAGAAAGATGAGGAAGAGGAGAAAGATTAGGAGGAGGAAGAGAAAGATGAGGAAGTGGTGGAGAGGGAGGAGGAGGAGAAACAGGAAGATGAGGAAGAGGAGGAAGAGGAGGAGAAAGATGAGGAAGAGGAGGAGAAAGATGAGGAGGAGAGAGAGAGATACGAGGAAGTGGTGGAGAGGAAGGAGGTGGAGGAGTGAAGAGGACTCTCCTTTTGATATCTTTTAATCCGTTTTGATCTTGTCAGAACCATTCTCATGATGGGGGTCGCTTCCTTCTTGATGAATTTATTGAATATATTTCATAAAAATAAATACATAAATAAATTAATAAAAGAAATAAAATCAATTATAAAAATTGAATAATTTCGTGAAAAAAAGCAATCCGGAGGTCTATACATACGTATGTAATATATATATATATATATATATATATATATATATATATATATATATATATATATATAAAATCAACCACAATTCACTTTAATTCTAAGCCATCAACGTCGAGGAGCTCGATGGAGGCATACATGCAGAAATTGATACGTAATCATGCTAGGGACTCGAACCCCCTCTAACATGTAACAAGTGACAGTGACTTAGCCCATTGTGCTATACATATACTTTTTTCGCAGCGCAGCAATACTGAAATAATTTCAGCGCTGGGCGGGATTCGAACTCGGACCGCCGTAGTGGCAGCCGGGAACTCTACCAACTTCGCCACGAATCGTGTACGTGCGTGTGTGGCTGTGTGTGTGTGTGTGTGTGTGTGTGTGTGTGTGTGTGTGTGTGTGTGTGTGTGTGTGTGTGTGTGCGCGCGCCACGAAAGCATGTCTGCTTCCTGAGGCGACAACTCAATCTCGGAATGGCCCTGATAGGAACCGAGAGGCGCAAGTTACGGCCTCTGCAAGAGACCCATTTTGTAACTTCTTTTTTCTCTTCCTGGCACTATTGTACTTCATGGACGATGCCGGCCTTCTTGGCGCCAACATATATATACATACATACATACATACAATATATACATATATATATATATATATATATCTTTCCTGTTATTGACCCACCACTATTTTTTTTCTGTCTTTGATTTTGTTTACCTTAGGTTAGGTTAGGTTAGGTTAACCTAAACTATCCTAAGATAAAGAGAATCAAAGAAAACAGAAAAATAAAAATAAAATAGTGGTAGGGCAATAGCAGTAAAGTTCCATACATACACACACACAACACAAACATACACACATATATACATGGGGGTCAGAATTGTACCCTGTATGCATTTCTTACTGTTATTGTATTAATGCGATTTTCTGAACAAAAAATTAAATTACTTTTAGAATCATTGTACAGTATATAGAAATAAGATTCCCAAAAAACGAAATATGTATTAGCATAATGATTCCCATACACCGTGGATCAAGGCTGTACATTCCACAAGAGTACGTAGGAATAAAGAAAAAAAGAAAAGAAAAAATACAAAAAGAAAAAACAAAGAAAAAAAAGGAAGACACACAAAAAAGAAAATAAAGAAAATAAAATAAAAAGAAAGAACAGAAAGATGAAATATGTATATATATATA
>NC_134802.1:44810543-44813043 GCF_046742065.1 Oratosquilla oratoria | reverse complement strand
GGGGAAGGAAAAAGAAGAGTAGGAGAAGGAGGAGAAGTAGGAGTAGAAGGAGGAGAAGGAGGCGAAGTAGGAGTAGGAGAAGGTAGAGGAGGAGGAGGAGGTAGAGAACGAGGAGGAGGAGAAGGTAGAACAGTAGGAGGTAGAGGAGGAGGAGGAGGTAGAACAGAAGGAGCGTCTCCAGTCAAGCGTTACTCCCTTGACTAGGACGCCACCACAACCACCCCCCGTCAGGAGAAAGGTGAGAGACTACCGCTGAGGTGACAAAAAATAAAATAAATAAATAAATAAATAAAATATAAAATATGAAGAATTTAGGATTTAAATTTAATTTCCGTTGCCGCCAGGTGATTCTATTCACCACCATGGTACCTGAGTGGCGAAGGGTTTATATATATATATATATATATATATATATATATATATATATATATATATATATATATATATCGAAGGTTCGAGTCCTTGGCTGTACCACGTTTCAATTTCTGCATACATGCCTCCACGAGTTCCTCGATGTTGATGGCTTAGAAATAAAGCGAATTGTGGTTGATAAACATATATATATATATATATATATATATATATATATATATATATATATATATATATATATATATATATATATATAAATATATATATATATATATATATATATATATACATGTAACCTGTTCAATGACATTCACATGTACAAATAACTTGCCTCACACCATAAAATTTTATTCAGTAAAAGGAAAGCCCCAGCGTAGTGCAATGTGGGGGGTTACGTTCTTAAAGATCCTAATATTATTCATGAACAAGATCCTATAAGCAGAAAACACCAACATACTGACTCAATGGCGGAGCATAGTAAGTAACCGCATTCAGGCTTAACGCATGCGCACGCACACACTCCTCCCACTCCCCCTCCCGTCTTCTCTACGTCCCCTCCCACCTTCCCCCGTTTCCCCCTACAAGGTCAACCTTCCCCGAGGACGGGTTTTCTCGGTGTTCTATTGTTTTAACAGGAAGCCTAAACCACCTTGAGGGTTTCTGAACTTCCATCACCCAAACGAGCAATTAAGGCAATAAAATGTAAACACAAAGGGGAAGGGTATACTCAGATAGGTTACTTAGTAAAACATACAAAGCCGGGAAGGCTATAATTTTGCATGCATACAAAAACATGTTCAACGTACGCGTGTGTGTGTGTGTGTACATGCGTGCATGCACACACGTATGCACACATTCACGGACACATGTACAGTGTGAACACACACACACACACACACACACACAATGTTCACAGAGACATAAACATGCCACATACATAGCATGTTACTTACACACACACACACACACACACACACACACACACACACAAAATGTTCCTGTATGCACGCACACACGCACGTACGCACGCACAAAACTACTTTGTCATGTGATTAACGTGATGATCTGGCTATCATGACGTCATACTGGTGGAAAACGAGGAATTTTTTTCTTCGTTTTGCGAAGGTTATAGAACGCCGAGTGCTATACTACAACGAAAAAAATATATTTTCTATTACACACACATACACACACACACACACACACACACACACACACACACACACACACGCACGCACGCACACACACACGAAAGTAAATTTAATAGTCAGTCATCATATGTGAATTTCAAGCCAAATTTCAATGATGGGAACAGAGGGGGCCACAGACAGTTATTTTGTACATTACAATTAGGTGTGTGTGTGTGTGTGTGTGTGTGTGTGTGTGTGTGTGTGTGTGTGTGTGTACACGTCCACGCGTGTTCATGTGTAAACAAAAGTGTGCCTGTACGATATGGCGTGTACACACACACACACACACACACACACACACACACACACACACACACACACACACACACACGTACACACACACCTGCACACGAAGACCTTATTTGCGAAGAGAATGAGATCCACGAGGCAGTCGGGCTCGAGTTCGATTCCGGAGGATGGCTCAACCCCTCAGGAACCGCCTACCTGCGGCCGAAACCGCCACCTCTGCCTTAAGTTCTCGGACATTAAAGTGATTATTACTGGTAATGGGAGGGTGAGAGCTATCTTGGCTCCATCGCCTAGTTTGCGCGTCAGGGAGTCGAGGGTGGTGGTTGTGGTAGTGGTGGTTGTGGTGGTGATGGTGGTTGTTGTGGTTGTGGTTGTGTTAGTGGTGTTAGTGTATGGTGGCTGTGGCGGTGGATGTGGTGGTTGTGGTTGTGTTAGTGGTGTTAGTGTATGGTGACTGTGGTGGTGACTGTGGTGGTGGATGTGGTAGCGGATGTGGTAGCGGATGTGGTGGCTGTGGTGGTGTATGTGGTATTTGTGGTTGTGTTAGTGGTGTTAGTGTATGGTGGCTGTGGTGGTGGGTGTGGTGGTGGGTGTGGTAGTGGTAGTGGCGTTAGTGGTGGTAGTGGTAGTAGTGTTAGTGGTGGTGGTAGTGGTGGTAGTAGTATTATTGGTGGTGGTAGTAGTGTTAT
>NC_134802.1:44798043-44800543 GCF_046742065.1 Oratosquilla oratoria | reverse complement strand
GGGGTCGGCGCGCCCCCTAGTTTGTGAACCACTGATCTATAGTTACAACCTCCTCCCTAGTTCATTACTAGGCACTTGCCGTGTGACCCTCTAAACGCCCACTTACTTTCCCTACCTGACCACTTGCCCAGAACGACCCTTATATGGAAGTCATCGAGATTTTTTTTGTTACTTCTTCGTTGATTTGCAGGACTCGCACCTGCCTCTGGGCCCCATACTAAATGGTTTAGTCGGTATAGTGTTTTAAGATTTTATTCCCATCCCCCACGCGAGAATAAAATCGGCTGGAGATAGCCAGAATAAAAAGCTTAGAGGGGTGAGTTCGTTCTATTGGACATAGAAGATTAGCTCGCTACACACACACGCGCGCGCGCACACACACACACACACACACACACACACACGACTCGACGGCGCAGTGGTAGCGTACGCGGCTGCCATTAGGACGGTCCAAGTTCGAATCCTGCCCATGGCTAAAATAATTTCAGTATCGCTGCGCTGCGAGTCGTTACTCCAACTCTCGTGGGCGGGGAGTTGGGTGTGTGTATGCGTGTAAAGTCACAGCATTACCCATAGATGAGTCATATATGAGCTCTTAATCTCTTCCGGGAGGGTAATAGCTGTCAATCACGAGTCCAACACGTGATCCAAAACACTTCATCCTCCCCAGTGCAACACTGTATACCTTGTTATGTGATCACCGACGGACGATTTTCTCGTTCAGCTTTACGGGACCGCGTCCTGAACACGTTTCCGGGAGATCGTGACCCCATCTGGGGTCCATCTGTACAGCTGCCGAAGAAAAATGCTTTGCTTGGCGGGTTGCCCCCGCAAGTGACGGTGCCGCGCCGCCGCCGTCGTCGTTGTGAAAGGGGTCGGGGCGTTCCGAGAGGAGGAGGAGGAGGAGGAGGAGGAGGAGGAGGAGGAGGAAGAAGGAGGAAGTAGGAGAAGGAGGTGTGGGGAGAGCGGAGGATGGGGAGGAGGAAGAGGAGGTGGAAGGATAAAGAGGAGGAGGAGGGAGAGGAGTTAGAAGGAGAAGAGGAGGGAAGAGAAAGAGGCGGAAGAGGAGAAGGAGGAGAAGGAGGAGGGAAGAGGAAGAGACGGAAAAGGAAGGGGGGTGAGGAGGAAGAGATAGGGTTGCGGTAGTGGTAATGGTGGTAGTGGTGGTGGAGGCGTCAGTGTTAACAGTGCGGGTGGTGGCGGTTATAGCATTTCCCAACCCCACCGAGTAATTTAGGATAAGAGTCCGGTTCCTCAGGATCCAACCTCGATCTCAATTGGGGTAACGGTCAGTTCACCTTGGGAACGCTGAGGGGATAGCATAACACGTGCGTGCGTGCGTACACAAGGTTATAGAATTATGGAGGTCTCATCCGGGAGGGTAGTAGCTGTCGATCACGAGTCCAGCACGAGGTAAAAACCATGGAGAAACACACACACACACACACGCACGCACACATACAACATACACAAAAAATCACTGTATATATATATATATTATATATATATATACATACGCACATATATGTTACCGTGAGGAATGTACGCAATGTATATATGTATGTATGTATGTATGTATGTTGCTGCAAAGTGTTAAAGATGTATACATTCACTTATTCAAGAAAATAAATTACTCAAGCAAGACGCCTCTCGCCTCGTATGATGTAGTCGCTTTTACATCGTTGCCAGAACCAACAACAAGTTCTTGTTGTTGTTGTTGTTGTTGTTGTTGTTATTGATGATGAGTTGACCCGATCGGTGTCATTGAGGCAGAACACCGGAACAATGGAAAAAACCAATCGTCACTAGACGTCCTCCATTCCATATATGATGGTGATGATGATGAAGTAGGAGAGGAGGAGGGGAAGAAGGGAGGAGGAGGACGGGAGGAGGAGGGAAGGAGGAGAGGAGGAGGCGGAGGAGGAAGCGGAGGAGGAGGAGGAGGAGAAGGAAGAGGAGAAGGAAGAGGAGAAGAGAGGAGGAAGAGGAGGAGGAGGAGGGGATGAGTACGAGGGGAGGAGGATAGGAGGAGGAGGAGAGAGGAGGAGGGGAGGGGGAGGTGAGAGGGGAGGAAGAGGGGAGGAGGAGGGGAGAAGAGGAGAGGAGGAGGGGAGGAGGGGAGGAGAGGAGGAGGGGAGAAGAGGAGGAGGAGGAGGAGGGAAAAGGAAGAAGAGGAGGAAAATACCAAGAAAAAGAAGACAGAGGAAAGGAGAAGAAGAAGAAAGTGCCGCGCCGGACTCGATTGCCCGGCCCGAGTTGTAAATCGGCCCAAAACCCCTTAAGAGGCGAGGAAGGCCGCTGCCGACAAGGGGACCTCCACGCTTCAATACATATATGTATAAACCTCCTGTCACTTTTTTGAGGCCACAAAACGTACTGTGTACGCACGTGAGTATGTGTGTGTACGTGTGTGTGTGTGTGTGTGTGTGTGTGTGTGTGTGTGTGTGTGTGTGTACGTGTGTGTGTACGTTTGTGTGTGTGTACGTTTGTGTGTGTGTGT
>NC_134802.1:44790543-44793043 GCF_046742065.1 Oratosquilla oratoria | reverse complement strand
GAGAAGAGAGCGGAGAGAGGAAAAGGGAGATCGAAGGGTACAGGGAGGGAGGGAGGAAGGGAGGGAAGGTAAGAGGAGAGGGAAGAGAGGGAAGAGAGGAGAGAGAGGAGAGAGAAGAGAGGAAAGGGAAGAGAAGAGAGTG
Source organism: Oratosquilla oratoria (assembly GCF_046742065.1). NCBI lineage: Eukaryota > Metazoa > Arthropoda > Malacostraca > Stomatopoda > Squillidae > Oratosquilla > Oratosquilla oratoria. Next base: position 44,792,901 of record NC_134802.1, on the reverse strand, counting down.
GCGAGAGGTGAGCGAAGGGTACAGGGAGATAAACAAGGAAGGTAAGAAGAGAGGGAAGAGAGAAGAGAGAAGAGAGAAGAGAGGAGAGAGGAGAGAGAAGAGAGGGTAGATGGAGGAAGGGGAAGAATGAAGAAAAAACATATAGAGGAAGAAGGAGAGATGATGGAAACTGAACAAGTACTCTAGAAGGACCCAAACTGTCACAACCCAAAAACATCGGAGAGGGAAAGCCTACAAGACCCAAAAGACATAAAAGAGCTCCTTTTGCAAGTCCCCTTTGGTCCTCCACGGCGAATTCGTTCCTCTCCTGGTCCCATGCAGGAGATGAAGTCAACGAAAGAACCTAAGATTACAACCGATGTCTGGAGGGAGACTCTTCTTCAGGAAGGTCTTCCGAGGATTCCTCCTGTGTCAGGTTCTCCTTATAGATACGACGGGAAAAAAAAAAATCGACCGAATCTGATTTTGTTAGGTATGGTCATGTTAGGGTCGGTTTGGTTAGGGTTATATTGGGTAAGGCTTGCTCATAAATACTCCTAATATATGGATATCATTTACATAAACACTATGAAAGTATTTATTTGTTCATTTATTTTCAATATCAGTGAAATATAATCTTACGCTTTACTTAACGACCTGTGATTGGTCACTTCTCCTATGTAGTGAGGGAGGGAGGGAGGGAGGGAGGGAGAGGGAAAGGAACTGGGAGAGGAACAGGGAAAGAGAGAGGGAGAGGGACTGGGAGAGGAACAGGGAAAGAGAGAGGGAGAGGGACAGGAAGAGAGATGAAAGGGAGAGGGAGGAGAAGGAGAGGGACGGGGAGAGGGAGGAGATGGAGTGGTGAGGAGAAGGAGAGAGACAGGGAGAGGGACAGGAACGGAGGGGAAGAGAGAGAGGGAGAAAGAGGAAGAAAGAAGGAGAAAGAAAGAAAGAGGGAGAATAGCAGAAAGTGAGAGAACAAAAGAGAAAGGAGAGAAGAGAAATAGAAAGAGAAGAAAAGAGGAGAGAAGAAAAGAGGAGAGAAGGGAAGAGAAGAGTCATGTTCCCTGCTTATAGATTGTTGTCCTGACACACGCGTAAAAACTTTCTATGTCTTAAAGAAATGCTTTCCGTGGTCTGAACAGAGCCATGTGGCATTTGCTGCAGTACCAGCATGGCCCGGTCTTCCAAGGAAGCCAAGACGCAGAATTCCATGGCAAGCACATCCAGAACGAAACCCCACTTCCTTAAGATCCCTACCTCCCCCTATCCCCTTCTTGGGGAAAGGTCACCCTTCCCAGAGCCTTCCGGGTCCTTCTTGGTTAAGGTCCGGTAAGGAAAAAGGTCCGTGAAATTGAATAGAATAAAATAAAGTGGGGCAAAGCTTTGGTGTGTTTGTACACAAGAACTCCATCTTTCCTCGACAAATTGTTCTCATCGATCACCATCGACGTCCATCGAAGAGACGATTATGACGTCATGTCGCTTCGGTGTGAGCTCCCCACCCCCGCCCTCCCGCTATGGTGACGTACTTGACATATTAGATTCTGGTTAAATCTACACTTTATCCATCTTAAACGTTAAAGTATCGATCAATAGCATCATTTCCGTTTCGCCAAACTGCTTTTCGCCAAATTTCTTTGCCTAACTGTTTGGTGGAATGGAATTTGGCGAAATGGGAAGTCACTGGCCCCCATCTCGCCAAATAAGGCATCATAAACACGCACAAGAGGCGACATGACACCCTGAAGCTCGTTTCACACGTACCGACTTTTCGCCGTGCGCCATCCACGACACGACGTCGTGCTTTCAAATAACTATGGACGATTTCACACGGAATGACCACGTCCTTAAGACACCCATGGTGATTTGAGGGCACGACGTCGTGTCGTGGACGGCGCACGGCGAAAAGTCGATACGTGTGAAACAAGGAGGGGGAAGGAGGGAGGGCGGTAGGGGGAGTGGGCCATGAGATGAACAGAATCCCTTGACGGCTGGAGGGAAAAGTGCCACCCAGTAAGCAAGGTTTTGTCAAACACGTGTTTGATGTGACGTTTGACTGTGTGAATGGTTGTCAAACACGTTTGTCAAATGTGTTTGACAATCAAATGCCCCCATTCACACGGTCAAACTTCACTTCAAACACTTTTTTGACAAACCTTTTGTTCGTGTAAATGGCCCTTTATCGCTACCGAAGAAGGAGGGGGACCGTCTCCAAACGACTGTTCCTCCCAGTTATCACATGTCAGAAGGAAATTAATCGTCAACGAAGTGAAACCATTTCCAAGTCTTGTCATTATCCTCTTCAATAACGTGACGACCTTTACAAGCTTTGTTCTGACTAACTTTATTCGTTTCTGAAGACAGCCCCGTGACTGA
>NC_134802.1:44778043-44780543 GCF_046742065.1 Oratosquilla oratoria | reverse complement strand
CTTTACTGTTATATCAGAGTTGTCAGCTTCTCTTATGCCAAAAAGTCGAGGAAAAGATTAATCTAAATTGATGAGATCTTAGGACCAGTCCGGAAACCGAGTGCCAGACCCTCCGGGTTGCACCTCCAGATGGCGATGAAGGCATTAAAGGGCTTTTGAAGAGGAGCGGCGGGGAGACGTTTCCCTCCGACGTCCATCAAACATCACTGGTGACATGACAATGCATCATAACACTCATGAAGGTTACTTTGACACCAAGATCCAGTGACCTCGTTTTCCATTCGCTCCTCCTTCAGGTCATCGAGGTCGTGACCCAAAATGTAGCCTCGCTCTGACCCCTAAAAAAAGCTTCTGGTTAGTCCGACCACCGGTGCCCTCTACCTCTTTAAGAAATTTTCATTTTACTTTTTTCCTGTTCCGCGACCCTCAGTAACATTCTTAAGAGCCTTAAACTCGCGACTTCGGGTTGAACAGAACCACTGCCTCAGTATCATCTCAACCAAAGACGAAGACGACGAGGACGACGATGATGACGACCCTTTCGGTGAATATATCCACCTTAATGAAATAGTCTGACGGAAATATATAATATATATCAAAGGATAAGTACCGCCAGGTACGGATTTTTTTCTTTCTTTTTTTTCTTTTTTCTCTCTCTCTCTCTCTCCAAACGTCTCCCTGGCTCCACGAACCCGATCGGCGCCACGAAAGAACTGGCTTGGCGCCATGGCTGCCCGGTTCGGTACCAGGAGCTTCTTCGGTTCCTGGAACAGCTTCAGCTGCATCTGTGTACAGCTGTTTCAGTCTCAGCTGCATGGGCCCCAAGAGTGAGGGAGAGGAACAGGGCGAGGAAAAGGGAGAGGGGGGGAGGAGCAGGGGGTTGGAGAGATAGGGGAAGAAGAGGAGTAGAGAGTGGGAAAGGTGGAGGAGACGAGGGAGGGAAGGGAGAGGGAGAGGAGGAGGGAGAAGGAAAGGTGAAGTGGACGAGTAGAGGAGGTGGATGGAAGGGAAAGGTGGAGGGGTAGGGAGATGTGGAGGGAGTGGGAAAGGTGGAGGGGCCGAGGGAGGGATGTGGGGAAAGGGGAGGGGCAAGAGAAGAGTAAAGGGAAGGGAGAGGAAGAAGTGAAGTTAGTAAACTCGCTGCATGGCCTACCGTCATCTCATCTTGTCCGAAGAAGTCCTAACACAAAAGGCAAAGGTGACGACCCCCGCCACAGCTAACCGCCTTCAAGTGAGAGCTTCCCTTCTCTTAAAGTTGGATGATACAAAACCCACCAGTTCAGAATGGGAGTTAATTCTATGGGAGGTAACGGAAGTTAAACTGAATTAAGCTCTAAATACTCAAAGTTTCCTTCTTCCTTGTAAGGCCAGGAAGAATCGAGAGGCGAAAGTCGACCTCGGGTCTGTAGAAGTCACTTAGAGAAAGAAAAAAAAAAAAAAGAGGAGGAGGAGGAGAACCATAGCTCCTTATCTTCCTCGGAAGCGGCCTTACACACAGACAGCGCGGTTACCCTGCGGTTGCGACCGTATTCCGTTTACGCGAGTCCGAGAAAAAAAAAAAAAAAATAGACTCACTTTATGGTAACATCACCAGTCAGCTGCTATTGCCATATACGCGAGTCTCACTTTATTTAAACATGATGAAATGAGAGTATAGAGGCGTTGAGTAAACACTGTGTATGTAGTTCTATAAGAACGAAACAAAATTATCTCTTTCTCTTCCTGGTTCAAACTTGGACAACAGTTTGTTTATAAATCTAAATGTACGCACGCACGCACACACACACAGCTAGTGGCGCAGTTGGTAGAGTTCCCGGCTGCCACTACGGAGGTCCGGGTTCGAATCCTGCCCAGGGCTGAAATAATTTCAGTATCGCTGAGCTGCGGGTTGTTACTCCAACTCTCGTGGGCGGGGAGTTGTGTGTATGTGTGCGTGTAAGGTCACAGCATTACCTATACATCGGTCCAACACGTGATCTAAAGACCATGGTGAATCACACACACACACATACACACACACACACACACACACGCATGAACACACAGAGACATACATATACATATACCCCGCGACTTTTCCTGGACTGAGGTCATCCGGCCCGTCATGTAGGCTGTACGAGTTCCTGTTATATCCTCCTTGTGACAGAGTAGATACGTCTCACCACTTCGCCTATTTTTTACTTTCCTGAGGAGGGCTACAGCTTGTGACCGAAATTTAAAAGTTTACGTTCTCCCTGGCTTTTCGTTCCTACATATGTATGTATACATATATATATATATATATATATATATATATATATATATATATATATATATATATTCTATTAATACCCTGACCTCCAACTTCCGCTCTCTCATAAGAAATATCGAGAGTACTACATACAAATTGAACAATCCTACTACAGCTGTACTCGTAGACTTCAACAAATCCTTTAATCAAAATGACCTCCTTCCAATATATATATATATATATATATATATATATATATATATATATATA
>NC_134802.1:44768043-44773043 GCF_046742065.1 Oratosquilla oratoria | reverse complement strand
GCGATTCACCTCACACACACAAACACACACACACACACACACACACACATATATATATATATGTATATATATATATATATATATATATACTGTACATATATATATATTATATACAACCATATATCACATAGACAATGCATATATTCCAATGACAGAGGAGGAAGAGAAAGAAGGAAATGAGAGGAAGACTAAGAGGAGAGCCGAAGAGAAAGAAGGCAAAGGAAGAAAAAGCGGAGAGAGAAGAGCGGAGAGAGTGGAGAGGAGAGAGAGAGAAAAGAGGAGGTTAAGAAAGAGGTGGCTGGTAGCGTTGGATCCAAGAAATGCTCCATTTTCTTTGGCACCGTGAATCCAGGCATATATTGTGCCAGGTTCCAAGAACGTCCCCCCCCCCCGCCGAATGCGTGTCTCCTCCCCAGCTGAGAACACAGGAGTACAATACACAAAACGTTCTCCCTATTTTATGTAGTTCAGTCGTAATGGTCCACTCCAGGACCGGCCTATCCCCTGAGGGACGATGCAGCCTTTGTACCCCACCACGGTGGCTTTATTTGTCTTGGTAAGGTTGTATGTATGCATGGAGGGAAGTGCATGTAAAGTTGTCGTTGGTGTATTGGAATGGTTATGGCTGTGAATAAAGTCTAAATTCAGTGTAATCAGCTCGATCATACCGATTAAATGCTGGCATATATATGCGACACTGAACTACCGCACCTCTGATGCACTTGCCGGGAATCGAACCCGGAACTTCGGCGTTCCGAGGCAGCAGCGTTACCCACTGCTCCACGCAGGCTCTCCTCCATATTAGGAATCCCACCAGGACATCTCCAATAGCTGTACCGAAAACCTCTCAACCTCAGAGCATTCTTGATATCCGAAACAAATTTTAGGGACATTGGAAGTTTTCAAATTCTAAACATTCCCAAGGAAGCTCAATGACCGTGCGGGTTAGGGCGTCGTTACTTGCGGCGAAGGCCGAGGGGGAAAGCGGTTCGAACCCTGCCACCGGCGAAGTTGAACCAAGGGCGTGGTTTGTTATATTCCACGCTACAAAGTCCGCTGCAAAGGGCATCATCCTAGCCTCCCGATTAGGGGAGTTTGTGACGTTATGCCATATCATCACCAGATTCCCAATAGGGAAAACGATTTAGGATTCCGGAGATCGTGATGATCCCCGTTGTCAACATAGTGACGTCCAACATATATATATATATATATATATATATATATATATATATATATATATATATATACATATACTGTATATATATATATATATATTATATATATACTATAATATATATATATATACTGTAATATATATATATATATATATATATATATATATATATACTGTAATATATATATATATATATTCTGTAATATATATATATATATATATATATATTTTTTTTTTTTTTTGTTCTTTTTTCTCCCTCTCCTAGAGACGGAATGCAAGTTTTTCTTGGGACATCGACTTCCGACCAAGGAAACGTCCCAACTAAACTAGCTCTAAACTACCTCTTAACTGGATGTTAACTAGCTCCTCTGAGACACTATGAACGAGAAAGACCCAGTGCATTATACACTTACCCACTCGAGAAGAGACAAGATCTGAACTCCCTTGCATACGTACCTGCAAAGAAAAATAAATGAAATCAAATTAGGCTCAACAAGTAAGAAATAAAACGCAAAAGCGCACATAAAGACGCACGCACACACACACACACACACACACTCACACACACACACAGTGTCAGTCCTGTAAGAGTATTCTAAGTAAATGTCTAATCTATCAGTACATTTATATTCATGTTCAATATAAATGTCTTTAATTCTCTCTCTCTCTCTCTCTCTCTCTCTCTCTCTCTCTCTCTCTTGTTTTCCCCAGACGATCTTATAAATCTGACTGGAGCCAGAGAGGAAAGAATACACAAAATGGTGCACGAGGAGGAGGAGGAGGAGGAGGAGGAGGAGGAGGAGGAATTGGTGCTCGAGGACAGCGAGGGGAGGAGGAAGAGGAGCCTAAGCCAGGAGGCGCTGCTTGTCTGCGGCCGAAGCCGTCACCTTCGCCCTATGTGCTTAATGGATTGTTGCGGCAGGCAACGGTCAATGATGGGAATCGGAAAGACGTGCGGGATTCGCACCCGCGACTATGCGAATGCGAGACCGGCACGATGCCGATGACGCCACCAAAGCACTCGGAGGGGAAGAAGAAATGTAAAGGAGACGTACGCAATTGAGGAAAGAGAGAAGCTAGAGAAAAAGAGAGAAGAGAAAAGAGAAGAGAGGAGAGAAGAGAGAGGGGAGAGAAGAGAGAAGTGAGAGGAAAGTACAAAGAAGAGAGACAAGAGAAAAGAGAGAAAAGGAAGAAAAAAGAAGAAAGGAAAACAGAAGGAAAAAGAGTAAAGACGAGAAAAAAAGAGAAGAGAGGAGAGAGAAGAGAGAAGAGAGTTTAGAGAAGCTACAAATGTACCTAGCCATAGATGGAAGAGACCAGGGGAGGGGGGGAATGTAAAGAAATATTTGACGATCCATTACTTTGTGTTGTAATGTGAGAACTCAGGTAATTACTTCAGTTTCTTTGTCAGAAATTAAGAAAATAAGACATCGTCAAACTACCACACATTGAAACGTCTTGGATAAAAAGTATACATAGTGTACATAGAGTACACACAGACACACACATAAACACATAGACACACACATAAACACACTTACATTCATATATACATGAATAAATAAATTCATCCTTACATACACATACACACACATACATACATACACTCATACTTACATATATATACATACACATACATACATACATACACTTACATATATATATATACACACACACATATATACAGTACATACATACACACACTCATACATATATACATACATACATACACACGCGCACACACATACACATACACACACGCATATATATATATATATATATATATATATATATATTATGTATATATATATATAAATATATACACACATGAACAAGTAACACAAGACATTCCCACACTGCGCACACTCCCACGCAGACTCCCACGCATGTAATCCCACACAACCACACTCGTGCCAATCCCCACACATTCCTTTGCACAAAAGATACAAATACAACAGAAAAACTACAATATCTAATGTCCGATCATGGCGAATACAATAGGGCAGACTATGGCCCACATGGACAACTTTATCTATACAATTGCGTGGACCACATTATAAAATTTGGCTGTTATTTATTTATTTATTTTTTTTTGCTTCCATTTACTTATCTTATTCTTTATTTGTTTTTTATTTATTGTTGATATTTATTTATTCATTTATTAATTTATTTATTTTTCGAAAAAGAAAAGTATAGCTCCGGCCAAATGGATTCTAAGAACTGTATCTCAAACGAAGAGCGAATTGGGAACAACAGAAGGAGCACTTATAAACATACAGAGAGAGAGAGAGAGAGAGAGAGAGAGAGAGAGAGAGAGAGAGAGAGAGAGAGAGAGAGAGAGAGAGAGAGAGAGAGAGAGAGAGAGAGAGAGAGAGAGAGAGAGAGAGAGAGAGGATAGAGAGAGAGATAGAAAGAGAGAGAAAGAGAGAAAGAGAATGAGAGAGACAATACAGACAGATACAGAAACAGAGAGAGACAGACAGGCAGACAGAGACAAGAGAGAGACAGACAGAGACAAGAGAAAGAGAGACCGAGTGGACAACACGAGAGAGAGGATTCGTTGCCCCGGGGCAAAAGGGTCTTCTGTCTGTCTGCACGGACGGACGGACAGCGAGTGGTCAGTGGGCAACGAGCGAGTCATCAGCTCATTAGGGCCCAGATGTGCAATGAGGTCAAAGAGCAGTTTGCGATGACCAGACGGCATCAGCACCCCCCCCTCCCCTCTCAGCACCCCCGTCTTCATCGTTGTTCCTCCTGCGTCCTCTTTTATTACGTATTCATGCCATCACGCATACATACACACACACACGCACACGCATACACACACACACGCATACACACACACACACGCATACACACACACGCGCGCGCGCGCGCGCATACACACAAACACATACACACACACAAACAAATACATACACACACACAAACCCATATACACACACATACACACACGCACACACACATTGCATAAACACACACACACAAACACATATACACACACAAATACACATATACACGCACGCGCACACACATAACACACATAGGTCTACATATAAAATATGATGATTTTATTCAACGAGTAAATACTCAAAGCACTCATTTCTTGAATGATGAAGGTTCCATTGAAGCCAGTTCCTTAGGTGCTAGGAACAGAATCGCCTGGTGGGTTACCAAACATAAAGAAATAAATATAAATAAAGAAATAGATAAATAAAAAATAGATTTAGGCCGCGTGCGTCTCTCCACGTGAGGTGATGCGCATGGGGGGACACTCTTTAACATGCCACAGTTGGAAAAAATAACAACCACCACCCACTCCCTCTCTCACTCACCCTTCCCTCTCTCCATCCCTCTCCTCCTCCCTCCCTCTTCACTCCTTCCTCTTTCCCTGCCTCCCATTCGCCTTCTCTACCTCCCTTCCATTTCCCTTCCCTACCCTTTCCTTCCCTCTTCACTCCTTTCCCTTTCCCTCCCTCCCTTCCATTTCCCTTCCCTACCCTTTCCTTCCCTCCCTCCTTCTCCCTTCCTTCCCTCTCACCCTCCCTCTATCCTCCTTCCTTCCCTTCCCCACCTTTCTTTCCTTTCCTCCACATCATTCCTCCCTCCCTCCCCATTCTTTCCCCCTCCTCCTTTCCTTCCCCCTCCCCCCTTCCTTTCCTCCATCCCCTTTCCTTCCTCCCTCCCTCCTTCTCCTCCCTCCCTCCCTCCCCCCTTCCGTGGATTTACGGTCAAGAAATATTACGGTGACGCACTCTGTGATTATGGGCTACTGTTCACCAGAGCTTCTGTCCTTATGGCCTATCTCACTTCGATGACGAAG
>NC_134802.1:44750543-44763043 GCF_046742065.1 Oratosquilla oratoria | reverse complement strand
TAAAATTGACCACAAATTTTTGGCATCAAATTGTTTTCTTTCAAAAAGCATTGACGGTGTTACCTTGAAGGATTAAAGTGTGAAGTATTGATCAAACTTTTTTTCAAAATACATTTGAAAATTAGAAGAAAAAAATTAAGGCAAGATAACAGCGTCAATAATCTTTAAAAGAAAACACTTTGATGCCAAAAAGTTGTGGCCAGCTTTCGAGCAGTCAAAATTTCCCCCGCGTGACGGTAGGGAAGTGGATCGTGGTGATGACGGTCGCGGAGATTAATAAAATCGCCTGACGGCATTCGGAGTAAAAGGGAAAAGTGTCACCCGATATGCAAGGGACCCACACAGTGATTTTCAACCTGGGGGGCCTTGGGTCCCTTTTTTAAGGGAAAACCATGGCAGGCTGTTACAAATTATATGTTTCTATATAATAAGAGGATTCTTAATGTAAGTTTAACATAAAAATCTTTTATAAATAAAATAAATATGATTATCAACTTTGTACTTAAGCAAAGTGTTTCTCTTCATCAATGTTTTATCAATATTATTATTGTTATTATTATTATTATTACCATTATTACGAGTATTATGCGGATAGAAAAGAGGGAGGGAGGGGTGGTGAATGGGAGTGGAGTATTTGGGGATGAAATGGGTGGGAGTGGATTTATGCTTTTGACTTTGGCTACCTCCCTTGTAAGGGGGGAAAAAGCCCTTGGTAAATGTATATATGCATGAATGTATGTATGTATGTATGTACGTATGTATGTACGTATGTATATGTATGAATGTATGTATGTGTATACGTATGTACGTATCTAAATATGTATGTATGTATGTACGTATTATCATTATTATTTTCTTTTTGTACCTTTTTTTTTAGCGGAATTTGAGAGAAAAAATTAATTGGAACCACACGAATGTCGAGAATTCATGAAAAGGAGTGAATGGACTGAAGAAGGTCATTGGTCTCTCTTCGACACGCTATCGTTAATATCATCAACCGAATAAAATCATCTAACGACGGCTAGAATAAAGTCTGCAAAGGGCGCCACGGGTGAGATTTTCTGTTTCTGTGAGCATCACGTGAGAGGGTGGGAGTGGGGGGAATCGGGAGGTTTGGGGGTATGGGCGGTGTGGGGTGGGAGTGAGAGAATTGGGGTGAGGGTGGGTGTGGGGGGTAACTGATTAGGTCAGGTCAGGTTAGGTTAGGCAGGGTTCGGTTAGGTAGTGTTAGCGTGGTATGATTGTATATATTATCGTACATTGTAATTGTGTGTTGCTTATTTGGGGAATTATATGTTTCCCCCTCTTTATAAAATTGTCATATGTTTTGTTGTTTGTTGTTTTATTATTTATTGTAATTATGTGTAATCATTGTGTATATTTGTAATTATATTGGATATCGCATAATGCGATGAATGTCTGTTCGCGCCAAATTGGCAACACTGGCGGCGTCAGTTGAGAGCCAGCCCTCATTGTATACACACGCATAGTTGTCAGTATCGGAAAAATACATTGTGTTCCCGCAGTTGACTATCATTAGTGGCTACCCAATACAAGGTTAGGTTAGGCTCGGTTTGGTTAGATTTGGTTAGGTTAGGTTAGGTTTGGTTAGATTATGTTCGGTTAGGTTAGCCTAACTTAACTAGAAGCTGAATAATGGAAACAGTAAAAGAAAAAAAGTGTCGGTAAAATAAAAATTAACCCCTTTTTGTTAATTATTTGTTGTTGTTGTTGTCGTTGTTGTTGTTATCACTATTATTTTATTTTCATTTTATCTTATCTTTATCTATTTTTTATTCATTTATTTATTTATTTTATTTATTTATTATTTTATTTGTATTTTATTTTTTGTTAATTCCCCCCTTTGCTCCGTTTTACGATTTCGGTCATTCAATCTATCTCCCGCCAGGCGATTTTATTCACCCTCTAAGAAACCCCCTTTCGCAACAACAAGTTTAAAATCTCCTTTGGGCTTAACTCGATTAACCCTTTAGTCGTTTATGCCTACTTGACGCCAGGCTAGTTTATTCAGCTGAGGGGACTTTGTAGGCTGTATGACTGTCAGGACTGATGATAAGGTGGTGGTGGGAAAGAGTGACATCTTGGCACCCTAAATGGCAGCTTGGCACCCTAAATGCCAGGGCCAAGTGGAACAGCTGACCAGCTGTACAGGACCACGCTAGTTGGGGTACGGGTTGCCCAACATCAGCTCCTTTTTTATATGTGCTATGGTGGATTCCCACCAGTTCAGGCCGGAGACTGGCAAATGTAAGAGAAGAAAAAAATTAAAGAAAGATGTTAAACGGAGTCTTCTTCAGGAGGAGGAGGAGGAGGAGGAAGAGGAGGAGGAGCAGGAGGAGGAGGAAGAAGCAAAAGAAGAAGAAGATGATGAAAAAGAAGAATGTCACGAGGAAATGGCTCGATTTCTTCGACTTGTACCATTGTCGTATTATCATCATATATATATGCATATATATATATATGTATATATATATATATATATATATATATATATATATATATAATAAAGCGTGTGTGTGTGTGTGTGTGTGTGTGTGTGTGTGTGTGTGTGTGTGTGTGTGTGTGTGTGTGTGTGTGTGTGTGTGTGTGTGTGTGTGTAAGTTGGGAGATTGTTTTGCATTTGATCCCCAATAACCATTGCTGCTACCCTTGAGGACAATATCGCACCATGGTAGAGGATTCGAACACGCAGTAGAGATTAAATCAAGGACGGTTACACAAATTAATCGAGTTTAGAAATTGAAAATAATCATCTTAATTCGAGGAAGGCAGCACACGTGAGGGAGAGTAGAATGTGATCACCATTCTTCTCTGAGCGCCGATTAATCTCCAAACACAAAGAATATTGCGTGACTTCACGTATATTTCTTTATACAACGCTCTTGTGATATACCGACCAGCCGTTTCATAAAATTACCAGTCAGAACCAAGATCCACTCGAACCCGGGTATCAGATACACTCGCAAAGACAATAATCGACGATTCCTCTCCTCGTGGGACCCCGCAGGAAGTGAAAGGATTTGCAATTAAGACGAATTGCAGGAAGTGCAGTGGCGTGTAATTTGAGAAGAGGAGAAGGAAGGAGGGATCGAGGTGACTTGTGCGTGCGAAACGCACAAGTGAAATAAACTTTATATATGAGTCAGTTGAACGTTAAGACGGTTAGCTTAGGTTAGGTTAGGTTAGATTAGGTTAGGTTAGGTTAATTTAGAATAGTATCTGGCCTAGGTAATGATGTTCTTTAAATTCTTCATTTTTACCCATCGATTATAATTGTTTTACTTTGAAGTATAGAATTATATATATATATATATATATATATATATATATATATATATATATATATATATATATATATATATATATATATATATATATATACATGATGAGATATAATGTGAGAGGGAGAGAGAGAAAAGGAGAGAGAGAGAGAGAGAGAGAGAGAGAGAGAGAGAGAGAGAGAGAGAGAGAGAGAGAGAGAGAGAGAGAGAGAGAGGGGGGGAGGAAGGAGGGAGAGAGAGAAAGGGAGAGGGAGAAAGGGGAGGGAGGGAGGGAGGGAGAGAGATAGAGATAGAGAGAGCAACAACATAAACAAAACAACTCAAGGTTCTCGTTAGTAAAGCGAATGAGCAATTATCAGGAACGTTCTGGTATTGGCGAACTAACGATTTCCACATCTAGAAAAGGAGCTTATCGCCATTTAAGCATATCTCTCTCTCCCCCTCTCCTCCCTCCCTACCCCCCTCTCTCTCTCTCTCTCTCTCTCTCTCTCTCTCTCTCTCTCTCTCTCTCTCTCCACCTCTCTCTGAAGGTCGATTTTTTTTTAAACTTTCCACTACTTTACAATCTTCTTTATTGGAACTTTAGATATTTGTGGAACAAGTATCATATCAACTTTTGAATAACCAATCTTCACGAGATACACGAAGAAGAAAAATGCACTGAGGTAATTTTGTGATACAAGATAAATACAAATCGATTGTTCGGTGACGGCAGGTTAAACAAAAATGGAGATTGAAGATTTCCTGAGGATTTCTGGCGCAACGCAATCAACGTCGCCCAGTTTTGCATTCGCCTCTTCAAGGAAAGCAGACAATGAGGTGCCTCACCCATGACGGTAAGATGGTAAGATGGTGGAGAAGGTGGTGGTGGTGGTGGTGGTGGTGGTGGAGATAGTAATATGGCGGTGGGGGTGGTGGTGGTTGTGGAGAAGGTAATATGGTGGTGGTAGTTGTGGTTGTGCTGGTAATGATGGTGGAAGTGGTTGTAGTGTGTTGGTAGTGTGATGGTGGTGGTGGAGGTTGTAATATGATTGTGGTGGCAATGGTGGTGGATGTGGTTGTGGTGGCAATGGTGGTGGATGTGGTTGTGGTGGTGGTGTTGTGGTGATGGTGGTAGTAGTGATGGTGGTAGTTGTGGTGATGGTAATATGATGGTGGTGGCGGTTGTGGTAGTAATGGTGGTGGTGGATGTGGTCGTGGTGGTGTTATAGTGATGGTGATAGTTGTGGTTGTAGTGGCAGAGATTGTAATATTGTAGTGGTAGTTATATTGTGGTTGTGGTGGTGGTAGAGATGGTAATATGGCGGTGGTGGTAATGTGGTGGGAGGGGAGGTATACCTTACGCCTACTCTTAAACTTCCATTTCACCCCCCTCCTCCTCCTCCTCCTCCTCCTCCTCTTCTTCTTCTTCCTCCTCCTCTTCCACTTGCCAACCGGCGACACAGCCAAGACTCACACTAATACAACAGAGAAATCTCTTCACCGTTTCTTCCCGGAGAGATCTATGGGGGAGGCGACCATTGTCAGTCAAAGAGTCAAGCCTGGCGCCAAACAACCCACCACCTTTACCCTTAATGCTGGGACAGCCAAAGCAAGTGGCAGCCACCGGAAGTCCACCGTTCTACCAAATTACGAGTCAGGCTCGGTGCCCAACGCGTCACAAGAGAAAAGTAAATAAATAAATAAATAAAATAAAGGAGAGAAAGACTTCGATCATGGCGGAGGCCAAGGGTGCCTGGGCAAGGGCACCGAGGGCCACTAAGTGCCAGGAAAGGGGCTTCGCGCGTGTGTGCCCAAGAAGGGCCTCAGCCTTTCACCGGGAGAGAAGGGCAGGTAGCGCATCAGTACGAAGCTAGGTGTGTGTGTGTACTCAACCACATCCCGACAGGAGGTAGGTGTAGGTGTGTGTGTGTGTGTGTGTGTGTGTGTGTGTGTGTGTGTGTGTGTGTGTGTGTGTGTGTGTGTGTGTGTGTGTGTGTGTGTGTGTGTGTGTGTGTGTGTGTGTGTGTGTGTGTGTGTGTGTGTGTGTGTGTGTGTGTGTGTGTGTGTGCGTGTGTGCTCAACCACATCCGCACGGAAAATGTGTGATTCACCATGGTTTTGGATCACGTGTTGGATTCGTGATCGACAGCTATTTCCCTACCTGAAGAGAGCTCAGATTGAGTGTGTGTGTGTGTGTGTGTGTGTGTGTGTGTGTGTGTGTGTGTGTGTGTGTGTGTGTGTGTGTGTGTGTGTGTGTGTGTGTGGTTAGGTACAAGTGTAGGTTAGATTAGGTTAGGTTAGGTTAGGATAGAGTAGGTTTGGTTAGTACTAGAGGTGGATTTTTACCATGTAGAAGGTAATCCATATTGTACTAACCCCAATTTCAGAGCAAAGGAGACCTAACGTACCCCATCGCTAGTTCTCAACTAGGAACCTATAAAACCAGGAACCTCAAATATTTGTGTTTCATAACCTAGAAATTTCTGAATACCAAAAACACTGTCTAGTATTCTAGTATATCTCCAAAAGGCGTTTTCGTTCATATATATATATATATATATATATATATATATATATATATACATATATATATTTTTTTTTTTTTTTTTTTTTTTTTTTTTTTTTCAAATTAGGAAAGACTTGTATTTGTGGGTGTTGGTTCTGGTCTTACGCAGTCCTTCTCAACCTGGGGTCCCCCAGTGACAAGATTTTTTTTTTTTTTTTTTTTTTTTGGGGGGGGGGGGTACATGGCCTGATGTTACAAATTATACATTTCTATATAATGTAAGGAATATGAATATAAAGAAAAACTCTCATCACTCTGTCCTGGCAGAAGAAAATGATGAATGTTAGTTTTGTAATAAAGCAAAGGGTTTATACTAATCAATATTTTTTATTATTATAACTATTATATTTACTTTTTTTATCTGTTTTTTTTTTATATCTTTTTAGCTGGGTGGGATTTGGTGGAGCAACATGAAGGGGAGAACTCGCGAAGAACGGGGGAGAAAAGGTTGAGAACAAATGAACCATGTTTACGCAAAGTGCCTCAGGGTTCAGTGTTGGGTCCCGTACTTAAATGATTAGACCCCATGTTGTAGCTGCGGCCGAAGCCGTCGCCGTTGCCCTTTTGTGCGCTTTGGGGACTGTTGCAGCAGGTAACAGTCACTGCATACTGGGAATCGGAAAGGAGTGCGAGATTCGAACCTATAACTAAACGAATGCGAGATCAGCAGGCTTCCGGTTACGCCACCAGTGTATTTTAGCCTTAATGAATTTCCAATCTGAGACACAAATCGATGGCGCAGTGATAGCGTTCGCGACCAACACTACAGCTGTCCGGGCTCGAATCCCGCCCAGCTGCGGGTTGTTACTCCAACTATCTTGGGCGGGGAGTTGGGTGTGTGTGTGTGTGTGTGTGTGTGTGTGTGTGTGTGTGTGTGTGTGTGTGTGTGTGTGTGTGTGTGTGTGTGTGTGTGTGTGTGTGTGTGTGTGTGTGTGTGTGTGTGTGCGTAAGGTCACAGCATTACCCATAGATCGGTCATATATGAGCTCTGACGTCTCTTTCGGCAGGGAAATAGCTGTCGATCACGACTCCAACACGTTATCCACGACCGTGGTGACCGTGGTGAATCACTCACACACACATACACACACACACACACACACACACACACACACACACACACACACACACACACACACGATAGAAGCACGGAAACGGATCCCAATGAGCATAAGTCTTATCCTGTATATTATAAGGTAAATACAGTTTGGTAAATACACACATACTGTACACACAGACACACAATGTCAACGTAAATGCTTAATCGCACAGCAAAATCCTACGAAAATAAACTCGTTTGCTACAAACACGTCAAGTTCAAAACACACACAAACACACGCGTAGACGTGCTTGCCGAGCTAAGTTCCGTGTTTATCCATTCGACAATGTTTAATGCTCGGAGCGAGAGTGTCCATGTGGATAGAAACGCTGGAAAACAATATACCAAACACACGTGACTCGGATACACAAATACACCCAAGCCTACGAGGTAGTGGGGATCCCCCTCATCCCCCCCCCACACACACACACGAGTGTACAATTAGCAACCGGGCAGGTGATGGGGGTCGCTCGGCCAGTAATTACCGAACCTCCCGGAGGAGGAGGAGGAGGAGGAGGAGGAGGAGGAGGAGGAGGAGGAGGAGGAGGGGAAGAAGAGTAAGGGGGAGGAGGAGGAGGAGGAAGGGGAGGGGAAGAAGAGAGGAGGAAGAGGAGGAGGACGAAGGGGAGGAGGAGGAAGAGGAGGAGAAGGAAGGAGATGAGAAGGAGGAGGAGAAGGGAGGAGGGGAAGGAGGAGAAGGAAGGAGGGGAGGAGGACGAGAAAGATGAGGAACAGGAAGGGAGGAGGAGGAGGACGGGAAAGAGGAGGAGGAAGGGGAGGAGGAGGAGGAGGAAGAGGAAGGGGTGGACGACGGGTCACCAGTCAGTTGACTGCATCAAAGAACGAGAAAAATACAGAGAGAGAGAGTAAGGCAACACGGGGAAGGTTTGGGTAATTTGGGAAAAGAATGAAAGGAAAGAAATGAATGAAGAGAGAGAGAGAGAGAGACAGAGAGAGAGAGAGAGAGAGAGAGAGAGAGAGAGAGAGAGAGAGAGAGAGAGAGAGAGAGAGAGAGATACATATGAAGTTGACACGCGTCCTTTACTAAACCTCACCGACAGACGACCTTTACCCGAAATAACAGAAACATCATCCTAGAATACTATAATCCTTTCAATAAAGAACCAACACATCTAGTATCTAGGACCTAGGTGGTGGTAAGGACTCTAAGCCAGGAGGCGCTAAGTAGCTGCGGCCGAAGCCGTCACCTTTGACCTTCTATGTGCTTTGGAGACTGTTAGGGCAGATAAGAGTCACTACTGGGAATCGGAGAGGAGTGCGGGATTCGAACACGCCTCACGGTGTATTTTGTATTTTCATTTTATCATGAAATTGTATCAATACGATAATGGCGAAAGATGTGTCTGTGATGCTTTTGGAGTCAGGGTTGAATGCTTGAAATACTATCACACTGGTCGATGTTCCGTCAATTGTTTTGGATTCAAGTGCTCTGGAGGAGGAGGAGGAGGAGGAGGAGGGGGAAGAAAAGGAGGACGAGAAGGAGGAATGGGAGGAGGAGGAGGAGGAGAAGGAGGTAGAGAAGGAGGAGGAGGAGGAAGAATGGAAAAAGGAGGAAAAATGGAAGGAGAAGGATGAGAAAGAGGAGGAAGAGGAGGAGGAGGAGGAAGAGGAGGAGGAAGAGGACAGAAGCGGAGGAGGAGGAGGAGGAGGAGGAGGAGGAGGAGGATGAGGAGGAGGCTACGTTAAGTTACGTTAGGGAGTTTGGTGAAATAGGACTTTGGCAAAACAATTTTGTGAAATGAGAGGAAGCGGTCCTCCCCTCCCCCACCCCCTTCCCCCCGTCCCCCCAGGCAACTTTCTCCCCAACGTCTCCCACACAAGAGGTCGAGGAGATCCTCCCCGGACACCCACCAGGAGAGTCTGCCTCCCCCAAGAAGCCGATCTGGGACAAGGCTTTCATGGAGGTCCTGCCCAGTCCTTATCTCCCTAAGCCATGTGTAACCAGGAAAGGGGGAGGGGAGATCAGGGGGCGGTAGGGGGCAAGGACTCCTTCCCCCCCTCCCTCCACCCCCGCTCCCTTGAGTGCCATCGAGGTCACGTGACTAAGAGGGCGTCATCCGAGAGTCACTTAGACACCTCTGGACTCTCTGGAAAGTCGAAGAGTACAGGGCGATCTAATAAAGGTATTCGAGTGGGTCAAGGGCTTTAACAAGGGTGATGCAGGCAAGGTCATCATGTTAAGACAGTAGGGCAGGACTCGAAGTAATGGGCTTGATTTGGACAAATTTAGGTTTAAGAAGGAAATAGGCAAAAATTGGTTCATCAACAGAATGGTTAGCGAATTGGTTGTTTTAAGAGATGAGATAAATTTATGGATAGTGATGACAAGCGGTTAAGGACATGAAACTGCCTAGTGTAGGCCTTATGGTCTCTTGCAGTCTCCTCCATTCTTATATTGAAACGACCGCCTTTGGACAACCGACGAACCAGCGCCTGACAGCGGGTCTTCAGCTTCTGGTGAGGGTGGGGGGGTTGGGGGGAAGGGGGGAAAGCAGCGTCATGACCTCCCCTGCCCCCCTCTCCCCCCACCTCCCGGTGCCAAAGAAGGAGAATACATAGCGACCAAAGCAAGGCCTTCGAAAGGGAAGGGCCGAGTTTTAGAAGGCGATCAAGGAAGGGTAAGGGTGATTTTTCTTCTTCTTCTTCTTCTTCTTCTTCTTCTTCTTCTTCTTTTGAGGGAGGAGTTGCTGTTTCGGAGAGGGGGTGGGTTGGAGAGGAGACGGTCCATGGCAGGGTGATGGAGGGACGAGACCAAGAGGATTCTGGGAATGGGTGATTCTTAAAGATGTGAGAGGACGCGGGAAGCCCCTATACGAGTGGAAGGAGGGGGTGGAATTGGAGGACGAGGTGGTGGAGGAGGAGGTGGAATTGGAGGATGAAGTGGTGGAGGAGGAATAGGGAGAGGAGGAGGAATAGGAAGACGAGGTGGTAGAAGTGGAAGAGGAGGAGGAAGGGGGGAGGAGGAAGAGACGGAGGAAGAGGTGGAGGAGGAAGAGGAGAAGGAGGGAGAGGAGGAGGAGGAGGACGAGGTGGTGGACTAGGACAAGGCGGTGAAGGAAGAATAGGAGAAATAATAGGATGATGATGATGAAGAGGAGGAGGAAGAGGGGGGGAAAGGGTGAGTGAAAGGGGGAAGTAATGAGCAAATGATAATGATAAAAAATGAATTAATAAAGTAATCCTTGACCTCCTCCTCCTCCCAACGATAACGTCCTGATTTCTTCCGAAGGGGAGTGACGTCACCACAGCGGCGGTTGAACTGGAACCACCGTCCTGACTCACCCGCCCCACCGGAGCATCTAGCTCAGGATAGCGACAGATGATTCTCTCTCTCTCTCTCTCTCTCTCTCTCTCTCTCTCTCTCTCTCTCTCTCTCTCTCTCTCTCTCTCTCTCTCTTGTTGTCCCTCGTTCGGTATCTTTGCAGGTTCCCCTCTTGAGTACTCAACCTCGAATTCAGTCTCTACCTGTTATCTTCTGCTGCCCTGTGTGTGTGTGTGTGTGTGTGTGTGTGTGTGTGTGTGTGTGTGTGTGTGTGTGTGCGCGTGTATACACGCGCATGTGTATCACATATAGCTGAACAAAATACACAACCCAATGTACGTATACGTCATGCAAAACAATTACATATCAATACACACGCACACAATGTCCACCTGTCATTTAGACAGATACTGACATACCTGTCCAAAATGAAAAAAGACAGTACACCCGTCAATGAACTGAAACACCTTTATCATTATTATTATTATTATTTTTATTATTATATACATTGGAACGATCTTTCAGGCCGTTAAACCAACTTCCCGAAACCGAAGACAATTCATTCTAAGAATCCCAAAATCTGCATTAACTCAAGTACAACCCGAAGCTCAAGTCACGGGATCAGAGGGAGTCAACTCGATGTCATTCTAAACCTGAACTAATGTGAACCCAATTGTCTCCGATTTCCTTGTGAGTGGACTACGACGACAACGATGCCCCATCATCGGATATCGGGTCCAATCATTAACCCCACACCACCCCCAAACCCCCCCCCAACCCTCCCCGATGACCGAGCTAAGAAAACGACACCAAAACAGCCCATCAACCCTCAGATCGCCTTACAACGTGAAAACACCAGGATCGGGAAAGAAAAATTAAATAAATAAACAAATGAATAAAGACCAATAAATAATAAAAATTATAAATAAAAATAAATAAAAACATAACTTATATATCAAATAGATACATACAAAAACAAGTAAATGAATAGATGAAATAGAACGGGAATATCCTCTTGCATGGGGAAGACGAGGGAAGGAAGGAAAACACGGGAGTAAAAATAAATAAATAAACAAATAAAAAAAAAACTAGATAATAAAAATGATAAATAAAAGATAAATAAAAACCATAACTTATATATAAAATACACTCGACCGGTTTCGACTTGCGCCTTCCTCTAGATTTGGTGTTATGAGCTGCTGTGACTTGTGTACTTCAGCCTTACTGGTCCACTGCAGGACCTGTCTATCCCCTCAGGGATGATACAGCCTCTGTACCTCTCCACAGTAGCTTGATCCGGCTTGGTAAGGTTGCATTGTATGTGTGATTCACCATGGTCTTAGACCGCGTGTTGGACACGCGATCGACAGCTATTTCCCTCCTGGAAGAGAGCTCAGAGCTCATATATGACCGATCTATGAGTAATGCTGTGACCTTACACACACCGAACTCCCCGCCCACGAGAGTTGGAGTAACGACTCGCAGCACAGTGATACTGAAATTGTTTCAGCCCTGGGCGGGATTCGAACCCGGACCGCCGTGGTGGCGACCGGGAACTCTACCAACTGCGCCACCGAATGGTGAGAAGTGCATGTAAAGTTGTCGTTGGTGTGTTGGAATTGCTGTGGCTGTGAATGATATATGAATTTAGTGTAATCAGCTCAATCATACTGATTAGGTGCTAGCATATATACACGACGCTGACCTATCGCACCTCTGATTCCCGTTGTTGTGTAGATGGGTTGGAAAGCCATGAAAGCGCTCTGCACTTACCGGGGATCGAACCCGGACCTTCCGGGTTCCGAGGCAGGAACGTTACCTACTGTTGCACATAGGTTTGTCCAGTTCTTATATCATACAAATTCTAAGTATCTAAGTATTCTCGCCGGTACAGCGGGTTTGGGCATAGTTACTTGCGGCGAAGGTAGGGGATGGCGGTTCGAACCTTGCCACCGGGGAAGCTGAGCCAAGGGCATTGTTTGTTACATTCCACGCTACAAAGTTCTCTGTAAGGGGCACTGTCCTAGCCTCCCGATAAGGGGAATTTTGTGACGTTAAACCATTCATCATCAAATATCCTCAGGAGTAATGATATATTTATTACTGTTACTACAACCATTGAGAAATGTGGAGGCGAGGAAGGGAACGGGGTGGAGAGGTAAACCATGTTTGGGCATATGGATGGACAGAATAAAGATTATTGATCATCATTATAATTATCATCACTTTTATCTAATAATCATTATCATTGTTACAACTATCGCTGCT
>NC_134802.1:44730543-44740543 GCF_046742065.1 Oratosquilla oratoria | reverse complement strand
TTTCCGGAAACCTCTCTTGGCCCCACCTCTAATTCTTCCTTGGAACCGCCTACTTCTATTCCCACACTCCGCCTTTTTTCCCTTGGTCCCGCCTCTGTTTCCATACTATGGTCTCTCTTCCCCTCCCTCCCTTCCATCCTCCTTTGCCCCCTCCCCCTCCCTGCCATCCTCCTTTGACCCCTTCCCCTTCCCCTCCCTCCCTTACTCTACAGTGACAACACACCCTGTCTCCCCGATTCCTACTTTGTCAGTGCTACCTTTCCATTACTGCCAACTTTGCCATTAACCACTTTGTTACAATGGCACTAAATATTCTAATATGGACAGACACGATTTTATAGAGCTTGAGGAATTTCAATTTTTCGAACGTATAAGCAATCCCGACCTACATTTCAATTTATATATATATATATATATATATATATATATATATATATATATATATATATATATATATATATATATATATATATTACCAATGGCTTCTTTCATTTTTGTTCGTCTAAGATCTGACACAATTCTTGAGCGCTAAATTCAATATCACTTTGGTTTTTGTCAACCATGTCATGTTTTTACAGCATTTGCGCACGCAAGCATCGAAACAAGCATTTTGTCTCATTATACATACATACACATACATATATACATATATATACATATATATATATATATACATATATGTGTGTGTGTGTGTGTGTGTGTGTGTGTGTGTGTGTGTGTGTGTGTGTGTGTGTGTGTGTGTGTGTGTGTGTGTGTGTGTGTACATGTATTCTGTTGAGTAGACCAGAAAGTTCCTTACTGATCAAGCCCTTCTCGGCTTTCTATAAAAAAAAAAAAATCTTTTTAAGGAGTTTGGGAAGTGTCTTTGGAGAAAGCCGAGAGGAGCTTGATCGGTAAGGAACATTCTTGTCTATTCAACAGAATATGCCTTCAAGACAAGCTGCTATCCAATTACTCAAACACACACGCACACAGACACAATTTATAAATGAATAAATATATATAATATATATATGTATATATATATATAATTATATATATATTATATATATATATATATATACATATATATATCACAGTGACCAGTCTAAGGATAGACATGATGTAATACATGAATATGGTGTATTTTACTTATTTTCATTAATCCTGGTTTACGCCGTGGGCTTGACATTAAATTTGCAAATTCCTGTATCAAAAATGTACACCCAAGGAAGAGCTCAACACTGACATTCGACATTACGACAAGAGCCGAAGAAAACGACGGAAATGACTTGTTAATTTTGTCTGGGAATAAACTTGGGTTTCAGTAGGATAAATTAAGCAGAATGCCCATGGGTTCTGTAACCCCCCACCCCACCCCACCCACTCTCCCCCAGTGTCACTTTCGTTGGAGACATCTGTGCCAATTCTTCGGGAGCTTTCTTGCTTGAAGGCCAAGATGTCGAGACAGATCCTGATGCAGATCTTGAAGACCATGACTAACACGCAAGACCTCGGCAGATTTAAGTCTTTCAGAGGAATCATCAGAAATTATAGCCTCACGATTAAACAATAGTAATAAGAAGAATGAGAATAATTTCTATTCTATGTACCAAGAGCTTTTTCCCCCTTATAAGGAGGGTAGCTAAGTCAGAGTCACGTGCCTATTCCCACTCATTTCACTCCATACCACCACCCTTTTCACCCCCTCCCATCTCAGTTCCTCGTGGATGGGTCATCCCTGAAGATGAAGAAGAAAAAGAAGAAAAGAAGAAGAAAAGAAAAAGAAAAGAAGAAAATAAGTAAATAATAATATAATAATGATAATATGATAATAATAATAATAATAATAATAACAATAATAATAATACAATAATACAATAATATAATAATAATAAACAATAATAATAATAATAATAATAATAATAATACAATAATAATATAATAATAATAAACAATAACAACAACAACAAACGTGGTACTAGGAAACGTAAGACTACGACCAAATGGTGATCTGCAATGGGGGCGTTAGATAGAATCATCTCCCTCCCATCCGTCTTAAAAACCCATTAATACCCTTCCTCCATCACTGAGAGGCTGACATTCGGTCACTACACTGACCCTCCGATCTCTGTCCACTGGTGCGTATTCCCTCCATCTTTTCACATGGGGAGAGCTGCCAACCGGCGACTGATCCCTCATGAATACATATCTCAGGTTCGTTTCACACGGACCGACTTTTCGCCGTGCGCCGTCCACGACACGACGTCGTGCTCTCCAATAACCATGGGTATCTATAGACGCTTTCACACATGGTCGTGGTGTGTAAAAGCGTCCATAGACAACCATGGTTATTTGAAAGCACGACGTCGTGTCGTGGACGGCGCACGGCGAAAAGTCGATCCGTGTGAAACGAACCAAAGATCCTTGTTTGTAGGAGTCGGACTCTCCCCCAACTCCCACTCTCCCGTAATGGTCCCCGGTCATTACCCGACCACAGACATTAGCCAGGCAGACACGTCCTCACCAATTACAATCAAAGGGTCAAAAAAACGCAAGGGCCTCCCTTCCTCTTGTTCCTTTAAATCGTCTTCTTTTCTTTTTCCTTTTCATCTACTTTTTCTTTTTCTTCTTCTTCTTCTTCTTTTCTTTCTCTTCTTCCGCTACATATTCTTCTTTCTCCTTCTTCTGCTTCTTTTCTTCTTCTTCTTCCTCTAAATCTTCTTTCTTCTTCTTTTTATTTTTCATTTTCCATATATATTTTCTTCTGCTTCTTTTCTATCTACTATATCTTATTCTTCTGCTGCTTTTCTCATCTTTATCCTCTTCTTCCTTTCTCTTTAATTCTTTTTTTCTTTTGTTTTGTCTTCTTTTCCTTCCCTTTCTCTTTTTCTTTGATTCTCATTCCTCTTTTGTTTCGTTTTCTTTTCCGTCCCATCTTCCGTTTTCTTTCTTTTTTTCTTTTTCGTTTTCCTTCTTTCATTTCCCGTCTATCTTTTATTCCTCCTCCTTCTCTTCTTCGTTTTAGTTTTCTTTGTATTTTATTCCTATTATCTCTTGTTCGTTTGTTTTTCTTCTTCCTTTCCTTCTTCCCTTATGTCGCCGCAGACGACGGCCCTGATCCCTAATCACCCCTACAATGAGTCTTCAAGGCTCAGCACAGATCTTCCAAGCCACACTGATGTGCTCGCATACCACCATCATCGCCACCATCACCACCACCATCACCACCACGAGAAATGTTTCCCCCCCCCCAAAAAAAAAAAAAAGGAAGACTTGGCACAAACCTCTTCAGCATGAGAACCCTCTGTGGATATTTTGTATCCGCGGTTGGAACACATGTTAAGAGGCTTACTGGGATTTAATCAAAATCCATTTGTACTTCATGAACCGTGAGGTCTTCTTGGCCTAACGGACGCAGAAGCCTCAATCCCCCAGTGAACGGTTTCCATGGTAACATTATAAACAGATAGCAACGACCAACCCTATCGATCCTCAACACTCAGTATTATGTCAGTTGATGTTTGCAAAGCAATCATCATCATATATTATCGCACCATTGCTATACACACTGAAGAGCGCTGTCGTCTATTTCCTTCAGGTCTTGGTCCAGATGCTGTTTAGGCAGTAGTGAGGGCTCTTTTGACACTGGAATGTCCTGTCTGAGTGTGTAAAGACCGAAATGCGCCTCATGACGTGAATAATAATTGTAAGATACAGTACACTATCGGTTCTCGAACGTCTCATTAGTCGAACAAATCGATTCTCAAACGTCTCACAAGTCGAACAAATCTGTTCTCGACATAAAAAAAAGGAAAGAGAATTTTGCTCCGGTAGTCGACCAAAATATCGGTTCTCGACCAACCCAAGCGGGAAATGGAGCGAAATTCAAATATTTGTTGCAAAATATCACCCTGATAAAGCTGCATCCAGCTGACCAGTAAAAAATTTCTGTCCCTGAGAGAATTGGTTCTAGAACAGTTTTCTAGAACGGATTGTGGTCGAAAACCAATATTCTTCTTTACAAGGACACATTTTCATTCTTGATGATGATAATGATGGTACTTTGGTATTTGAAAACACTTCAACAAGCAAAGAATTATACACTTAGGTCTCTTAATCCAACGATTGCCAACCACCACCTGTACGGATGTTTGGACCCAGGACATAAACCGACTTCGGGGATTGGGCCAGGCCATAAAACACCACCAATTCCCGAAGTGGGTCTATGTCCTGGGCCCAAACGTCCGCACAAGTGGCGGTTGGTAAGTGTTGAATTAAGATACATCTTAGGTGAACATTTATCAAAGCTTCCATCCTCTGACCACTTTCATTGTTGCAACGGACAACAAATTTTACTCAGAGGAAACAGTGACGTCGTTCACTGAAGATGAATGTGTGCACGTCGAGGTGACGTAGAGATGGAGACGTCATCCTGAGAGGACATGGAAGCGTCAAGACGATGTGGAATGCGTCAAGGCGATGTGGAATGCGTCAAGCTGAGACGACGTGGAATGCGTCAAAGTAAGACAACGTAGGATGCGTCAGGCTGAGATGACGTGGGATGCGTCAAATTGACACAACGTGACATCAGTAGATGATGTTAAGACGACGTGACGTCAAGACAATCCAGATACATCAAATTTTGACGACGTGGATGCATCGAATCAAGACGACGAGGACACGTCACGTTAAGACGACTATTGGAACGTCAAATTTTGACGCCGTGAATACAAAACCGTGAGTCAAAACTAATGTCCCCTAAATACCATATATACATATACATACATATATACATACATACATACATACATACACACACACACACACACAAACTAACACACACACACACATATATATATATATATATATATATATATATATATATATATATATACATGTGTATGTGTGTGTATGTGTGTGTGTGTGCGTATGTGTGTGTGTATGTGTGTTTGTGTGAGCGTGTGTGTAATACACTATGCAGTAGCTATGTGATTTTTTTTATTAAGCAACGTTGCAGCACTACACAACGCCAATGACAGGGGAGGGAAGGAAGAGAGGAAGGGCGGAGCGAGAGAGAGAAAAGAGAGGGAGAAAAGAGAGAAAAGAGAAAGAAAAGAAAGAGAGAAGAGAGAAAAAAGTGTGAAAGAAAAGAAAGTGAAAAGAGTAAGAGAGAAGAAAGAGTGAGAGAGAAAAGAAAGGGTGAAAGAGAGAGAGAGAGTGGGTGGGTGTCTTGTTGCGTTGATGATATAATCCGTCGTTATCAAGTGGAGAAAGTGCAGTGGTACATTGCCATTCCTCCTCAACTTTTTTTCTTTCCCTCAACTAGCTCAGTTTATATCTATAACTGTACATTTACCTTAATAGCTTAAGTACTCTAAACCCGGTGGGCAAATGAACAATGTTATTTAATTTTGTTTTATTTCGTTCAATTTTATTATATATATATATATATATATATATATATATATATATTATATATATATATATATATATATATATATATATATATATATATATATTCCTCCCCCCACCACCATAACGCAGCTGCCACAATGGATAAATATTAACGTCAATAAAAATAAATAAATAAATAAATAACCAGCCAATATTCGGTACAGCTTATCTTCACACAACCATTACTCTTTACGTGATCAGCAAAGAACCAACTTGCCCTTTAATCGACAAAAATTAGCGGTACAGTGAAAACAGCATTTCGGGCTGTGATCACATTACGGTGAAAATAGTACCTTCGAGTGGAAGAAGAGAAAGAGTTGTCATATCATAAGGAGGTGACGATGTGAGATAGAAAATGAACCCAACTAAAAAAAAAATCTGTTTATTTAACAGATAAAAAATTAATATTATTTAAAAAGTATCGTTTATTAAAATAGCTAACCTAACCTAACATGCATATTTCAGTGGGGGGGTCCATTTTCTATAGGGAGTCCCTTTATACACTATAGAAAATGGATCCTGGGTCCAACTTCAATGGATCATATTCCATTTTACAAAGGTAAACCAGCTTCGTCTGTCGAGCCCTACTATGGACGTGCTGTGTCTTACTGTATTGCATCTGACCCAACCAGAGGGCGGGAGACAGGGGTTACCCTTCATCCTCGAGGGGCCAAGATAAATGGGAAAACAGATGTATGTGTGTGTGTGTGTGTGTGTGTGTGTGTGTGTGTGTGTGTGTGTGTGTGCGTGCGTGCGCGCGATGGGTGTAGGGTGAGTTTGACATAGTCACCTCCCTTTATGAGGGGGAAAAAGCCGTTTTGGTATATGTATAAACATATCATTTTCATTACTAGTATTATCATTATCACCGCCACCTCCACTATCATCATCACCATCATCATCAGATAGAACCCGTCCTCCACAGAGTTTATTGGCCCCGCTCCCGGCAATGACTATGGTCGACAACCTTTTTATATTTTCATTGACTTATATCTAATACAATTTTCATTTATCCTAGTTTCTAGTACAGTCTGCTCAAAACCGAGATACTGTATGTGCGTTGCTTTAGGGGTTGGGGACCTGGTACCTCTCAGAAACAGGAGAGCTGACCCAAGGAATGACAATGAAAGTCTACATTTCATCCACGCCACACCACTAATGTGCATTTGCCCTTGGATCCACCACACCCGAAATCGGGAATGCTACCGGAGTGAAATGAGCTATGATCCAGATTCTGTACATGTTCCTCGTACATCCTCATCTCATTCTCAATTCGGGAGTGGGGTACCGTTGAGTCAAATATTCGTATATCAAAAGAGGCTGTCCCCGTGTCCAGAAACCTCTTGCGCTGACGTCCATTGGCTCTTCGTCTGATGTGTTTGCTGAAGGCGTTGTCACAATGGGCTATTTTCCTACGATTGTTCTGAGCAAACAAAATTGTTTGCCTTCATGATTTTATAAAGAAATCCATATCAAAGTGTAGTTTGGATCGAATGATGTACCGCAGGAACATATGATAGCTAACTTCTGTCACTACTACTATAACTATTATTTCTACTGCCAATTCTAATTTTTTAAACGACCTCCATCCTCGTGGAACTGTGTGGTGAAAGCAGTCAGGATCTGTCTCTCACAGACACAGTTCATTGGCCCCTCTCTCGCCAATGACTGTGGTCGACTACCCTTTTATATTTTATTTTATTTACGTTTAATTAAGCCTAATACAATAGTTCAATCATCCGACTGTCTACTACAGTCTGCTCGAAATAGATGTTCTTATACTGCCTCTATGTCACGCTTATAACGTCATCAGGCCTCGCTCAAACAAAATCCTGAATTATTAGACTTCCTACCCCGACTTGTATTTATCTATTTTTTGTTTATTCATTTTATTTATTTATTAATAATGTGTGCCGTCAGGTGATTTTATTCAGTTAAGGGGGTACATCACCAAGAAGCGTACAGTTGTGAGCCAAAGCTCCCACTACAACAGTCGACTTGATGTTGATCTACTGTGATGGACGATGACAGTGCTCCGGTGAAATGTGGTGTATTGAATGAAGCTGGGTGGTGATGTTGAGGTATATGGCGATGATGCCAGCGGAAGTGACTGTGGAGCCAAGTAACCAGGTAATTCAATTCGATTACTAGTTATGGAACAAAAGGTCTCCTGTCGGCATGCTCCTCCTTTGTAATTAGCCCTTAAGCCTCATTCACACGGTGCAAGTTGAGAGGCAAGCATGCAAGTTACTTCCCGTGTGTAAACATCTTTTTGGCAAAGAAAACTGGGCAGTTTTTTTTTTTTTTTTGGGGGGGGGGAGGTTTAGCAGGTGTTCACACACGGCAAGTAACTTGCACGTTTGACTTGCCTCTTAACTTGCCCCGTGTAACTGAGGCTTTACTGCCACGGCAAACATACGTTTTATTTTAACTACCAGGCAGGCAATCTTATTCAGCCGAGCAAGGCCTTCGGCTATTATCATTATGACTTGTAGCTGAACATTTTAATTTCACAGACTTGAAAAAATCCTTCTCATATATATATATAATACCAAAACTACAGTACATGAAAGAAAATTCAAATTCATTATTTTGTGATTAAAGTAAAATAAAACTTAAGTCAGTCAAGGTTCCGTTTTCTGTCATACATAACCAACTAAAGAGCACGATAAAATAAGCCACTTTTAAGGGGTGACATTAATATTATTATACCCGCCCTTTCGTCTTGTGCAAATATTTCTTCAGTATACATGATACTAAACACTGGGAATTTTCCATCTGAAAACGAAAGAGCGAAAATTAATTATTTCTTTAATACAATCTTCCTCCACCCGCAAGACTGATGCTTTTATCCAGCAGCAAATGGTTTCAATACATCACAAGACTTTAACAAAGATTACAAAGGATTAAAAATAGAGCATGCCGACAAAAGACCTTTTGGTACATAACTAGGTCGGATGCGAGGCAAAAAAATAGAAAATAAATAAATAAATAAAAAATTATAAATAAAAAGGAAATAAATAAATGAAATAAACAGATAATTATAAGTAATAAACCAGAAAAATAACCGTATTATAATATATAATAAAAATATATTAAATAAATAAAAATATATTAATAAGTAAACAAATAATAATGGATAAGTAAAATAAAATATAATAAATGGCAGACATTACAACATATTGCTTAGTTTGGCGAACTTGTTTCTACCCACTTCCAAATTAAACCTACTTCCAGATAGTTTGAGGCCATTATTTCTTATGTGATTCATATTAAGGGTGAAAATTTCGTCACTTTTGATGTTGTCGATTCCCTTTGGAATCTTAAAGACCTGCATCAAATCACCCCTGGGCATATGATTTTTTTAGGGAAAATAGATTCATATGTTTTCGTCGGTTTTCTTATGATTTATTTCTGATACATCACATCAAATACATTACATCGCTGCGTTCACTTGATCTCATTTGTCACCAAACGACTCGTTTAAGCCAAGGGAAAGCTCTTCTGAAGTATAAATTTTAATCGCAGTACAGATCTTTGTATTTTCGGATAAATGACCCTGAATTCTATACAGTCCATAGTGACAAGTATAAGTTGGGGGTAGAAGGAAAGATGTAAGGAGAGAATTATATAGATATATATATATATATATATATATATATATATATATATACATATATATATACATATATAATATATATGTATATATATATATATATATATATATATATATATATATATATATATATATAATCATATAAATCGTTGATGATCTCATTGTTCACTATTATTCCCTCTTACATGTTTGGCACTGAAACTGATTTTCAATATTTGGCTCAAGACGTATATCGCTTTGATTTTTTGTTTTGTAATGATTTTTGTAATGATTTGCACCGCCCGAAGATTAGTAAACATGTCATTCCTTCAGTCATGCTATTTCCATACATCACGTACATCTTAAGTATTAAAATTTAATTGTTTTCAAATGTCTCCAATAATTTATAGGCTTCCACTATTTGCATATTCGTATCATTTAACCCATCATTTCTATTGCCACACCCTCTATATAGTCAATGTCCTCTAAGTGCGCGTATGCAAGTGTGTGTGTGTGTGTGTGTGTGTGTGTGTGTGTGTGTGTGTGTGTGTGTGTGTGTGTGTGTGTGTGTGTGTGTGTGTGTGTGTGTGTGTGTGTGTGTGATTCACCTTGGTCTTTGGAATCGACAGCTATTTCCCTCCCGGAAGAGGGATCAGAGCTCGTATGAACGATCTATGGGTAATGCTACCTTACACGCACAAACACACCCAACTCCCCGCCCACGAGAGTTGGAGTAACGACTCGTAGCACAGCGATACTGAAATAATTTCAGCCCTGGGCAGGATTCGAACCCGGTACGCGCCACCGAATCGTGTGTGTGTGTGTGCGTGTGTATTTACCTAGTTGTATGCCCAGTCTTTATATTTCGCAGTGTCTAGTTTGTTCTTAAATTCGTGTATAGTTTTTGCATACACTATTGTTTTATCCAGTTTGTGTGTGTGTGTATGTGAGTGTGTGTGTGTGTGTGTG
>NC_134802.1:44713043-44725543 GCF_046742065.1 Oratosquilla oratoria | reverse complement strand
CCGACCTTGCAGCTCCGTTTGCCGTTATATAAACAAAAGAAACCAAAGGATTACGACAGAGAGAGAGAGAGAGAGAGAGAGAGAGAGAGAGAGAGAGAGAGAGAGAGAGAGTAAGGGACACACACACACACACACACACAAACAGAAAGAGAGAGAATGAGAGAGGAGAATATGAGAGTAAGTGACAGACACACACACACACACACACACACACACACACACACACACACACACACAGAGAGAGAGAGAGAGAGAGAGAGAGAGAGAGAGAGAGAGAGAGAGAGAGAGAGAGAGAGAGAGAGAGAGAGAGAAAGAGAGAGAGGAAGAAAGACAGAGAAAGACAGATGCGCTGTGGTCGCAGACAGGCCACATTGTGCAACTTGTACAACACTGACACATTCGAATTCAACAGCCAGGCGTTATCACACTGAGCTATTTTTCCTCCAACCTCCAATTCACCGGCGGTACCGCCATCCTCCAACAGTCGGAGGAAAAATTGCCCAGTGTGATAACGGTTTGAGCCCACCGGAGTAACATGACTATCGAATAATGAACTCAACAATATTACCACAATGAACGGTTACATACACGCGCGCGCGCGCACACACACACACACACACACACGCGCGCGCGCGCGCGCACCTCGTGTTCTCGCCTGCTACTACGGCGGTCCGGGTTCGAATCCCGCCCAGGGCTGAAATCATTTCAGTATCGCTGCGCTGCGAGTTGTTACTCCAACTCTCGTGGGCGGGGAGTTGGATGTGTGTGTGTGCGTGTAAGGTCACAGCATTACCCATAGATCGGTCATATACGAGCTCGAGCTCTCTTCCGGGAGGGAAATAGCTGTCGATGACGAATCCAACACGTGATCCAAAGACCATGGTGAATCACACACACACACACACACACACACACACACACACACACACACACACACACACACACACGCCAGCGCGAACGCAGAGATTAAACTACGCATTTGGGGGCTCCCATGTGCACATGTGTATGCTGATGTGCGCGTACACATGTATACGCATTAGCGTGTGCACAGGTAACTAACACACTGATTCGTGCTTACGTTGGAGCTGACAGACCCTGACGCAGTATTTCGTCAGCAATAACCGAAGATTCTATCCTTAGAAGGGACAATATCGCACCCAAGAGATTTTGAGTGGAGAGAGATTTTGAGATTTTGAGAAAGATTTTGAGTAAAGAGAGATTTTGAGTATAAATAATTTTGAGTGGAGAGACTCTGAGTGGAGAGACTTTGAGTGGAAAGAGATTCTGAGTGGACAGAGATTTTGAGTGAAATGAAATTTTGAGTGGACAGAGAGTTTGAGTAGAGATATTTTGAGTGGAGAGAAATTTTGAGTGAGAGGTTTTGAGTGGAGAGAGATTTTGAGTGGAGAGAGATTTTGAGTAGAGAGAGGTATTAAGTGGAGAGAGATTTTGAGTGGAGAGAGATTTTGAGTGGAGATTTTGAGTACAGAGATATTTTGAGTGGAGAGATCTGGAATGGAGAGATCTAGAGTGGAGAGAGATTTTGAGTAGAGATTTTGAGTAGAGAGAGGTTTTAAGTGGAGAGAGATTTTGAGTGGAGAGAGATTTTGAGTACAGAGATATTTTGAGTGGAGAGATCTGGAATGGAGAGATCTAGAGTGGAGAGAGATTTTGAGTAGAGATTTTGAGTGGAAAGAGATTTTGAGTACAAGTACAATTATAAGAGGTCATTATTCTTTCACAGAGTTGAGATTTGTCTCCAATCATACAAGAAAGCTGCGTGGGTCTGGTCCGTAAGTATGCCAAGAAGATTAATAAAATCACTTGACGGCACATAAGAACATAAAAAGGGATGAGACTGCACGAGACCATAAGGCCTACACTATGCAGTTCCATGTCCCTTACCACCTATCACATCCATAAAGTTATCTCATCTTCTCTTAAAACAACCAATAGTTTCAGCGCTCACTACATGGTTACTAAGTTTATTCCATTCGTTAACTACACTGTTGGTAAACCAGTTCTTGTCTATTTCCTCCTTAAACCTAAATTTGTCCAATCTAAACCCATTACTGAAAGTTTAAGAGGTTTAATATACGTGACAATATATTGTTTTTATCCAACTCACTATTGAGGGTTCCTCAATAACTCATGGGTATTGACAATAACCACACATTGTCAATCTTTCTTTTATTAATAACCACGATATTTTCTGCGATATCATTAACAATCTATTGTTTTATTGTTTATCCAACTCAATATTGAGGGTACCTTAATAACTCATGGATATTGACAATAACCACATATTATCAATCTTTCTGTTATTAATAACAAAGTCATTTTCTGTGATTTCAATAACAACCCCGATTTCTTTTGACGTCTTATCTAGATTATATGATGTCCACTCGACTCGGTTAGCGTTAACTAAATTATCTTAATTGTGGTTTAAGAAGGAAATTATGACAACGAATCATTATATTGACCTTGGAAAGATTTTTACAATTTGCATGAAATCTAATAACCTTTGCATTTTACAACCTTAACAACCCTTGACGTGAACAACCTACACAACCTTAACAACCCTTGATCTTGACATGGACAACCTAAACAACCTTAACAACCAAACAACCTTTGAACTTAACAACCTTAACAACCCGCACTCAACAACTCTAAACAACCTTAATAACCCATGACCTTGCACTGAACAATAACCCCCAAATTTTTTGCTTTTAACAACCTTAACAACCTTGCACCAAACAAATAACCTTTGCACTTAACCCTTGACCTTGCACCAAACAACCATTACACTTAACCTTAACCCTTGATATTACACCAACCATTACACTTAACAACCTTAACAACCCTTGACCTTGCACCAAACAACCTTTACACTTAACAACCTTAACAACCTTTGACCTTGCACCAAACCAAACAACCTTTGCATTTAACCTTAACAACCCTTGACCTTGCACCAAACAACCTTTACACTTAACAA
The DNA here is from genome assembly GCF_046742065.1 of Oratosquilla oratoria. Classification (NCBI taxonomy): domain Eukaryota; kingdom Metazoa; phylum Arthropoda; class Malacostraca; order Stomatopoda; family Squillidae; genus Oratosquilla; species Oratosquilla oratoria. Next base: position 44,722,548 of record NC_134802.1, on the reverse strand, counting down.
CCTTAACAACCTTTGACCTTGCACCAAACCAAACAACCTTTACACTTAACAACCTTAACAACCTTTGACCTTGCACCAAACCAAACAACCTTTACACTTAACAACCTTAACAACCTTTGACCTTGCACCAAACCAAACAACCTTTGCATTTAACCTTAACAACCTTTGACCTTGCACCAAACAACCAAAACTTAACAACCCTTGACCTTGCACCAAACAACCAAACAACCTTAACAGCCCTTGCGCAACCTCAACGACGCCACCGCGATAACGGTCTGACAGTAACGACCGAAAGCGGTCTGATGCGCTAGAAAAAGCAGTCAAGCGTTCCTCGCCATGGCCTGAAGACAGCCATTTGTTCTTCGTTCTTTTGTTGTTGTTATTGTTGTTGGCAATGTCAATTTGTTATTTATTTATTTATTTTATTTTTTGTTAATGCTGTCGTCGATGTTTGTTGTTGGTGTTAATGTCAAAGTGTTGTTATTGTTTTAGTGTTGTTGTTATTGTTGTTGATGTTGTTATTGTTGTTGTTGCTGTATAGCCCAAAGAGACCGGAAGCTCGTGGATAGACCACCACATAAATCAAATAAAAAATAAACAAATAAATAAATATATAAATAAATCTAGTTCAACTTCAATATGGTTAACCTCCTTTGGACGAACCGAGTCATATCTGACACAATTAACCCTTTCAATCCCTTTAACAAATTTTATATTTTATCCTAGCTGCCGTCGGGCGATTTAATTCATCCAAGGAGACACCCCCCCCGCCGAGGAAATGTAAAAAAAAAATATTAATAAAATCGCCTGACGGCAACCTAAATACAATGAAGATACAATGCGCTTCAGTCTCAAGGAAAGATGTATCGAGGGAAGCAGAAAGAAATGATCAAAATTCTTCTTTAAACAGAGACCACATTCTGAGGTATTTACTAAACCATAGTTGTGTACCCAGTGCCCCAAACAAGGTTACATGACATTGGTTGTTCTTGCATAACACCACTACCACTGACATGTTTTTCTCAGAAAATTTGCTCAGCATCATTAACTCTCCTTATGTGGTACTCAAACTGTGTGAGAGAGAGAGAGAGATAGAGAGAGAGTGGGAGTGGGTGAGTGAGTGAGTGAGAGAGAGAGAGAGAGAGAGAGAGACGAGGGAGATTGAGAGACGATGGAGATTGAGAGAGAGAGAGAGAGAGAGAGAGAGAGAGAGAGAGAGAGAGAGAGAGAGAGAGGGGGGGGGAGAGAGAGAGAGAGAAGGGGAGAGAAAGAAAAGACAGAGGCAGAGAGACAGGCAGACAAAGACGGATAGGCAGAAACATAGAGACAAAGACACAAAGAGATAAACAAAGACAGAGAATGCGAGAGACAGCGTGAGACAGAGAGAGAGAGCGTGAGACAGGGAGACAGAAGTGGCACTCTATGAAAGTGACCGACGTGGCACGACACCACCTGCTTCAGGAGTAGGAGCAGGGGCAGCAGGGGCAGCAGCAGAGGTCACACTTACCCTATTTTGAGCAGTGTCGGGGTTGGCCCAGCTGGGCAAGTGCTGGGCCGCCTCAATCATCATCAGCTCACCGTCACTGTCCACCACCCTGAAATAAATAAATAAACAAATAAGTAAATAACAATAACAATGAAAGTATTAACACAAATACCAATAACAGTGTTATAGATATTGTGATTATGGTAATTATGAAATAGCAGTAGATATAATAATAGTGGAGTGTATGGTGAGGAGAACATTTTTCCACCTTATAATGTGGGTGGCTGAGTCAATACGTGCGCGCACGCACGCACACGCACACACACACACACACACACACACGTAAGCACGCACACATACATACACAAACACACACACACACTAACAACACCTACGTACATAGATGAACACACACAAGCTAACTCATGTGAAAATTTGGGTTTTCAAATATTTCTCGAATGCTGTAGTCATTCTGACTACATCAACCAAAAGTCTTTGCCGCCCTGCAATTATCATGTACTCTTTCCCCGATTTTGCATTTCCTGGTAACCCCTCACCTGACCTAACCTAACCTCACCTACATAATACTGGAGGTAACTGGGTAAAATCTTTGTTCTCAACAAACAAACGATATGTGTGTACGTGTGTGTACGTGTGTACGTGTGTGTGTGTGTGTGTGTGTGTGTGTGTGTGTGTGTGTGTGTGTGTGTGTGTGTGTGTGTGTGTGTGTAGGCGTGCACGCGCGCGCGTTCAATCTCTAACATCGAACTCGTTTATCATCATTTCCAATCACAAAATCCTATTTACAATCTGAGCGTATCAAATCTCCAATATTTCCTTCCTAAGCCCCACCATTCCCTTCCATCCCCGGACACAACATCTTGCTCAGTTCACGAATGCCAACCCACCTGAAGATCACGTCCCCTCAACCCAGACCTTCTTCAGCAGTGACCCGAGGTCATTTCGTGTGATCAGGCAGATGACGTCAGCAGGGGGGTGTTGTGACTACGGGGCTAGTGTAGCGTCTCCTTCTCCTCTTCTTCCTCCTCCTCCTCCTCCTCCTCCCTCCTCCTCCTCCTCCCTCTCCTCTCCTCGCTGGCGAGACGACAGCCTGGCAAATCATCCCAGAAACCTTTTGAAAACATTTCCTTTCAAAATGCACAACAGGAACAGAACTAAGCCCAGAGCTCTGGAGGACTTGACAAAATCCAGCCATCCCAATCATGTTTCTATATACAGTGGGCACACACACGATGACTAAGTATGTCGTGTTCACTAATTGTCATGAAATAAATATAATTATCATATGTCTATGGCTGGTAATGATCCTCCGAGTCTACGTCCCTTCTTCTCTGTATATCTGGACTTTCAGAGAAACCCCAAACATCATAACCATGAAGCGCCTCCCAATTATTATTATTATTATTATTATTATTATTATTATTATTATAATTTTTTTTTTTTTTTTTTTTTTTTTTTTTTTTTTTTTTACGGTGTCTTCCCAGGGTCACGGACTGGCTACCTTGCAACCTAAAGGTGTTTAGGTTGCACCTCCACTGCACGTGGCTCGCCTATGTCTTGCTGACCAAGAATATGAGTAATCTCACCCTGCCGCTATCACGAGTAATAACGACCCACGACCGGTTGCCAAGGAAACAATATTTCTTTATCCACTAAACGGATTTCAAAGGGACGGAAAAAAAGACCCAAAACAAAGGACAAAAGAGCATAAAAAAGGACATGGTTGTTGGATAGGAAAAACGGGCCAAAAAAAAGACAAAAACGCATTAAAGGTATAAAAAAGGTCACAAAGGCCGAGAAAGACGAGAGTAAAAAAGGACAAAACAAATTAAAAACGCGCCAAAATAGCCAGAAAAGGTCAAAATAACCGAAATAAAGGACATTTATTTACAGAAAGCAGTTCAGGAACTTCCTTCAGATAAATAAATTTGCCTGGCGACAGACAACAGGAGTAAATCGCCAATTACATTTTTTAAAGACAAACTTGGCACTTGTCTACTGAATGGTAATGACCTGTATAACTTCAGAAATGTAAAATATTTGGACTTCACAACCACCCACTACCACTCATACCAACCTCCCACCACCACTCATACCATCCTCCTACCACCACTCATACCATCCTCCCACCACCACTCATACCAACCTCCCTCCACCACTCATACCTTCCTACCACCACCACTCATACCTTCCTCCCACCACCACTCATACTAACCTCCCACCACCACTCATACCATCCTCCCACCACCACTCATACCACCCTCCCACCATCACTCATACTAACCTCCCACCACCACTCATACCTTCCTCCCACCACCACTCATACCATCCTCCCACCACCACTCATACCATCCTCCTACCACCACTCCCACCATCATCCCACCACCCTCCCACCATTACTCATACCATCATCCCACCACCACTCATACCATCCTCCCACCACCACTCATACCAACCTCCCACCACCACTCATACTAACCTCCCACCACCACTCATACCATCCTCCCACCACCACTCCCACCACCACTCATACCAACCTCTCACCACCACTCCCACCACCACTCATACCATCCTCCCACCACCACTCCCACCTACATCCTTCCCACCCCGACATCATCACAAATTAAAGGTTGAGTTTGCACTGCAGCTTCCTCTTTTTCTTTTCTTTTTTTCTTTTCTTCTTCTTTCTCCTTTTTCTTCTCTTTTCTCTCTTCTTCTCCTTTTTTCTCTTTTTCTTCTTTTTTCTTATCCTTTCTCTTTCTTCTTCCTCTTCTTTTCCTCCTGTCCTTGTTTTTGTCTTCCTCTTTCCTTTCGTCATCATCGTCATCGGCTTCTTCCAACAGCACCAGTCCCCTCTCACTCCTCTTCTTCCTCTTTCTTCTTCTCTTCCTCCTCCTTCCAGTTTTGTCATCGTACATTAAAACGACTTACACTCTATCTTCCTCCTCGTCTTCCTCTTCGTTGTCGTAGTCACTATCTGTCTCCTCCTCCTCTTCTTCTCTTTCCTCTTCTCTTTCTTCTTCCTTTTCGTCATCGTTACTATCTACACCTCCTCCTCTCCTTCTTTTTCGTCATCGTAGTCATCACTATCTGCCTCCTCCTCCTCTCCTTCTCTTCTTCCTTTTCGTCATCGTAGTCATCACTATCTGCCTCCTCCTCCTCCTCCTCTTCCTTCACAAAATCTCCACCGAAGAGCAGAACGTGACTCAGCCGTGGCGTCCGTTGCCGCTGAAGAACTTGAGCGTCTTGTGCATTGCAATGCACTGCACTGCATCATCATCATTCTATTTTATTTTATTTTACTTTATTTTATCATGTACATTTTTATATTATATCATTTATTTCATCATATAAATTTTTCATAATTATTACTACTATAATTATTATCAATTATCATTATCAATTATTATTATTGTTATTATTGTTTGTTTATTTAGTTATTATCATTATTATATTTATTTTTCATTCTATTTATTTATTCATTTCTTTTTTTATCATTTTTTTCCACAAGACGACACCACCAATGCATCACACCCCGGACTCCCAAATCTGACCCACGAGATACACCAAAACTGCACTAAATACATCTTCCGCTGTTCGGTAATGTATTCATGTAGGTCTTGTTATTAGATTTTTTTTGGGGGGAAAGGCAAGAATGGTCATGAAAAAAATCATCAAGGGGTGTTGTGTGTCAGCTTCGCATGTCAACAACGGTACGATGACATGCTGTGCAAGGACGTCCTAACAAGAGACCTTTTAGCCCATAGCGATGCATAAATGCGTAAACAAACATTTGATCAAGTAAATACACAAATAGATAAATGAATAGATAAATAAATAAATAACTTAATAAATACATAAATGAATAAATAAAGTCATAGCAATGCATAAATACATAAATAATTGCTTATATACATAAATAACTCAATAAAATACACACACGTGTGTGTATAATATATATATATATATATATATATATATATATATATATATATATATATATATATACTGTATATATATATATATATATATATATATATATATATATATATATATATATATATATATATGGACAAGAAAGCTCATCTGTGTTCCAGCATGTTAAACAATGTAAACATTGTTTAGACTGGAACAAAGCTGAGCTTATTTACAAGTCTAGATGTGAGTTCAGGAGAAAAATGGTTGAATCAACTATAATTGAATACCAGCCCAATATGAACATTTCAAAGGGGCAATGGTCCCTGGACATAATTTCAGGACTTTTCATCACCATCCTATTAAAAAGACATTTGCCTCCTGACTCCACATACGGACTGAGCCGAGGGTATAGACCTCTCCCAATGTTCCCCTTTGTCATGTCAAGGGTACTACTTATGCGCTACTATTCCGTTTTTGTATCTACTGAAAAGGATTGCAGTTTGCAATCGAAATATATAGATTCCCTGTCTCCAGTCCTTTTTACTCCAACAGTGGTTTTCATGTAGTTGACAAATGTGGGATTACATTATTCACCTGTAATTATATATATATATATATATATATATATATATATATATATACATATATATATATATATATATATATATGCAAAGTAGACCACTTGGAAAAAGAAACTAACGAAGCAGAGCGCTTTCGTATATTACTTTGCATAAGTGAACACACGTACTCGTGTTCTTGTTAGCATATATATATATATATATATATATATATATATATATATATATATATATATATATATATATATATATATATATATATATATAGGTAGGGAGACAGGAGAGAGAGAGAAATGGACAAGGCATGTCGATAAATCCTATTGTCACTTCCTCTTCCTCCTCCTCCACATCTTCTCTTCTGCCGTTCTAGCTACAAAGATTTCTTAAGATAAAATCGTGTGGCGGAGTTAGAATGATTCTAAATCGCAATGACGATGAACGTGAAGACAACAAATAACACACCTGAGATAAACGTCCAGCGAATGCGCGAACGAACGAACGAACGTGGCGAGAAGAACGGCATCGTCGACCAAACAAGCAATGTCAAGAGGCTAGACTGAATAATCACCAATAACGGACCACCACGAGGCAACGGCCGAGTAACGGAAGCCGTGAGTAACGGAGGAGTAACGGAATGGTAACGTGTCGTCATCACAGTTCAACTCATACCGTTGCTTGAACAGCTGTTATACTGAACATTACTGTTATCAATTGTTCACGACAGCAGCAGCAGCAGCGGGACGCAAAGCGACTTGACGTCACAGTCGGCCGCGCATGCGCGTTTGAATCCCTCACTCGTAATGTTCCTCAGAAAGCAAGCGACTTTTATCTTTATAAGGCAGTTGTTTAGCTAGTTTGGCAGTTCTAACAACCGTTAGGTTCTTCTAATTACAACTGCAAGGTTAGAAGTCTAAAAACGATGTAAGCTAATATAAAACGACGACTTTCATGTCAGAACTTGAAGACACAGCAACCTGACCCAGGCTATAACTGAACTAAGAAAACGTACATTTCCTTGTTGAGTAGTTCATATATTTTCAACACAAGAACAGTATGAAGGAGACTGCAAGAGACCATAAGGCCTACACTAGGCAGTTCCATGTCCATCACCACCTGTCACCCCCATCCAAAGAAATTATTCTTGTATACAAAAATGGATCTATGAAACGACATCAGCAATGGTATGTATATTCGTATACATTTTTATACATCCGACGGTAGATAATCTGTAAAAAGCAATGAATGACATCCATTTAAGAAATTATTTGCACACCTGTTCAACTTTCAATATCGTGGGAATACACAGTAGACGAATAACCAAGTAGAATGGCAAATCTAAGGGTAGATCATGGTCAAATTAACCTAACCTAACTTAACTTTGATCAACCTAAACAAACCTAACCTAGCCAAACCTAACTTCGATCGACCAAGCCCAGCCTAATTTGATCTATCCTAACTCCGATCAACCTAACTTACTTAATCGAACTCTGATCGACCAAACCTAACTAATCAACCTAACCTAATCTAACCTAGCTCCGTCCGAACTAGGCCATTCAACCTAATTTAACTTAAATCTGATCAAACCACTCTTACCTAACCTAACTCTGATCAATCTAACCTAATCTAATCTAACCCAGCTCGAACTAGAGAGAGAGAGAGAGAGAGAGAGAGAGAGAGAGAGAGAGAGAGAGAGAGAGAGAGAGAGAGAGAGAGAGAGAGAGAGAGAGAGAGAGAGAGAGACAGAGAGAGAGAAATCGTGAAAATTTGACACAAACGCATTCCGGATACTGAACCCAGAAATTATTATTATCATGATGATGATGATGATGATGATGATGATGATGATGATGATGATGATGACGATGATAATAAAATGAAATTTTGAATAAATAAAAATCGTCACCAAATACGTTTTTACTGCTTTCAATCGAATCTCAATATTTGGCACCAACGTCACCCGAGATGACAATGACGTCACCTCATTGCGTCCTAAAGAAGTCACGTGGTTGGTTTCCTTCTTCCCATCAGGGGTCAACCCCTTCGATGTAGTGACGAACATCCGGTTGAAGGGGGGAGGGAGGGAGGGAAGAGGGGAGGGAGGGGAAGGAGGTACTCCATGAGTGGTGACTCCCTCATGTACTCAAACGTTTACAAACTTTGGACGAAAATAATAAAAGAATAAATACAAATAAAAAAACACATTATGACGTCAGAGGCCGAGAGAGAGAGAGAGAGATAAAGACAAAGAGAGAGGGAGGGAGAGGGAGAGGAAGAGAGAGAGAGAGAGAGAGATAAAGACAAAGAGAGAGAAAGAGAAAGACAGAGAGGTTGAGAGATAAAGAGAAAGACAGAGACAGAGAGAGAGGTGGAGAGATTGGGAGAGGGGGAGAGAGAGAGTGAAAGAGAGAAAGGTCGACAGAGAGAATGAGAGAGAGAGAAAGGGCAATAGGAAGATTCAGTCAACTGCTCCTCAGAATAAACAAGAAATAAAGAAAATGACATCGCCTTTGTAATAATAAAGTCTATACGAGTACAAACAAGGCACGTAGCAGCGTTGACGAGGTGCAATAAGGAACATAACTACACACAGCCCGTGAGAGTGACATTTCACAAAAATCTCCCACCGCCACGGCTCCGAGACAAACCAGCGGCGGAGCCTCGTCAGGTCGGCGCCAGATCACCAACACACCCTCCCTCCCTCCCTCCCTCCCTCTCCCTCACTCACTCTCCCTCTCCCCCCTTTTCTTTCTTTCCCCATCCTCCTCCTCCTTCTTTTCCTTCGTCTTCTTTTTCTTCTGAAGTTTTTTTTTTGTTCCCTTCCTCTCGTCCACCCCTAGTGATCACTTCTGTAAAACCTTCAGGATAAGCTGACATATCAACACACACACACACACTTGGAGCTATCAAGTAAAGGCGAAAGCTTGCAAGAGCCTCAACCACCCTCTGGGGGGGGAGGGAGGTAGGGGGAGAGAGAGAGAGAGAGAGAGAGAGAGAGAGAGAGAGAGAGAGAGGGGGGGGAGTATGTGTGTGTTGGCCCCTTCCGGTACAAAGAGGAAGGGGAGATGAAGGAGGAGGGGAGACGGGTGATGAGAAGGAAAAAGGGAATAGGAGGAACAGAAGGAGAAGAGGGTAGAGGAGTAAAAGGAGTAGAAGGAGGAGGAGGAGGAGGAGGAGGAGGAGGAGGAGGAGGCTGTGGAGCTACGGGTGGAGTGGAGTGGAGCAGCAATGGCTGTTCCAGTTGATCACAGTAACCTTGAACATGACCTGTTCAGAGAACTGAACTTCAGGCTGTGGCGGCGGTGCATCGCGGCCGAACAAGAAAAATGAAAGTGACCGCGGCGGCTGCGGCGGCTGCGGCGTCTGGCCGCGAAGAGGTACTTCATTGCTTTTGTTCTGGCGAAAGGCAGACGATTAGGTTCAAGCGTGGGCGAGCGGGCGGGGGTCTCATGATGAAAGTGTCCTGGCCTCTCTCTCTCTCTCTCTCTCTCCCTCTCTCTCTCTT
>NC_134802.1:44700543-44705543 GCF_046742065.1 Oratosquilla oratoria | reverse complement strand
AAGTTGAATAAAAAAAGATTTTTTTTTTTTTTTTAAGATTTTCTGTCTTTTTTTTTTTTTTAACTCCTGGTGTCTTTCAGAACTCTTTTACAAAAATGGCGATCAAGATTCACAAGGTCAATATTTCTTTGTTTGGCGATACACCACCGACCCCGCAAAAAATTATTATTATTATTATTATTATTATTATTATTATTATAATAAACAACTAAAACACTCACATCAGCACGGAGCAGAAATTTAATAAAAGTAAATACTTGGCCAATATCTAAGTACACTCATGACATCAATCCAAAAGTAAGGAGCACACGACAGGAGGCGCTCAGCTGCCCCCTCACTCGTCACCTTTGCCCTCTGTCCGTGGGCAGCCAAGGCAAAGACCTGTTCGTGTGAATACACGAATATACGCTTTGAATTACAAAGCATGACGAGCACACAGGGTACGGGTGAGTATCGGTTATAGCTCAGCGCCTCTTGGCGTAAAACCCTTACCTTGCAGTACGTATGCTGAGCATATACACACATAAGGTAAATGTTTGTGTATTTGTATGTATGTGTGTGAAAGAGAAAGAGGGAGAGAGAGAGAGAGAGGGAGAGAGAGAGAGAGAGAGAAAGAGAGCGTGTGTGTGTGTGTGTGTGTGTGTGTGTGTGTGTGTGTGTATGTGTGTGACAGATAAACAGAGAGTTAAAGACAGAGAGAAGGAGATGGAGAAGGAGAGGGAGGGGAATGGGGGATGGGGAGGGAGAGGAGAGAGTGGGATAGAGAGGAAGAGAGAGAGAGAGAGAGAGAGAGAGAGAGAGAGAGAGAGAGAGAGAGAGAGAGAGAGAGAGAGAGAGAGAGAGGGGGGAGAGAGAGGGAGGGAGAGAGAGAGAGAGAGAGAGAGAGAGAGAGAGAGAGAGAGAGAGAGAGAGAGAGAGAGAGAGAGAGTGTTGAGGGCAAGGCGTCAAGGGGGGGAGGGAGAGGGGGAGGTTACAGACACAGTGGGTCGGGGTTGGGGTTAAGGGGGGGGGGGGTGACCAGGTACGAGGAAGTTAGTAACTGCATCTCAGCGCGCGTGTGTGAACTCAACTTGCGCGGGCGCGTATACGGTAGAGACGAAGAGAGGTGAGGTGAGGTGGGAGGGTGGGTTGGGGGGAGGGTGTGAGTGGGTGGGTGGGGGGTGGGGGGTGACTTCGGCTGGCCCAGTGCCCTTGACCGCCACGTAAGCAGAGTACAGGCTACAGCGTCGGTCCGACGTCGTACGACCTCATAAAACCGCGCTCATGTCTTTTGGCACTTTCTTAGCTAATATCAACCCCTGACGTACAGGGTGGAACTTGTACTTTTAGACCTGTCGCCAGACGATTTTATTCAGTGCTGTTTCTACCCATTCGGTACTTAAGGAGTTAACAAAAGGTTAAGATTCGTCGCAACCTACTACATGACCTGACCTGACCCATAATACATATTCGTACAATGTCCTCCAATTAGCACTACCATCAACCCAAACCAACCGACCAATCAACTAATCAACCAACCGAGATTGACCCCAAGATCTGCCGGTCTCTACCATTCCTTGGACTTTCCACCATCACCACCACAACTACCACCAACCCCTACCACCACGCCATACCACTCCTGTTTATAGCGGTAATACAATTACTACGCCCGTTACTGTTACCATTACCCTCTACGTGGGAAGAGCAATTTCCCTTCATTGTGACTGGACGCCGCAAGAAGGAAAGCGTGGAAGAGGGAATCCAGACAGAAGGTGGAGAATTTGCAAGCGTGACGTGGCACAGTCGCGAGACGATTTTCCATAAGTAATCATCACTATCATTACCACCACTGCTAAAGCTATTACCCCAACCACCACCATCACTGCTAGAGAAATTACCGCCTCACCCACCACCACTACCACCACCAATTCCATTACTACTACCACCACCAATACCTCCATAACTACCGCCGCCACCACCACAATCATCCCACCACTGCCACCATTTGCTCCTCCTCCTCCCCCTCCACTTCTTCCTCATAGCAGGCCTTACATAATAACATCCCCACAATGCAATCATCCCGAAGAAAAAATGAGAAGGAAGAGGAGGAGGGGAAGATGAAGGAGGAGGACGAGGAGGAGGTGGAGGAGGAGGAAGGAGGCGAAGGAGGAGGAGGAGGGAGGCGAAGGAGAAGGAGGAGGAGGGAGGCGAAGGAGAAGGAGGAGGAGGGAGGCGAAGGAGAAGGAGGAGGAGGAGGGAGGCGAAGGAGAAGGAGGAGGAGGGAGGCGAAGGAGAAGGAGGAGGAGGAAGGAGGCGAAGGAGAAGGAGGAGGAGGAAGGAGGCGAAGGAGGAGGAGGAAGGAGGCGAAGGCGAAGGAAGACGAGAATGAGGAGGAGGAGACGAAACAGGAAGAGGACGAGGAGGAGGAAGAGGAGGGGGACGAGGAAGTCACCAAGAAGACCAGTGGACAGAAAATAACTAAGAATGCGCTCGGGGGCGTCTCCACCCCGAAGAACGTCGCGACGGTCACGGCCACCGAGGTACTCGACTTCGCCATCATCGCCATCACCATCATCATCATCATCATCAAATCATCATCATCATTGTCGGCGTCACTGTCACCATCATCATAATCACCATCACATCAACTTCATCATCGTCATCATCACCATCATCACATCATTATCATTGTCACCATCATCATCGTCATGACAATCACCATTATTATCATCATCATCATCATCGCGGCTACGCTCACGACCTGACGCAGCCGAGACGACTGGAGCGACTCGGCTCGCGTCCTCAAGGGGCGGCGACCTGAAGAGGGTCCTCCGTCGAGACGTTGGGCTCTAGTTACTTCGCTGCTGACGAGGCGGAGGCGGAGGAGGAGGAGGAGGTTAATCGGGACAGAATCCGAGCTGTTCCTTCGGAGGAGAAGGAGGAGGAGGGAAAGTCGAAGGGGATGAGGAGGAGGGGAAGAGGGAGGAGGAAGAAATGGTGGGGAGGAAGTGGTGGAGAGGAGGAAGAAGGGGAGGAGGAGAATGAGGAGGAAGAGAAAGAGGAGGAAGGGGAGAAGCAGGAGAAAGGGGAGGAAGAAGGGGAGGAGGAGGAAGGAGAGGAGTAAGAAGGGGAGGAGGAGGATGAAGGGGAGGAGGTGAAGAAGAAGGAGGAGGAGGAGGAGGAGGGGGAGAAGCAGGAGAAAGGAGAGGAGGAAGAGGAGGAAGGGGAGGAGGAGGAAGGGGAGGAGAAGGAGGAAGAGGGAGAGGAAGAGAAGGAAGGGGAGGAGGAGGAGGAGGAGGAGGAGTAGGAGCAGGAGGAGGAGGAAGAGGAGGAGGAGGGAGACCAGAAGAGAGGAACTTTTCATTCTTCCCCAAAGAAGAGTTAACGCATGGCTGACTTGATCCGAAACGTGTGAGAAAGTGTCTGGGAGGAGGCAAGGAGGAAACGGAGGTGAAACCGCTACTTGGTGGCGGAGGCGGAGGCGGAGATGGACTGGCGGGCGGCAAGGGGGGAGGAGGAGGAGGGAGAAAGTGGTCAAAAGCAGGTTTTCAAAAAAAGAAAGAAAAAAAGTGAAGCAACCCCAATGGGCCTTCGATGGATTTCAGGAGATTCTGATGTTCATGAGTGTACGAGAGAGAGAGAGAGAGAGAGAGAGAGAGAGAGAGAGAGAGAGAGAGAGAGAGAGAGAGAGAGAGAGAGAGAGAGAGAGAGAGAGAGAGAGAGAGAGAGAGAGAGAGAGAGAGAGAGAGAGAGAGAGAGAGAGAGAGAGAGAGAGAGAGAGAGAGAGAGAGAGAGAGAGAGAGAGAGAGAGAGAGAGAGAGAGAGAGAGAGAGAGTTCAGAGTTAGGCCCCCGGGCCTTAACAGTACCTCGACTGAGGCCCATTGAAACCCGAGGTTATCCCCTGACCTGAATAAAATCGTCTGACGCGTAGAGCTACATGCTGGCGTTACAATATGAAGGGGATTACCAAAAGGGTGAAACTGAGGGCGAGGAGCTTACACCAGGAGACACTCAATAGCTGCAGGGCCGAAACGTCCGGGGCATCTTTGCCCTGTTATGTGCTTCGGGGACTGTTGGAGCAGGGAACAGCCACTTCTGGGACTCAGACAGGGGTGCGGGATTCGAACCCAGAATTAAGCGAGTCCGAGACCAGCATGCTTCCGATTACGCCGCCAGCGCACACGGTGCTCTAAAGGAAGAATACAGTTGCCTGCAATTCTAAGTGCAGGATACCTTAGAGGGGAATATGGAAGTTGTAGAGCCTCAGGTTGTAAATTTACGACCTAAAAGAACACTTTACGATCTCGTAAGAGGTCGCATTACTGATGCCATATGTAAAGCTATGTATTTGTTAATTTTTGAGGAAAAAATATATTGGTGAACAATTGTCCTATTTCTCACTTGTCTGGTGGGCAAATGTCCGGTGATAATTGTCGGCAAATACGAATGCTACAGCCTTGGCCAAAGACGCAAAGAACTGTAGTAGTTACAAATGAAACCAGCTGGACACGGTGCTTTGTGCCAGGTCACAGTCCCGCTAAGACAAACATCATCTCGGAGGTTGCAAGTCACCCCCCCTCCCCCAAATCCCCCCACCTACCCCTCATCCCCCACCCTTGCAACCCTCATGAGAGAGAGAATTAATTAGTAATGCCAAGGCGCAAAAGTTTCACGGGAATGGTGGGAGGGAGGGAAGGAGGGAGGGAGGGAAGAAGGAAAGGAGGGTGATAGGGAGGGAGGGTGAGAGAAAGAGAGGGAGAGAGGGAGGGGAGGAGAGAGGGAGGGGAGGAGGGAGGGAAAATTAGATGTTTGGAGGGAGGGTGAGAGGAAGAAGGGAAGGAGGGTGATAGGGAGGGAGGGTGAGAGGAAGAGAGGGAGAGAGGGAGGGAAGATTAGATGTTTGGAAGGCGAGGAAGAGGAAACGGGAGTGTGTGAATGAGGTACGAAGGTAAGGAGGGAAGGAGAGAGAGGGAAGGAGGAGGAATGGGATAACATTCAAGAGAAGTAGTAATTGAATACA
>NC_134802.1:44693043-44695543 GCF_046742065.1 Oratosquilla oratoria | reverse complement strand
GAGAGAGAGAGAGAGAGAGAGAGAGAGAGAGAGAGAGAGAGAGAGAGAGAAGATTCAGCTAAGATGACACGCCCCACTCCTTTCTGAGCTGACAACTCTAACCATCATCTCAACACACGACGAATCTCAATCCACCCGATCTGCCTCTCAAAACGAACTTTAAATACTTTCTTCTTGCTATCGTCAGCCGATTTTATTCAGCTTAGAGAAGACCCTTGGACGACGAATTAAAACACGGTTGGGAGAGGTTGAGGTGAGGTTGAGGTGAGGTTGAGGGAGGTGTTATGGAGTATAATGGAGGAGGTGGAGGTGGGAAAGATGGTGTTGCCAGGCAGACCATTTTATTGGACCCTAACAGGTGCGACCTCTCTCTCCCTCTCTCATAGCTTCCTCTCTCAATCGTTTTCACTCTCTAGCTCACTCTCACTTTGATATTTTTCTGCCATGCCTCTCATCTTCCCACCACTTACATTATATATATATATATATATATATATATATATATATATATATATATATATATATATATATATATTTTTTTTTTTTTTTTTTTTTCCTTAAGGATATTCTGGACAAATAGATTAAAGCGCTCGGTACTTTATATTTCTAGTTTTATTTCCCCACTGGAATCTTGATTATCTTAGAATCACCACTCAATTGATTACTGCTACACATACACCTGCACACGCACACACACACACACACACACAAACAAACACACACACACACACGTGATCCAAGACCATGGTGAATCACACACACACAAACACACACACACACACATAAAAGGAATTATGTAAATATAACACACACACACATAAACACTGACACACACAAACTCCACACACACGCGCACACACACACACACACACACACACACACACACACACATACACACACACACATAAAGGCAATTTTGTAACTATAACACACATACATAAACACTGACACACACACCACACACAGACACACACACACACACACACACACACACACACACACACACAAACGCAATTATATAAATATAACACACACAATTATATAAATATCTACACACGGATAAACACGGACATACAAACACACACAGAGCATAATCAATTAGACGTCTTAACGACCAATGACATTAGCAGTAACGACCCAAGTGGACCACAACAGCCAGGCAACCGTTACAATGGCCAAGCAGGCGTGGGAGCAGCAGAGGCAGCAGATGATGCAGCAGCACAGACAGCAGATGATGTAGGAGAGGCAGCAGATGATACAGCAGAGGCAGCAGATGATGCAGCAGATGAAGCAGCAGCAGAGGCAGCAGATGATGAAGCAGCACAGGCAGCAGATGATGCAGCAGCACAGGCAGCAGATGATGAAGCAGCACAGGCAGCAGATGATGCAGCAGAGGCAGCAGATGCAGCAGCAGAGGCAGCAGATGAGTTGTGATGCGCATAATTGCAATACATAAAAAAAAAATTGTGGCTTTCATACCACCTGGAGAGAGAGGGAGGAAGGGGGAGGAGGAAAATGAGAATGAGGAGGAAGAGGAGGAGGAACAGTAGGGGGAGGAGGGCGTGAAGGAGGACGAGGAGGAAGAAGGGAGCGAGGAGGAGGAGGAGAAGAAAGAGAAAGGGATGAGGGAGAGAGGGATGAGGAAGGGATGGGGAAAGAGTAGTAGTACTAGTAGTAGTAGTAGTAGTAGTAGGATGAGGAGGAGGACGAAGAGGAGGAGGAAGGCGAAGAGGAAGAAAGGGAAGAGGAGATAGGGGCTAAGGAGGAAGGAGGAGGAGGAGAGGGAGGAAGGAAAGCAAGAGGAAGAGAGGGAAGAGGAGGAAAGGGAAGAAGAGGAAAGGGAAGAGGACGAAAGGGAAGAAGAAGAAAGGGAAGAGGAGGAAAGGGAATAGGAGGAAGGAGAAGAGGAGGAAAGGGAAGAGGAGGAAGGGGAAGAGGAGGAAGGGGAAGAGGAGGAAAGGGAAGATGAGGAAAGGGAAGAGGAGGAAGGGGAAAAGGAGGGAGGAGGAGCAGTGGAGGGGAGGAGGAGGAGGGGGACTGGAGAGGAGGAGGAGGATGGTAAGGAGGAGGGGAGGAGGAGGAGGAGGATGGTAAGGAGGAGGGGAAGAGGAGGAGGGGAAGAGGAGGAGGAGGAGGAGGAGGAGGAGGAGGAGGAGGGGGAGGAAGAGACGAAAGCAGACAAGGAGATGGAACCCGATAAGAGTCGCCACCGTTATCTGCAGCGAAACAGCCACGCCCCCTTGACTTCCTGACCAATCGCTGCAGCCTCATTTACATACGTCACAGACCCCTTCTCATGTCACACGCCAATCTAAAGCGAATGCGACTGATTGGTCAAGATGGAATGGAGGCGTGTCTTGTTTCGCCTAGAGACCTGGTTACTATTACAATGTAAAAAAGAATTCCCCGATATACGAACTATTACCCCGGTATACGAACTATTACCCCGGTATACGAACTATTACCTCGGTGTACGAACTATTACCCCGGTATACAAACT
>NC_134802.1:44680543-44688043 GCF_046742065.1 Oratosquilla oratoria | reverse complement strand
AAATTCAACATAACAGAATAGAAATTAAAAAAGGACGATAAAGAAGAGGAGAAAACGCTGGAACTAAAAGAAGAGAAAGAAGGACGAAGATGATTTAGTAAAAAAAAAAAAAAAAAAAAAAAAAAAAAAGGAATGGTGTTCCTCTTCGCTACCGCCAGGCGATTTTATTCACCTGAAGGAGGAAACTAATACAGACCCAACGGGTTTCAGGGTCCATTTCCGGTATCACAATTAAATATTTTATTCTGGCTCAAAGTAACCCAGCTGAGCACCAACGCCACCTTTTGACACAACTTAAAACTGTATGTACGCTAGAATCTAAAGTTCGTCGACAACCCTGTTATCCCGACCTGTTCATAGATGGCGCCATACTCGATGTATTCTTACCATTTGCAAAACGTAGCAAATTCATTCATAAAATTAAATCCTGAAATATATATATATATACATATAGATATATATATAGATATACATATAGATATACATATAGATATACATAAAGATATACATAAAGATATACATACATGCATATATATATATATATATATATATATATATATATATATACACACACATATATATCAAGTGAAAACTACAGTTGGAACAACAACAAAATTCAATTCTTTTTTCTTTTTTCCTCCAACTGTGGTTTTCACGTGATCGACTAATGTGGTACATTTTTCATTATTATATATATATATATATATATATATATATATATTATATATATATATATTACATATATGTATATATAAAATGACCCACTTTCGGAGAAGAATAGGCGAAAGTAAAGACATCCGTATTTTTCGATCACTATCCGTGATCCTCTTCAGCAGATAATGATGATATACGGATCTCTTTATTTTCACCTATTCTTCTCCGAAAGTGGGTCATTAGTATAATTTTACCAATGTGCTACGACATTACTTTGTGATATATATATTGCCTTCTGCTATTATAATTGAACTTATCAAATTATGCGTAAAAAATTGTAAGTTTGAATTTAACGGTAATTTTTATTCCCAGAAATTTGGAATGGCTATGGGGAATCCCCTCTCGCCTGTTTTAAGCAACATTTACATGGAATTTTTTGAAAAAGAACTATTGTGTGAAATTTTGCCATCTAATGCGATATGGTATAGATATGTAGATGATGTTCTTTGCCTGTGGCCATGTACTGAAGACCTGGATGCTTTTCTACAATCTCTGAATAATTTAGTTCCCTCCATTAATTTTACTGTAGAACTAGAAAATAATAACAAATTGCCCTTTTTAGATTGCCTTATCCACAGAGAAGGTTATGACTTTAAATTTAGCATTTATAGAAAACCGACTAATGTGTTTTCTTATATTCATTATTACTCTGAACACCAAGATAAAGTAAAAAAATCTGTATTTTCTTCTATGTTCTTACGTGCCTTGCGGATATGCAGCCCTGAATTCATTGATGAGGAATTTGAGTCTATTGTTAACCTAGGTTTAGGATTAAAGTACCCTAGAACATTTTTAGATAACGCTCTCTCTTTGGCGAAAAAAACTTTTCATAGGAATCAACCCCCTCCCCTTTTTGACATTAAGAATCTTTTAGTATTACCTTACAATAACAATCTTTCTCAAGTTCCTCATCTACTTAAAACATGGAATGTTAAAGTAGTGTTTAATAACCCATGCACTTTTAAGAAATTAATAATAAAAAATTCTCCCGCTGATTCTGATGGTTGCATATACAAAATCCCTTGCAGAGATTGTGAAAAGTATTACATTGGACAAACGGGCAAAGAACTATCAACTAGAATTAAACAACATAAATATAGTGTTAGAACAGCACAAGAATCCAATGCTCTATTTGTTCACATGAAAGACTTCAATCATTGTATTAATTGGACTAATGCTTCCTCTATCATTTCTTGTAATTCATTTGTCAATAGAAACATAATAGAAAGTAGTATGATAAAAAATTCTGAAGGTTCTACTCTTAATATCAGTAATGGCATTTATAAATTAGATAAATTCATCATTAACAAAATTTGTAATCAGGTTGTATGTGATCAAAATTAATTTGGTGAATTGTGCTGTTCTCTAGATTTCTTTTTCTTTGATGACTTTGTGTACCAAGACTTATTCTTTTTTTCATGTGTGACTTTTTGTCCTTCACCGGTTCCTTTCCTAGTGTAATATTTCGTGTCATCTTGTGCTATGCCAGTTCCTTTCCTAGTGTTTAATTTTGTGACATCTCACACCTTGCCTGTTCCTTTCCTAGTGTATAATCTTGTTATTTTTAAACCTCTTTGTAATACAACTTTTTCTGTATTCCCCTGAAGATGTGAATTACACGAAAGCGCTTGGGATATACTGTTTTTCTTCCGATTTCCCTAGTGGTTACCAGCAAAAAATATATATATATATATATATAGAGAGAGAGAGAGAGAGAGAGAGAGAGAGAGAGTATCTCTGGTGGCTAACTGGAAGTGTGCTGGTTTCGTACTCACTCAATTGTGGGTTCGAATCCCGCACTTCCCTCCGATTTTCTGGCAGTGACTATTATTTGCCTCAACAGTCCAAACGCATTGGGCAAATGTGACGGCTTCGGCCGCAGCTATGCGCCTCCTGGTGCAGACTCCTCACCTACATATATATATATATATATATATATATATATATATATATATATTTATATATATATATATATATATATATATACTGTCGGAAAAAGTCGGAAAAAGAAGACACTAATGTCCGACTGTGGGATAAAAAGTTTATTTTATCAATGTGCTACGACATTACTTTATAGTGTGTATATGTATATATATATATATATATATATATATATATATATATATATATATATATATACATCTACATATATGCATCACCATTACCTACTAAAAAGCCCAAAACAATGTCGGCAAACTTTAGAACAACTCTGTACCAGGTCAACAGACTCCTGACACACAGAGACCAAAAGAAACCCAGCCCCCCCCCCAGCCCCACCCCCTCATCCTCCACTTCTCGGGGCCCAGGCCAATAAAATCAATAATTAATTAAATGTGGGGACGTGGGCCCCGCTGTGCAACGAATCACGTGACCTGACGACCCCCCATCCCCAACGTTATAATTCCCTCCATGTAATAAGCAAACCTTCAAAATGGTCGATGCTAGGCTGGGTCAGGTCAGGTCATGTTAAGGTAAGGTAAGTGAGGGTAGGTGAGGGTAGGTTAGGTTTGGTTTGGTTAGATAAGTTTAGGTTTTGTTGGTTTTAATTTATTTTTGGTTTTGTTAGGTAGAGTTTTGTTAGGTTAGGTTTAGTTAGATTTCGTAAGGTGTTTAGGTATGGTTTGGCTAGATTAGGTTGGGTTAGAAAATGTTAAGTTAAGTTAGGGTAGGGTTGGTTAGTTTGTGCTTCTTTACATTTTGTTAAACTAGGCCATATTTGGTTACATTAGATTAGGTTAGTTTAGGTAAGGTAAGGTAAGGTAAGGTAAGGTTAGGTAAGATAAGGTTAGCTTGTGTAAGGTAAGGTACGTTGATGTATGGTTAGGTAAGGTTAGGTTAGGTTAGGTTAGGTAAGGTTTGATATGGTTAGATTAGATTAGGTTAGATTATATCATGTCAAGTTAGGTAAGGTAAGGTTAGGTTAGGTAAGGTAAGGTTAATTACCATGCCCTCACCACGATATTTGGAAAAGTAGTGTACATTTAGCTTCCTAAAACACAACAACCACTGTAGTACATAGAACTGAAGCCACAAAAGATAGCAAAGCTTTGAAGAAATCATTTCCCATATGTAAAGCTACTCCCACTTCTAATCACATCTTGTTTGGTGTTAGAAGCTTATAGCTTTACATTATATATATTTTTTTTATAAAACAAGTTTAATGAGGAATGATAGGATTTGTTCATATCGTAGATACACAAAATAAACCAACATGCTTGCATTTGATATTTTAATAATACACCAACGACTGTAGTACTTAGTAAGGCCATGGAAAAGGATATGTAAAAAAAGCCAACCAATAAATCAATCAATCGATAATGTAAGGTCTGAGGTCATTCCCCGTCTACTCTCACTCTTGTTATCTTACACACACACACACACACACACACACACACACACACACACACACACTCGTGGCACAGTGGTAGAGTTTCCGGCTGCCACTAAGGCTTCGAATCCCACCCAGGGCTGAAATAATTTCAGTAACATTGCGCTGCGAGTCGTTACTCCAACTCTCGTGGGCGGGGAGTTGGGTGTGTGCGTGTAAGGTCACATCATTACCCATAGATCGGTCATATATGAGCTCTGAGCTCTCTTCCGAGAGGGAAATAACTGTCGATCACGAGTCCAGCACGTGATCCAAGACCATGGTGAATCACAGACACACACGTATAACTACTATCGACCATTTAGGATTTTGTGGCATGGAATTTAATGAACCATGCCCTTGGTTCAACTCGCTGGCGGGGCGGCAGGTTTCGAACTGCCGAGTCGATTGCTTTCCCTCACCTCACCGTCCTTTCACTGTTCAGAACAACTCACAGCATTTGCCCCATTTGAAGGATTGACTGACCATTTCAAAGACTGACTGACAAATTAATGAATTGACTGAAAAGGGATAGGGGGGGCATTCTGATCAGTTGTGTGACCGAACTCCAGCCTACGGGGGTCTCGGTCGGTTAAAATGACCTTCAGACCTATTTTTGCCCCCTTGGTGACCTTCGAAATGATGAGCAATATGTGAGACAATTGCCCTTGGAACGACCCTCAGGGGATAGACCTTCCCGATGTGCGGGCGGTCCTGCATTGATCGCAAAGCGTGCAATAATAACTGTTTTTTACAAAAAATAAATAAATGAATAAATAGTTATATAAATAAAAATAAACAAATAATAATAATAAATAAAAATATAATAAAAACGAATAATATAAGTGAAGATTAATTAATAAATCTAAATAAAATAAATCAATACAAAAAACGTTTACCAATAAAGTTAACTAATGTATATAAAACATATATAAAAACGCATGTGTAAGTAAATGTAGAACTACGAAGTTCAGTTATGGGGGCAGGTTCGAGTGTCCGCAGTGATACCATTAAAAAAAAAAAAAAAAAAAAAAAATCGATAATGCTCCCATACAGTATTTTGGCTTTAGAAACGAACTTAACAGCGCGCCTTCAGCAAGGGGATACAATCGGCCTCGAATATAAAGAAATCACGCAGCAAGCTTCCGATTACGCCATCGAAGTATTATATAGCCAAAAAAGAAAAAAAAAAAAAACGCACAACGGGCTTCAACATAATGACGAACTTTATCGACTTGATTCTGGCTTTATGCCATTTGATTATATTTGTGTGACGACAGCCTCTTTACTCGACTCGTACGTCTCTTCTGCCTGGCGCCAGGCGATTTTATTCATCTTATACATAAACGATATAAAAGTAATTCTATGTAATATAAGGTCATACGTATATGACACGAGACCACAATGTATCCTTTTCACAGCTGAATAAAATCATCTGGCGTCAGATAAATTAAATACTATCGACCCAAGATAGGTCAAAATTCCCTTCACGTTTACCCTTGACCCCAGTGTAACACTCACGGACGAAAAAAAAAATAAATAAATAAATAAATAAATAAATAAATAAATAAAATAAAATAAAAAAGAGAGAGGGAGAGAGAGAGAGAATAGATTTCATTCTGGTTAACCCCAAGTGATTCTATCAGGCTTTACAGGATCCACCCCCTTTCTGCAAGGTCACTGTACGCGTACAGTGCGGCCTAGCCTCGTACCCCGATGGCGTCGAGTCCCCCCCCCCTCTCCACTTCCTCCCGGTCTCCCCCCTCACCCACCTGCTCCACCGTATCATTATCCGTTCTTTATAACCCAAGCTAGTCAACCCAGAGGGTGAAACTGGGTGGCGGATGACCGCATCCAACCCGAGCTCTATTTTTAGCCAATTCAGGGAGGTCCTGCCTGAAACTGAACAAAATCCACAGACACAACGTATATATATATATATATATATATATATATATATATATATATATATATATATATATATATGTATTCTCTTCCTCCAAACGATCATATAAATTAGACAAGAACCCGAGTGGAAAAACACACAAACTGGTGCACAAGAAGAGGAGGAGGAGGAGGAATTGCTCCTCGACCCTACCTTGCTATGGAGCACACCTTACACTCAAAAAAAAAAAAAAAAAAAAAAAATCCAGCCAGATCGTTTACTCACGACAAACTACAATGGGAATGCCTCTCTGCAACGGGAGACGTAAGAGGTCCAGTAGTCCAGTTTCCAGTTTCAGTATTAACCGCTCTCCTCTCCCTAAAACTTTCAGCCAGTGACACAAAAACTGACCCACACTGACACAACAGAGACAACTGCCCAATGTTTCATCCTAGAGATATCTGTGATTCCGATGATCGTTGCCAGCCACTACGGGGCTGCGGGTTTCAGACTTTTTCTACGACCACAGTCAGTCCAACACTCTCGACATAGCATACTCCTCACCTTACAAACAACCTTACCAAACCGAATTAAAAAGCCACACACATCCTTAAAAAAAAAAAAAAAAAAAAAAAAAAAAAAAAAAACGTAGGATGCATCGCTCCCTTCGGGGCTAGACACGTCCCGCAAAGGACCACTAAGACCAAAGTCTACTTCATTTATTTATTTATTTATTTATTGCGCGTGCGTGGTGGGAGGTTGATTCGAAGAGAAAAATAAGGAGGGAGAGGGAGAAAGAGAGAAAGAGAGATAGAAAGGGAAGGAGGAGAGAGAGACAGAGAGAGAGAGAGAGAGAGAGAGAGAGAGAGAGAGAGATGGGGGAGGGAGGGAGATGGAAGGAGGAGAAGGGGAAAGGGAGGGCGAGAGTGAGAGAAGGAAGGAGGGGAAGGGTTGAGAGAGAGAGAGAGAGAGTGAGAGGGGGGAGGGAGGGAGATGGAAGGAGGAGAAGGGGAAAGGGAGAGCGAGAGTGAGAGAGGGAAGGAGGGGAAGGGTTGCGAGAGAGAGAGAGAGAGAGAGAGAGAGAGAGAGAGAGAGAGAGAGAGAGAGAGAGAGAGAGAGAGAGAGGAGGGAGATGGAAGGAGGAGAAGGGGAAAGGGAGAGCGAGAGTGAGAGAGGGAAGGAGGGGAAGGGTTGAGAGAGAGAGAGAGAGAGAGAGAGAGAGAGAGAGAGAGAGAGAGAGAGAGAGAGAGAGAGAGACCCCAAGCCGGTCTCGCACGAGGACAGGCTCAGGGTTGAGTCCTGAGACTTGTTGAGTCACATACTTGCACGTTCAACGAATTGACAGGTACAGGTTACCTACACACACACACACACACACACACACACACACACACACACACACACACACAGCTCGACGGCGCAGTGGTACCGTTCGCAACAGCTAATCTAGAAGTCAGAGTTCGATTCCCGCCCAGGGCTGAAATAATGTCAACATCGCTGCACTGCGAGCAGGCACTCCAACTCTGGTGGGCAA
>NC_134802.1:44660543-44675543 GCF_046742065.1 Oratosquilla oratoria | reverse complement strand
CACACATACATACATATATGCACACATACATACGAAGATTTCTGTTACGCCGATAACGCTGTTCATGCTGATGCAACCCCGTACGAGGTACACACAGGTAGTACACACACACACACGCATACACACATACACACACACACACACACACACACACACACACACACACACACACACACGAGGATTCCTGTCATTATGAGATTTTTTATTTAGGGAAACTCGACTATGAACACCACCATCAACCACCACCATGTCGATTGCCCCCTTCTGTGCATGGCAGTACTTTCACTTTTAGCCCTGCTGCCGCCAGGTGATTTTATTCACGGAGATGGTGATGAATAGATTCAATGAGGATGTAATGATTCTTTGAGTGGAGATGAATCTCCTGTCATAAAGGGAATGCTACGCGCCTCTGTTCCGTTGGGGTGTCACGAAAGTGTATTATGATCAATCGTAATTACTCGAGTTCGATCACACACACACACACACACACACACACACACACACACACACACACACACACACACACTTGCCCTGGCTATCTGAGCACAAGGGGCAAGGGTAGAGGTTCGATTGCAGCTAAACTCCTCCAGGCGTGTGCTCCTCGCCTTTCGACACCTCGGGTGAAAAATAAATAAATAAATAAAATAAAATCATAAATGAATAAATGCATGAATGAATAAATCAATCAATCGATCGATCGATAAAATAAAAACAAACACATAAATTAATAAATGAACAAACAAGCAGATGAATAAATAATACAAAATAAATCAATAAAAAATAAAAACAAATTAATGAATAATACAAAATTAATAAAAAAAACAAATAAAAACATAAACACATAGATAAATTAATATATTGATAAATAAATAAATGAATTAATTAATTAATAAATAAAACGAGATTATAATTTTTTTCCCGCCAGCGAGAGGAACTTGCTCGCTCCTGACGGCGAAGGCGAAGGCGGAGGTGACAACGAGTTTGTCCTCAACCCGAAGTCACTAACCTCTACACCAGCCAGTTGGATGCTTCCACTCTCGTGTCCTCTCCTCCTCCTCCTCCTCTTCCTCCTCCTCCTACTCATTCTCCTCCTCCTACTCCTCCTCGTCCTCCATCTTCTCCTCCTCTTCCTTCACCTCCTCACTCTGCTATCTCTGGTCTACTCCTTCTACCTCTGTTCCTTTTTCTTCTTCTTCTTCTTCTTCTCCTCCTCCTCCTTTACCTCTGTTCCTTCTTCTTCTTCTTCTTCTTCTTCTTCTTCTTCTTCTTCTTCTTCTTCTTCTTCTTCTCCTCCTCCTTCCCCTCTTCCTCCTCCTTCACCTCCTCACCCTACTATCCCTAGTCTCCTCCTCCTCCTCCTTCTTCTTCTTTTTCTTCTCCTCCTCCTCTACCTCTGTTCCTTCTTCTTCTTCTTCTTCTTCTTCTTCTTCTTCTTCTTCTTCTTCTTCTTCTTCTTCTTCTCCTCCTCCTTCCCCTCTTCCTCCTCCTTCACCTCCTCCTTCACCTCCTCACCCTACTATCCCTAGTCTCCTCCTCCTCCTCCTTCTTCTTCTTTTTCTTCTCCTCCTCCTCTACCTCTGTTCCTTCTTCTTCTTCTTCTTCTTCTTCTTCTTCTTCTCCTCCTCCTTCCCCTCTTCCTCCTCCTTCACCTCCTTCTTCACCTCCTCACCCTACTATCCCTAGTCTGCTCCTCCTCCTCCTCCTTCTTCTTCTCCTTCTTCATCTTCTTCTTCTTCTTCTCCTCCTCCTTCTTCTTCTTCTCCTCCTATTCCACCTGCTTCTTCTATTCCTTCTCCCCTCTTCCAGCTTCTACTCCTCTCCCTCCTCTTCTCCTGATCTTCACCTTCCTCTTACTCCTCCTCTTCTTCCTCATTTCCTCTATTTACTACTGCATCTCCTCCATCTCCCACCCTCCTCCTCCTCCTTCACCTCTTCTTGCTTCTTCTACTGCTGCTGCTACTACTCTCAACACCTCTTCCTCCTCCTCCTCCTCCTCCTCCTCCTCCTCTTGCTTCTTCACCTCTTCTTGCTTCTCCTGCTGTCTCTTCTGCAAATGCTTCTTCTCCTTCCTCTGACTCTTCTCCTTCCTTTTCCTCCTCTTCCTCTTCTTCTTCTTCTTTCTTTTCCTCTTCTTCCTCTTCTTCTTCTTCTTCTTCTTCTTCTTCTTCTTCTCCTCCTCCTCCTCCTCCTTCACTTGTCTATTTGCCTTCGTGGTGGGCGTGGCGCCGGCCGGCCGGCCGGCCGCTCCCTATGCCGCCAGAGTCTGTCCATCCCAACTTGGCGAAATTTGATTTTACTAATTCCACCGAACATCTGGAAATCCATCTCCAGTTTCTCGTTATTTCTAAAACAATTTTTGATCATTTAAAAGTGTCTTCTTCATGTGTGCGCATTCGCTTAGTTGTAGGTTCGAATCCCGTACTCCATGTGTGTGGCGGTGACGTCATCGGAAGCGTGATGGTCTCGCATTCGCTCAGTTGTGGGTTCGAATCCCGCACTTCACGTGTTGGTGACGTCATCGGAAGCGTGTTGGTCTCGCATTTGCTCAGTTGTGGGTTTGAATCCCGCACTTATTAATGTGTGTGCTGATGACGTCATCGGAAGCGTGTTATTCTCACATTCGCCTAATTGTGGGTTCGAATCCCGCACTTATGAATGTGCTGGTGACGTCATCGGAAGCGTGTTGGTCTCGCATTCGCTTAGTAGTGGGTTCGAATCCCGCACTCCTCTCCGATTCCCAATATGCAGTGACTGTTACCTGCTCTAATAGTCCCAAAAGCATATAGGACAAAGTTGACGGCTTCGGCCGCAGCTAACCGGCGCCTCCTGGCGTAGGCTCCTCATCACGTTCATCATGTCAATGCGAGTTTCACTATCAATTGTTTTTTTTTCATCTATAAATCTCAATTAATTTGAAGCAAAATATTTTGCCACTAAATTCATCAAAATAAAGAAATAATAATTCACCCGTTGAATTAACAGTCTCAATGAAACACACACATTATCATAAATAATAAGAATATAAATTGGAAAACCGCATTCCAATAAAAGTTGATATCTATAAAACATTGTATCAACTTGGTTAGGGAAGAAATATTCGCCCTATTTGATAGGAACAATATTACGTACAAGCATTACATGTATATATGTGTATGTATATATATATATATATATATATATATATATATATATATATATATATATATATATATATATATGAGCTACACACACATGCAAAACGCGCTAAAAAAAAAATCGCAGTTATGAATGCTCCTAGTCTCTAGCATAATGGAAACCCAGGGGGAGACGGACCTCTCTGTCGTCCCTCCAATACCTTCACCGGTCATACACGACTAAAACACGGTCCCGACGTGCTCAAGTCGGAAAAGTAACAAGTAAACAAATATAAATGAATAAACACATAACCAAACAAACAAATTAATCGGTCAATCTAACAAAACAAATAAACAAATAAAAGAATGAACAGATAAATGAATGAATAAATGCATAAATAAACTAATATATTATTAGTAAAAGATAGAAATAGTCTTGGCATATTATGCTGGATGCGGCCAAGTGATTTTATTCACATATGCGAGATCCCTCATTCGGCCACCCTACCAGGCCATTTAGTTCAGTTAACTGAGTACCCCACTGGTTAGGATTCCGTGGACATCATTCAGAAATAAAATCTTATAAAGAATCCTGAACAAGATTACATATTACACACACACACACACACACACACACAGATATATATATATATATGTGTATGCTTGTGTGTGTGTGTGTGTGTGTCTGTGTGTGTGTGTGTGTGTGTGTATGTGTACGCATACACACGCGTACATGTGCACATCTACACATGTGCGTATGTGTGTGCGTATCGTGTGCACATGCGTGCGTTTGCGCATATGTATGTGCATGCATATTTCTCTTCGCAAAGACAGGTGCCACGGACAATGTTCCGTATTCTGGCACCGTCGGATGACAACAAGACAGTACACAGGCACCCGCCGGGGCAGACTAGGTCACACAGATGCGCTCGTCTTCTAACTTGACACAAGCACGCGAAAGCCAAACACCTGTCCGGACCCTTGGTCAATGGCGTTAGCGATTTATTGACGGCGATCCTTTCTCTGATGGACAAAGGCATGCGCATAAATGTGCCCATAAAACGTATAATGAATACAGCACAGCACCACACACGAGGAGAAGAAACGTGAATCCCGTCCCAAGCCGAATCACCCGCGAGGAATACCCTGCATACCTTCGATGTGGTTGTACCGTAGACGTACAAATACAGAGTGAATTTATGTGTGTGTGTGTGTGTGTGTGTGTGTGTGTGTGTGTGTGTGCGTGTGTGTGTGTGTGTGTGTGTTTGTGTGTGTGTTATTCACCAAGGTCTTCGTGATGCGTTACACACCCAACTCCTTGCCCATGAGAGCTGGGGTGCCGGTTCGCAGTGCAGTGATGCTGAAATAATTTCAGTCCTGGGCGGGAATCGATCTTGGACCACTGGATCAGCGGTTGCAGACGGTACCAATGCGCCGTGGAGCCACGTGTGCGTGCGTGCGTGTGTGTGTGTGTGTGTGTGTGTGTGTGTGTGTGTGTGTGGAGACTTTTTCTGGTTATCAGCATACGATTTAATTCAGATGTGGTGGGAGAGGGAGAGGGAGAGGGAGAGGGAGAGGAAGGAGGAGAGGGAAAGGGGAAGAAGGTGAGAGAGGGAGAGAGGAAGAAGGGGAGAGGGGAGAGGGGGAGAGGGGAGAGGGGGAGAGGGGGTGAGGGGGAGAGGAAGAGGGGAAGGATTCTTTGCCTAGACCAACAGAGCCACAAACTTCTCATCTTTCTTGTAGACACTATGACCAACAAAACCATTTACCCAATCCGGAACAGACACAACAGAAAACGGGTATTTGGGAAATATGTCCGCCCGCTTGCCCAGGGGGGGCAAGTTCCCATCATCTGCACACGCAAGATTCAACACATGTCTAGATGGACGAGGAATGGCCAAAGACGCTACTGCTAAGACATCTAAGAAAATATCTTTAATATCTTCTAAAAGCTGAGATTTTCCTAGACATGCATGAATGTCTATATAACACTGTTGAGTGATTTTAATCAATAATGTGTACTTTTCCCTACAATCGTAATGTCTTAATTTTGTGTATGAAAATATACGAATTTAAAATCATCCTACATATGTGATTTTTTGGTAATATATATATATATATATATATATATATATATATATATATATATATATATATATATATACATATCAAACTCATCCTCTTTACCTGTCCTATTCGATGTACATATATTATATATATATATATATATATATATATATATATATATATATATATATATATATATATATATATATACACAATGAAAGAATAACAAAATAAATAGATAATCAAATAAATAATGAAATGTACAAGCGAATAAATAAACAAATAAATATTCAAATAAACATACGAATAAATAATCAGAAAAATACATAATACAATCAAATAAACACATGACTAAATACACGAACAAATACATAAATAAATGATAAAACAAGGACGAAAAATACACGAACAAATAAATAATATAAATAAAAACTGATTCAATGATTCCCAATGCCTCCAGGCAACTCCATTCAGCGGAGGGATAACAATTCCACCCACCCTGGCAGGCGGTCGATTCCAATCAGCTGAAAGGGAACCCTTCCCGCAGTCATGGGGAGGGGGGTGCCGAATTTTCTTACACACACACAATATAAACATACCCACACACACACACACACAATATCTATCTACTGTATCTATCTATCTCTCTCTCTCTCTCTCTCTCTCTCTCTCTCTATATATATATATATATATATATATATATATATATATATATATATATATACGTACAAATACACCACCACATATAGCACAGACATACAACGTTACACGTGTACTATCAATTATAAAACTCCATCGCTACAGCTGTTCGAGAGGGGTGGGTGAGGGGGAAGGAGGAGGGGAGGGAGAGAGAGGAGGGGAGGGGTAGAGAGGAGGGGAGGGGTAGAGAGGAGGGGAGGGGTAGAGAGGAGGGGAGGGGTAGAGAGGAGGAGAGGGGGGAGGAGAGGAGGAGGAGGAGGGTGCCACAGAGATGAATAGAATAGACTGACGACAACCAAGATAAAAGGGAAAAGTGCCACCCGGTACGAAAGGGGTTGAGGTTGAAAAGTGAACGGATGAAAACGACAAATTATCAAATTTCAAAGTGTTATAGTAGTAGTAGTAGCAATAGTAGTAGTAGTGTCAATAGTAGTAGTAGCTACTAGTGTCAGTAGTAGTAGTAGTAGTAGCTACTGGTGTCAATAATAATAATAGTAGTAGTAGTAGTAATAGAGGTAGTAGTGGTAATAGTAGTAGTATTTGTAGTAGTAGCAGTAAAGTAGTAGTAGCAGTAAAGTAGTAGTAGCAGTAAAGTAGTAGTAGCAGTAAAGTAGTAGTAGTAATAGTAGTAGTAGTAATAGTAGTAGTGGTAATAGTAGTAGTATTTGTAGTAGTAGCAGTAAAGTAGTAGCAGTAAAGTAGTAGTAGAAGTAGTAGCAGTAGTAGCAGCAGCAGCAGCAGCAGTAGTAGTAGTAGTAGTAGTAGTAGTTAAAGCACAAGTGAAATTACATCTCAAGGGCGGTACCGAACATCACCGAACTACTAATTTCATTGAAGAAACCATCAGAAAAGAGCTAATTCCTGCCACCAACGGACGGAGACCAAACGAACAGGAAATAAAACTAATTGAACTTCCACCAAGAATGGGAGGGCTTGGCATCTCAAACCCACTCTTAATCTTGCCAGCATACAACATTAAAACTCCCTGAAATTCACGTCCTCCCTGACAAACAACATTATGGCACGAAATCAACAGGAGACCAACGTGGATGAAATCAGAGATATTAGAGGAAACATATCAAAGAGCAGAGAAGCGAGGCAGGAGGAGTTTCACATCTTATTAGATCTGCAATCGAATATGAAAAAATAGCAACAGTACAGGAAGATAGGGCCTGCAATTAGCTGACAGCACTACCAATCAGGGCAAAGGGATTCAACTCAAACAAAAGAGAATTCACGGATACCACCGCTCTGAGGTATGGATGGCCACTGAATAGGCTGCCTAAAAGATGTTCCTGTGGTACACAGTTTGAAACCAAACCATGCGATGATATGTAAGCACGTTGGATTCATCTGCGTGAGACATGACGAGATAACTGATCTCGCTGCCCAAATGCTTTGGGAGGTATGCAAGGATATGCCCAACGAACCAACACTACTCCCCTTAGGAGGGGAAAACTTCAGGCACCTAACTTCCAACACATCAGATGAAGCACGAGTGGACGTCAGCGCAAGAGGTTTCTGGACACGGGGCCAATTGGCCTTCTTCGACATACGAATATTTGTACGAGCAACAGCAACCAGGGCTCATTCACTCCGATAACCTTCACGACTTCAGGTGGGATGTGTCCAAGGGTAAAAGCATTCTACGCTTGTCTAGCAGAGGTGATGGCATAAAAGAAACAACAACCAAAGAGCAGTGTAGTGGCGTGGATGAGATGCAGACTATCATTCTCACTCCGATTAGCTCTCCTATGCCTGAGAGGTACCAGGTCCCCACCCCCCTAAATCAGCATACAAAACCTCGATTTTGAGCACAGTAGTAGAATGTAAGATAAATTAACTTCTTTATTAGGCTTCATTAAAGTTAAATAATAGAAAATATGAAAGGGTAGTCGGCCACAGCCATTGGCGAGAGAGGGACCAATGAATTGTGTCTGAGGGAGACACATTCTGACTGCTTTCACCACACAGGATGGAGGTCGTTAAAAAAAGTAGTAGTGGTAGTAGTAGTAGCAGTAGTAGTAGTAGCAGTAATACTGTAGTAGTAGTAGTAGTAGCAGTAATACTGTAGAAGTAGTAGTAGTAGTGATAGTAATTGCCTACGGCGCAAACTAGTAAGACTATTTGAGCAAGGGAGAAACCCGTCTCGATACTATTATCTCAGATCTTTCACCGAATTGTTCACTATAGCTGCCGTCAGGCGATTTAATTAAAAAGAGCGTACCTGTGGGAATTAAACCCCTCTCTACAGCGAAATGGTTTAACTAGGAACCTATAACCCTCCTTTCTTCGATCGTAACCTCGTTCTAACCCAGTGGTTCTGAACCTGAGGGCCACAGGAGGCGTCCAAGAGAGCAATAACAAGAATTTTAGGAAGGCCATGGCCTGTTGTTACAAATTATACATTTCTATATAATGTGATGGATATGAATATAAAATAGCTTTCCATAACTCTGCCCTGGCAAAGGAAATATAAGATCGTTATGACTGTCAACTTTTTAATAAAACAAAGGGTTTCTCTTCATCATCATCATATTATCATTACTATTATTATTATCATCATCATTATTTTTCCTTTTATGTCGGGGTTGGATTTGGAAGAAAACTGAAGGGGAGCCACACCAAAGTTGAGAATTGATTAATGGAGGGAATAAATTGAAAAAGGTCACTGGTCTACCACCACAACTGCAACCCCCTCATCCTCATCCATTTCTCACCCAATGCCTCATCCTTCCCCACCTTCAGAGTACATCCTATCTTCTACCTCTTACCTCATCCTCCTCTTCATCCTCTCTCCCTCCCTCCTCTCCTTTCCTCCCTCCTGGCGGGGGAGTTCGTGGAAGACCCGCCCGATGGCGAAGGTGTTCCCCGAAGTGGAGATCGGAGAATTCCTCCTCTTCCTCCTCCTCCTTCTCATACACCTCTTCCTTCTCCTCATACACCTCTTCCTTCTCCTCCTCCTATTCCTTCTCCTCCTCCTATTCCTTCTCCTCCTCCTCTTCCACCTCCTCCTTCACCTCTTCCTACACCTCCTCCCAACACCCACTGCGTTCCATTCCACGAAGTGAGTGAATCAAGTCTGACTGACTGACTGATTCACTCACTGAGCGACCTGGCCATCGTCGCCTCGATCTTAACTATTCCTCTAAGAACGAGGGACCTGACCTCAGCTGAATGAAATAAAATGACGTCAGTCAGAACACATGCAATAGGAGAGATAGACAGATGGATGGATGGATAGACAGATAGAGAGAGACTCTTAGTCCTCTACATATATACTGACAATACCATATACTCTGACTAACTGAGTACCTCCATGGGCCACGCCAATCCTTCGAAAGTCCTCCTGATATGGACCACCACTGTTAGGTAATACACTACCAAGGTCTATGAAGCTTTCGAAGACTTTAACGGGGGTATTCTTAAAAAAAAACATCTTTCCTTATATGAATCTTTCCCTTCCAAGGGAAATATTTTTTTAAGAATACTGCCGTAAGATTCTTAAGGTGGTATTCCTATAAAAATCTTTCCTCGTATAAATCTTTCCCTCCCAAAGATTTATGTATGATTTATATAGGAAAGATTTTTTTTAAGAATACCTCCCAAAGATTCTTAAGATGGTATTATTAAAAAAAAAAACTTTCCTTATATGAATCTTTCCCTTCCAAGGATTTATATAAGGAAAGATTTTTTAAGAATGCCGCCGTAAGATTCTTAAGGTGGTATTCTTAAAAAATATCTTTCCTTATATAAATATTTCCCTTCCAAGGATTTATATAAGGAAAGATTTTTTTTAAGAATACCACCGTAACCCCTTCTCCACAAACATGGACAGATTGAAGTGTATCATCCAATAAGCCCTCGAAGGCCTGGGACTTGGACCTGGACTTCGTTCAGGAGACCTGGAGACCCAGCGGTGACTCGAGAGCCACATCGAGGATCTCCAATGTCTCCGGAAGGAGACCTTAAGGTGCCCTTATCCAAAAAGAGAGCTTAAGGTGACTTTATCCGGAACTAGACATTGAGGTGACCTTATCCGGAAGAACATATGGTGGTCTTATCCACAAGAAGACCTTAAGGTGACCTTATCCGAAAGAGGACCTTAAGAGCCCCTTATCCTGAAGAAGACCTTGAGGTGACCTTATACAAAAATAAATATCTTAAGGTGACCTAATCCGGAAAGAGACCCTAAGGTGACCTTATATGGAGGAAGACCTCAAGGTGACCTTATTCGGAAGGAGACTTTAAGGTGACCTTTTCCGGAAAGACACCCTGAGATGACCTTATCCAGGACGCCAGTGACCTCAGCCGGAAGGCGGCCCTGAGGTGACCTTAATGTTGCCAATGGATGTTTCGCAATGATACTGATGACTTACTCAAAACTCACCATCCCACTCACATGAAGTGGGAAGTGAGAAACCCCTAGTAGGTCTAGGTTTGTCAGTTGCGGCATGTTGATTTTTTTTTTCCGATGTTGAGTCGCCTCCCCGCCTGGCCAGGGTTGTCGGGAAACAACGCGACAAAGCCCGCAGTAGATCCCGGGAATCGAACTCGCGACCACCAGTTCATGAGTTCGACACGATAACTCTAACCAGGTCCAGGTGTTGAAAGGCGTTGACGTTACAGACGCCAGCCGCCTTTCCACCCTTCAACGCACAGCCTCTCCAAACTCACTCAGAGATGGCGGAGTTTCGTCTATCAGTGGATCGGTCACCGTCACCTGAACAGCAACCAGGGAAGGCTGGACCCATATACATTTGCTCAAATCACAGGGCCCCACGAGCTTTACAACCATCTACGTTTGACACTCGTTGGCCATTAGCTCTTCAGACAGGACTCATCTAAGAACATAAGAGCATACGAACGAGGGAGACTGCAACAGACCATAAGGCCTACTCTAGATAGTACCATGTCTCTCAACACTTATCATTCCAATCCATAAAATTATCTCATCTTCACTTAAAACAGCCAACTGTTTCAGCACTCACTACATGGTTGCTAAGTCCATTTCATTCGTTAACCACTGTTGGTAAACCAGATATTGTCTATTTTTTTCTTAAACTGGGTCACAGATTTGATATGGAGCTTCTTCAGGAATTGAAATGAGGTCATTCACACTCAAATGACCCTCAACATCCTCAACAATTCCTCCTCTATCCCTCCTCAAGAAAGCTCTTAGAGGAAAAAAAAAAAGATAAAAATTAAAATTTAATTCAACGATACTAAAAAATATAACCCAAATGTTCAGTAAGATTACTGAATAAAGTTTCCAAGCTCAAAATCAGGTTTAAGAAGGAAATAGGCCAGAACTGGTTTACCAACAGAGAGGCTAATGAATGGAATAGATTTATTAGTAACCAATTAGTGAGTGCTGAAACAATTGGTTGTTTTAAGAGAAGATTAGATAACGTTATGGACAGGGATGACAGGTGGTAGGGGACATGGAACTACCTAGTGTAGGACTTATGGTCTCTTGCAGTCTCCTCCATTCTTATGTTCTTATGAACTAACACCATCCAATGCAATTGTTCAACTGTTTAAAACCGACAACTACTCTAACAATCTTCAGTCATTACATGCTCTACGCGGTGGCTAGTCATGGAAACCTTTATCACCGCTCAGGGATTTCACCCAATATGTAATTTCCATATCCTTCTTCGTTGAGAATATTAAAAATCTTATTATTTTGTAACTCAATAGAGTTTATTATCTATTTCATCGACTAATAAAAGGATCACTTGTATGATAACAGCTGAAAGTGTTTTCATAAACGTGATTCTTACTTTTCTTCATCCATCTGCATGTGACTACTTACCAATGAACTCCCCTCCCCTCCTTTCCCCTCTCCCCCTCCCCTCACCTTCCCCACCCTTCCCCCTTCCTCATCCCCCTTCCCGTCCTCCTCCCTTCCCTTCCCCCTCTCCCATCCCACCCCTCCCCTCCTCCCTTCCCCTCCCCATCCCTCTCCTCTTCCCCTACCTTCTCCTCCCCATCCCACCCACCCACCTCTCTCCCCCTCCCCCCACCCCTAATCCTAAATTACCACTTATTATTCAATCCCAACATCACAAAACGAAGCATAAGCATTCAGATCATCAGCGTTACGTGAATCAGTGCCCAGGGACTGTTACGTAGCGTCACGCGGCGTCACGAAGTTACGTCCCGTTACGTCACCCGACCGCTCTTGCGTACGTAACGATCACGTGAAAGTTGCGCAGGCACCAAAGCAAACATGTCCATGAATACACAAAAGGAAACTTCAAATAAAATAATTGATATTTACACTATGGCAAAAAATAAAATGAAATAAAATACAATTAAAACAAAATAAAATAAAATAAAACATAATTATATAACACATTATTTATTCATTCATATATAAGAAGTAAATACAATAAAATACAATAAACGACTAAATGGTCTAAAATGCCCCAAACGTGGATCCCTCCTTACTCCAGCCTTGCAATTCCTAAAGCATCTCATCTCTCACTGTGTGTGTGTGTGTGTGTGTGTGTGTGTGTGTGTGTGTGTGTGTGTGTGTGTGTGTGTGTGTGTGTGTGTGTGTGTGTGTGTGTGTTTGTGTGTGTTTGTGTGTAGGGGAGGTCTTAACTCAGGAATCGCTTAGTTGAGGCCTAAACCTTCACCTTTGCCCTATGTGTTCTGACTGCCAAAGCGACTGGCAGTCACTGGGGCAGTTTCATACCCGAACAAACACACACACACACACAAAGAGAGAGAGAGAGAGAGAGAGAGAGAGAGAGAGAGAGAGAGAGAGAGAGAGAGAGAGAGAGAGAGAGAGAGAGAGAGAGAGAGAGAGAGAGAGAGAGAGAGAGAGAGAGAGAGAGAGAGAGAGAGAGAGAGAGAGAGAGAGAGAGAGAGAAAGGCAGAGAGAGAGAGAGAGAGAGAGAGAGAGAGAGAGAGAGAGAGAGAGAGAGAGAGAGAGAGAGAGAGAGAGAGAGAGAGAGAGAGAGAGAGAGAGAGAGAGAGAGAGAGAGAGAGAGAGAGAGAGAGAGAGAGAGGCCTAGTCCTGAAGACCCTGAAACGAAACAGAAAGTGTTGTTGGTGTCGGAGCGGCGGCAATAAATCAGCGGGCAACACGCGGGAGCAGGGAGTAGGGGGAGGGGGGAAGGCGTTTTGGGGGGAAGGGAAGGGGGCCCGGGCGCCCCCCGCTGCCTTGGCTCCTCCACGTCGGAGTCCCTGGTCGCTCAAGTGCCGTATTCCAAAGTTCACCGACAATATATATATATATATATATATATATATATATATATATTAATATTTGTATGTATATATACATACATATATACATATATATGTATATATATATATGTATATATATATATATATATGTATATATATATGTATACATATATATATTTATATATATACATATATATATATATATATATATATATATATATATATATATACACACATATAATATGTACACAACCTACCTACAACAATTCAGTTATTCCACAGGTTATCTGTTTTACTATTATTTTTCTTATCAATAAATCATCATTCACCAGACAAAAATGTAAGCTTGCGCAGCTGCAGTGCCATCTTGTATTATGCGATAAGAGAGATAGTAACGAATACAGACCTGTCGTCAAACTGTCGAATCTATCTAGATTCCGCGGGTGATCCGGCTTTATCTAGATATTATCTAGATTTTATTGTTGTCCTTGGCATCTGCAATCGACTCCAAGTTTGGAAATCTTACTCAGATGAGAGAAGCCTCTACAGGATTCGAACTGGGAGATGAAGAGAGGGGGGAGGGGGAGTGTGATGGGGAGAGAGAACGGAGGAGAGGGAGAGGGGAGAGGGGGAGGGGAGATAGGAGAAGAGGGAAAGGAGAGGGGGAGAAGAGGAAAGGGAGAGGGGAGAGGAGGGTAGGAGGGAGAGAGGAGAGGAGGGGAGGAGGGAGAGGGGGAGCGTGAGGAGGAGGGGGAACAGAGAAGAGGGAGAGGGGAGAGGGAAGCGAGAAATAAGAGGAGGGGAGGGGGAGAAGGGGAAAGAGAGAGGGGGAGAGGAGGTGAGAGAGGGAGGTGGGAGATGGGAAGAGGAGGGGAGAGGAGGAGCGTGAGGGGAATATGGAAAGTAGAAGAGGAAGAGAGGGGGAGCGAAAGATAAGAGGCGGGAAGGGGAGAAGGGGAAAGGGAGAGGTGGGAGAGGGGGAGAGGTGGAGGTGGGAGAGGGGAAGGAGGAGAGAAGGGGAGGGGGAGTGGGGAAGGGGGAGAGAGAGGAGGGAGAAGAACAATACCAGCTTCGCCTGCCAACAGCTGCTTCAAGAAGAAAGTTCTGAACCAGCTGCCAAAGCTGTACTCCAGTACATAGAGCGTCCAAGAGGTCGAGTTACAGAGCTGGCAAAGGCGACATATAAGCTAAAAGTGATGACCATTTTAATTTTCATTTGATTGCTTTTATTTCATTCTATCTTATATTATTTATCTATTTACTCATTTATTTTCTTTCATCTTTATTTTTATTCACTTATTTATTTATTTATTCATTTATTTATTTTTGAGTGAAGAATGATCTCCGATCACAAAAGAATGCTGTGCTATTCGGCAACAACTCCCATATTCCAAAGTTCACCGACAAATGTAATGCACTTTCCCCTTCACAGATGGCGACTCTGTCCCAATGACGCAATCAGGCCTGCCAATCACAATTCAACTAAAAACATTAAAATAAACCCAAAGCGACAGTGCTGCCATCTATTGACTGACCGGGATACTAAATTCCAAGTGAGCTTTGGAATCCAGCAGTACAGGAAATGACCTTCACGAAGAAGGTGAGGAGCCTACGCCAGGAGGCGCTGAGTAACTGCGGCCGGAGCCGTCACCTTTGCCCTATTATGCGCTTTGGGGACTGTTGGGGGAAGGTAACAGTTACTACTGGGAATCGGAGAGGAGTGCGGGATTCGAACCCATAACTAATCGAGTTCGAGACGTTGGGGAAGGTAACAGTCACTACTGGGAATCGGAGAGGAGTGTGGGATTCGAACCTACAACTCAGCGCAAGAGAGACGTTGGAAAGGTAACAGTCACTGATGGGAATCGGAGAGGAGTGCGGGATTCGAACCCAGAACTCAGCGAATGCGAGACGTTGA
>NC_134802.1:44635543-44648043 GCF_046742065.1 Oratosquilla oratoria | reverse complement strand
AGCAGCAGCATCAGGGGCCAGCAGACCTCGTACCCCCAACCTGACTCTGCTCCACCGCCTACTCCCACCCCCTCCCCTCCCCTCCCCTCCACCAACACACTCCTCCTCCGCTACCTCCTCACCCTCATCTCACCTGCTCATCCTCAGTTTCTTCACCTTCACCTTCCCCTCCTCCTCCTCCTCCTCCACGTCTTCCTCTCAATCTCCTACTACTCCTCCTCCACCTCCTCCATCAGTTCCCCCTCCATGTCTTCCTCTCAATCTCCCACTCCTCCTCCTTCGCCTCCTCCTCCTCATCCTCCATCAGTTCCCCCTCCACGTCTTCCTCTCAATCTCCTACTTATCCTTCTTCTCCTCCTCCTCCTCCTCCTCCCTCAGTTCCCCCTCCACGTCTTCCTCTCAATCTCCTCCTCCTCCTCCTCCAAACCTCCTCTCAATCTCCTCCTCCTTCACCTCCTCCTCCTCCTCATTCACCTCCTCCTCCTCCATCAGTTCCCCCTCCACGTCCTCCTCTCAATCTCCTCCTTCTCCTCCTCTTCCACAGCTTCCTTTCAATCTCCTTCACTCTCCAACAATGAAATTCTTCACCCGTCTCCACCTCCCCGTCCCGCTCCTATAATGTATTCACTCAAACTTGACAGATTTTTTCTTCATTCGCGTTACTGTTGAAGAACATCTGTGGTTCTCCAAACTCGTTAAATTACAATTTCTCATAATTTCCTATTTTTTAATTCATTACCACATCCTGCATTCCACCATTATTCTAATATATTAAAATTTTCGCCAAGTTAATGTAAACAGACTATATCCCTCTTCTACTCCCCCCTCCCACACTCCCACTTCACTCCCCCCTCCCTCCTCCCACTCCCTAGCACTCTTCCTCTCAAAGCTGCCGCTTCACTCCTTCATCTCTCGTCTCCCTCAAATTCCCACTCCCCACCGCCTCTGGCCCCCCTACTCCCTCCTCGCCCCCCCCCCACTCTCCCTCTCACTCCCACTCCCAGCTCGTACTCTTGATGTGGTCCCTATGGTCACCAAGCACCTTTGGTCCCCGGTAAATATATAACGTGTACGAAGTCTACACACACACACACACACACACACATACACACACCGGCCGGCTTGATGGTGTAATGGTACTGTGCTCGATTGCAAATTCGGCGATCTGACTTCGAGAGCCCAGGGCTGAAAAGGATCACATTCGGGAGGGTGGGTAGTAATTGTCGATCACGCGTCCAACACATGATCCAAGGCAGTGGTGAATCACACACATAAACACACACACACACACACGCACACACACACACACACACACACACACACACATATATATATAATATATATATATATATATATATATATATACACACATAAACAAACACGCACACATTCCCAGACGTTATTTTCCTTGGAAAATATATGGCAATACAGTAAAACCCTTGATATAACGGACGATATGGGGACAGGGATCTGTCGTTATATCCGAAGATCCGTTATAACCGTGGATCCGTTATATCCGATGGAAATACCGGACAGATCTGTTATATCCGATGTTTGTCCGGTATAAGAAATTAGTAGGATTAGGAATTATATATAAACCACCACCCAGTCTTTCCTTCCTTCTACTGAGAGGCTCTGGAACACCCTTCCCCCCTGTGACTTGAAGAGTTTCAAGGTACAGCTACACAGAAAACTATCGTTAGTAGGGGTGTCGAAACATTCGCTAATGAACATAACCTTATGATACCGAAGGGTTGGTATTTCTGGGGTTCGAATTGTTCGAATTCCTTCTGAATGAATATGAATCGAATAATAGTTCCGGAGTTCATATGGATTCACTATGACATGATAATCTTATTTCCGATGGAGACTTCAAAGGGAACGCGAGGTAGCATAGTATCCCTTCATATTGAAGGTTTACCAAATGTGAAGATTTCTCAAAAATTGGGAGTTTCCCTGCCCACGGTAGCGAGGTGGATACAGAGGTATCACCTTACAGGTGCCACAGACAACCGTTCTCGGGCTGGCCGTCCCAGATGCACAACTGAGGAAGAAGAGCAGGTAAGCATAGTGTGGTCAGGCTGTTCCTTTGTTGATAAGGATTTACTATACATAAACATGTGTAATCTTGAATATATCTGGAGATCGCAAGTAGTTCAAATTATTTGCTTCCCAGCACAAAGTGGCAACTCTAAACTTGTTGCCAAATCTATAGGAGCTCGATGTTGCCACGTGTAGTAAGAAGTGGTAGGAAAAGCGATATGTTATTTTGTCCTTTCTTTTTTTTTAACCAGGCAATTGCAAGTATGACTAATGATGACCCGTTTTGCAAGGCACATGACATCCATGGTAATTTAAGGCTGTCGAGCTCTTTGGAAACAATCCGTGCGAGGCACCGAGAAAGGGGCTTGCATGCTCGCACACCTGCAAAGAAGCCCGAGTTGACGCCAATTAACATGGAGAAACGAATGGAATATGCCTTGCAATATGCAGACAAGCCACTCGCCTTCTGGGATAACGTTATCTTCTGCGACGAGAAAACGTTTTCTTCAGAAGGGACAAACACTGCAAGATATGTGTGGCGTCCAAAAAACACCAGGTACGGTAACTACACAACCCCCTCATCTCCTATTTTCAATTTCCCTTAGCTTTATATTTGGAAGGAAAGTGGTTGCTTCCAAATAAATAAATGCTATACTAATTTTCCTTATGTGTGACTTTGTATCTAATGCAGTGTTATTATTTTACAGATTTGAGTCGGAGAATGTAATCTCGAGCAGGAGGAGCGGCCGAATCACCGCAGGGTTGTTTGGGTGGATGCATGCCAGCGGTGTCGGGGAATTGACGGATGTCGGTCCTGGCAGATTTACTGGCAGGGAAAATGTGGGCATCCTTGAAGAGGTTTTCCTGCCGACAGTTAGGGCTATGGTATTTCCTGATGGAATGCCCTTCTACCTTATTCAGGACAACAGCCCTATCCATACCAGCCGAGTTGTTCAGGATTGGTTTCGCAGACACCCCGACATAACACTGTTGCCACATCCACCCAGATCTCCGGACCTCAACCCAATTGAGAACCTATGGGCGGCCATGACGAAATACATGCGGCAAGACCACACTCGCAACCGCATCGCAGTTGTCGACAATGCCTTGCAAGCATGGGAACACCTGCGAAGTGAGGAAGGCCGTGTCTTAACTTGCGAATTAGTGGTGTCGATGCCTCGACGCTTGAACAGTGTTTTGGCAGCGGGTGGTGGGAATACAAAATATTAATCCTTAATATATTACCAATATTTTATTTACCTTATTTTGATCTTAGTGAGATATGCTATTAACCTTTAGGTAATATGATATCAATGCGTGTGAATAGCACCTGTCATATCAATCGTCTGGCAATGCCTAATGCGGGGTTCTCACTATTGGCCAAACATCAAAAATATGTAAAAGAAAGGCAATTAATCAATGACAAAGTGTTTTATTATATTACATAATACTTGCGAAT
Organism: Oratosquilla oratoria; assembly: GCF_046742065.1. NCBI lineage: Eukaryota > Metazoa > Arthropoda > Malacostraca > Stomatopoda > Squillidae > Oratosquilla > Oratosquilla oratoria. Next base: position 44,644,541 of record NC_134802.1, on the reverse strand, counting down.
TAAAAGCCTCTTAATTTATGATTTGCCTAACATAGCCAAAATATTGTTGGAACATCACGGGTACCAACAGTTTCCCAGCGTGAACAACTTGTCTCAAATAGTTTCGTTGTTTTGTGTCAAAATGATTAGCGTGATTTACTAACGATAGTTTTCTGTGCAGCTGTACCTCATCCCTAACTTCGGCACCAGAGTTCGTATGGGCAAGTTCTTCGTCCTCTCTCTCTCTCTCTCTCTCTCTCTCTCTCTCTCTCTCTCTCTCTCTCATGTTCCGTCCCTTGATATACAAGTATGGAGATTCCCCTCGACTTCTATACAAATGCCTCCAGTGACCGTAGGACTCTGACGAACAGACCTCAACTAAATTGCACCTTTTCGAGACCTTGGATCCCCCAAAACCAACCAAAGTTCAATTATCGACTTGTGGGTCCATTCCCCAATCTTCCGTCATACCAAAGTTGATCTCGTAGCAGTTCGTCTCTGATATTCTTGCCGAGGAAGAAATATATTATAGAATACTTTGGCTAACGATTGGAGTCACATTAAGAAATAATAATAATCATAATTGACAATCTGTTGTAGTCATGGCTGACTGACAGGAAATGTGAAGGGGAAGAATCCGAAGCCATTGTAAAACTCTGATCACTCAAATTCGATCATATTCGTCCAGTCTTCTGCAAGAGTTCATTACAATAAGATCAATTAATTACCACTTTAGGAGAGCGTCCTCTAGAAACAGGCAAGAACGGGTTTACCAATAGAGTGGTTAACGAATGGAACAAACTTAGTAACCCTGTAGTGAGCTTTGAAACAATTGGTTGTTTTGACAGAACACTAGATAATTTTATGGAAAGGGATGACAGGTGGTGAGGGACATGGAACTGCCTAGTGTAGGCATTATGGTCTCTTCCAGTCTCCTCATTTCTCATGTTCTTATGTCCTTCTTTCCCCATGACCCCCAACAACGCCAGCAGGATCACTCTTCCTCTTCTTCATTATTCTGCTTATTTTCTCTTCTTTGTTCCCACTCGTCCTCTTCCCCTTATCTTTCTTTTCTTCCTCCTCCACTTCTCTTTATTTTCCTCTTTCTTTTCTTCCTCTTTCCCGCCCTTTTCTTCTCCTTCTATCCGTTCTTTTTCTTCTCCTCCTCTTCTTCCTCCCCTTTGCTTTATTTTTTCCTCTTTTGTCTTGCCACAGTTAATCTTCAAACTGACAATACTAACACACACACACACACACACACATATATATATATGCAAGGTTGACCACGAAGAACTATTAAAGCAGAGCGCTTTCGTGTATTATTTGCACTGAACATGTGAATACACGAAAGCGGTCTGCTTTAATAGTTTTTCTTCGTGGTCAACCTTGCATTTTCAAGAACACACGCTTCCGGTGTTTTTCCTGCATGTATATATATATATATATATATATATATATATATATATATATATATATATATATATATTACTTTCCTTCTTTCTTTTCTATTTCTTTTTCGAAAGGCTCTCCTGACATGCGGACTTGATGAAACAGACTACAAGACGTGTTCCACGGGGAGAAATTTTGTGAAACAACCAAGCAACGGTCTCTTTTGTACGTCCACTTCGTGGTTCAGTTGGTAGTGTCCACGGCTCAAGATGGTAAAGCGCCTTACTTACAGTGGTTCTAATCCCGTGGACAGAGATTGTTATATATATATATATATATATATATATATATATATATATATATATATATATATATATATATATATATATAGTATATATATAAAGTGTGTGTGTTGGTCCACTACTTCTTACAAGATGGACTTCTCCACATACCAATCCACCCAGAAGAGGTAATATGATTCGAGAGTAACATAGGGTAGGTTTCATCAACCTTTGACGTCATTTGGGGTCAATGGCCCAAGAAATCAGGTTTAAAGTAAACATGGCGGAAGGCAGTGGTGGAAATATGAGATATCGGCGGGTTCTTCCCGTAGACTTTATGCGATATCTTGTAGCTAATGTTCGAGTTGGGTCACTGACCTACAACTTCATACACTGACTGAACTGGTCCAAATCATCCTCAAACTGACTATGGTCACCAAGCATACGTGTATATTTACTATACAAACACACACACACACACTTATATATATATATATATATATATATATATATATATACACACACACACATACATATATTTCCAATCTACTTCTTTCCTTTTCCTCAGAGGTCAATTAATGAAAGTCGTTAACCTTAGGTCATGAGCTGGCCAAATTTTAATTAAGTCTATTTGACCTACGGAGTAAAGCAAAATTACGTTCAGTAATCTCTTGAGATCGTTCAGGGTTACTGACTTTGTGCACAAGGTTATATTAAAAAAAAAAAAAAAAAAAAAAAAAAAAAAAAAAAAAGTGGTTAGCATCGAAGACTGCCAACGCTGAACATCCAAGTTTATGCTTCGCCCAATAAGTGAAAGCTCCATAATAGTGCAAGTCGTTTATGTCCCCTTACGCAATTAGACAGATGTGTGGTGTGTTTAAAGTGTATAACCACTACATGGGTCTATATGACCTCTAGTCCGGAGGAGTAAAAGTTGTTGATCACGGGTCCAGCACGTGATCCAGGACCATGGTTAGTTACATACATGTCTTGCTAGCCTAGTGATTAGCGTCTTAATCTACTTTCCTGCTCCCCCGAGGTTGTGCCCCTAAAGAACATAAAACCTTCAACTAATCTTGCAATCCGTCACTGTCCTACCCGAGCAAAAGGATGTGTGTGTGTGTGTGTGTGTGTGTGTGTGTGTGTGTGTGTGTGTTTGTGTGTGTGTGTGTGTGTTAGGTGACAGCATTGCCCATAGATGGGAATATATAAGCTCTGAGCTCTCATTCAGGGGGGGGGGGGAGGTAACAGCTGTGGATCACAAGTCCAGTACGAGATCTAAGACTCGTATGGTGAATCACGCGCACACACACACACACACATAAATATGTACATATATGTATATATATATATATATATATATATATATATATATAAACATACACAAGTATACATACATAAACAAAAACACACATGGAATACCTGCAAAGGACAAAGAGAACACAACCCCAGAGTCATACGAGGCGAGGTTTATTTGTTAAAAATAAATAAATAAATATTTTCTTGCCCGTCTACTAAATAAACAACACCAACTCCATAAAAAAAAGCGCTCTGTCCGTTCCGCAGAGAATCACTTAGGTCGCGGTCTTGAGTCCTTGTCCCTCAAGTTCCTCCTCAGAGGGATCTCGCTCTCCTTCGAAGAAGGATCGTCCTCTGGGTCCTGCGATCATACACTCAAGGCGCCAAAGCAAGGTAATACAAGTCTACGATCAAAACTTTTTTGAAAAGAGGAATTTTTTATTTCTATTCGACACTGTTCCATTTATTTCTCCGGCACCTCTTCCCCTTACTCCCTTCACGCGTTGAAATAAACAAATTAAAAAACAAACAAATAAATGAATATACAAAATACACAAAGAAATAAATAAACAGATCAATAAAAACCGTGACCTCTTTACGTGGTATCTGTTTTTATTCTGGTTGGCGCCAATGTACTTTACTGATCTTTGTGGCCCTTCCCACTGGCTGGCGCCAGTGTACTTTACTGATCCTTGAGGCACTTCCCTCTGGCTGGCGCCAGTGTACTTTACTGATCCTTGAGGCACTTCCCTCTGGCTGGCGCCAGTCTACTTTATTGATCCTTGTGGCACTTCCCTCTGGCTAGCGCCAGTGTACTTTACTGATCCTTGTGGCACTTCCCCCTTCCCCTCTCCGGGAAGTAAATAGATTCATTATTCATCCACAAGGATATGATTTACTCAAAAATGACAGACGGAAAACTGATGCTTAAGATGAAGAAATAGAGGTAGAAGAAGAAGAAAAAAGAGAAAAAAAAAAGGGAGGAGGAGAACTTTTCACAAAAGCGGTTCCACCACTAACATCGTAGCGAGAGAGAGAGAGAGAGAGAGAGAGAGAGAGAGAGAGAGAGAGAGAGAGGACAGAGAGAGGAGAGAGAGAGAGGAGAGAGAGAGGAAGGAAAGGAGAAAGAGTGAGGGGGAGAGAGGGAGAGACCCCGTATAAAGATGGCAATAAATACAGATATCATCGAACACCAGAGGAACACAATGGAGACTAAACAGCCTCTGGCAACAAAACAACCATAAAACGTCATTATGGAACAAGCGTTCACACATATAACAGAAAACACACACACACACACACACACACACACACACACACTCACAAAAAAATATATAGAAGAGACCTGAAGAAAGAACCGCTTTCCCCACAATGTGCTGGATGTATGTAACCAATTAGAGGAAAAAAAGTGTGTGCAAAAAACAATACAAGAATTTAACAGTAAGCTGGATATGGAGAGATACAAAGACGGGACACTACGAGCTTAGCTCCTCTTCCCGTAAAATACAACTAGGTAAATACACACAGATGTTCCACTCGACTGGTACACAAAATATTCACTACTTTACTTAGCCGAACAGTAGTACTCGACAGTATAAGTGGGTATGATCAGTACATTAAGGAGCATCAACTATTAAAAAAAAAAATCACTGCTATGTCTTGCTACATTGCTTCCGACCCAAGGCAGTAGGCGAGATACATGTATGAACCGTCATCCATGAGGAGCTAAGATGAGAGGGGAGAAAGGGTGGGAGTAGGTACATGCCTTTGACTTTGGCTACCTCCCTTACAAGGAGGGGGGGGGGAGCCCTTGGTATATAGATAGTATTAACCCTACTATAACAATTGTAACTTTTATCTTATCAATGTACAGTTACGAACAAATGTTCTGACCCACAGAGTTTTTCATTACCCAAAATTCAAAATCTTTGTACGACAAATTATTTATATCTCTTCAAGAAAACAGCCAAAATGTAAAATAACTATTTCACAGGAGATTATATCACGGTCTCGACAGAAGAAAATTATACTGTTATGAGAACTCTGCTGCAAGTCCAAATTTTTCTTCGTGACTGTACAATTTTGGTAAAACATTATAAATGACACTGCAATACTGCCTTGTTCAGTCAACAAATAAATATGAATATATATCCCAAATATTATTTCAAATAAAATTTTATGATGTCATGAATATACAAATATCACATATATCTAATACCGGAAAGAAAAACTTGCAGTCCTCCATGTCAGGTCGTATAAGATTCGTATAAAAGATATGCCTGGTTAACCCTTGCACGTATCGACTTTTCGCCGTGCGCCGTCCACGACACGACGTCGTGCTCACAAATAAACATGGGTGGCTATGGACGCTTTCACACGTCACGACTACAACCATGTATGAAAGGGTCTATAGACACCCATGGTTATTTGAGAGCACGACGTCGTGTCGTGGACGGCGCACGGCGAAAAGTCGATACGTGTGAAACGAGCCTAAAAGGTGACCCGCCTGGGGAAATGAATAAAATCCCCTGGCGACAGCACCAGCCGCATACACATACGTATTTACACTGTGATAAAGAATTTATCTGTGCCGCTTATTAATATAATGAGCAAATTTTTGGTCGATTTTAGGTAAATTTTACTTTCTCATTACTCCTAGAATTTTCTAGGACTCTGTCATGAAAGAGAGGGTGGGAGGAAGGGATGAGAAGGGAGGGACTGGGGGGAGGAAGGGAGAGAGGGAGGGAGGGAGAAGGGAGGAGGGAGGAGGAGGGAGAGAAAGGATACACTTATCGTGCTCTTTATCAGTGTAACTACAAGTTTAAGTTCAAGAAGGAAATAGGCTAGAACTGGTTTACCAACAATGATTAACGAATTAAATAGACTTAGTAATCATATAGTGAGCGCTGAAACAAATGGTTGTTTTAAGAAAAGATGAGACAACTTTATGGACAGAGATTACAGGTGCTAATGGATATGGAACTGTCTAGTGTAGGCCTTATGGTCTCTTGCAGTCTCTTCCATTCTTATGTACTTATGTATTAAATGACGTAAACGTGGCCAACTGAGCAATCCACTCGTAAGCTGGACAACAGCCATGAGTGTGTGTGTGTGTGTGTGTGTGTGTGTGTGTGTACGCGCGTGTCTACATGGAACTAGTCACATGGCCTTCCTAATCCAAATCGGGACTTTCCTTAGGGGTAAGCTTTGAAAGGGATAGCGTATGTATCTTACCGTATTGTATTAATCAGGTTTGATAAGAAAGTTATGCCTCTTGTGTGTTTCTCCTTCAACGCAAAGAAATCGTAATTACAAGACAACCAACTAATTTTCTCTGGCTATATATATATATAGAAGTTTCGGATCCACGTAAACACGACTCTCAGTAGGAGGTTTATTGTCCGACGTTTCTGTCCTAGTCCTAGGACCGTCCTCAGGGGTGTGATGGGATACAATATATTGGCCGCTGCTGGAACTGGGAGTTGTAGCCAGATGAACCGCTGTCCAGAGTCCCCCTAACCGATCTGTTTCCACGAATATCAGGTACATGTGACAAAACAAAGACATTTGTTCACAATTCTCCTCAGTGCACGTAAACGCAACATGGGTAGTTATATTTAGCCGTGCGTATATATACAACCGAGTTCATTTTGTAGCAGTTTAATGTCATTGTGAGTTTAAGATTTATGTGAGGACCATTGTGAACAGGTGTCTTTGTTATTTCACATGTACCTGATACTCGTTAACACACAACGGATAGGGAGACTGGACAGCTCCGGCTGCACTGGCTACCTCTCCCAGTTCCAGCAGCGGCCAATGTACTGAGGACGGTCCTAGGACTAAGACTGAAACGTCAGGCAATTATTCTCCCACTTTGAGTCTGGTGTTTACGCTTTTCTCTTCAATATATATATATATATATATATATATATATATATATATATATATATATATATATATATATATATATATATATATATATATATGTAGAGACATTGGGACAAATGGGAAAGGTGGTGGGGGAAACACGGGTCTTTTTCTGATTATCGAGTTTATTCCTGACCGGTTTCGCTTACAATAGCTTATTCAGAGGAGTGTTGAAGCTCTGAATAAGCTATTGTAAGCGAAACCGGTCAGGAATAAACTCGATAATCAGAAAAAGACCCGTGTTTCCCCCTCCACCTTTCCCATAATATATATATATATATATACATATATATATATATATATATATCTATATAACATTCCATGGTTCACACGACCGCGCTAACCTTTGCCACGTCACTCCTGCAATCTTCTCTATCTCGTTTCTCCACCGTCTATCTAGTCTCCCTTTTCCACGCTTCCCATCAGTAATACACTTGCAATATATCTCCACTATAATTTACACTATATATATATACATGTATATATATATATATATATATATATATGTACATATATATACATATATATATATATATATATAAGTATATATAATGTATGTGTGTATGCATAGCATACACATAAAATTGGACACTGATCTTCATGTAATGAATGCTCTCTTTTTAACTTATACAATCCCACCAATTCTTTGACCGTACCTCGTTAATGGGACATTGCTCCCCCCCAAGACACAAGAGCTTTACACTGGGGGAAGAACAACAAACAGCAACAAAAAGAGTCTCTGCTTACCGTTCCTGCGGCCGGAGACCCCTTGTTGGGGGAATACGCCGCTGACGAGTTCGCTGAGCTGGAGATGTGGGGGGAGGAGGGGAGGGAGGACGACGACGAGGAGGAGGTGGAGGTGTGGGTGTTGACGGAGAGTCCCTTGCTCCGGCAGAGCCAGCAGGTGCAGAGTCTCCCGTGATCCTCCATTCTGATACTCCTGAGGGTCCTCCGAAGGGCTCCTCCTCGATGCTCGAGGATCTGAGAGTCAGTGCGTCCTCGAGGGCCACTGGGCTTTCGTCAAGGTCCTCCTTGGACTCTGACGAAGTTCTGTCCTCTGTGGGAGGACGCAGGTACTCAAGGGCACGGGTGTTGTGGTGCAATAAAATCCTAGAACCAAGTTGAGCTTATTGAAGCCTTCTTAGAGTTCTAAGAACTCCTGTCTAGGACGACGTGGGCGGAATAACAGAGCCGACTAAGCAGCACTAGATATGTTGTCAGTCACTAAGAGGACTTGGACCTGCAATTTGTATTAGCAGTGCAAAGAGCTATGTTGCAAAGAGGAAAAGGCACAAGAATTCTGTTGTGTAATCGACTGCACCACTCTTTGTTTTGACACTATCACCACTGGTGAGATTTCGCAGTAGATTGCAAAGAGTAAGAGGTGATCACAACCTTCTAAGATCAAGTTCTTCTTCGTTTTCGTCTCTTTGTAGGTTCAAGAGGGCCGAGAGGTAAGGACGGATCGTCTTAGTCACCAGGCACTTAAAAGTGACACTTTACTTCGATAGTGCCACTAGGACAGGTAACAATGATAACAACAACAACAACTAGTTGTTGGTATGGATTTACCCGGGCGGTAACGTCCGTAGACTTCAACGCTGCGAGTGCCCCCGAGTATAGCGAGTGCCACAACTAAGGCACTCTCAAGACAACCTGAACTTTTCGTGAAGAAGAACCTCTACAGGCAGTGCCAGCCTATAACACGCCGGTGCTGCGTTGGAGAAGTCGTGGAGGAAGACGAAAATGACGAAGGTGTTGGCGATGTGAGGGGAGGGTGAGGGACGGAAGTGCGAGGTGGTGGGTGTTCAGTTGAACGCTTGGGAGAGGGAGCGTTTGGTGCACACGTCTGGATAAGGCACTGGTGGCCCGAACACTGACGAGGCAAGGACGCTTCAACCTGACGACTGCTCTCGACTCGCGTCGCCCCACCTCCCACTCCCAACCGCATCCACCAATGCCAAACCCTCCACCGCTCCCTCCTCCTCCTCCTCCCACTCCCCCCCCTTTCTATTCATCTCCACCTCATTTTTCCTCTTCGTCCTTTCCTCCTCCTTTTTCCTCTTCATCTTCTCCTCTTCCCTCTTTTGCATCTCGGCCACCTTTTCATTTTCTTTCTTCCT
>NC_134802.1:44628043-44630543 GCF_046742065.1 Oratosquilla oratoria | reverse complement strand
AGACTAATCCCTCTGAAACTACTACATTCATATTTGTCCCCTTTTCCCTTGTAAAGTGGAACTATACAGGCACTCCTCCAGTCCTCTGGCACTCTACCCTCCCTTAGACACACATTAAACAACCTCACCAGTCAGTCCACTATTACTGTACCTCCCTTCTTCAGACACTGCATGACACCCATCTAATCCTGTTCTCATCATTTTCAGAGCTACTTGCGCCTCATCTTTTCTTATTTCTCCTCCATTTTTATTTTCCATCATTGTAATTTTCTTAGCGCCTCCCACTGCTACCACCAATTCCTACTTATCCTCCACATTCAAATCTAAAATACTCCGCCTATCTTTCCCTTACCGCCTCCTCTTTCGTCCAGATCTGTCCATCCGAGTCTTTTATCTTTTCTCCTCTACTTGACTTACCTCCCCTTACTCTCTTGATTTCCTTCCAAAACATATTTTTATTGCTTTCAATATTTTGTCATACTCCTCCCCCATTTTACATCTGCTCTCATCCTACTTTGTAACCAGTCCCTGAATGTTCGCTTCTTCTCTTCTACTACCTTCTTCATCCCACCAATCACTACCCTTTTTTCTATTCCATCCCATCCTTCTTGTTCCACATGCAGTCTTTCCAAAGATTGTAACTTCCTCCTTGAAACACCCCATTCCTCTTCCACAAACACACACACAATGTATATATGTATATGTATATATATATATATATATATATATATATATATATATATATGTGTGTGTGTGTGTGTGTGTGTGTGTGTGTGTGTGTGCGTGTCTTCGAGTGGGTGTGGGTGACAGGAGGAAGAAGAGGAGGAGGGGAGGAAGGAGGAGAAGGAGGAGGAGAAAGGAGGAGGAGAAAGGAGAAGAAGGAAGGAGGAGGAAGGAGAGGAGGGTGGCGTGAGGGTAGGGGAGAGAATTAGATAGGAAGAGGAAGTAGAGGGAAGAGGATGCGGAGAGGAGTAGGAGGAGGAAGGAGAAGGAGAGAGAGAAGATGACTGGAGGAGAGGAGGAGTAGGGGAAGACGAGTAGTAGTAGAGGTAAGACGAATAAGGGGGGAAGAGGAGGAGGAGGAGTAGTCGTAGTAGCTGGAGTTGGGGGAGGAGTAAGGGGAGGAGGATGGGGATGAGGAGGATGGGGAAGAGGAGGATGGGGGAGGAGGAGTATGGGGAGGGGAAGGAGGAGTATGGAGACGGGGAGGAGGAGGAAGTGGTGGGGAGGAGGAGGAAGGGGTGGGGAGGAGGATGGGGAAGGGAAGGAAGAAGGGGAGGGGGAGGAGTATGGAGACGGGGGAGGAGTAAGGGGAAGAGGAGGAGTATGAGGAGAAGAGGATGAGTAGTAAGACGACGACGACGAGGAGATGGAAGAGGAGGAGAAAGAGGAGGAAGAGGAGGAGGAGGAGCAAGAGGAGGAAAGGGAGGAGGAGGAGGAGGATAAGGAACAAGCTATGATACAACCAACCAACCTACCAACGGCACCTATCGACATACCTGCGTGTACCTACATCTCGCCCGTAGATCGCTACCTATAACCGTGTGAGAATCTCCCATATCTTCCCTACCTGGAGCGGTCAGTAGACGATCAGAACTACCGACACAAAACTACTGACCCGAGAACAAGGCTCCCTGACTACCTCCCAAATGCCAATAATAAGGACTAGCCCCAGGGCATCATGTAGCCTTTGTAATTCAAAGCTTCCTTAATCTCGCTCGATGGGGCTTTCTTTGGGCTTCTATTGTAGCTGTAGCCTGTCCAGGCTATCTTGATTATTCTAAAAAAAAAAAAAAAAAGAAAAAAAAAAAAAAAAAGTCTGAAACCCAAAGGCTAGCAACCATCCCAAGCCCTTGACAGACCTCAATTATCCCTTTATTTTATCCTATCTGCCGTCAGGCGATTTTATTCATCCGAGGAAATCCATGACTCCTATGCAGCGAGTCATCCTATTGAGTGCCGAGTATCACATTACCTTTCTTTGTCCTCTGTAACACCCTTACAGGTAGATAAAGTCACGTCTATTCAGTAAAGAGTGCCTTGTTTAATTCTAAAAACAGTAATTAACGCTAAAGGAGGGTCAACCAGATATCCAAACTAATGAGTATTGTTAAATATATCATAAACTACTACCATTTGTACGAATTTCATTAACACTGAGATAGCAGAACCTTATAACACTGGGGTGCTCTAATATTTTTGGCCAAGGCTGTATTCAGGCTGCTGTCGGGGTATTTTAGTAATCTATGTGGTATTCTCCCTTTGGTAACGAAGGGAAGGGTGCCCCCCCTTCATCCCCCCCACCCCCCACGAACAACAGCAGCAGCAGCAGCAGCAGCAGCAGTAGTAGTATGTGAGTGAAGGCCTCAATGTGACCTTGTAGTGAAAGTGGCGACACTATATATCTCTCTCTCTCTCCCTGCCCTCTCTCTCTCTCTCTTCACCTCCTTTTCTCCTCACTTCCCCTCTCCCTTTTCTCTACTCCATTCTCTCTCTCTCT
>NC_134802.1:44620543-44623043 GCF_046742065.1 Oratosquilla oratoria | reverse complement strand
ACAGTAGCAAAGGGGACACAACGACAAATCAAGAAGTTGACAAGCGATTTTCAGGTCAATTAAGGGATCGTGCCCAAATAAATAAATAAATGAACAAATAAATAATCATAATAATAATAGGATAAAATAAAATTAACACAATAAAAATAAAACTACACTGGGACAAGAATAAAATAAAATTAAATTAAAAATCAAATAAATAAGATAAGAATAAAACGAGTTTGTATCGAAGGAGTGACGCTTCATAGGAGTGACATAACAAGGGACGGAGGACATTCATAATCAGTGACTTTCGTACCATTCCTTTGAAATTCATCTCCATTTTGTCTCTCCGACGTTAGGTCACTCGTATGAAATGTCACTCCTTTGAACAGCACCGCAATAAAACAAATGAATAAATGAATGACATACGCAAATAAACAAACAAATAAATTAAGATTAAAACAAAAACAACCAAATGCATGAATAAAAAATAAATAAATAAATAAAATTAAGATGAAATAAAAACAAACAAAATAACTCCAAACATGAACAACTCACGGAGCACTGACTGTGCCCGACCGAGCTACTCCCGTGTCGGGGTTCTACGCTCGCACACCTATGGAACAAGTTGCATGAAACCAGTCGCTTACGACGTCGCAACCAGTTGGAGACAAAATCGCGCCGAATGTGACACAATGAAGACCCATATACAAATAAAACATAAATAAAATAATAATAATAATAATAATATAAAATAAGTGCGATCGGTTTCATGCAACTGGTTGCGTCAGTGTGCGAGCTGCCTAAGGTTCAAATTATAAAGTACAGGATATCCCTCCGAAAAAAAAAAAAAAAAAAAAATCTGAAACGTTTGGTAACGTTGACAAACCTATTGGTCTGCGTTACCATCAGCTGTGTCTCGAACATTGTGGTCATCAGTTTGAAATTAAGTGTTTAGTATCTTCCACACAACATCCCTAGTCTAGTCTAGTCCCCCCCACCATCCTCATGCGAATAGGAAGCACTTGAAAGCATGATTTACTGCTTTTGTATTGTAGTTGTTGCTCTGTTGTAGTTTGTGTTGTAGCTGTTGTTGTTGTAATGTTCTTGTTGTATTGTAGTTGTATATTGTTGTTGCTGTATTGTAGTTGTGGTTGTATTGTTGTTATTTATTGCTGTTGTTTTATAGTTGTTCTGTTGTTGTTTATTGTTGTATTGCAGTTGTTGCTGTTGTTGTAGTTAATGTACTATTGTTGTTCTTTACTATTGTTGTCTACTGTTGATTTTGTGTTATCATTGTTTTTGTTTATTAGCCCGTAGTGTCAGTGGACTGAAGATTTAATGTCACTAAACTCCGAATCTTGAGTTAATGAAGCAATTAATCCTAGACTGCAAGTCTCCCTCCACCCCACCTATGTAGTGATTATATCCATGTGAGGCAGACTGAGGCTCGTTTCACACGTATCGACTTTTCGCCGTGCGATGTCCACGACACGACGTCGTGCTCTCAAAAACTATGGGTGATTATGGACGCATTCACACGTGGTCGTGCCGTGTGAAAAGGATCCACAGATACCCATGGTCACTTGAGAGGACGACGTCGTGTCGTGGACGGCGAAAAGTCGGCACGTGTAAAACGAGTGAGGCGACAAGAGTGGGCGAAGTCAAGGAGGCGGGACGGCAAATGGCGGCAGTTTCTAAATGAGGCAATAACAGCCACGAAAGGGAGAGTGAGAGAGAGGAACCGTGGAACCCAGAGAGTAGCCCGCGGGAGAGGGGGAGAGGGGGGGAGAGGGAGGGAGTCTTGAGGGAGTATGATGGTATGGCAAACCCACGGAAGCACTAAGAGGAATGAGTTGGTAAGTGTAGGGCATGGTATATTGTAGTACTAAAACGAGTCTACAAATAGCAACGGAAAATGGGGGAGAAGATAGGGAGAGGGGGGTGAGAGGAGGAGGGGAAGTAAGGGGAGGAGAAGGTGGAGGTAGGGAGGAGGAGAAGGAAGAAGAGCAGGAGGAGATGATGGAGAAGGAGGTGATGAAAGTGGAGAAGGAGACGATGGAGGAGATGATGGAAGAGATGATGGAGGAGGAGGAGGCGGAGGGGGAAGAGGAGGAGGGTCGAGGGTCGAGGAAAAGGGGGAAAGTGGTCAAGGAGGCAGTGAAAGTGGATGGAAGAGGGGAGGGAGGGGGGAGGGAGGGAGGGGGGAGAGGTCGAAGAAAGAATTAAGGCTCTACAGCGGCAAATAAAGACGCGGAAAGGCTGGAGAAGTAGGTCGCGGGACGCTCGACAGGAGGAGAAGGAAGACACAGAAATAGATAATGAGGAGGAGGAGGAGGAGGAGGAGGAGGTGGAGGAGGGTGGAGGGAAGAGGGCAAACACAGACAGACAGACAGACAGACACACACATAAATCACCTCTAATGAAAGAGATAGAGAAAGAGACGGTCATATACACACACATACATACACATATAAATATATACTGTATGTGTGTATGTGTGTGTGAGAGAGAGAGA
>NC_134802.1:44610543-44615543 GCF_046742065.1 Oratosquilla oratoria | reverse complement strand
AAGAGCCCCTTTTAAACATAATAAATTTTTGTCATAGTTGTTATTAGCTAGGAATTTATCAAAACCTACGAGAAAGTCCATAGCATGATGCTTCTCTGGTTTGAGGGCAAAATTCAAACCAAGGCCTAAGACTTCTAGTTGTGATTTTGTGAAAACAACACTAGAAAGATTAACAACATTGTCTAAAATGGCATACTTTGACCATACACTGTTATTACAAAGCCTAATAAGTTTTTTGTTCAAAATACCTTTATGATGTTCACTTATGTCATTGGCTTGTTGGTGGGCACATTTTTGAAGGAACCGGAACACTCCTTCATAAGGGCAAAGGAGCAAAAGATTCCTAGAAGCCGTGCGTGAACGTAGATGTGCATCCTCTATGTCCAGGGACGTCAGTTGAATCCGTTCCAAAAGGAAATCACTAATGTAGGACGGAAAGCTGTACCCCAACTGCTTATGCTTGTGAAAACCAAACGAATTTGGGCACACCTGTTCCGCTAAGCACTCACTTAGAAAAAGTTTTTGGTTCTTCTTTTTCCTGCTGATGATCAACGCTGATTCAAATTGTCTGTAAGGTGACTTGAGCACAGGGTAGCGGTGGAAAAGTAGCTTGAGTGAAGAGAATGCCTCCATCGTGGTAGTAATGTTACAGGTGAAAAATGTAATCACACATTTGTCAATAACGTAGAAACCACTGTTGGAGTAGAAAAGACTGGAAACGGGGAATCTATATATTTCGATTGCAAACTGCAATCCTCTTCAGTAGATACAAATAAGATGTGAGTTCAGGAGAAAAATGGTAGAATCTACGATCATTGAATTTCAGCCCAACATGAATATTTCAAAGGGGCAATGGTCCCCGGACATAATGTCCGGCACTTCATCTCCAACTTAGTGAAAGCTCATTTGCCTCCTGACCTCACATACGGAGTGAGAAGAGGGTAGAGATATCTTCCCATGTTCCCCTTTCTTTTGTAAAGGGCGCTACTTAAACAGCACGCCCTCTCTCTTATTTGTATCTACTGAAGAGGATTGCAGTTTGCAATCGAAATATATAGATTCCCCGTTTCCAGTCTTTTCTACTCCAACAGTGGTTTCTAAGTTATATATATATATATATATATATATATATATATATATATATATATATATATAAACATATATATATATATATATATATATACATATAATCATTGTTCTTTCTTTGCATATGTACACACACCCAAGCACACGCTTTGAAAAAAAAAAAAAAAAAATCTATAAATGTATATCACGACCACTATCGGGCGACATCTTCATCTGCTGAAGAATTGGCGGTTGTAAGATGCACATTCCCAGTACTTTTTTTAAAGAAGAGTTTTATTTTTATTTGACTACTCTATTTATTGACTTGAAACGAAATTACTCATTCCTTATGTATGTATGTGTATATAATATATATATATATATATATATATATATATATATATATATATATATATATGTGTGTGTGTGTGTGTGTGTGTGTGTGTGTGTGTGTGTGTGTGTGTGTGTGTGAGAGAGTCAGGCTGTTATTGTCAAAGTGATCATTCCTGGAAAAAAATGTATTAAATAAAATTTGCTTCAGGTGCTCCGTATATGAGGGTTAGACACATCATCGTGCATGACAGACACACCTGCTGGCCACTCTCGTTCTCTCTCAATCACGCCCACCACCGTTGTCACCTCCATTATCATTATCACCATCACCACAACCACTATCACCATCATCATTACTATCATCACTATCGCCACCATCATCACTCTCATCACTATAACCACCATCATCACTATCACCATCACCACCATCATTACTATCACTATCATCACTATCACCACCATCACTATCACCACTACAACCACCACCACTATCACCATCACTACCATCATTACTATGATCACCATCATCACTATCACCACAACCACCACCACTCTCACCATCATCACTATCACTATCACCACAACCACCACCATCACCACCATCATCACTACCACCAACACCATTTCCAACACCACAACTACCACCACCACCACTAAAACTACCCCTACCATCTACTATCACCATCATCACTATCACCACTACTACGACCAACAACACCAATACTACCAATCCACCACCACCATCCCCATTCGCCTTCACCACCACCACCACACCCACCTCCCCCTCCCTCCCCTTCCCCTCCGCCACTTTCACTTTCACTGATCCTTCAACCGGCGCGAGTGAGGAGGAGGAGGGAGGAGGGAGGAGGAGGAGGAAAAGGGGGAGAAAGAGAAGGAGAAGGAGGACATGTTGGAGAAGGAGGAAAGGGAGAAAGAAGACATGGTGGAGAATGAGGAGGAGGAGGAGGAGGAGGAGGAGGAGGAGGAGAATATGGAGTTATATGGCTGTTTCGGTCCCTTACCTATAGTTAATATTATTAATATCATTATCATCATTATTACTATTATCATCATTAATATTATCATTGATATTATTATTTAGAGGTAAATAGTGGAGAATGAGAAAAAGAGGAGGAGAAAGAGGAGGAAAAAGAGAAGGAGGAAAAGGAGGAGGAGGTGGAGTAGAAGAGGAAGGGGCGTAAAGTACGGAGCATACGTCGGGAGTCGCTGAAAAGCAGCGGCCGAAGCCGTCACCTTTGCCCTATGTACTATATGGGGCAGAAAGTAACAATCACTGCTGGCAATCGGAGAGGCGCGCGGGACTAGAACCCGCGACCCGCACGCTTATGAGTGTACAACAAAGAGTGAAAAGAGGAAGAAAAAGAGGAGAAGGAGGAGGAGGAAGGGAGGAGAAGGTGGTGGTGGTGGTGGTGGAGGAGGAGGAGGTGGAAGTGGTGAAGGTGGAGGAGTAGGTGGTGGAGGTGGAAGAGGAGGGGGTGGTGGTGGAGAAGGAGGAGGTGGAGGAGGAGGGAGAGGAGGAGGTGTCAAATCTATCAATCACACACACAAAAGATAGGAAAGGAAAACACATGTGACGTGATGTGATGTATGGCTCTCTCTGTCTCGCCTTCGCTCTCTCTCTCGCTCTCTTTCTCTCTTTTGGCCAATAACTAGAGCTTTTATCTTTGGGGACAATATCGCGCCGACGTTATTGAATTACAGATGAGGTAAATGACGATTAAGAATAAGAGATAGAGAGAGCGGGGGGAAGGGAGAGATGGAGGGAGGGAGGGAGGGAGGGAGAGAGAGAGTGAGAGAGAGTGAGAGAGAGAGAGGGAGAGGGGGGAGAGATGGGAGAGGGAGAGAGTGAAAAAGAGAGAGAGAGGGGGGGAGAGAAAGGGAGGGAAGGAGGGAGAGAGAGAGAGGGGGGAGAAAGCTAGGGAGGGAGACAGAGAAAGAGAGAGGGGAGAGAGAGAGGGGAGAGAGAGAGGGGGAGAGAGAAAGGGGAGGGGGAGAAAGAGAGAGAGAGAAGAGAAAGAGAGTGAGGGAGGGAGAGAGAGGAAAGGGAGGGAGGGAGGGAGAGAGAGAAAGAGAGAGAGGGGGAGAAATGGAGAGAGAGGAGGGAGTGAGAGAGACAGAGAGAGGGAGGGGGGGAGAGAGAAAGAGAGAGGGGGAGAGAAAGAGAGGGAGAGAGGGGGAGAAAGGGAGGGATAGAGAGGGGAGAGAGAGAGAGAGAGAGAGAGAGGGGGGGGGAAGGGGGATAGGGAGAAAGAGCGAAAGAGACACAAATAGCGAGACAGACAGACAGACAGAGAGAAAATGAAAAAGAGAGACAGAGAGAGAAGACGTAAATTTTTTCGTCACAATTATAACTCCTGCCTCCTTTACTTTTTAAGAACTTCAGTGACACCCATACGGACCAGAACTACGTAGCATTCTTCATGACTGGAGCCAAATCTCCAATAAAAAAAAAAAATAATAATAATAATAATAATAATAATATGAAATAATAATAATAATATTTAATAATAATAAAATAAATATATATATACAAAATAATAATAACAACAAAACAATAATAATAGTATAAATAAAAATATTGACAATTTCTTAGCTTCTACTGTTCCTCCAATAAATATCTCCTTGACCATCTGTAGAACTCCACGTCATCGGTACGCTATTGTCCCCCAAAGGACAGAGTAGCTGGTTATCGGCAACGATACTCCCGATACCGGTGCCCCTGGGGCATCCGCCAAACGATCCTCGTTGTCAACCCAACCCAGGTGGATGGGGTACCATAAAACACACCCGTGTATGGAATAATAAATAAATAAATAAATAAATAAATATATAAATAAAAAGTAAATATACGAATACATAAATGAATAAAAGAATAAATAAATAGATAAATGAATAAATAAAATGTTACGGGAAAGGAAAACTATGGCAACATCCTGTGGAGGGGAGGTGGTGATGCAGAAGGAGGAAGAGGAAGAGGAAGAGAAAGAGGAGGAGGAGAAGGGGAAAGGAGGAGGAGGAAGGAGGAGGGAAGAAAGGGGAGGAGGAAGAGGGGGAGGAGGAAGAGGATGAGGAGGAGGAGGAGGAGGAAGGAGAAGGGAAGAAAGGTGAGAAGAAGGAAAAGGAAGAGGAGGAGGAAGGAAGAGGAAAGAAAGGGGGGGAGGAGGAAGAGGGAAGAAAGGGGGAGGAGGAGGAGGAAGAGGGAAGAAAGGGGATGAGGAGGAAGTGGAGGAGGAGGAGGAGGAGGAGGAGGAGGAGGGTGAAAACGAACGCACAAAAATTCCAAAGAGGAAAGTGAAGGAAAGGGAAATGAAGAGAAAGCGGAGAGATGGCGTGAAAACAAAAGGACGAGAAAGTGGAAGAGGAGGTGGAAGAGAAAGTGGAAGAGGAAGATATGGTAAGAAAGAGAAGACAGAGAGTGTAAGGAAGAAGAGGAAGGGAAAGAGAAGGAAAGGAAAGGAAAGAGAAAGAAAGGAAGAGTTAAGGTAAGGAAGTGTAGAAACGATAATGGAAAAAAGTGAGAGAAGAGGAGGAAGATGGAGATGATGAAGAGGAAGAAGGAGAAGAGGAGGAAGCACCACGAG
>NC_134802.1:44493043-44605543 GCF_046742065.1 Oratosquilla oratoria | reverse complement strand
CCACTGTACCAGGGCCGCCTTGATCCGACCCACCATCCCCCCCAGTCCCCCTCCCCCGTCTCCCCCCAGCCCCGCTGGGATCTGCAGCCATCATGACCCTCCCCAGTAGTATAAGTTTTCATCAGACTCAAGTCTGAGTCATGATATATATGTCTGACATAATTCGGTAAATAGTAATTTTCGTATAATCAGAGTGAGTTTTCGTAAAACACACACACACACAAACACACATATATTTAACCAATATGAACTATATTTTTGTATGATTTCACGAATATGGAATACATTCAAATGTTCGATATAATATAGTGTACACTAAACCCACCTACTCCACAAGATGCTGATCGAAGGGGAAGGGGGAAAGGGGGAGGGAGGGAGGAGGGGAAGGGGGAAAGGGGGAGGGAGGGAGGAGGGGAAGGGGGAAGGGGGAGGGAGGGAGGAGGGGAAGGGAAGTGAGGGAGGTCAGAGAGGAGGGAGGGGAGGGAGGAAGGGAAGGAAGGAGGGAGGGAGGGAGGGAGGGAGGGGGAGCTCCCACCACGAGGCCGAGTACCGGTTGGCATTGGCCTGGTACACTTGACCCTATCTCCTGCCCGCCTGACCTACTTACGGTCTCTGCCCCTCCCGGATCCCCCACTCCTCCTCCTCCTCCTCCTCTCTCGCCGCTGCTGCCTGTGGCCTAACAACACAGTCTTCTTTCCTTTCGCTAGCATCACTCGAGATTCTTTTCTTTTTTTATATAAAAAAAAAGAAGCCCAGACCTCATTCATGTGTTTGTTCGTTCCTTTCACTTCTGCTCACAACTCTTGGACTTGTTCCGGCTGAAGCCAAACAATTCTACACAAGAATGAAGGAGACCATAAGGCCCACACTAGGTAGTTCCATGTCCCTTACCACCTGACACATCTATCCATAAAGTTATCTCATCTCTTAAAACAACCAATTATTTCAGGGCTCACTATATGATCACTAAGTCTATCTCATTCGTTAACCAATCTGTTGGTAAACCAGTTCTCGTCCATTTCCTTAGCCCTCAATTTGTCCAATTTAATCCCAATAGCAAGAGAAGCCCAAAACCACGACGACGCTTGGGAAGAGGGGCTTGATTAAACCTTTCACTGCCATTGGCGACCTCCCTGCTCGTTCTAGCCTCCGCCAAGTCATTTTAGTCGGCTGGGAAACCTCAATAAATAAATAAAGGATCTTTTCCATTTTACCGCATGCAGTTGATTTCAACAACTTAAAGAGGTAAGAAATGAATACTGAAACCTAACCTAACCTACCCTAACCTGACCTCAAAATTCTGCATGCCGTAATATGGAAAATACCATAAAATAAAATAAAATTTAAAAATTCCCCCACCCCTACCCATCTCCCCCAACCCCCACCAAGAAGACACAGCGACAAAGCCAACAATGTTGGAAATTTAGTCCCACCAACAAGAAAAATTCGACGTTGGAACAGATAAACAGCTATAGATCGTTTACTGGCCACAGATACAATTAGTATCACAAAATGTAAATAAAAAGAAACAAAATTAAACAATATAAAATATTTGTCAAGTTTAAACTACTGCAGTCCACTAAAAATAGTAATCACATGTGTTACTTGGTAGTGAGCAACACACGAACACACACACACAAACGATCACATATAAACTACTGTACTCCACATAAAATAGTAATTATTTGGTAATAAGTATAAAACACACGAACACACACATATACATACACACACACACACATACGCGAACGCACACACACATACACAAATGATCGTATATAAACTACCGCACTCAACATAGAATAGTAATTCCTTGGTAATAAGCAGCATAAAACACAACACACATACACACACACACACACACACTTCCCGTATAATACAACTAGGTAAATAAATGCACACACACACACACACACACACAAACGATCATATATAAACTACTGCACTCCACATAAAATAGTAATTCCTTGGTAATAAGCAGCATAAAACAAACACACATACACACACACACCCTTCCCGTATAATACAACTAGGTAAATAAATGCACACACACGCACACAAACGATCGTATATAAACTACTGCACTTCACATAAAATAGTAATTCCTTGGTAATAAGCAGCATAAAACAAACATACACACGCGCGCGCGTGATCCGTTCCCTCTCTACAAACTACGTACAAACAAATACAAAGGTCGGGAGGATGCAAGACACACCAACATTACCATCAGACGAAGAGATGACCATAATCATCCTCAAGCACAATCAAGTGAACCATTAACGAGACGACCGACTACCAACCCACACTACTCAAACTCGGTCTTCCTAATCTACTCACCCCACCCAACTACCCTCCCCTCATCTCCAATCCTATACACACTATTCATCAGAACATAAGAATGAAGGCGACTGCAAGAGACCATAAGGCCTACACTAGGCAGTTCCATGTCCATTACCACCGATCATCCCCATCCATAAATTTATCTAAACTTCTCTTAAAATAATTAATAGTTTCAGAGCTCACTGCATGGTTATTAAGTCTATTCCATTCGTCAATCAATTTGTTGATAAACCCGTTCTTGCCTATTTCTTTCTTAAATCTTATTCTTTTCCTTTCTAAGTAAAAACAGACTTCAGGATATATTCTGAAGTCAATCATGGGTTTAAATTGGACAAATTTAGGTTCAGGAAAGAAATAGGCAAGAACTGGTTTACCAACAGAGTGGCTAACAAATGGAATAGAGCAGTGAAACAATCGCTTATTTTAAGAGAAGATGAGATAACATAGACAGGGATGACAGGTGGTAAGGGACATGGAACTGCTTAGTATAGGCCATAGGGTCTCTTGCAGTCTCCATTCTTGCGCTCTTATGTCACATAAACATGTCATTTATCACGTAAACAGAGTCACTCATCACATTCGATGCGCGGACGGTCTATACAGACTTCATCCTCCACACGATTCCATTATGACAGGTGGTAAGGGACATGGAACTGCTTAGTATAGGCCTTAGGATCTCTTGCAGTCTCCATTCTTGCGTTCTTATGTCACATAAACATGTCATTTATGACGTAAACACAGTCACTCATCACAACCAATGCGAGGACGGTCTATACAGATTTCATCCTCCACACGATTCCATTCAGCATTGAGAGGGTCATTCCAGCATCATAGGGGTCAGTGAGAGGCAGGAGGGTTTCCTTGACTGGGAGAGACAGCTCAAGCACCCTGACCTGCACAATAATATAATTGAGCTGTTCTAAGAACGAAACACACACACACACACACTTACACACAGACAAAAAAAACATCAAGGAAATTGTTTGTGTGTGTGTGTGTGTGTGTGTGTGTGTGTGTTTGTGTGTGCGTGCACATGCGATTCACCACCATGGTCTTGGCTCATGTGCTGGACCAGTGACTGATAGCTAATAGTCTCCCTGACGAGAGTTATTGGCTCATAATCCTATCTATAGATAATGCTGTGACCTTGCGACTGCTTTCCATACACCACACACACATCCCCTTGCTCAGAGGGGAACTAGTGAAAGCTTTCCCGCCGTGAGCGTGGCAGCCCGTGATGCTAACCACTACATCAGCAAGCAGTGTGTGTGTGTATTTACCTAGTTGTACCTAGTTGTATTTTACGGGAAGGGGAGCTATGCTCGTGAGGTCCCGTCTTCATATCTCATTTTATCTAAACTATTTTTAAATTCATGTATTGTTTTTGCACACACCACTTTCTCATCTAACTTGTTCCAACTGTCTATTGCTCTGTGAGGAAAGCTGTTCTTTTTAAAATCTCTTCTATAGCTGTCTTTTTTTATTTTCTTTCCGTGTCCTCTTGTATTTCTGTCATCCCATTTTATCAGATTCTCTCTATCAGTAATTTCTATGCCTTTCATGATTCTGTAAATAGCTATCAAATCTCCTCTCTCTCTTCTTTGCTCTAGTGTCTGTAGTTTAAGTTTTTGTAGTCTCTCTTCATATGATAGTTTTGAGAGTGTTGGTGCCAGTTTTGTAATTGCTCTTTGTATTCTTTCAAGTTTTTTTATACATTTTTTCGTACTTGGTGACCATATCGTTGCTGCATATTCCAATCTTGGTCTTATCAGGGTGATTAGGATTTTCCTCACCATTTCTTCATCCAGGTATGTAAATGCCACTTTGATTGTTCTTATTAAATTATAAGTTTCTCCAAAAATCTTATTTATATGTTTCTCAGGTGACATATTATTCATAACAATGACTCCCAGGTCCTTCTCATTTTCTACTTTTTTTATTCCTTCTTCTCCCAAATTATATGATCCTGTTATTCTGTTTTTGCTTTTTCCAAATTCCATTATACTACACTTTTTTGTATTGAACTCCATCTCCCACTTCCTACTCCATTCTTGTACTTTATTTAGATCTCTCTGTAGTGATTCACAATCTTCTTCAGTTTTCACTCTTTTCAGTAATTTTGCATCATCTGCAAAGAAGCTCATATAGCTTTCAATTCCTTCATCCATATCATTAATATATATAGCAAACATTATTGGGGCCAGAACTGTTCCCTGCGGGACACCGCTTATTACTTCATTCCATTTTGAGTGCTGATCTCTTATCACTACTCTCATTTTTCTTTCTTGCAAAAAGTCTTCCATCCAATTTAGCAATTTACCTTGTATTCCTCCTTCATATTCTAATTTCTTAAGCAACTTCTTATGTGGTACTTTGTCAAAAGCTTTTTTTAGGTCTAGAAATGCACAATCAGCCCATCCATCTCTTTCTTGTATTATATCTATTAGTCTTGAATAGAAACATATTAAATTGGTGACGCATGATCGTCCTTGTCTGAATCCAAATTGCCTTGGATTTAGTACGTTGTTTTTTTCCAAGTATTTTACCCATCTACTTTTAATAATTCTTTCACATATTTTTGCTATTGTACTTGTTAGAGAGACTGGTCTATAGTTGGTAGGTTCTTCTTTATTTCCTCCTTTATATATAGGTACTATATTTGCTTTTTTCCAATCTTCTGGAACTTTTCCTTCTTTTAAGGAACTGCTTATTATGCTATGTATTTTGTCTGCCAGTTCATTCCTGCATTCTTTCAGAATCCAGTTTGCTATTTCATCTGGCCCATGCGATTTTCTGACATCAAAATTACCCAAGTGTGTCAATATTTCATTCTTTGTTACTTCTATTTCTTCCATAGGGGGGACTTTTTCCTTCCACTCAATCTCTTCAGGTTGTATATTTTCCCTTGTAAACACTGATTTAAAATGTTTGTTCATAATTTCTGCCATTTCCATTTCCTCAGTGTATTCAACTCCTCCTTGTCTTAATTTCTCTAAGTCTTGTTTGTTTTTCAGTTTATTGTTTACAAATCTGTAGAATAGTTTTGGTTGATCTTTACACTTTTCTATAACATCTTTTTCATATTTTCTTTTTTCCTCTCTGCACTTTTGTACATATTCATTTCTATAACCAGTATATATTTTCCATTTTTCAGGTCTTCTGTCTTTTTTCCATCTGTTCCAGGCTTTGTCTCTTTTGTCCTTTAACTCCCTACAACTTTTGGTGTACCAGCATTTTACATATTCTTTTTCTTGTTTTTGTCTTGGGACATACTTTTCCACTCCTTTTTTGTAAATTTTTGTCAAAATATTCCATTTCTCTTCCACTGTTGTTTCTTCTTTGTATATTTCTTCCCAGTTTTCTTGTTGGAAGAATTCTCTTATTTTATCAAAGTTTGTTTTTTCATACATCATTCTTCCTTTTCTATATTGTTCATTTCTTTTCATATATTTTTCTTCATTAAGTTCCAGTTCAATCAATATGTGGTCACTTTTACCTATTGGTGTTTTATATTCAATCTTGTCCACTATTCTAGGTTCAGATGTAATTATTAAGTCTAGCCTCGATGGTTCTTCTTCATTTCTATACCTAGTGTTCTCTTGTGTCCATTGTGTCATTGAATGGTCAGTAATCATCTCAAGTAGAGCATTTCCCCATGAGTCATCACCACTCTTTACTGTCATTTCTTCCCAGCAGATTTCTTTGCAATTAAAGTCGCCCATCATAACTATTCTTCCTCCGTCTTCCATTATTTTAGTTAATGCTATCTTTGTGTCCTCTAACATACTTTTATGTTCACTCTCCTCCCATGAGGCTGTTTTCGGAGGCACATAATTGATCACAAATTTTCTGCTCTTCTTATCTCGGTCTTCCACTTCTATCATAATCATCTCTACTGTATTCTTTCCATATATGACACCTTTCACGTTTATATCCTTCTTAGTCAGGAACATAACTCCACCCCCTTGTTTTTTCTCTCTGTTTCTAATCCAATAATTGTATGTATCATGTCCTACACTGTTGGGTGGTAGTGGGCCTTTTAATTTTGTTTCTACAATTCCCATTATGTCCGGTTCTTTTTCTTTCAAATAATCATTCAGTTCATTCAATCCTGTTATCAATCCATCTATATTTGTGTAAGACACTCTTAGTTTTCTGCCACTTCCATTGTATTCTCTGTTTCCCTTATGTTTTTCTTTAGTATGTCGAACTGCTTTATTTTCATGTTCACTACTCTCCAATAGAATCTCTCTTTCTCTGACTCCGTTCTTTCCTCGTTTTTTGCCTTAGCTTCAATTCTTTTCTGCTTTTCTGCCTCTCTTTCCTCCTTATTCATTTCTCTTTTTATCCATACCTTTTTATATTGATCATTTGTTGCTAGTTTCCCTGTCTTGGATAGAATTTTCTCTGCTGTTGTTTGTGACCTGAATTTAATCTTAATTGGTCTGGTCTTATCTGTACTATATTTTCCGAGTCTGAATTTTTCCTCAATTTCCTTTATAATTTCTGGTTCATCTTCCTGGACTAATTTTAATAAACTGCTTACTCTTTCATTTTCCTCCTTGATTCTTGCGGTTCTATCTGGGTTATGTTTCTCTTCCATTCCTAATATAATTATACATTTCTTTTTGTCAGCTAATTCTCTTACTATATTCTCCTTCTGTCTCATCACTTTAATAACTGAGTCTTCATTATGTTCTTTCAATTGCTGTTTGACTATGTCAGTGAATGAAACCTTATTCCCTTCTTGAGTTATTCTCCAATTTTTAGCTTCTGTAGCTATTTTCTCTCTGTTTTCATTACTATTCTTCTTCAATTTCTCATTCTCCTCCTTTACATTTCCTAACTGTCTTTTTAGGTCCTCTATTTCTTCAGTTAAGTTTCTGTTAGCCTTCTCTAGTTGTTCCAACCTTTCAATTCTTTGGAAAATGGAGTCTACGTTACCTAACTTACGCTCCAAGTCCTCGATCACCTTATCAACTCTCTCCTCTAGTCTTATCAGTCGGGGGGGGGGGGTTGTGTCCCCCCCACCCTCTTTAAATCCCTGGAACATATTCTCGTCACTTTCTTCTGTATTGCTCCTCTCTATACTTCTAATCTTTACATTTTTATTAGACATGTCATCCTCACTCAGTCGTTTGTTTACCTTCCGCTTGTCTGGCTGGGCCAAGTCTACTCCCTCCTCATTTCCTTCCATTTCCCTCAGTAATCCCTCCCCTTTTCCTCTTTCCCTACTTTCCCACTACTCCACGAGCAATTTCCCCCCCACCCTGCAAAAACACTAGGCACTTCTCTTTGCGTTGGAATCCACAGACTTCAGTTTTCTTCAGAACGTCATCCAAGCCGTCCATTCGCTGAAGTGTGTGTGTGTGTGTGTGTGTGTGTGTCTTACCTAACAATCTCGTCTCTCTCTCTCTCTCTCTCTCGTGTGTAACTTATACAGTTATGTATTTCTTTGAACTATAAAACACTCCGGGAGTTTTTCACAAAATAACAGAAGCACCGATTAATAGTCCTCAACAACAACTACGGCCACCCAAAACTGGCCCATTCTATATATTCTATATCGCAAATACATCATCCTGTTGCTGCATTTATGCAATTTATGAAAAAAGACATAACCTATTTTGGGTGTATATATATATATATATATATATATATATATATATATATATATATATATATATATATATATGATAAGAACATGGGTACCTGTGTTCACTTATGCGCTCTGCTTCGTTAGTTTCTTTTTCCAAGTGGTCTACTTTGTATGTATGTATGTATATATATATATATATATATATATATATATATATATATATATATATAATGTATATATATATATATATATATATATATAAGCATATATCACTAGCCAAATATGAATTAACAGGTTTTCTTTACATGCATAAATACACATTACACATTGGGGTGGGGAGCTTACGATAGGAGACGCTCAGCTGTAGCCGAAGCCCCTATGACAGCCTGGGTAAGTGGCAGTCTCTCCCTCTCAGAAAATAAATAAATAAATAAATAAATAAAAAATGTGGGCTGGGTTGGGCAATGTATGCATCTCCAAATCCCTATCAAGACTGATTACTGATCGACATTCACGTGTAACCTTCAAAATAACATTGAAACACTGAAATAATTATTAAATTAAAAATAAGACAAAATAGAGCCAAATAATTTTCATTCTATTTTATTTTATCTTTGTACCGTCTGTGAAGACACGAGGGAACACGATAAATTAATTTGGTAATCGTCGTTTCACAGCAGCGAATTAGTCGAATGCAAACGACAATGTAAACAGTACCCTCCTCCTCCCCCACCAACGCACTGTACCAAAACTCTGATCTCATCGAAGAAAAGAACCAAGACAGACTACTTTCATTTTCCACTTCATTTCCTAAGAGAAAAGTGATGGTGAGTGACGAGAGAAAATTAAATAAATAAATAAATATTTGCCCTCCAAAAATGGCTTCCCAGACCTCACGTCCCTAACTTTACCACTTTTACTTAACCTTCTCGTTTTTCTTCCATTTATCTTATTCTCGAATGTTCATATACCGTGATACCATATTTCTCATGTCATCAAGCCACGCATACTCTCTTAAAATCCTCCATTATTACCATTTCAATACTGTTCTTTTCAATACATTTATTATTATATTTTGTATTATTATTATAACTATTATTATTACGTCAACCTGTCAGAATGCTTCAACATATATACATATACATATATATATATACATATATATATATATATATTATATATATGCACGTATAAATATATATATATATATTATATATATGCACGTATAAATATATATTTGAAAAGATAAAAACTCGACCACGAGTCCAACACGTGATCCAATATCATAGTGTGGGCTATAGCCCTATTCACCATCCAGCGAGACGAATGAAATATCCTGGCAACATCCAGAGTGAGAGGGAAAATGTAACGTGTGAGATACGGGGTTACGACGGGAGTTTTCGTGAGAGAGTGTAAGTGCTCCTGGAGTGAGACGGTCGACGTGAGGTAACAAAGGTCCAAGGAGGACAAAGTCTCACGTGTCACAGAAGTCTCACAAGTCACAGACGTCTCACGCGTAGAATACACACAGGCGTGTGCAACTTGCATGTTCACACACGTGTGCGTATATACACACGTACGACACACACACGCTTGCTAAAAGGAATGCACATACTCAAACATGTGGACGATCACACGCACGCGCGAACTCTTAGTTCTCATCTGGGCGGGAAGGAGGGGGGGGTAACAGCTGTCGATCACGAGTCCATCACGTGATCCAAGGCCAAGAAAGTGAATCTCTCGGCTCTCACCCGGAAGGGTAACAGCTGTCGATCACGGGCCCATCACGTGGTCCAAGACCATGAAGGTGAATCACACAAGGCTAGCAGACGGTTCCTGGACTCGCGCCGGGCAACAAAGAAATGGAAAGTGGGGAGAGGAGGTTCTGCCAGTGACGACAGCCGAGGAAACTGCCACAGACACGCACGTAGAAGCTATAAATAGACCAGGATCTCTGCCGCACGCAGTCTTCCGTCTGCCTGACGAGGCCCTCCGCAAGCAAGCAGACGTGCGTGTCAACGACCACGTCCACCCAGTTTAATATAAACAGAAAAAAAATAATAATAATAATCTGACGAGACGATTCCGAGGCACGCGTGTCTCGGTAGACGTTTGTCACACAGCTTTTGACGACTTGCAACCTAACGTTGATCATTCAGAGCGTACGCATACGTAAGTGCATACATACGTACACACACACACACACACACACGCACATGAGCCCTCACCCCGTGACCCAGTGATCTTGGCCTAATCCTCCTCCACAGTCAAGGGCATGACCCCCTTCTCTCTCTCTCTCTCTTTCTCTCTCTCCCTCTCTCTCTATGCAACCTCTTCCCAACAGCCCCCCCCCCTTCCCCCGGTCCTTCTATCCTTCTCCCTTTGCCCTACTTCTCCCAGGACGTCTTTCGCTTGCATTCTGTTAACATGTCCTCTGCATGCGTTGCCCCCCCCCCCACCAGATACGCTCTTTCCTTTACGCCTCCTCCTCCTCCCATCCTACTCCGTCTTCATCAGCACCCCAAGCCCCGTCGCTATCCTGATGTCGCCTTCTCTTTTCCTCGGCAAGGCACTTCTTACACAAATAAGAGTATAAACACACACACACAGTTTTCCACACAAAGTGGTGGATGTTTATAACTAACTGGACGAAACAATAGTGTGTGCAAACACCATACAAGAATATAAGAACAAACTAGATTACGATACAAAGACGGGTCACTACGAACATAGCTCCCCTTCCAGTATGGTGCAACTAGGTAAATACATGCACACACAAAGTTGGAACAATGAATTAATTAAAATCTAAATATTATAATTGGAAATCAAGGTTACATACTAAGTTGGTACTGTACTTGATTTTAAGGATAGTTATGATAAATTGGACAGTAGGAGATGAAACCCAATGAATGTTGCTCCTTTCTCATATACTACCATTAAATACAATTGTGTCAATTTACAAAGATAGTAACAAGGAGGTTCCTCTAGATTGCAGACCAGTGTCTTTGATCACTGCGGTAGCTAAACTGTGTGAAAGACCTGTTGAAAGATGGAACTATTTAGACGAGGAAAAAATCCTGGTGGAAAACCAATTCAGCTTCAGAAAATGAAAATTATGTATTTCCAATTTGTTGAGTTTTTTATTCCTGAGTAATCATTGTGCTCCAAGACAGGGATGGCTGGGTGGATAATGTTTATTTGGATCTAGAGAAAGCTTTTGATAAGATACCTCAGAAAAGAAATTTTGGAAGCTGGAACACAGAAGAGGTCTGAAAGGAATTTCCTGGAATGGATGAAAGACTTTCTGAAAAACCTTTCTATGCTGTAGTGAAGAACTGGCTATCTGGATGAAGGGAAGTTACTAGTGGAGTTCCATAGGGATCAGTTGTAGCACCAGTAATATTCTTGGTACATGTGAATGACATGATGAATAATTTGACCAGTTATCCTAATTTATTTACTGAATAGGCACACATCATAAGGAGAGTAAGGAATATAGAGGATTGTAGGTTGCTACAAGATCTGGGTAGGGTACGCGTACCAATGGAGAAGCACTTGCCCTATGCAGACGCATTTGACACAAAAAAACTTCTACCTGCCGATGGTGAAAAGATAGGAGCATAATTATAGGCTCAAAAAATCACTTAACTATCCCCTGCATGCAATGGGAAGCAGTTTCTGATGCACAAGTGTACATAAACCCATGCACAAGCCACCTGCAAAAAATGGAATAAAAATCTGTTAAGGAACAGTAAAAAAAAAAAATCAAATTCTTAGGTTTTTGTAAGGATTCTTTCAAAAACAGTACTTTTTTTTATTTCATCTCCTGCAGTCACATACCTATTTGGATTAGGAAGGTAAGACTATGTCACATTATGAGGGGGTAGTTAAGTGATTTTTTGAGCCTATAATTATGCTCCTATCTATTCACCATCGGCAGGTAGAAGTTTTTTTTATGTCAAATACGTCTGCATAGGGCACGTGCGTCTCCACTGGTATGCGTACCCTAGGATATATGAATGGAGCTAGCAAGGGGAAAAAAATTTCAATGTGAAGAAATGTAAGATATAGGCAGATCCTTGGCTCAGTCTGGAAACCATGCACCGGCCCATTGAGGCTGCATCTTCAGAGGGACAGGGTATATGGGTGGAGCCAGCAGTGGAAAATGAATTTCAATGTGAAGAAATGTAAGATATATGGAATTTTCAAAACCTGCTAACCCTCTCCAACACTAATACATACAACACAGACAACAGATGACCGCATTGTGAACAGCTGCCCATGATGTAACACTTCACCTCATACCATACAAAACATAATGGAAGACTGCATTATACACAATCATGCATGCAAACAACACAACATACACTCTATAAAGGATTTGTGGGAAAACCCAGTTTCGGCTGTGGCATTCCTTGGGGAGACGGGACTGCTCGGACAGACAGTCTAGGGAACAACAACAACAGTCCATAGTTTCTTCTCAGAATGATCTGTGGGAGGCCTCAAGGATCACTGCCTGGTAAGGGGTTGTAGATTTTCCACTAAGTGAAACTCGAAACAACAATAATGATTATCACACCAACTCCACATAGTTGTGCTATTGTGGTTCTTGCCTCTTGTGGAGGAATATCTCTGCTGGGCTGACATCTGGAGGAGTTAGATGGAATATAGTTTCAAGGGTTGGTCTTGGAATGCTTCTTATGTGATCTTAGTGTGTATTTACCTAGTTGTGTCTTACAGGAAGAGAGCTATGCTCGTAGTGACCCGTCTTTGTATCTTTCAGCATCAAGTTTGTTCTTGAATTCTTGTATACTTTTTGCACTCACTGTTTCCTCATCCAATTTATTCCAGATACCTGACACTCTGTGTGGGAAACTATACTTTTTCAGATCTCTTCTATAACTATCCTTTTTAAGTATCTTTAGATGTCCTCTTGTTTTTCTTTTATCCCATCTCTACTGACATGTTACAAGGTCCAGGTACTACATACATACATACATATACCAAGGCTTTTTCCCCCTTACAAGGGAGGTAGCCAAAAAGGGAAAGGCATAAAATCATTTCCACCCATTCCATCCCTGAATACACTCCACACCCCTCCACCCTCCCTCTTATCTGAGCACCTCCTGGTACTAGGTTGTTGTAAATGTTTCCATTGTATGCTGCTAGTGTGTTTTTCTGTTACACCCAGTTATTTGTACTTGTGTTATGTGGTGACATGGATGGGCAGATTGAAGACTATTGCACAGAACAGTTTGCCAATCATTCTTGTGTGCTGTTCTACAAGGAAGATCATTGGATATCACTAAAATCCCTAAAATATTGACTACATAAAATGTATATAGTCAATACCCAAGATGGGGTTCATAAAATGAAGCTTATGCACTGAAGACTTGTTGAGTTTTTATTTACGAATGATCAATGTGTTCCAAGAGAAATGGGTGGGTGGATTGTGTATACCTGGATCTGGGGAAAGCTTTTGATAAGGTGTATCACAAACAACTGATATGAAAATTGCAACACTGAAAACAGAGCACACCTTAGCCCATTAATGATCCAATATCCTGATAGGAACAAAAATATTTTATTTTGGCTAATGACAGGCCCTCTTATTCAGCTTAAAGGAACCTTTAAAAACTTAGAAAAATATCTCTATTAAGCTATCTAAACATTTAAGGGTCACATATCACATCTGGGACATTTGCCTATGTCAGACAATTTCACTCAGCTTAGGGGAATCCCTGTCTAGTAATGGGTAAAAGGGAGTCTCCTGGAATGGGTGAAGGCCAACCATGAATAAAAAAAAAAAAAAAAACCCTAACAGTGAAATTAAAAAGCCAAACCCTTCTATTGAAAATATATAAAATTAGCAAAAGCCACAAGTGTATTAATATTAAAAGAAAATAAACACACAAATATTCAGTCAGGTAACAAGATCTCCTAGGCATCCAATGAGATGACCCAACTATGTACATAAAGCCCCTGTTGTAGTTGAGCTGTCAGCTTTATGATCAAGACCCTGTGGTTTGAAATGTAGAAAGCTCTTGTTATATAGATAGAAAAAACAAAACTACTCAACAGCAACAACACCACTCAGAAACCAAAATCCTTCTTATAGGATATCACATGAAAATGACAAGAACAGTTTACTCATGCATCTCACTACATCACACGAGCACAACCAACTGAATGCAACCAAAAACCACACCAGCAGCATACTACTCATTCATATACAACAATCTACCAGTTGTACCACACAATACAGCCATACAAAAAACATTCACACTCAGACCACAAAACAAGCTCTTCAAGACAGACCACCAAACTTATTATTTCACCAAACCCTGTGACATCAGCCCAACAGAAAAATCCCTCCCATGAGAAGCAAGAGCTACATTAGCACTCTTGTATTTGGGACACCATCCACCACAAAAATATTAATAGTTTAAAACAGGACTGGCAACAGAATCAATCTGCCCTAGGTACAACCATCACACAGAAGACACTGAGCACATCATCTTATACTGCCCCGTGCTAACTATTCCTAGACAACACATTACTTCTTCCTTGACTGACCTATGGGCCTTTTTGGTGGCTGTTACCAGTTACCTAGGGGCCATGAGTCTCTTGCAAAAGAGACCTGGGGCAACAGATTAATTGACTGATTCACTTATGCCTGTGTTATTCAGTGAGTATATATTGATTCAGTTTAATATCATGAACTCCTCCTAGGCTAGGACAGTGCCCCTTACAGAGGATTTTGTAGCATAGAATTTAATGAACCATGACCTTGGTCCAACTTGCTGGCAGCAGGGTTCAAACTGCTGTCACCTTGACATCTGTCACAAGTAACAACGCTCTAACCTGCTCCGCCACCATGCATCTATCTCGCTAAAAGCCTTTATTTTCAACTTGTGCCCCGTTACCCACATACTAAGGTGACTAGGCATTCTCATCCGTTTAACTCATTCCAACTTTGATCATGTGAAAACTGTACCACATACTAATTCAATCTGAAATATAGGCCAAGATCAATCATGACCTCAAGCCTATTGTTGTTTGCAGATGACAATGCTTGCCAAAGTCTCAAGGTAGACTGATGCAGCTAGTGACAATTTGGGGACAAGCTTTTCAATTACAAATATGCACGTATGCATGCATCTGTGTATGTGTATATGTATGTATATATGTATGTACTTATTTATCTAAAAACTTACCTTACAACAAGTCCAGGATAGTCCTTGGTGAGAGTGTTGAGAAGGAAAACAATGAACCATTCATCATCTAACAAGTCCCCAACTGTGGTCTGCCCTCCAATATGGGCAGGTAGAGGCCCTAGGGGATAATAAAACAATTATGAAACATATCATTCTCAAACAGGAGCCACATGCTTCTTTATCAACAACATATTCTTTCTGGTTAGAAAGTGACACACAAAAAGTTACTACAATGCCAAAAAGGTCTTCAGTTAATAATTATCACACTATCAGTTGTCTTGCTACATTGCTTCTGACCCAGGGCAGTGGGCAAGATGCAGGGATGACACATCATCCAGGAGGAGCCAAGATAAGAGGGAGGGAGGGGGTGAATGGAAGTGGAGTATGTGGGGATGGAATGGGTGGGAGTGGATTTTATGTCTGTCTTTTGGTTACCTCCCTTGTTAGGGGGAAAAAGCTGTTGGTATATGTATGTATGTATGTAACAGTTGGACAGGTACCAGTGCAAGTGGTGGTCCTTCAAGATGGACATCAGACAGAATCATCTCCCTGTTGCCCATCTCCAAAACCCATACACACTCTCACCTTCATCTGAAGGTAGAGCCCCAAGGGGCTGACATTTGGTTTCCAGACTGAGCCAAGGATCTGTCTCTACCAATTTTGATTGTATTTCCTCCAGCTTTTCACATAAATACAGCTGACAAACAGTAACTATTCTCCTCCAACTACTACTACTACTATGTAAAAGTAATGTAGAAACAATCCTACACTAATATAACATGGACACTAGTCCAACATCTCTTCCCAGAGAGGTCTATAGGAAGGCCTCAGGACCAATACCTGGCACTGTAGGGCTGCAAGTTTCAAGTTGGTGGAATTTAAAGCAACAATTATTATTAATATTAATCAATTTGATATAAAAAGGGAGGTACAGTGATGGTGGACTGGCTGGTAAGGTTGTTTAATGTTTGTCTAAAAGAGGGTAGAATGACAGAGGACCGGAGGAGTGCCTGTATAGTTCCACTTTACAAGAGAGAGGGGGACAAGTGTGCGTGTAGTAGTTTCAGAGGGATCAGTTTGTTAAGTGTAGTTGGGAAGGCTTATGGGAGTTTTGATTGAATGGATTAGGAGAGGAACAGAGGGTGTAATTGGTGAGGAACAGTGTGGGTTTAGGAAAGGTAGAGATTGTGTGGATCAGATATTTGTGTCAAGGCAGATATATGAGAAAGCTTTAGGAA
Source organism: Oratosquilla oratoria (assembly GCF_046742065.1). Lineage (NCBI taxonomy): Eukaryota > Metazoa > Arthropoda > Malacostraca > Stomatopoda > Squillidae > Oratosquilla > Oratosquilla oratoria. The sequence goes on along the minus strand of NC_134802.1, from coordinate 44,589,149 downwards.
AAGGTAAGGATGTTTTTTGGGTCTTTATGGATTTGGAAAAGGCTTATGACAGGGTAGACAGGAAGGAACTTTGGGAGGTATTGCAGATATATGGGATAGGAGGAAAGCTGAAGAGCAATCAAGAGTTTTTATGACAGTAGTACAGCCTGTGTTAAAATTAGAGATGAAGAGAGCGAGTGGTTTAAGATAAAGGTGGTACTTCGCCAGGTATGTGTTATGCTTTGGCTGTTCAATTTATACATGGATGGGGTGGTATGAGAGGTAAATGCAAGGGTAATGGGCCGGGGACTGGAGACGGTTACAGAAAATGGAGAAAAAAAAAAAAAAAAAAAAAAAAAAAATGAGATAAACCAGTTGTTGTCTGTTGATGACACTGCACTTGTAGCAGGATCAGAGGAGGGATTAAGAAAGTTAGTGACGGAGTTTAGGAAGGTGTGTGAAAGAAGGAAGTTGAGGATAAATGTGGGTAAAAGGTGATGAGATATACAAGGGGAGAGGATGGCAGCAAGTTGGAAGTGAGTATTAAGGGAGAGAGACTGGAGGAAGTGGATAACTTTAGATGCTTAGGTGCAAATGTGGCAGGAAAGGGAGTGGAGGTGGAGGTACAATGTAAACTGAGAGAAGCAAGTAAATGCCTCAGGGGATTAAAAAGTGTAATGAGAAATAGACATTTGGGAATGGATCCTAAGAGGCAATTATATGAAGGAGTGATTGTGCCAACAGCATTCTATGGGGCAGAAACATGAAACATCAGAGAGGAAGAATTTAAATGCGTTTGAGATGAAATGCCTGAGAAGTATGGTACGGGTTATTAGGCTGGATAGAGTGAGAAATGAGGAGGTGAGGAGGACAGCGGGGATGGAAAGGGAGTTGGGAGATAGGGTTGTTGAAAGAGTATTGGAATGGTTTGGACACATGGAAAAAACAAGTGAAGAAAGATTAATAAAAGAGGTGTGGAAGGCAGAGGTGGAGGGAGTGAACATGAGAGGGTAACCAAAGATGAGATGGATGGATGGGGTAAAAGGGGCATTGGGAAAGGGGGGAATGTCTGTTGAATGAAGGAAGGGAAAAGACATAAGATAGGGGTGAATGGAGAATGGTTGTGTATGGATGATGCTGTGATGCATGGAAGGGAGTGGGTGGGGGATAGAAGGGGGGTAAAGGAGCATGTGTGAATGGTATTTTGATGCAGCCCAAAGGGATTTCTCCCTGTCTTCTCTTTTTCTGCATGAGGGGACAAAGAGGGGGTCGCTGATTAAGTGAAGCAGCCTTGCTGTGGATATGCTGTGTCTTGCTACATTGCTTCTGAACCAGGGCAATGGATGAGCTGCAGAGATAACCTGTCATCCAGGAGGAGCCGTATGTATTAATCAATGAGAGAGATAATGTACTAATGTTTATGGACATACTCTAGAAAATATTGGAGAAAATTAAAATAACCTCATATGAAAATTTTTCCTCTTGTGAGACAGCGATGATCCTTATTCTTGACCACAAAACTGAGACCAACAATGGGCAACTGCTCTCTCCCTACTAATATAACCCAGTGACGTAGAAACAGTCCCACACTAATACAACATTGACTATATTCTAAAGTTTCTTCCCATCTGCTATGGGGTTGTGGGTTTCAAGTTAAATTCAAGACAATAATTATCATATACCACAATTATGTTGTCCTTATCAAAAGTATACATAAACAAGCATGAAACATATGTATGTACTTTGAGGCTTAACCCCTTCCATACGGTGCCGCACACGTAGGCGTCATGGGGAGCGAGTGTATTCGCGAGGCTGCCATATCGGCGTCTTGATTATATTTATTGTAGTCGCCCCTCCATAATGACATTCTTTTGTAATCGCATTTTCTATGGTTATCAAAATTCACGGGTGAAGAGAGAACGATCGATATAAGCGGTGACTATATTTTATGATGCGAGTATTATTACGACACGTCGTACGGCTGGCATTGGCTGCTGCCACCGAGATCTAAGTCCATGACGCCTACGTGTGCGGCACCGTATGGAAGGGGTTAAGGGGGTACGCGACACCTGGGGGGGTGAATTTGGTCAAGATATGGCATTTTTCAAAACTGTGTTCAAAATGTTCGTATACCACTTAGAAATAAATCCCGACAAATAATTTTCCAGCCGCGCGCAATTTAAAGGTCCTGGGTGAGGATTAAAGGGACAGATTTAAAGGCGCAACCCACACTAGAAGGAGGCGTGCCACTTAGGACCTTCAGGCGCAGCGAATAACGTTGAAATTTGATTGAATTTACACTCGCCCAGTGTATCAAAGGCCAATACGATTGTGGAGGGGAAGGGAGGAAGGTGGAGGGAGAATATTTCGCCAACTTTGTGCGAAACTAAGCGTTAGTTACCGGCTAACTCTGAAAAGGGAAGTACGCATGTCTCATGAGCTCTCATTGCAATCTATTACTTTAGCTAGTACATATTACTCTTTAGTACAGTCATCATGGGTAGCAAAAAGAACAAAAGAACATCACAATGACAAAAAACAGCAGTTAAAGATGGCAAGCAGTCAAAGACGACTAAAGATCTCACCACCTCTCACTCCACCACCGCCCTCACCTGCACCTCTGTGACGGTGACAGAGGTAAAGGACAACATTAGACTAAACAATTCAAAGAGGAAGATTAAATCCAAAGAAGAAAGCAAGAGGAAAAAGATCAAGGCTATACAGGAAGAAGAAAGAAGAAGGGACATCATATGATGCTGGAGGGGGTGCCCTACCAACATAGATTGGCGAGGGGAATCTGATGAGGAAAGAGAAGGTGCCCACTACTGGAAAATAAACCTCTTTCCAATGATTTAGATACCCTGAAGACCCCCAGCAGAGAGGTTTCATATGAAGAAACCGCCAATGGTGCAAAAAAGCAAATTATATGATGTTGTCGTCTGTGCGTCGTCACTACTGTGACATACTTATACTTTAGTTTTTCAGTATTTAAAGTACTTATAATTAAAATATGTTGATAATTTTTACTGTACTTACTTATTATATAATAAGAATTAAGCCATGAAAAAATCAGTCAAATTGGTGAAACTATAAGCAAGTTACAGATATATTCATATTTCAAGTTGCCATATCTCCGTTCGATATTTTTCTACTTTTTTTTAATCATAAAAAATCTAATATACATTAGATTTAAATGAAACTTACAGGGAATATTACTTTTAGTAACTGCTAGGGCCGATCGTTCGAATATTTTGAATAGGATGAAAGAGTTCGGAGTAATAATGGAAACAAGAGCAAAAAAAATTGTATTTTTCACGATTTTTGCCAGCCATTAAAATTGAAATGCCTGTATGCAAAAGTATAAAGGAAATTGTTCAATTACTCAATGACCGGCCCTAGGTGTGCCTACTGACTAATCATAGCCAAAATATAAAACAAATTGGTCCATGTATTATGGTGCTGTGCACTTTTAAATGTCGCTACTGGTATACGTACATGTGTACATGTGTACATATGTACATGTGTACATACATAATTCTGCTTCACCTAAAATGTAAGCAATATGGATACCTATTTACCTGAGAAGTTTCAGCTCTTTACTCTAAATATTTTAGAAAATGACCTCCAGGTGTCGCGTACCCCCTTAATAGCCATATCAAATAAGCCACAAAAGTTTCTGCTACAGAACAATTTGAACATGGAGGGTCATCATGAAGCAAGTGCCTCTATGTGGTCCCATTCTTTTCATGAGACAAAAATACCATTTCTCATCCCTACCAGGAAGCCAACCAAACAGTCCCAAGGCAAAGTCTGGAGTCTCATTTATGAGATTTAAGTGTCTAGCCAGAGAATCACTTTTTTACGAAATGTTGAGATGCTTTTATACAGCTGACCCAGATGCCACAAATTAATCAACATTTTGGGAAGAGAAGTTTCCTTCATCAGAATTAACTCATCCAGCATTATCCATAATAAATACAGCAAGATGAAAATGTCACAAACAAGTTAATTTGTGAAGACAGGAAGATCTTCCTTCAGTTGAATAAAATCTTTAGGCACTAGTCACAATAAACATGTAAGACACCTCATGAATGAGTTGCCTACGAAAATGTTAAATGACTCACCTGAATCATCTTCCCCTTCACATGCTTCCTTCACAGATAACATAAACTGATCCTTGTTCCACAAATAGTTATGAGTATACTTGGCCACATGAGCTAAATAGGAATTCACCAAGTCTTCCAGTTCAATGCTGCTGGTTATAATTTCCCCTTTGGAGTTGTGAGGAAACAGCCAGTAATATATGGTGTCCTCAACAGAGGGGGCCATATTATTGAAGTTCTTAGAAGCCATTGTGCCTGTAAAAGAATTTGAACCAGTTAATTAATTATATAATGATTTCAAATTATTTTCAAGTCAGGTGTGAAAAGCCCCCACAGACAAAAATAAATCAGTGAAATCAATGAGTCAATCAAATCAGCCATCCTGAGTCCACTGCTGAACAAAGGCCTCCTTCAGAGCATTCCATGATTCACACGACCACACCAACCTCTGCCACGTCACTCTTGCAAAATTCTCTATCTCATCTCTCCACCTTCTGTCTGATCTCCCTCTTCCACGCTGAGTGGACGCCATGAGATGGGAAGTGTGGAATCAGTGAATTAATATATATATTTACAACAATAACTGTTGCTTTCACAGCAACTGGCAAAATTCCTTGGACCCTTCTATGGATCTTTCCAGGGAGAAACTTTAGACTGTCTGTGTTGTATTAGTGTGGAACTGTTTTTATGTCCCCAGCTTGAAGTGGTCCATCAGCACCTTCACCTTTAACCCATTCAACTCCGATGACAAGATGTCTTGTCATTTGGTCAAATAAAACAAAAAATCATAATAAAACAACAAAATGTTTGATGATCAAACAGCACCAGAAAAATATGACGTCATCAGTCCTCCTCCTTGAGGAGGACTGACGACGTCATATTTTTCTGGTGCTGTTTGATCATCAAACATTTTGTTGTTTTATTATGATTTTTTGTTTTATTTGACCAAATGACAAGACATCTTGTCATCGGAGTTTCTCGAGGAGGACTGACGACGTCATATTTTTCTGGTGCTGTTTGATCATCAAACATTTTGTTGTTTTATTATGATTTTTTGTTTTATTTGACCAAATGACAAGACATCTTGTCATCGGAGTTGAATGGGTTAACCCTGTGCAGCCCTCAAAGTACAGCACTAAGTCTCTAGACTTGGTTCAAGATTTCTATTATTTCGCCACACCTTTTTTCTCATAAAGATCTGACAACCAACAAGTACACCTACTAGCTGGTGACAAAGAAACTGCCTACACATTCACATACCACATACTGTAGTCTAAAGTTTCCTTCTAGAGTTTTATGGGATCATCTGAGGACCACCACCAATTACCACTGCCCTACAAGTCATGGACACAAGAAGCAACAATTGAATGACACCATGATCATCACCTATGGCTATGTCTATGCAAAGAAAATTAATCTATACCATTCTAGATATATGAAAAATAAAATCTTGGAAGAATAAATACCTCCTTTCAAAAGAGTATATCCCAAGTTTCTTTTGCCCTTTCTTAAATCCTATAAGTTCCAATTTATTAATTTGCCTTCCTATTGTACTGCCTCTATTACAGATATATCCAGCCAACAGAGTAAGGGTTATACTAGATTGTAACATTCAAAACATGACCTAATGAAAGTTATTTAAACATTTTCTTATCAAGCAAGTACCAGAGATGAATAAAAATGTCTGGTAATAGCCAGAATAAAAATGTATCACCATCAAGTATGAAAGGGATGCCATGGAAATGAAGAGGAAAGCCTCAAGGCAGCCAGAATGTTTGGAATTTTCTTGCAAACCAAGCATTCGCAATGGATGCCTTTTGGAGAATAATCCTCATTATCTCATTCCAACAAGCAACACTCAAAAATAAAGTATATCATAATGTACTTGTATGTTACTTTCCTATTCATTAATCCTAAATCTCTATTAGCCTTGTCTGTTTGTTTTTTTGCTTCAAAGCACTAATTGGAAAATCTTCCATTAAGGTCTTTATCCACTATTGTATCTACATCATTTGATATTATTTCCTTCAAGTAAACAATCTGTTGCTCCAGGTCTTACATGCAGAAAAACATGGCTTTCAGATAATTGGCAACACCCACTAGACTAGCCCATAAGTCTTTCAAGGAAGAACTATTGTGTTGTTTTTTTCAGTATAACTAGGGTGGGGCAGTGTAAGATAAGGCGTGCAGTATCATCTGAGGGATGGTTGCATCTGAGGCAGTTTTATTTCCTTTCCTATAAACAAAAGATTTCATCTTTTTTCACTTAAGATATATCCTTCTTCTAATTAAGTTACTTTCAATATAGAATAACTACAAATAATAATAGATCCAATGTTTATGGAAAAACATGAAGCAATTAAGATGAAAAGTACAGTGGAGGCACCTGAAGGGTATTAGCATCAAGGATAAAGTCCCACTTGCCAGAACATCAGAAAGAACTTGTTAATGATATAAAAATCTTAAGGACACATATACCATCCCTAAACATATAGTATCACTAATTTGTATCTATGTGCCTTGCATGAGAGAACATACAAATTTCCTATCCTTTCCTTCAATCACAATGACACTTTCCAGTCAATAGTTATCTATATACAGGTAACAGGGTCATTCAATCAATCTGTTGCTTCAGGTCTCTCTTGCAAAAGACCCACAGCTCTTAGGTAACTTTCAACAGCACCCAGACTGGCCCATAAATCAATCAAGGAAGATATACTGAGCTCATGTCTGGGTGTGGCTCAAATCAATTGATAAGAGGGAAAACACATTTGATTAGAGAAGTCAATCTGATTAGTTTAAGTAATGGCCTTTATAGGGGGATGGAGGAAATTAAGCCTTCAGATACAAGGCTATGTTGGTCGAGTTTAATTAAACTAGTCCCTGTAATGAGAGGAGATTGACAAAGGAAATCCACACAGCTTCTATGGCTTCACAGAAGTCATGCTGAATATGAAAAATTAACATAATTACACGTTATGAAAAATGTCTCTATATCATCATTTGCCTCTAATCGCTATTACTGTTCGTTTTATCACTGAGAAATAGCCAACAGAATTTGCATTTCCTCACCTTTCAACACCATACATGTAAACACAAATGACGACTAACAGATCATCCCGCCCACTTTTAAGACAAAGAGTGGAGCTATACAATTATTTTGAAAATTCAAAAAATGACTTAACGGCTGCACGACCTTAAAAGAATCACACCAGTATTTCCTATTCTTGTGACTATGTCGTATCTTATATGATAAAATTAATGTATGTTCTTGGAGGATTACCTGCCACCAATCCCTCAGTCCTTTATGATGCCCGCCGTACCCTTATATGTAAACAATTGCGGCAACGTTTGCAGACGATAGACCGATATAAGAAAGTGCAGGGTAACAATACAAAAGAGCTTTCTTATATAAATGTTTGAAATATTATTTTTCCAGAAAGAATTATTTTTATTAATTCTTTACTATTTCAAATGTTTGAATAACGTCTTCTAGTTTTGTTTTTATTGCAACAAACGATATGCTTTTAATTCATCTATGCACGTGGTCGCAGTTTGCATCTTAGATATTTTTTCCTATTCCATGCAAAACAATTATATGCAGTAGGGAAGGACACTATTTAGATTTGTTATATTGTATTTTAGGTACTTTTAGCTGTCGCCAAGCAATTTTAGTAATTAGGGAAACTCTGGACATGAATGGGTTAAGATATCATTGCAGTTCTGGTTGTAGCATAGACCGTTATATCCTTGATATGAACATAAAATCAAACTAATGAACAAAGGCATTGCATTTTAAGTCAGCGTAACCCATGAGGAAGTCTAGACGTACGCAGCCTTCCGCAATGTAGGATTGCTTACAAAATATTAATAAGAAATACAACGTGCTTTCGACCTTCTATTAGGATGGTGGTCATGAAATCGATTCAAATGTGTATTCAGTAAATTCAGGAAAGTTCATGATCAGTATAATGTGTCATGTTAGATCTTGCAACTTCTAAACGAGTTTCACCATGACCTTGGATCACGTGGTGGGCGCTTGAACTGCCCAATCTGTGCTTTCATAAATGATGGCCCCATAATGATTCCACTACTTACAATTCCATTAATCTTCAATTTTAACAAATGGAAACTTTAAGCGTCTGATACATCTACTGGGAGTCATTACGTTTGTTTATGAAAATATTTGGAAGTGAGCTTTTTATAAGTTTCCCATCTAATATTTTACTATTCACATTTGATTATTAGATGTCATCAATTGGCCTGGTCATTTAAATATTGTTACAGGTGACAAATCCTGCCCTGCAGACGCCTGACCAAATTTCAAGGTTTCAATTCCCCAATACTTGTTCAAATTGAGTTCCATTCAAGGTCTGTCTGCAGTTCCTGCCATGTTACTAGTACCCGGAACAGGCACGTGAACTCTCTCCCAAATTAATTAGGGAAGTCTGAGTGCCTCTAAGCACTTAGGAGAGGGGCCTTTCACTTCTACAGCCAAGTGCTGCAGACCCGATGGATGTGCATCAGTGTGCCTTTGTCCTGCAGAATATTAAACAACATTCTGTATGTGTTAGTGGTCCAACTTGTGGAGATTTGTACCTTTTCCTAACCAGCCACTAAAATGAGATAATTCACCTTTCAGACTAGTTAATAAAGTTGGCAGCAACCTTATTTGTGGTCTATCAGTCTATTTACCAAGTGCCTCTTGCCTCTTCCCCCATATAAAGGAGGTAGCCAGTCAAGATATGCAGCCACCCCCCCCACCCATCACACTCCCATACATTTTTTTTATTTTTTATGGTCATCTCTAACTCCCACCCACTGATTGGGTCAGAAGCAATGCAGCAAGACAACATATCCACAGCAGGGCCTCATTGCCTCATTTTCATTTTGGGTACCAACTATATAAATTTTATAGTCAGTATCTTAGGGATTTTAGTAACTTCCCTATGGACCGGAGTCATATAATATTCCTTTATGAATGAAGACTAGTCTCCACTCAAAAGAAAATGCTGTTCAATTTTAATTTTCACTATCCTACCAATCTGCTACCCTCCATAAATTATTTCTCTCTTTTACCACTTTTGTAACTCCACCTTTGTGGTGTAATACCGTCCCTGCTCCTAACAAAATATACAATACTTACTAGCATACAAAAGGGTGTTCTTATCTGCTCCATGAATTTCATTAGAGGATGAGGAAGGGAGGTTTGCCATATAATGAAGTGGTGGTGGTAAACCAACCCTTGCTGCATTGCCTCTGACCCAGAGAGTATATATGTGGGGGATGGGAACAACCCTTCATTCTTCATTCACAAGGTGCTAAGATTTGAAGGACAACAAATGGGTTTTTGGATGTGTGTGGGAAATGGATGTAGAGTGGGTATATGCTTTGACTCGACTACCCTTCTTATGAGAGGGAAAAGGTTTGTATTATTTTAATATTGGGTGGTGAGCTAGGCATATTAATAATTGTCTTGGGCATGATTTACCAGCTGAACTAATTTATGGGGGAGTTTGGTGTCTGCATTGTATTAGTGTGGGATTGTTTCTGCGTCACCTACTTACAGAAGTAGTGGGAGCGGACCTGTTCCCAGTTGTCAGCTCTCCTTATGTGAAAACTGGAAATAATGTAACAAGAAACACTTTGGGTCCAGTCCAGAGGCCGAGTGTCAGCTTAGGGTTCCAGATGAAGGCGAGGGTGTTGATGGGTTTTGAAGAGAGGGAAATGGTTCTTCCTAAAGTACGTCTCTTATGACCACTAATTACAGACACTTATTGTTGGTCCTTTGACATCATACACTGATACCAAATGGTGGTATTCTGAATTTCTTTTTGACAATATGTTGTAAATTATCCTACCCAAAGCTCTAAACCAAGATATACCAATAATGTATACAATTTAATAATGTTCTAATCTTAATTTATGGCCATACAAAACTCTCACCAATAATCCATTTTTTTTTCCCAATTCATACAAACATATTAGACTACATTGTTTTCTTTGGCTCTCCCTGATTAAAAGGATTGGAAATGTTACAAGGAATGAAATTGTACATCATAGTTATCTCCTTTATTATCACAGTTCTTTCCAGGTAAGATTTTGTAAAAATTTGTAATACGTATATTTTATATCAAATTCCATATCATACCAATAATTTACAGCTATACATCCATGTGACTGTTGCACATGGTGATACCACAAAGATGGTAGGTATAAAGCATCCCCTGCATGGACTCTGCAAATTATAGGATTAGCCTTTTTATACTGCGGGTAAGTGTGAAGATCTGGTTGAAGTGGATCAATAACCACCCAAGGCACTAGTCCAGTCTCTTTATCTTCTTCAATAATAAATTGTCCAGGTTCAATTTCTTTATATCTTCCAGCAGGAAACTTCTTGTATGGTATCCATGGTGTGTCCGTTGGAGGCAAAAGTATAAAGTCTTTGAAGCCTTTCACTACACAGTATATGTTTTCATAATGGTCTTTGTGCACTGAAAATATAAAGAAAGTGATCAGTTTTCATGAATTAATACATACATATACCAAAGGCTTTTTCCCCCTTATAGGGGAGGCAGCCGAAAAATAAAGGCATAAAAACCAATCCCACCCATTCCATCCTAATCATACTCCACTCCCCTCCACCCTCTTATCTTGGCACATCCTGGATGACAGGTCATCCCTGCATCTTGCCCACTGCCCTGGGTCAGAAGCTGTGGTGGGGGGAAAGAATACTGCCACCAAGTCTTCCCACTTGAATCGTAAGAGGCGACAAAAACAGGACAGGGATTAGGACTAGGCATCCTTCTCCCTGTAGCCCCACAGGGGACATTCCTAAAAAAGTAAAGGCATAAGAGGGTCTAGGAATTAATAATAAGGGTAATTATTGAGACATGCTTGTGGCCCTATGAGATGGATATTGTATTGGAGAGAATCATCTCCTCACTGTTCATCTACAAAACCTATCAATACCCTTAATTCTGTATCTATAAGGGATCTGTACTTAGTTTATCAACCATTCCAAAGTTGCAGACTGTTCTTTTCCCATGTCTATAACCTCTAGCTAGTCAGGAAAAGCACCATGAATTCTCTATTAGTGCAAAGCTTCACTCATTTGAGTTTTCTCAAGTACAAATAAGCATTGTACCAATAACGGCTTCATCCTCACGTAGTGCTTTTCCTAACTTACTTGTCACCAGCTCCCTTTCTCGTTCAACCTCTAGCTTCCCACAGGTTTCTGTTCAACATCCTACTCTTTTCTTCATACTCATAAATTACCTATTTGACTACACATTTCCTATACACTTTAATGCTGATAACACTACATCTTTCTATGTAATTTTCCAGACATCTTTCTTAAACTGAGCTCCATTCTTCTACAAGCATCACTGCAGAACACCCGATTTCTGACCTTGTTATCATACCTGACTGAGGAAGAGAAGATCTGGTGTCATTCACTACCACCAAGACTCAATTTCTTGACCATCATATTCAACACAATCTTCCATAGAGCTATACCATTTCCTATGAAAATACACAATTTTTCCTTCTGACACCCTAAATATTCTTGGAAGATCCTTTACAAGTAAACTCAGCCGGTGTAAGGTAAATGCTAGGCAAAGTAAGATTATATATTCTGTGTCTTCTGAGTGGTATGAGAAACTGGGAAACAAAAAGAAACTCTAATAACCATCTATAAACAGTTTATAAGATCCAACCTAGAATATGCCACTACAGCATGATTCCCCACAATTAGCAAATTGAACATAAACAATTTATAAACACCCTAGAATGGAACACCAAGAGTCATAACAGGATGCACCAAAACCATCTCTATAGGACACCTACTTACAGAAACCAAAATCTTCCCAATAAGGGAGTGAGGTCAGTACTTATAGGTGAAGGTGTCATCAGTTTTCCAATTTCTATGGTGAACTTATGTATACTTACCCTTTCCAATAGAATATAAATCCTAAAAAAGAATTATCATTCCCACATAGGGAAGATAGTGTAGTGAACACAGTGAATATATATACATATACCAAAGGCTTTTTTCCCCCTTTATAAGGGAGGTATCCAAAAAACAAAGGCATAAAAACCACTCCCACCCATTCCATCTCTATCACACTCCACTCCCCTCCACCCTCTTCCCTCCCTCTTATCTTGGTATTTCCTGGATGACGGGTCATCCCTGCATCTTGTCCACAGCCCTGGGTCAGAAGTAGTGTTGCAAGACACAGCAGTGAATACATACATACATATACCAAAGGATTTTTTCCCCTTACATGGGGGGTAGCCAAAAAGAAAAAGGCATAGAAACCACTCCTATAATTGGACATGTAAGACACTCTTTCCACATCAATCAGCTAGGCAGGAAATGAAAGATAAGAGTCTTCGTAACAACTTGGTCAAGTCATGTTTCATCTAACTCTCATCTCTGTTCTCTAAAGAATTTTTTAATTTGAGTAATGAAAAGATGACGTAAAAGTTCTGTTTCGATAAATAAAAAAAAATAAAAAATTGGTTACAGTTTCTTTTATTTCACACTGACCAAATTAAAACATGCTTATTTTCCCTTGCAAATGCCACAAGAATGACTGAAATTGGTCAAATAGAACTAGAGATATTACTTAATAAAAAACAAAAATACGAATTTTACAGGAGAGGGTATTTAAATATGTGCAATGCGTGACACCATTTTTAAAAGGCCCTAGCCGCATAGTCACCCATGACACACTCTATTTGCTTACGCTTTCTTTCAGAATGCTCTCTCTCATGGAAATGGTCTCATTTTTTGAGGTTTGCCTGCTGTTTGTGTGTATAAGGTACTGGAGAAATAATCGTATTCGTGTGTGGGTGGCTAAGAAGCGATCTTCTAATTGTTGACAGGAAATTGAGGGATTACAGAGATAATGGCTTGTGGCGTGATTTAGAGGGTGGGAAAAGTTGCCAGATATCTTAATATACACAATTTAGTACCCAAAACAGAAATGGCTATCGAGATTTTGAATTTATATCAATATACAGATTGTTTATTCAATGGGGCTGCCAGAGGCTGCCAATATTTTATCTATTTTACTTTGTATAAAAAGTTAGAATCAAAATACAGCTAACTTGGTAGGTGTGTTGCCATCATAGAGATATTTTTGAAATGTTTAACAAAAAATTTTTAATGTGCCAGATATTTTTGACTGATCACAGGGATAACCCCCATAATGCATCAAATGGAAATGACAAGGACACAATTCTACATCAGAACCCTAAACAACACACACTTCACAATACATCTCACAAGCATCACCAACTGAAAGCAACAAAAAGACTACATCTACCACAACCTATCACTGAAACCACACAAAACATCCACACAGAAATACATTCACACCCAGATAACTAAACAAGTCCTTCAAGAAAGATCACCAAACTCAATAGGCCTACTCCAACAACAATTCCCAGATATAAGTCTCACAGAGAAAGTCCTCCCACACCAGACGTGAACCACACTAGAATACCTGCATTCAGGATGCCATCCATAGTTAAGGCAGTACCAACACAGAATGGGCCTGGCCATGAATTCAAACTGCCCCAAATGCAACTACCACACAGAAGACACAGAACACCCACTACTACTATGCCCCACACTAATAATCCCCAGACAATAACAAAATATCTCATCTCTTAGTAACTTATGGTCCTGACTGGAGACTCTTTCCAGTTTCCTGGAGGCCATGGGTTTTCTACAAAAGAGACCAGGGGCAACTGACTGATTGATTGATTGAGTGGTATGCACAGCATGTGGTACTTAGAGCCAATCCAGTTCTGAGGATATTTAGTTTGGGTCATTGTTCTATGAGGGGTTCTGCGTCCTCTGTTTAGTGGTTGCATCTTGGGTAGTTTGAATCTGTGACCAGGCCAATTCTGTGTTGGTACTGTTTTAATATTGGATGATGTCCTGAATGGTTCTTGTCAGATTTGGGGGTGTTATTCCTGTGGGACTTGTCTGGAGGTTGTTATTGAAGTATTGATTTTGACAATCTATCTTGAAGGGCTTGTTTGGTAATCTGAGTGGGTATGTGTTTTTTAGTGGATGTTTTGTGTGGTATAGTTGATGCATTGTTATAGATGTTTGAGTAGTATGCTGCTGGTGTATGTTTCTGGTTGCACTGTGTTGGTGGCATTTGTGAAATGTAGTATGAAGGATATGGTGTTCAGGGTTCTACCAAACATTGAGATGGCAAGGAGATGAAGCTGTATCCAAGCCCCAGAGCAGATGTCAAATGAACACAACACTCCCCACATCCTCAAGGAGGTGCCAATTTCCAGACTGTGCCAGAGGGTCATACACTTAACCTCTTGAATACAATGATGCCTATGTACGTGTCATGAGCCATGAGTAGGGTATACGAGATGCCAATGTTGGCTTCCTGATTATGTTTATTTTGTAATTGTAGCTGAGTGACCCCTGTATTCTGTGAACAGACTTGATCACATTTTCTGTGACTTTATATTTATTCAGGGTGAAAGACAGCGAGTATAATAGCAGCAACTTTATATTTAGTAATGCATGTATTGTGATGCATCATCATGATATGATATGGTTTAACGTCACAAACTCCCCCTATCTGGAGGCTAGGACAGTGCCTCTTACAGAGGCCTTTGTAGCATGGAATTTAATGAACCATGCCCTTGGTTCAACTTCACTGGTGGCAGGACTTGAACTGCCATTCCCTCAACCTTCGCTGCAAGTAACAACACCCTAACCCACTAGGCCAGCAAGCTCCCTCATCATGCATCATCATACATAAGGCAACTTGATGTGCGTGCAAATATTTGATTCGTATTGAAGAGGTTAAACCCAATTGAGACTTCTGTCATCAAGCAACTCAAGGATGAAAGGTCATCCCCAGCCTCTGTCACACTGTTCAGGTTGAAGTAAATGGAGTGAGAAAATGTACTTTCATACCAAGACTTAATAGCTTGAGTTGGTTTACCCCAACATCTTCACAACATGGTAAAATCAATCAATCAATCACTCCATTGCCTTAGATCTTTAGTAGAAGACTCTTGGCTCCCAGGTAACTAGCAACAGCTATTGTATTAGCCCAAAATTCACTCAAGGAAGAAATAGTCTTGTCAAATATGATAACAAGAAATGAAAAGACATACATACATACATACATATACCAAGGCTTTTTCCCCCTTACAAGGGAGGTAGCCAAAAAGGGAAAGGCATAAAAACACTCCCACCCATTTCATCCCTACATACACTCCACACCCCCTCCCACCCTCCCTCTCATCTGAGCACCTCCTGGATGACGGGTCATCCCTGCACCCTGCCCACCGCCCTAAAAGACAAAAAAGAAAAAAATTATGCTTACTAGAGGTGACGGCCCTTTTATCTCCCATCCAGAAATTAACAGCATCCGGCTCCTTTCCCAAAGCTTCTGAAAACCACGAGATTTCTTCTGCTGTGTCTTCCATAATCTCCTGGAATTCATCTGTTAAATTCGAATTTTGCTTCTGTATGTAAAAAACCTGTTGAAAAATTGATTGTCACATTTTCTTCTATATGATGTCTATAAAATCAATATCAATCATCACTTGAAAATATAAGTAAGATAGAATCACCCATACAAAATTATACATACATTTAGTATATATATATACACACACACACCAGTGAAACAGTAAATGCCAGAACTATACACGAGTTCAAAACTAAACTGGACGTGGAGAGATATGAAAACGGGTCACAATGAGCATAGTTCCCATCCAGTAAAATACAACTAGGTAAATACTAGGTAAATACACCCTTATAAAAGGATGGCCCAGTCAAACACCCACTTCATACATACACTCATACATACATACATACATACATATACCAAAAGGCATTTTTCCCATATAAGGGTGGCCAACTAAATGTAAACACCCACCCTCCATCAATCACATACCAATCTTAAACCCATTTGTTGTACCTTCTAACTCAGCTTCTTGTGGATGGAGAGTCATCCTTGTCCCTCATCCACTGCTCAGGTTAGAGACAATGCAGCAGGAGCAAAAAAAAGTTGGTTTACTCCCCCCCTCCTTCAACCACTCAAAATTTAATTCACAGAGCAAATAAGAAAAAATTCCACTCTCCACTCGCCTATCTCTCTACCTCTCCTTTCCCTGTTTGACAAACATTCCTCTTGTATCCCCTTTCACCCTCTCCATCCACCTTATTCTCAGTCTTTCCCTAAGTTTACTCCATCCACCTCTACCCTTTTTGTTAGTCTTTCCTTACCCATTCTTTCCATGTACCCACATCATCCTGATATGATGATGATATGGTTTAACGTCACACACTCCCCCCTATCAGGAGGCTAGGACGATGCCCCTCACAGAGGGCTTTGTAGTATGGAATTTAATGAACCATGCCCTTGGTTCAACTTCGCTGGTGGCAGGATTCGAACTTCCCTCCCCTCGACCTTCACCGCAAGTAACAACGCCCAAACCCACTGATCCAGCGAGCTTCCTAATATCCTTTAATCATCCTAATAACATTATCCTAATATCCTTTAATCAATCCTATCTGTCACTTTATACACAATTAAAACCTATTTAACATCCTTCTCATTTCAACACCTCATATATGAAGTGTTATCACTGTCCCCTGCCACACTAGAGTTAAGGGCAATGCAGTGAGGTACTGTGAAGCAAGGCCCAACAACCTCATTTTTTCCATGTACCCAAATCACCTCAGCACTCACTATCTTCTCTGCCTAACATCTCTTTCCTCTCCTGTTTTCTGCTTCACCTCCACATTTTTCACTATATCCATTCTTGAGTATCATATTTCTCTAGTGTTTCAATATAATTCATAAATCCTTACTCCTTTTGTTTGAGATGGATCTTCCATTATGTCCAGGAAATCTTTAAATTTCATGCTTCGTTCCTCTGGCATAACAAAATATCCTTCATTGGGTGCATCTGCATATCCATTTGGGGTCACAGCCACAGTAACAGATTTCTCACCCAATTTATTTCTGCAATTAAACTTTTATATTTAGTAATTTAACATAAAATGTAACTAACAAGTACTAATGAACACTTTTTGTATGAGAATTTGTAATAGGTTTTTTATAAATGACTTACCGAAGATATTCAGAATCCCATTTCTTTATTGCAGGCCAAGACCGAAAGGCGCCTTTGAAAATAACTGGTCTATTGGGAGCAATCCAGTCTCTATAAAGCTCCAAAGGAGTGATTAAGTGGTTCAGTTCAGGTACAGCAGTGCAGAGGTAAAGATCTGTAGACCAAAATATAAAAAGTGATACAGAATAGAATCATTTAGCAATACATTCTACAGTATGAAAGCATGATCCCACATGATTATAGGCAGATTTACTATAACATTAATTTATCATACCTTTAGATTCTTCTGACAATTCTTCGCAACACATTCTAAGTTTACCAACTGGAGCTGGATTCATTAAGTTTCCATCTGATTGGAAATGAATTAATTAATGGGTCAATTAATCAATCAATCAGTCCATCACCCCATGGATGTCTCTCTTGCAGGAGAATCATAACCTTGAAATAACTTGCCTTGGTCACCAATTTGTAATGCTTGATTTTGTGATCTGAGTGGATATACATTTTTATAAGGACATATTGGCAGGTGTTGGGGGGCAGGTGATTGTAGATATCTGAGGAGAATGTTGTTATCTTTTCATTCAGTGGACTGTGTTTGTGTATTATAGTGGGAGGGATGGCTGGGCTTGAGGGCTCTTACAAGGAATTGTGTGCCCATCATTCTTATGTGCTTCTCTATGGAAATGAGTTTGGTTTCTAAGTGTAGATGTTCTATTGAGACTGTTTTAAGGCAGCCAGTCAATATTCTTAATGATTTACTTTGTGTTATTAGTAAGATGTCCTTGTTTTTATCTTAATTGTATAATACCTAACTGTTGTCATTATGAGTTATTTGTATAAAGTAGTAAATGTTTCTGCTGTCCAAGTCTTGCATTTGCCACTGTTCACAGTAAGTTCGGCTTTTTATTTGCCTTCACTGTCAGGTCTTCGATGTATGAGGTGAAGCTTGTGTCTATCAAAAGCATTTTAGGGATTTATCCAGTGAGAGAAATTGGCCATTTATAACTGCTGGGAGTTTCTTTGGTTCATGATAGTCAGAGATGTAACATCAATAATGACTTTTGGGGGGAAGTAGACATTCTGATTTGGCTCAGCCATAGTTCAAGGTTGTTGAGGTAAATATGTGTTTTTGGTTACGATCTTGTAGATAAAATGTTGGGCTAAATATCTGTTAGATTGTTTGTATAGATGAAAGCTTTGATATTATGCTCTAGGTTAGGTGTGGTGAATTCACTTGATAATAGGTACCTGCCAGTGGTGTCCTGCAACACCGATATCAGAATAATTTTGTTTCTACTATTTTCAAAACCCACCACAAACCTCACCTCTGTGTGGAGGTACACTTGGTCTCCATAACTGACCCAAGATCTATTGACTTCAAATGAATTTCTTCCAACTTTTTACATAAAGACAGCTGACAGACTGCTCACTTCCACACAGTACTACAAGCTACTGACACAGAAACTGTCCCAAACTATTACAACACAGAGAACAACCTGAAGTTTCTTCTCAGTAAGCTCTATGAGAGACCCCAAGGGCTGTTGCCAGTCAGTGTGGGGCTGTAGGTTTGTTATAGATTTGTAGTGAAACTTGAGGCATCAATCACTATTATTCAAGTCATGAAAAAGATTCTTCATATATTACAATACACTTAATTTGAGATAAAATACCTTTGTCCATAAATTTGGATTCTTCTTCCTCTGAAGAGGTAAGGTTGTTTTGGTTGTGAATTTCTTCATCTGTATTCATTAGGTCCCGCAGTAACTAATACCTGAAGAAGATGGTGCAGTTTAAAAAAAAAATATATACCATTAACATCTTAGTAAATTAGAGTACAAATGAGGAAAAAATTAAAGAAATCCATATTCACTTTATCAACAATGCTTATATATATATATATATATTATATATATATATATATATATATATATATGTATATACACATACCAAAGGCTTTTTTTTTCCCTACACGGGGGGTAGCCAAAAAGAATGCTAATAAAAGTCTTGTCTTTGAGTCTTTGACAAAACTTGTCTGAAAGAAGTTATACTGCTTATATATATACTAATATATACATATACATATATATAATTCTTGGGCACAGGTTCTCATGTAGACAATTTTGATTTAAGTCAACTGCACTAATAGCTTTGGCTATTTTGACATTCAATACCTTCAGTTTCAAGAATAACTTTTTACTCTCATAGTTCAAGGTTTGAACATAATCATTCATGATTTAAATATCATGCAATTGGGTGTAGTGATAGATGCTGATGGGTGCCAACAACTATGATAAATCTATGTAACAGTACAATAAACCTGTTGACACAAACACTGATTTTTTTTCCCTCTCTCAAAGGCTTGTTCAGGGTGAAAAGAACTATCACTATATATCTTGAGAGGTTGCTGTTGGCAAAGATCTGATGAAGAACAACATCTCCGGACAGACCTGTACTGCTTATAAAGTGAGGTTATGAGGAGATGTAGGATAGGTCATCAGGAGTCCTCATCCAAGGACTCCCAATTACCTTTTTTAGGGAGTTGCTAAATGTAAAGGAGGATGGGGAGAGAAAGTAGTTGCAGTGGGAAGCACTAAGAAAATGACAGTGATGAATAAGGAAAATGGAGGAGAAATAAGGAAAAATGAGGTGAAAGCAGTTACTAAACTGATGAGAGCAGGTAAAGCACCTGGGTTAGATGGATGTCATGTGGAGTGTAAAAAAGGGAGGTACAGTGATGGTGAACTGGCTGGTGAGGTTGTTTAATGTTTGTCTAAAAGAGTGTAGAGTATCAGAGGATTGGAGGAGTGCCTGTATAGTTCCTCTTTACAAAGGAAAAGGGGACAAATATGAGTGTGTTAGTTTCAGAGGGAACAGTTTGTTGAGTGTAGTTGGGAAGGCTTATGGGAGGGTTTTGATTGAGAGGATTAGGAGAGGAACAGAGGGAGTGATTGGTGAAGAACAGTGTGGACTTTAAGACAGGCAGGGGATGTGTGGGTCAGATTTTTGTGGTAAGGCAGATATGTGAGAAAGCTTTAGGTAAATGTAAGGATGTTTTTTAGGCCTTTATGGATTTGGAAAAGGTGTATGACAGGAACGTACTGTGGGAGGTATTGCAGATATATGGGATAGGAGGAAAGCTGTTAAGAGTAGTCAAGAGTTTTTATGAGAGCAGTAGAGTCAGTGTTAGAATTAGAAATGGAGAGAGTGAGTGGTTTAAGGTAAAGGTAGGACTTCGCCAGGGATGTGTTATGTCACCTTGGCTGTTCAGTTCATACATGAATGGGGTGGTGTAAGAGGTAAACGCAAGGGTAAGGAGCTGAGGATTGGAGATGGTTAAAGAAAATGGAGAAAAATAGGAGATAAGGCAGTTGTTGTTTGCTGACAACACTCCGCTTGTAGCAGGATCAGAAGAAGAATTAAGGAAGTTAGTGACAGAGTTTGGGAAGGTGGGCAAAAGAAGAAAGTTGAAGATAAATGTGGGTAAAAGTAAAGTGATTAGAAATAAAAGGGGAGAGAATGGCAGCAAATTGGAAGTGAGTATTAAGGGAGAGAGACTGGAGGAAGTAGCTAGCTTTAGATACTTCAGTGCGAATATGGCAGAAAAGGGAGGAGTGAAGGGGGAGGTAGAATGTAGATTATGAGAAGGAAGTAAATGCATTGGGGGATGAATGAGAAATAGACATTTGGGAATGGATGCTAAGAGGAGACTGTATGAAGGAATGATTGTGCCAACAGCAATGTACAGGGCAGAAACATGGAACATAAGAGAGGAGGAGCTTAAATATATTTGAGATGAAATGCCTGAGAAGTATGGTAGGGGTTACTAAGATAGAGTAAGAAATGAGGAGGAGAGCAGGAGTAGAAATGGGGTTGATGAAAAAGTATTGGGATGGTTTGGACATATGGATAGAATGAGTGAAGAAAGATTAGTAAAAGAGTTGTAGAATGCAGATGTGGTAGGAGTGAACATGAGGGGGCGACCAAAGACAAGATGGATAGATGAGGTAAAAGGAGCATTGGGAAAGAAGGGATGTCTGTTGAGGAAGGAAGGGAAAAGACAGAAGATAGGGGTGAGTGGAGAATGGTTGTGTAAGGATGATGCTGTGATGCATGGGAGTGGGTGGGGGATGGGGGGTGAGGGAGTATGCGTGAATGATATTTTGTCTTCTCTTTTTCTGCACAAGGGGAAGGAGAGGGGGGGTTTGCCGATCAAATGAAGCAGCCTTGCTATGGATATGCTGTGTCTTGCTACATTGCTACTGACCCAGGGCAGTGAGCAAGATGCAGGAAGGAGCCAAGAAAAGAGGGAGGGAAGGGTGATGAATGGAAGTGGAGTATGTGGGAATGAAATGGGTGGGAGTGGATCTATGCCTTTGACTTTGGCTACCTCCCTTGTAAGGGGGAAAAAGCCAGTGGTAGTTGTACATATGTATATAGAGTAGAACAATATTTTCTACATCTTAGGAGGAAAAGGGAAGTGTCATTTGTGTCTGGGAAGCTTGCATACATTTTTTACTTCCTGTTATCTGGAGTTGAAGGTTTGAAACACGTTTCGGAGAAAAGCCTGATAATGGGTATGGAAAAGGGTGGGGGATAGGTGCATATCTTGGTTGGCTACCTCCCTTATAAGGGGGAAAAAGCCTTTTGGTATATGGATAGTGTGTTAATGTTGTTGTGCTGCTGCTTTGATGATAGGTATTTTTCATTTAAATTTTCCAACTGCTTCACAAGTATACGGCGAGTTCATTTTTTTTAGCTTTTAGTGGTTTTTAATGTAATCCAAATTTGTTTGTTATTGTTTTCCCATAAATGTTTTCTATGTGTTTCCCAGTTTTATTTTGGTTGCTTTGTAATGTTTTTATGTGGTTGATGAGTATTTCTTTGTCTTGCTCCATGGAATTCAACTTGCTCCTTAGTTTATTTCATTTTTTTAAGAGAGTAGCTATTTCTTGTGTATAGCTGGAGTCATACTTTTTTCATGAAGCCTCTTGAAATATGTTTTTGTTAGCTTTCTGTATGGTCGTTGTGATCTAATTTACTGTCTTGTCTCTGGATAGAAATTGGTAAATGATAAAGGTATCAAAGTTATTTTGTATTTCTCTTTTTTTTTTCTTTCTTTTTCATGAAGAAAGATTATGAATGGATTCCCATGGAGAGAGGGTGAATATGTTATGTCTAGGAATGCTGTTTTTTAGCTGTGTTGAAAATAGTCTTGTCAGGTGTTAGCTGAGGTTTGTTTAGGTTGAGGAGCGGTTTTAGTATTTTGCTTCCTTTTTGGTCTCCTCTTTGTGTGTGTAGCTATACTGGGTGGTGTGCATTCATGTCAGATTGTTCTCTCTGGTGTATAGCTGTAGTTGTAGCTTCTACAAATATAACTTGCTGACACATACTGTATGTTTGATATATCAAATATGGATAAAATTTTGAAGCATCCATCCATGCACACAATATTTCTTTATATGGCATATGTGGGTGAGTAAAAAAAAATTATCTCTGTAAATAATTGCTGCAAGTTACCCATTATGATTTTAGCTGAATTTGCCTCTTAATTTTTATCCTTGATGGAAAAAACTAGGGCCTCTTTACACCCAGCTGAGCAATACATGCCAGGGCTTTCCCTCCAAATCAGATAATACACACCCTACTGACAGGTCTGGGGGCCTGGAGGGGGAGGGGGGGGGCAAAAGCCCTGGTTAGGTAACACACAGGTTAAGTTAGGTTAGGTTAGGTTAGATCAAGTCTCATTAGGTTAGGTTTATATCTAGTTAGGGTGAGGTGAAAAAACTCGATCTAGTTGCTTTCCTCTGCAGATCTGAACAATTCTCTCATAAATCAGTATTTTTGCTCGTTTCCTCCACCCAAAACCCAAATTTCCCTACTTGGTACCCTCAGGTGGCTGGGATAGGTAGTGGGATCGAATACAGTGCTTCCTAACAGAAATAACGAAAAAACTATTGGGGGGAAATCAAACTAGTCACATGTATGAACATTTTTAAATTTTTACCTCAAATACTTCCTTTACTAAATCAGTGGTATTTTAGGATCCCACTAAACTATTTTGTTATTATTAACTTCCGTTGCGCTCGAAATAAACTCATGACACGAGGAAGATCCTGCTACATTGACGGTCCTTTTATTAACTTTAAAAACTTAACATTGCTCAGGCTTGCAGTATCTGCAGGGCAGGATCAGAACAGTTAAGACTCTTTTTTCGATATGTAAGAGATATTTCAGCCTGCAGTCTTAACATAAGAATGAATGGACAAAAAATATATTCAGAATATTGACGGCACATCTCTTGCTTCGTACCAGACCTGGCCTCGGTTTCTTAACTGTGACAGTATCACTTCCTATTCACAGTGCTGTTTTGACCAATTGGCCGAAATGAAACGATACATAATACATTCATAGGTTAATTTGACCAATCATTGCTTACATGTATCAAAATGTGTAAGTAAACTCTGCACTGTATGATCTATGCTACATATAATTGTAATCTTAGTTAGATAAATACACGTACAATATGAAAAATACTAAATAACTTCCTTATTTACTTACGGCGAACTGAAGTGCTAGAAAAAGTTAAGCTTTGGTGCAGCCCTCCTGTATGAGTATATTTATCTTGTTCATGTGGTCCTCGTTCGCTTGTTCTGAGTTTTTACGTCTAATTCATTGACCTGTTCTAAACTTATGTTCTTCGTTCATAATTTTTACTTGTGGTGTTTTATTTTTTCCAATCCAACAAGAGCCCACTTCCTGTGTGTTAACGTGAATATAGCATAATGTAATAATTGTAGTATAAAATAAACGCAAATGGATGTACACAGATACACAGCCGTCCGGTGCGTTATATTGTAATATAAGCATCGCAAAGAATGATATTCCCTTTCCTCGGGCACACTCCCCTGAAATTACATAGGGGAATAGTGTGCCGTTACTTGAAGAAAAGTTGGTGCACATTGTTTGACAATCAACCTAAGATAACCCCACTAGGGATAAGGATGCAGAAGACAATTTGTCGGTGCGGTGATGTGTGGGTGTTATGTGTTGTATCAGACGTTCGTGCTCAGCGCCTGCCAAGACGTTTAGAGTGCATTTTTGTTTGTTTGCAGTGTGGTGAAGTGATTCAGAAAAATATCAAGTCGCTTTATTTCCAGTTCGTTATGGAATGGCAGTCAACGTTAAAAATTTGAGAAGAGTAATTATGGGCTCAACCTCAAAGATTGATACAGTACTGACCTGACCAGCACTAGGTCCAGTTGATGTTTTGTGGACAAAGGTGTGGTTTTGAAACGATTGAGCAAAAGTATTGTGTCCAGGTCAGGCTATTGTCCAGTGTGTTTCCCAGTACACCGGCAAAACACTTCACTGGGGTCAATGTTGTTTATTTCTAAAGGTGTTTCCGTGATTGTTTCTCTCGGTTTTGATGCATGAACAGTAGACAAAATTTGCATAAAAATTCATAGGTCTTTATACGTCGCTTTCCCCATGCGTGTGCTCTGTCAGGTATGTTTTACACTATGTGTAAAGCTTTTGTTTTTGTATGCGGCTTGTACCGGCCGCATATGAGGAGGTACTGGTTTAGTCGTGCGAGGAAGCCGTCTTTGGAAGGCCATTCGTGTATATGTTGCACAAAGCTGGGGCAAAGAGAAATCCTTGGGGCACTCCAACCTCAGGTACATAAAAATCAAGACAGGCATCCCCGCAAAATCATTTTTATTGCTCTGTCGCCCAAGGACTTGCAGGGCAATCATATAAAAGACAGAGTAAAGTCGAAGCAGTTTTGCCATTTATACCTAAGATCCTTGTTCCAGGCTGTGTCGAGTATCTTCTCCATATCCATACAGACCATGATGGCCTAACCAGGGTGACTGTCTAGCTGTTTGTAAGGCCACTGTGAAATCAGCGAGATTACTTCTTCAGTACCCTGTTCTGGGTACCTCTGGTTATGAAAACCTTAGACCCAGGCCACCCTTAAATCACAACCACCACTAGAATTTACGTCTCCTTACAAAACTATAATTGACCATTTATAAAACAACACATCTCCTTACAATTGCAAAACAACAATCTAAAAGGAACTATAGGCAAATATGTACAATGCACCGTTCCCGCGCAAGATTCCCCAGGTCCATATCCTGCCTTATGCGCAAACTGTGGTTAAGAAAACATAGGGTCTTCTTCACGTTGCACATCATATCGCTATGAGCACGAAACCCTCAGCTTTCAAGATTCAGTACAATTTAGCTCATGAGAGACCCGATTCCGAGCGAGATTCATGATTGGTGAACCTGAAGTCACATATGCAGAAACACCAAAAAGAATATAAAGAAAATAGAAAGAATCCAGAGAGCAGCAACAAAAATGGCACCTGCACTTGCAAACCTATCATATGAGGAGAGATTGGCTAAATTGGAGTTACCGACGCTGGAGCAAAGTAGAGAGAGAGGTGACCTACTGACCATCTACAGAATCATGAAAGGCACAGATATACTTGATAGAGAGGACTTACTAAACTGGGACAAGAAAAACACGAGAGGACATGGAAAGAAAATAAAAAACATAGCTATAGAAGAGAACTGAAGAAAAACAGTTTTCCACATAGAGTATTGGACACTTGGAACAAACTGGATAATGAAATAGTATGCGCAAAAACCATTCATGAGTTTAAAAGCAAACTAGACACTGCGAGATACAAAGGCGGGACACCACGAGCATAGCTCCCCTTCCCGCAAAATACAACTAGGTTAATAGGTAAATACTGCGACCCACCACCCCGGCGTAATCCCCACCAACATTTCCCCAGTTAACCTCCATTTTCCACTAGAAGACTTAAACGCCCGATACCATCAGGGAACCGAACGTTGAGATGTGGATGATTATTTTTTTAAGTGAAAGGAGAACTGCTAATGTTATGGATTGTGTGAGATAAGTTAGTTGTTTTGTTCTGGTAGGATTGTGATGTATCACATTTCCGTCAAATACATTAAATTCACTATGCGGACCCGGGGTGAACTTTCGGCAAGTTTATCGTGTGGACATCTGGAACAGTCCCTCTCTGGAATGATAGATTACTTTATTTATCGGAAGAGTGAATGAGGCTTGGACTAAATACAGCGACTCTCTCTGAGGTGAGAAAACCGTGCAGTGGTGAAATCAGTAGCGACAATTGCACCACCTTTTACTGGTCAGGCCACATTAATGGGGCTCACCTCGCGGGAGCAGCTGCCTGCCACTATGGGGGTTACCTCGAACGATGAAATGTATGATATTTGTGAGGATGAAACACACCTTAGGTTTCACCTCTCTTATTGGAATATATGTTCTTAAAGACAATTGTGAACTTAAAGAGGAGATATGCCAAATTTGATTGAATAATCGATAATTGCTTGCCACAAAACACACTTGTTGTTTTGGGTGACTCCAATGCGGTTACTGGTATCGACATGGTTGGTTATGAAATAAGCAATGGTCCCCATAGCCCTGGAACCAGGGTCACTAATATTTTTCTCTTAATTTTACAAATTCCAGAAGGTTGAGGATTGCTGGTTCCTGGTTCTAGAGATTAGAGCCACATCGATGGACTTGGTATAGCAGTGTCGGGGGTGTGGCAAAGGAGTTTTATCACATAGTTTTTAGTCCACGCTGAGGAATCTTACGGAGTTCCAGGGGTTACCAGAGTGCTGAGTTCTATGGTTTTCAAAAATGAGGCTGCATTACAAGTCCCGGATAATATTAAGATGCAATTCACCAGAATTTCATCTGTCGGAGCTCAGGGATGATGTGTGTGCCCAGAAGTATCCGGTGGCAGTCTCCAATAGATTCGAAGTGTTTGCTGCCCATGAGGACCCCCAGAACTGTGGGATACACCCCAGTGTAAAACTCTGACAGCTGCTAAGGAGTTTCTTGGAGAGCATCCGATGTCGAGAAATGGTGCGATGTTATGTTAGACACTGGAGAATATACAGATGAGTCGTGCTGCCTGGAACTATATAATGGGAAAAATATTAAGTAATGTTCTTATGAGAGTAGGATAAGGATAATTATGTCGAGAAAACTGTTGAAGATGTCAAGAATCATAACAATGTAAGACTTCAGATATGCTTATCGAGCCCTCGAGAAATTATCAAAATGAGTGTAATGGGATTCTATACTATACAATGGAAACTTGTGGACGTAAAATCTGTCCTTACGTGACACATTTCCTCGGTACCTGACTAAGCAGATACATTACACAGTCTTCCTTTGTCCTCAGTTTCGTTGTAATACATCATCCCTCATATATGTGATTGTTTCCATTTTATTCGTAAGTATATAATATTCTTGATGGCCACTGTCTCGTTGTCTGAGTGCATTTGTCTGACCAATATTTCTCGTTTTGAGGATCGATACCACTTCTCCATTTACTCTTCTGTCGCTTCTCTACAGGTGGCAGTTTCTAGTTCACTGATTCACTCTGGATTTTGTCCTCGACTTTTGTCCATGTTTAGACATATTATATCGGATTTCGTTTCCTGGCTGTTCACCTTGATGTGCGGGAGCTCAGAGGCTAGACCATGTGCACCTATGATATGCATAAGTTGAGAGTATTACACACACACACACACACACACACACACACATATATATATATATATATATATACATTATACACACACACACATATAATATATATATATATATATATATATATATATATATGTGTGTGTGTGTGTGTGTGTGTGTGTGTGTTTACCCAGTTGTATTATACGGGAAGGGCTCGTAGAACCCGTCTTTGTATCTTTCAGCATCTAGTTTGTTCTTAAATTCTTGTATGGTTTTTCCATATACTATTGTTTCGTCCAATTTATTCCAAACGCCACCACTGAGTAGGAAACTTTTTCAGATCTCTTCTATAACAATCCTTTTTGAGTTTCTTTTCATGTCCTCTTTTATTTCCTTTATCCCACTTTAAAAAATCTTCTCTGTCAAGGCTTCCATGAGCTATGCTCGTAGTGACCAGTCTTTGTATCTTTTAGCATCTACTTTGTTCTAAAATTCTTATATGGTTTTTGCACATAATAGTTTCGTCCAATTTGTTCCAAAAGCACACCACTGAGTGGAAAACTTTTTTTTCAGATCTCTTCTATAACTATCCTTTTTGAGTTTCTTTTCATGCCCTCTTGTTTTCCTTTTTCCAACTTTAATAAATCTTCTCTGTCAAGGACTTCCATGCCTTTCATGATCCTGTAAATGGCCAGTAGATTTTCTTTTTCTCTTCTTTGCTCTAGTGTGTGTGTTTTTGCATTCTGTGCCAAGATCTGCAATTTCTAGTGTGATGGAATAGTACCCCTTCCCAACCCAAATCCCAGCATCGAGAAGGGACAACCGAATACGACAATGTAGCCAAGCGATTCCTTGATTGTCGCCCAATCCTCATTTTTTGACAAGAATAAGTGACGAGTTTGGAGACTGGTTACGTGCATCTCGTCAGGACGGCCGTGGAAATGTCGTACAGCAAACCACACGCAAGTGTTTGGATTACCTTTCTCAATGTTGACACATTTTGGGCTTAGAGTGATTGTGGAATCATGAAATCGAGCCTTGCATAAATTTTGAAAGTGTGAGCTTCACCCAGAATACAATTATTGTCAGAACTCAAAGAAAGGGAAAATCATAAACTAGCAGGAGATCAAGAAGTAGGAAAATATAATTCTTTCATTAACTTTCATTTTTTTTAATCGGATTTAGACAAGATGAGTATCGGTTATTTTGTAGATCTTATTTTTTTGTATTAAAAATAAACCTAAACACACACTCTACTTATAGGCGTATTGTATTATTTATTTGTGCATGAAACCATTTCTAAAACTATACTTAACAATCTATATGATTAATTTCAAAATGTACAGTGCACACTAGAAAAAAGGATACACAGAAGCCCTTCAGAATATCTTAAATTTTGTTAAGCCCCTGTGACTCAAAATCATATCTAGTTTATGCCTAATCCAGACAGTTTTTTTTAATCCATTCAACAAAACAGTAACTGTAGGTATTTTTCAGTCATATCAGTATGAGTTTATTGCACTTCAATAAAATCTTGACCTATCATTTTTGTTTCTATTTTAACATTTATGTTTCTTACCATGTCAGTACCACATTATTTTTATTACTGAAGTTGAATAATAAACAATAAAGGAATATTTTAGACTGTTTATTTAAAGCTGGAGAATGGAATGCGATTCAATTAAAAAAAATAATACAAAAGAAAGGAAATGAACAAGTAAGAAGAGGATGCCACAGAGATCGATAGGCATATACATTAGGAAATTGAGAAAGGGGTCTTAGTCTTGAGTAAATTGTCACCCGAAAAAAGAGGTGAACTTAAGGACAATTTTTAATTAAATTAGCGAAGACTGAAAAATCATATGTTCTCTACACTGGAATATACAACAGTGGAGTACCCCGTCAATAAAGGAGAGATGTAAGAAAAATGGAGAGAATACGAAGGGTGGCAACAAAAATCATTTCGAGCCTAAACAAAAGATCGCACAAGAGAAATTGAAACTCCTCATACTGAAGAAGAATAAGAGAAAAGGCCACATTTGTTTTTAGAACTAAGAGAAGTGTGGTGAAATGATAGGGAAGATCTATTAGGATGAAGCGAAATGATATCGAGATGACAGCAAGATACTTGAAAAAACAATTGTTCAGAGGACCTTAAGAAGTATATTTTCCACACAAAGACATTCATTTGTGGATTTCGTAAGATAAAGAAACAGTCGAGACAGATAAAGCAAAGTTTGATAAGTGAAAAAGACGATCATTCACGAGCAAGACTCATATCCTGTGTTACTATCAAGTAAGTGTACATAATTGGATTTAAATTATAACTAATTTTGTCATATATAAATATACATTCCCAGTTTCTACATATCTGAAATTTTATCTACTTCACATCATGCGTTGATTAAAGTTACTACCCTTGTACGCAGTATAATTGTAGAGGCGTGAATCAAAAACCAAGTTCTATTTTAAATTTCGCGGGAGTGGGAAGAATGCGATCTCGTTCCCAAAATGCACGAGCGCAGTACGTACCGCATGGTAAACCATCTGCGCAACACTACTAAGTACCGCCATATTACTGAGGCTGAGTACGTCACATCAATCAGTTTTAACATCTTTTCTCCAGAAAGTACGTAAGTTAATCGAGGATTTTTAACGTACCATTGGATGTGATAAGATTTCGTGTTAAAACCAGTAAATAATATGTGAATAAGTAGGCCTTGAGTGTCAGTAAAGGTGGAACATGTTACCGGTGTTTATGTCGTTGAAACGATGTGTCAAGTGAACTATACCCAACCCATCTTCGGCAAATTTCATGTTAATGTTAGCTTCTTAAAACCCCAGACCTGGACACAGGCATGAATGAACCCATAAGCATTTTAGCACAGGGTGAAAAAGTTAAATGCGACAGGGGATGGAGGTGGGCCACAGGATAATAGAAATTGGTGTCGTGGTGTCGAGCTGCAGTGCTGGTCCCATACCTTAATCCGGCCCTCTGTAAAGCTATTATTTGGCACTTTTCAGTCATTTTTGTGATTTTTAACAATGGATCTATTATGCTGTGGGTTGTAGGTTGAGTTATGGACAGGCAGGAGTGGGCGAAACACCTATGAAGTGTTATGGTTGAGATGGCGGTGGGGAAGTGGGTCTTTGTTTACAGTGTGGTATTGGAGAAGAGCCAGAGTACCAAACCTCGTCGTAGGACCATCTTTTGGGCCACCACAACCAGCTGTACAGCATCAGGGAGCTAGGCACATTTCGTAGTTAGTGTTGGTAGGAGTAATTGACTTGTAATCAATAATTAAGTCGATGGGTTTAGGTTCAGTTTTCCAGGTTGTAATTCTTTAATTCTTCAGTAAACCTTTCTATGATATATTTAAAAGCTTACAGATTTATGTATAGGCTTTTGTGTGTGAAGTATTTATATCTTTATATTATAAAGAAATTCGGTTCTAGATTCTACAATATGGGTAGATTTTGCTCAATTTTTGAGTTGTTGGAATTTACAAATTATCAGATGAAGTAGGAAATCGGATGGCTTTGTATTGAAAGGAAAGATGTACGAGTATTTTCTGAGGTAATCTTTTTGCATGTTTGTAGATTGATCTCGGTTTTGAGAGCGGAGTAAATATAAAAGAGCAAGTAGTAAGTAGGTGTTCAATAGACCTGGAACTATCTTATCTGATGTGAAAACCTAGATAGGCTTACTACATGCCTGTAGTAATGAAACAAAAACTGGGTTTGGGATGTTTGGTTTGGAATACTTGCATGTTTAAGAAGAAACTAAATTTTTCACGGCCAGAGTTAAGATAGAATTTTAGTTTTGAATTGAGCTTTATGGTTATTTTCATACAACCTAATGAAACCATATCTATTGTATATGTAACATTATTAGGCTAAAATCAATTGTATACACTTCAGTGTTTATAGTTGAAATGGGTATTTTATAGTATTTGAAGGTTAAAACTATTCAGGAATTTTGGAAAGTTTGCATTATAATGCAAGACATATATAATGTAAGACATATTAGTTTGTATGAAGTAATTTTTTTAAAGTGATCAGCACGATGATCTGTTTTCACTACAGAATTATATTTTTTGGCAGTGGAAAAGGCCAGCGAGTATTTAGTTGATAATTATCTTTGTGTATTGCCAATCGGCAGAATCAACATAGAATAAGCCTGGCCATACAAACTTTCCTTGAGGTTACCATCACTTCAGTGTTTATAGTTGAAATAG
Organism: Oratosquilla oratoria; assembly: GCF_046742065.1. NCBI lineage: Eukaryota > Metazoa > Arthropoda > Malacostraca > Stomatopoda > Squillidae > Oratosquilla > Oratosquilla oratoria. The sequence goes on along the minus strand of NC_134802.1, from coordinate 44,557,147 downwards.
GTATTTTACAGTGTTTGAAAGTGAAAACTAATCAGGAATTTTGGAAAGTTTGCATTATAATGTAAGACATGTTAGTTTTTATGAAGTAATATTTTTAAAGTGATCAGCGAGATCTGTTTTCACCACAGAATTATATTTTTTGGCAGTGGAAAAGGCCAGCAAGTGTTTAGTGGATAATTATGTGTATTGCCAATCGGCAGAATCAACGTAGAATAAGCCTGGCCACACAAACTTTCCTTGAGGTTACCACCACACAAAAAACACTGAACACCGTATTGTATACTGTCCTATACCAACAATCCCCCAAACAACAATAGTATTTCTTCCTTAAGTGACCTATGGGCATGCATCCTGCAAGAGAGACTTGGGCAACAGATGGATTGTATCCAATTGCCATTAATTAGGTGTTGACCCCCCCCCCCCTCCCAAGCCCGCAATGGTGATAATTATCTGTAATGACTGCCAGGAATAAATTACATGGCCCATATTTCCAACTTCTGTTTCTCTGGAAACTGCCAAAGTGATGGGGATCTTGTAATTTTGGCTGATGTTAACATGTTAAATCCTGTTCTGACCCACATGGATTGTTCAACAAGAGGCAGCTGTTGTTTAATCACAACTGAGAAACTAATCTAAGATTCCCTGGCACACATATAGAGCAAATATCATGCAATGGACATTGTGTGCATCATGAATGGGTGGAATGAATATTGTGTATGCGGTAGACAGACTGGTTTGATATTTTGGTGACATCAAAAGTTTCTGGTGCCAGCAGCGATACTTAATTGATATAAGAAATAGAAATGAAAGTGACAAAAGCCAAAGCAGACCAAAATAAACACAATCAGAAGATATGATTATATGCTTGCAATGGGCTAATGCGACAATGAGATTAAGTTGGATTAAGTTAGGTTAGGCTAAGTTACTATTCAGCAAGCTTTTATTTGTAACTTGAGATTGTATTTTATATATTTTGGTCTATAAGCTTTTTCCTTTTCACTTGTTTAGGCATCACTGATGTCGCTAAAACTTTATATGTTATCGAAAAGTCAAATCCAACCTCAACATTCAAAATATCAGGACCACATTTTCATTATTGCTGTTTGGCAGTAAGATGGTTGGTTAATATTTTGGTAAGGGGGAAGGCTGTTTGATGCCGTCAAATTCAGTTATAAGGAGTAATTTGTGACAATTGTTTGTAGATGTAAGTTGTACTGATCTATATATGATTTTATATAAAAAAAAATGTTAAAAAGATATGGATATTTCTGAATTCTTTAAAAAATTAGCTTCCAGTTATCTTGTTTGAAAAAAACAGTGAAATTGAGAAACCCTAGTCAGTTATCGTCATTTGTAGAAAAAAGGAAAAGGCCAGCCAATAATTTGAGTTGTGAATGTAGAAATTTGATTGTACTTCACAAGCCAATAATTAGAATATAAAAGTGAAATTTAGAAAATTGTAGCAAGCAAGAGTGGGTTTACAATCCAAAAGAGCCACCATAACCAAACGCTCAATCTTCTTATACTACAATGTTAGGTTAGTTGGGTTGAGTTTTTTTATATATTTTTTTTATTATCATCGTATCTTCTGCCACAGCCGCCGCCTCCTCCACTTCCTCTCCATTCTCCCCTTTTCTGCCCCCTCTTTCTCCTCGTCTACTTTTTCTTGGTCCTCTTTTTCGGTTTCTTTTACGTGTCAACAATTCAGATATGGTCTTTTTATTTTTTTTATTTTTTCTCTCAATTGGAGGATTGGGACTATTTTCCATGTTTATAGAATTCTGCATTTGTGTATTGCTTGCCCATTGTAAAATTGCTGTCTTGTTAGTCCTCTCATTGGTTTTATAATTTTGTTTTTGCATTTGTTACTTGTTCATTGGAAAAGGGAGGGGTGGCATTATCTGGTTTTATCTCTCATATCTCAAGTTATCTTTCTGGTTTGTGGAATTGGGGGTGTGAAACTGGTTTTGAAGAAGTGGTTTTATCTTGCATATCATGGAGATTGTCCCTGTGTTCTAGAATTGGGTATTTTGGGGAAAGGCTTACAAATACTGCATTATTTCTTAGTGATGGTATTTATTTTACTATATAAAGTATTTTAATTATTTATGGCTATTTATTTATTTATTTTTTTATTTTTTTCATTATTTATTTTTTTTTCCCTCTTGCATTATGGCAGGTTAACTTTTATTCATTTTTTACCCCATCAGTTTGTGTGTGCCTCATTGCTGTGTGTTGATTTATAAAGCGACTATACTTTGGTCATTGTTGTGTAAAGCTAGTCATTGTAATGCCTATACCCGGTGGCCAGGTCATACTAACGAAAGTAGTTATGTGGTTGGTTTAGCAGCTGTAACATGGTTGCAGTTGCCTGCTCCTTTTCACTACTCGGTGGTGTTTTATGACCCAACACACTGGACCAGTGGACGTTTGACTAGTTATCAGTAAATCTGTGACAGGATTCTCAGAAGCAAGGAAATCGCTATCTATTCTGTTCTTGCTCCCAACAGCACAAAATCTTTTCAGAGTGAATTGGTGGGTGGGTATTACTTGGAAGTGCACATGATATCAATGCAAAATTGATTACCAAGTTGATGAATTTAAGGATATAAATGTAAAATCTGTTTTGTTGGAAAATAATGACAAAAAAATGGCTAAAAGTGATACACTATCGAACAGAACTGTGATGTAAGCTATGAGACGCCATATATGTCATCTGTCCAGTCTCGTACAGTCCCATCAATCCCTGTCTATGATGATCCTGATGACCTCTTAAGGATGCTAAATGCATACCCCATTGGAGGTTAGGTTAGACTTGACCAATTGTTAGACTTAACGTTAGTTCTTCCAGAGTAAATAAAAACAAACCTGGCATTTCAAAGATCGCTGATGTCCGAGTTGTCATTATTGTATCACTTTTAGCAACTTTATTATTATTGATTTCCACCAATAAAATAATTACGATTTATCATAATTTACAAAATTAATTTAACTTTCTATTGCAACATTGTTTAGGTGTGCACTTCTTTACTGTGGGTCATGTATTCTGCTTTATTTTTTATTAAGATTTTCTTCAATATATCCTAGTGTTGACTCCAAATTGAAGCACAAATATATGAATTACAGCAGCTGCGTATCAGAGAATGGTCATGGAAACTCCGTCCCCGCAGTGTGTCGGCCTCGAGTTTGTGCGCCAGTACTACACGGTGCTCAACAAGGCCCCCATGCACCTCCACCGGTGAGTTCCTTTTGCCAGAAGACATTCTCTCTATTTTTCTGTGTGTGCATGTGGTGGGAGTTCGTCTCCTACTTCCCACTTTATCATACCCAGCTTCAAACAAAAAGTTCTGTAACCCAGCAACTTCATTACAACTGAAGATTCATCCCCTTGACCCTATCTTCTGCTCTGTGTTTTCTTCTAATCTGCATTTTGGAAACTTGCCTCATAAGTAGCCAGAAACATGAGAATTAAACCCAGGAGTTGGTAATATCACATACGTACGTGTTTCAAGGTTTTTTTCCCCATATAAGGAAGATAGCCAAAGTCAAAACTCGATTCCACTCCCACCCATTCCACCCCCATTGATCACCCCTCCCTCCTTCCATCTCATCTTGGCTCCTCCTGGATGATGGGTCATCTGTGCATCTCACCCATTGCCCCGGGTCAGAAGCAATGTAGCAAGATGCATCACATCCACAGGAAGGCCGCTTCATTTAATCTGCAGCCCCCCCCTCTGTCCCCTCATGCAGTAACATTAGATAATTTTATTAATAATAATAATAGTAATAGAATAGGTAATAGATTAGTATATACATACATATACCAAGGCTTTTTCCCCCTTGAAAGGGAGGTAACCAAAAAGAAAAAGGCATAAAATCATTCCCACCCATTCCATCCCTAAATTAGTAATATTAGATATTGAAGAAAGTGAAACATATATTTTTCAAAAGTTGTTGCCTAATGTATTGATGAAATATTTGTAACTTTCAGTTTCTATAGCCACAATTCTTCCTTCATGCATGGGGGTCAAAATTCCATGAGTGATCCAATAATCGGCCAGTCAGACATCCACAAGAAAATTGTCAGCCTCAACTTCAGGGATTGTCATGCCAAGATACGCATGGTGGATGCCCATGCTACACTGTCGGAAGGAGTTGTCGTCCAGGTTTGTAATTGTTAATGACAAGTTTTATAGTTTTTATTGTAATATATGTAATGTGACTCGTGGAAGGTGGTTATTTTTACGGGACTTTATGTTTCAGGTAACTGGAGAGTTGTCAAACAATGGAATGCCAATGCGGCGTTTCATGCAGACATTCGTTCTAGCACCACAAACACCCAAGAAATATTATGTCCACAATGACATCTTCCGTTATCAAGATGAGGTATGAAGAAGCTATTTTCAGTAATTTTCCTTGAATGTAAATAATTTATTTCCTTTCAAGACTTTCCATTTAGATTTTACTAACACATGTTTGATATCATGATTTAGGTTTTCATTGATGAAGAGGGTGGAGAGGAGGGTGGAAGTGAAGTAGAAGAGGAAGTGGAACCACCACCTGCCACAGAAGTCTACACTCCATCTGCACCCACTGCAATCAACGGAACTGCCCATCCTCCGGAACCAGAGCCTACTCCTCCAGCTGTTGCCCAGCCAGCTCCTGTTGTAACACCACCTGCCCCAGTTCCAGTATCTACTCCCACAGTTGTTGCCCCTGTTACACCAGCTAGCGCACCTTCACCCACACCTCCAGCACCCACTCCAGCAGAAACGGCACCCCCAGTACCCACAACACCAGAAAAGGCTGAACCGGTTAGTTGCTCGAGTTTTGTTTCATCCTCTGTTAGGTAATCAGAATGGTATAGAATTAATACAATCTCAACTGAGGGTGTGCCACTGATGATGAAAATCACATAACAGGAAAAGGAAATGTGGCACCCAGTGGGGTGGAAAGAGCTGCCAGGTAGCCATGGGGTTTAGGCTTATGGAAAGAATTAAGAAAAGCTAGCTGTGAGGGAAGGACCAAGAAAGATGGATGGACAGATGGGGTGAAGGGAATGATGGATGCATGTGGAAGGTCTCGAGAAGGAAAGAATGCAAAAGATAAGAGTGAGGGGTCACCATGTGAAGCAGTGGGAACCAGCTCCGGCAGTTAGGCCAGGTTATGGAAGCAGTTCCTCACAGAATTGCCTTTAACTCGAGCAGTATGTGCTTTTGACAGGACCACCCCTCTCCCGAACTTTACAAAGGGGAAAATACCTTTGGTACACATGTATTTTACTAAGCATTCACCAATTAACAGGATATGTGTATATTGACTGCTTTTAACGTGAACTTTGCTAATGAATGGCTCAATCCATATTGAAATCACTTGTGAGATTGAGTATAACCACAACTTATCATTTCTTGATGTTATAGTATACATATGGAAAGGTCTAAGTTTTGTGTGTTATATCAACATATACATACACCAATGACTTTTTCCCCGTACAAGGGAGGTAACCCCCAAAGAAAAGACATAAAATCCACTCCCACCCATACCATCCCCACATACTCAATGCCCATTCACCCCCCTCCCTCCCTCCTGCTTATCTTGGCTTCTCCTGGATGATCGGTCATCCCTGCATCTTGCCCACTGCCCTGGGTCAGAAGCAACATAGCAAGACACAGCACATCCCCATCAAGTCCGTGCAACACATATTTTCTTGTATTCATTCACTGACCCAGGGCAGTGGGCAAGATCAGTCATCCAGGAGTTACAATAAGAGGAAGGGAGGAGGTTGAATGAGAGAGGAGTATGTGGGGTTGGAATAGGTGGGAGTGGATTTTATGCCATTGTTTTTTGGCTACCTCCCTTGTAAGGGTGAAAAAGCCATTGATATATGTATATTAATTTTTTTTATTTTTTTTATTTTTTTTTATCCTTATTCTTGTGTTGTATTTATACTATTGTAGGGCAGTTTTGGAATATAAGGGAGGCAGAAAAGGGAAATTTGAATGTACCTGAGAAGTATGGTTAGGGTTATAAGGACAGTGAGAAATGAGGCAAGGCAGAGAACAGGGTTGTAAATGGAGCTGTTAGATAGGGTTCATTAGAGATTACAGGGATGGTTTGGGCATTTGGAAAGAATAAACAAAGAGTATGGTAGAGGTAGATGGAAGACCAAGAATATCAAAATAAACATGTGAGGATAAAGCCTTGATAGATATGGTTTGCTTGTTACAGATTTTTTAAGTGGGAAGGTGGGACAACATTTTTAAGATTGATCATGTCTGGATACATGTCTTGTCTGGCTACCATCCTTATAAGGAGAAAGAGGCCATTTGGTGTATAGATTTGTTTACACCAAAAGACTTCTTCCCCCTAGTAAAGGAGTTGGCCAGCATGGGTATGCACCCCCATTCCATACCCAATGTAGGATTGTATGGTGGTTGCCTCTGGGGCAAGCCTATTGTGGTTATGCTGTTTCATTGCTGGGTTATTGACTATATAGTTAAGCTCATTTGGGTTGTATTTGGATGGGTTTCATGATTGGTTTAATGGTTAATGGAGAGTGGTAGTATGGAATTTGTGGGTTAGTCAATGTACAGGTGACAGATTGTTGAAGTTGCGTATTCAATTGGTGTTGCTTATGTGATAGTGTGAAGGATGGTTGGATATATGGGTTCATGGTTTTAATTGCATACCTTTTATTTTCGTGTGCTGCTGCTGCTGCTGTATAGAAGAATTTTTGTTTCGTGTGGATGTTATATTAGGGTTGGGTTAACACAGCTAATTATTACTCTAGTTATAGGTATTTGGGGTTGCATGGGCCAGGAGAGGGAAGAATGGTCGTGGAAGTAAACTGTAGATTGAGATAAGCAAGTAAATGCCTTGGGGGATTAAAAAGTGTTATGAGAAATAGGCATTTAAGAATGGATGCTAAGAGGAGACTAACGAAGGGGGTGGTTGTGGTATTGGCAGTGTATGGGCCAGAGACTTGGAATTTAAGGATACAGAGGAGTAGTTTAAACGTGTTTCAGATTAAATGTTCTAGAAGTATGGTAGGGACTACTAGGTTGGATAGAGAGAGAAATGAGGTGAGGAGGAGAGTGGTGGTGGAAAAGGAAATGGGAGATAGGGATGATAAAAGTATTGGGATGGTTTGAACATATGGAAAGAATGATTGAAGAAATAGTAAAAGGTGTGTGGAAGGCAGAAGTGGATAGATTGAACTTCAGGGTACAATTGAAGATGAGATGGATGGGGTGAATGGAACATTGAGCAAGAGGGGAATGTCTGTTAAGCAAGGGAGAAGGCTGTGTATTGATGATATTGTGATGCAAGGGAGGGAGGAGTGGGTGGGGGGATGGGAAAGAGTAGGGAGTTGTGTGTGAATATTTTGGCACAGCCTGAAGGGATTTCTCCTCGTCTTCTCAACTTTCCGCACGAGGGTACAGAGAGGGGTTGTTGTTAAGTAAAGCGGCCTTGCTGGGGATGTACTGAATCTTGCTGCATTGTCTGACCAAGGTTAGTGGGTGGGAGACATGGAGCCTTCATCCACAAGGAGCTAAAATGGGAATGGGTACATGTCCTTTGACTAGACTACCTCCCTTGTAAGGAGAAGAAAGTCCTTGATATATATAGGTAGATAGAATTGTTATTTTTAATGTGCTATGTTGTTTATATATTTTTCGTCAATTCTGGGTTCCATGCTGCAGAGGCAGTCCAATGCTTTTATATTTGTATATAGCAATTAGTGCCTTTTGTTAATGAAGTGGCCTTGCTGTGGATGTGCTGCATCGTGCAACACTGCTTCTGACCCAGGGCAGTGGACAGGATGCAGGGATGACCCGTCATCCAGGAGGTGCCAAGATGTGAGGGAGGGAAGAGGGTGGAGGGTAGTGGCGTATCTAGGGGATAGAATGAGTGGGAGTGGTTTCTATGCCTTTTTCTTTTTGGCTACCTCCTGTGTAAGGGAAAAAAAGCCTTTGGTATATGTATGTATATTAATGAAGATACTCAGGACATGTAACCAAGCTATCTTTTTGAATATAATTATTTTAGGAGGATCTTGGCTGGACTGGCAGCAACCCAGAGGGATGGTCAAGCACAGAGAACAGCAGTTGGGATGAGCCACAGGTTCCTGTGAAAGAAAAGACACCAGATCCTGAACCTGCTCAGCCAGATCCCCAGCCACAGACCCAACCCCAGCCTCAACCAGTCTCCAATGAACCTAAGACTTTTGCGAATTTGTTTAAAAGTTCTGGTTACAATTCTGCTGCGGCTCCAGCCCCAGCAGCAGTACCAGCTGCTGCTGCTGCTCCACCAACTCATACTCAACCACCAGCGCACAGTACCGAGGTTTGTACCATGATTTTTGTAAGTTTATGCCCAAGAGAGCCTAAGAGTATAATGTTTGTTCTGTCTATATACAAAGGGTTTTTCCCCCATATAAGGAAAATATTCATTGAATGGTGTAAATTTATCTTCACTGGTTAATCTGGGAGATTGTATTCCATTGTAGACTCGACAAGAAACAAAGGAAACACCACCACAGAGAAGTGCAGTTCCAACTGGAAACACTCAGCCAAGCCAGACCCAAACTTCAGGTGGCAATATGGGACAGAGGCCAACAAGGAATCCCCAAGGAAGACCGCAAGGCCCAAGGGATAGATCGGCAAGGCCTGGTTCTGAAGATGCTTCTGATATGGGTACGTTTTACTTGTATAAATGTACACAAACAGACAATAGGCATTAATGTATATATACATATATATATATATATATATATGTACATATATACATGTACACACACACACACACATATATATATATATATGTATGTACATAGATACACATATATATGTATACATATATGTATATATATATATATATATATATAATGATGATAATATATCAAGGGCTTTTTCCCCCTTACAAGGGAGGTAGCCAAAGTTAAAAGGCATAATTCCACTCCACTCCCATAATCACCCCTCCCTACCTCCCTCTTCTCTTGACTCCTGGATGACAGGTCATCCCTGATTCTCGCCCACTGCCCTGGGTCAGAAGCAATGCAGCAAGAGACAGCACACCCACAGCACCTCCCACTTCCTTTTGTTCTTGTTCACCAGCTCCAAACCTTTGCCCATCATCCTTGCATTTACCTCCTGTATCGCCCATCCATGACCATGTTGAACAACCTTGGTGACCCAGGTACAGCCCCACCATCATATCAAACCAGTTGCATTCCATTCCCTACCCTAACAGCTCTAATGTTGTGAGAAAAAAATAGAAATAAATAAAAAATAAATAAACTACTGTCCTCAATAGCCTTCCCCCAGTTTCTTACATCTGCAACATGTTCCACAATACCTTCATGTCATCCCTGTTATACATACATGTACCAAGGGCTTTTTTCCCATACAAGGGAAGTAGCCAAAGTCAAAAGGCATTATTCCCCTCCACCCATTTCACCCCCATTCACTACCCCTCCCTCCATCTCATCTTGGCTTCGGGATGATGGGTCATCCCTGCATCTTGCCCATCACCCAGAGTTGGAAGCAATGTGGCAAGACACAGTTAGGCCACTTCATCTAATTGGTGACCTCCCTCTCTTTACCCTCATGAAAAAAAAAAAAAAAAAAAAAGATTTGAGAGAGATCCCTTCGGGGTGCAGCTGTTCTTCACGCACCCCTAATTTTTGCCTTCTCCCTTCCTTCCTCAACAGACATTCCCTTCTTGTTCAATGCCCCATGTACCCCATCCATCCATCTCATCCTTAGTTTTCCCTCCATCCACCTCTGCCTTCAACACTTCTTTAACTAATCTCTCTTCACTCATTCTTGCCATGTGACCAAACCACTCCAATACTCTTGTCAACCCTTTATCCAGTCACCTTTTCCACCCCACTCTCCTCATCTTGTTTCTCACCCTGTCCAACCTTATAACCCCTTCTCAGACATTTGATCTCGCATTTAAATTCATCACTTCCTCTCATATGCTCCATGTATCTGACCCATACATTGCTGTTGGCATAATCACCCCTTCATACAGTCTCCTTAGCATCCATTCCTAAGTGTCTATTTCCCATTACACTTTTTAATACCCTGAGGCACTTCCTTGCTTCTGTCAACAATATACCTCCATCTCACTCCTCCCTTTCCCACCACATGTGCCCCCAAGTATCTAAAGCTATCCAATTCCTTCAACCCAGTTATGTCTTCACTAAATCTAAGCCCAAAAGACTTCCTTACAATTTGCCAAAAACTTCTGTCTGTCTTGCTGCAAGATTTTTATTTTCTTACTTCCCAGAACCAACACTGTTCCCCAGTTACTCCCACTGTTCCCCTCCTAAATAATATTTAACAACCGTCCACATATTTTTCCAACAACAATTAAGACTGATCCCTCTAAAGCCTACATTTATGTTGGTTCTTTTTTTTACACAGTGGAGCTATACTTGCACTCCATCAGTCCTCTGGTATATTCCCCACCCATAGGCACACATTAAACAACCTTACTGGCCAATCAGTTCTAATTGTTCCTCCCCTCATCAGGCACTCCCCTAAACATCTAGGCACCTTGCCAGTTTTCATCAATGAGGGAGTGGAGTGGGTGGGAATGAAATGGGTGGGAGTGGAATTATGCCTTTTGACATTGACTACCTTCCTTGTATGGGGGGAAAAAGCCCTTGGTATGTATGTATTTTATTGATCTATTTATTTATTTTATTTTATTTATTTATTTTTCCCCTCTTCCATAGCCGTCATTTTCTTCTCCCCCAGTCATATTCCCGGCATTCCCACTACCACAATCTGCCTCGCATTTACATTCAACAAATTCATTAAATGTTACCCGTCTTCCTTGTACTGCTTTCACTTCCATTAACTTCTGTTAGTCTGTCCTGAATTTTTCCTCCGATATACTCCTGTCTCATTCTTTTCAGTTCCTTCTAGATGTATTGTTCTGTTCAATATTCTGTCAAACTCCTTATCCATTTTACATTTCTCCGCTTATACTCCCTCACCTTACATTTTGCATCTTTTTTCTGTCTGCACCTCTCATATGCTTCCCTAATTGTATTTTACAACTAATCCTTGTAAGCCCCATCCTCATACCACCATGCACCCTCCCATCCTCAGAAATTCCACATACCATCTTTGCAGAATTTATCATATTTTCCTTGAAGTGTACCCGTTCTTCATCCACTCTTATCTCTTTACAATCTCCCATACTTCTCAGGTTATAAAAAATGTATGTTTTTTATTTTTTCCTTTCAGATAATGTTGGCCAGTGGGAAGACAGGCGAAGGGGAATTCCAGACAGCCAACAGATTTTTGTTGGTAATCTTCCTCTAGTCATAGGTGAAGAAGAATTAAGGGTGAGTGGATTTTACATGTAATGCATAGAGCAAACTGCTGATAAATTGATGTATGCATTATTGTTAGTATTTTAAAGAGCTGTTATTAGCATTATTGTTGATATTTTACAAAAGCTGTTGAATATGGAGGATAGGGAGGGATTGGTGGTAGCAGTGGAAGGCACCAAGAAAATGACTGATGTGCGAGGAAAATGGAGTAGAAATAAGGAAAGGTGAGGTTCAAATACCTCTAGAAATGATAAGTTAAGGCACCTGGGTTAGATGAGTGTTATGCATAGTGTCTAAAGGAGGTGCAGTAGTAGTGGACTGGCTAATAAGGTAAATTATAACGTGTGAAGGTAGACTGGAGGATTTCCTGTATAGTTCCGCTTTACAAGAGCAAAGGGGACAAATGTGAATGTAGTTTCAGAGGGATGAGTTTGTAGAGTGTAGTTGGAAAGGCATATGGGAGGGTTAGGAGAGGAATAGAGGGAATAATTGATGAGAAAGTGGGTTTAGGAAAGGCAGGGGTTGTGTGGATTAAATTTTTGTGCTAAGGATGTATTTTGGGCCTTTATGAATTTGGAAAAGGCTTATGACAGGGTAGACAGGAAGACACTTTGGGAGGTATCACAGATGTATGGGATTGAGGGAAAGCTGTTAAGAGCAGTCAAGAATTTTTACAATAGTAGTAGAGTTTGTTAGAATGGGAAATGGTGAGGTTTGAGGTAAAGATGGGACTGCATGAGGGATGTGTCATGTCACCATGGCTGTTCAATTTGTACGTGGATAGGGTGGTGCGGGAGGTAAAGGCGAGGGTAATAGGCATGGGACTGGAAATGGTTTAAAAAAAATGGGGGAAAGTGGGAGGTGAGCCAGTTATTGTTTGCTGCCAACACTGCTAATGGCATGTTCAGAAAAGGGATTAAGGGAGTTTGGGAAGGTATGCAATAGGAGAAAGTTGAAGGTAAATGTGGATAAAAGCAAGGTGATGAGACGTACAAGGGTGGATGATGGCAGCAAGTTGGTAGTAAGTATAAAAAGAAAGACGCTGGAGGGAGTGGAGAGCTTTGGGTATTTGGGGTCACATATGGCAGGAAAAGGATGGAGGTGGAAGTAAATTGTAGATTGAGAGAACCAATAAATGCCTTAGGGGAGGGATCAAAAAATGTTATGAGAAATAGGCATCTGGGAATGGATGCAAAGAGGATTGTATGAAGGGGTGATTGTGCTGACAGGATTGTATGGGATAGAGACTTGGTGTTTATGAGAGGCAGAGAGTAAAAGTTTAAATGTATTTGAGATGAAATGCCTGAGAAGTTTGGTAAGGGTTACTAGGCTGAATGGAGAAGTGAGGAGGAGAACAAGAGTGGAAAAGGAGATGATAGATAAGGCTGATGAAAGAGTATTGGGATGGCTTAGATGCACAGAAATAATAAGTGACTAAAGATTAGTAAGTTGTGGAAGGCGTGAACTTGAGGGGATGAGATGAAAGGGCCATTGAGCAAGAGGAGTATGAAGGTGATAGGGAAGGGTGGGAAGTGACTGTATATATGATATTGTTATGCAGGGAAAGGAGGGATGGGGGGTTTGCTTACGTGTGAATTATATTTTAATGCAGCCCAAAGGGATTTCTCCTTCTTTTTTTATGCATAAGGGGACAGACAGAGGGGTTGCCAGTTAAATGTAGCAGCCTTGCTGTGGATGTACTGTCTTGCTACATTGGTTAACCCAGTGCAGTGGGTGAGATACAGGGACGACACACCATCCATGGGAAACTAAGAAGGAGAGTGGGGGAATGGGTTGTGGGTGGGAGTGGGTATGATGTGTCTTTGACTTGGCTACCTCTCATATATGGGGGAAAAGCTCTTGATGAATAGATTGATTATTGTTGGCTAACTTTAACATAATTTTGGTTTCCAGGCTGAATTTTCAAGATTTGGAAAGATTGTTGACATCCGGATTAACACAGCAAAATCAAAGGCTCCTAAAACAATGGGTCATATTGTGCCAAACTTTGGGTTCATAACATTTGAAGATGAAAGTGCCGTCTCTAAGTGTCTAAATGCCAGAGTAAGTTGTTGCTTTAGCAGAAGTAGTTTTGAGATATGATTAATAACTCTAGGGCACAGGTTCTCGGAGAAAATTTTGGTTAAAATCAACTGCGCTAATAGATTTTTACTATTTTGAGTTGTATTTTCTTGAGTTTAAGGAAGGACTTCCGATCAACTTCATTCAACTTATGGACGAAATCATCCATGGTGAACAGAAAAGGAAAAGCGCTGGAGAATTTATCGGCATTCTCCAGTGCTTTTACATTTCTGTTCACCATGGATGATTTTGTTTATAAGTTGAATAAAGTTGATAGGAAGTCCTTCCTTAAACTCAAGAAAATACAACTTAAAATAGTTAAATCTATTAGCACGGTTGATTTTAACCAAAATATGTTTAATAGGATAAAGTAGTTGACTTTTCATAGATTAGTCTTGGCATAGTTCATTATAAATTTGTTAGAATTTTTAGATTGGAAGGATTTATTGTTTTTCTTTTTCTAGCCCATCATGCTTAATGGTGACCAAAGGCTGAATGTGGAAGAGAAGAAGGCTCGATCGAAACCTGATGGTAGCAACATGGGCCGTCCCAATAGCGGTCGTGGTGGTATGGGTGGCATGAGGCAAGGTGGCCTTCCTGGTGGCCGTGGTGGTGGTGGCCCAAGGATGGGTGGTCAAGGTTTCAGCCGTGACAACAGTCGGGGTGGACCAGGTGGTGCCAGAGGTGCTTTTGCACAGCGACGTTAAATTGGACTTGCTTTAGCCCCACGGCCTTTCTTCGGGTGTAGTGGTGATAAGTTCGGATTGTCGTACGTTATAGTGGGGAACAGTAGTTCTAAAAGCTTTCAGAGCTTGGAGTTCTACTGTAGCCTCCTTAAAAAAAAAAAAATAAGAAAATACAAACGTGTCTGTGGCTACTCAAGGGTTTTGAGTGGAATGGTTTCTACAAAGACCACAGACCCCACTAGAAACAACGGGGTCATAGTGAAAAAAAAAAAATTATATATATATAATATGAATATATATATACAAAAATAATCATAAAACCAATCCCTATGAACCAGCCTCATACATATTTCAATGAGAAACAATTTCTGGTGCTTACGGTGATGAAGTATACAGTGATATGAAAATTCCACACACAAACCTGCTATTAGGGGAATTAGTTTGTCTCATGATTTTAAGACACATGTTCCAACAAATTCTTTGCTTTAAGTTTCTGGTCTTTTGACTGTCTAGGATCCCACAACGCCAATTACGTTAGAAATGTACTTAGACCTAGTGCCTCCCAAGTGATATATGTACGTGTGAAAACTTACCCATGTGGGCAAGTTGTTGCTTTTTTACCACTTTTGTGAAGAGACCACATGCAATAGACAGTTTCTGTAAAACTTTTGAACCAAAATCATTCCTTTCAACAGCTACTAGTCAAGATGGAAACAAAGTTTTGCCCTTAAAAGATTTTGATGTGCAGAAGCTTGATGCAATATGTACAAGGGATTAGTGGATTAATTTCCTATTTTATAAGTAGTTCCTCAATTAGATCGTGCAGTACAAAATCCAGTGATGGTGTTTGTGAATTTTATGCTGTTGTATTTTAATTTATGGCATTTAAGCCCCCTCACCTTGTTAGAATGTTTCTACATTAGACATTGAGTTCATATTTAGTCCACTTCTCCCAGCAGGAAGAAAAACAACATGGAATTTTGATAATTATGACATCCATACTGGGCCTACACTAGTTTTATTCATGTTTATATACATTTTTTCTATTTTATTATTACTTTTTTCATATATTTGTTATTTTTTATTTCTTCTGCTTCCAGTTCCTGGTTGTCCTGGACTTACTCGAAATGTATTGTTGAGTTTTTGTGTACAGAATGTATTATTTTCCTTCAATACTTACACATTACTTTACCTAGAAAAGAAGGGCCTGGAAGTGTGGTTTCTATTCTTTGCCAGCAGCAATTTTGTTGCAGTGTAAGGCTGTCAGTATGGCCTTGTCCTGAGCATCCTGAAGGGAATTTGATCGAGGGGAACATGCTGCCATTAAATGCACAGCCTAAAATGTGGATTTTCTCCATGTCTATTTCTCTATATCTTCTCTCAGTCTATTTCTCTCCTTGTCCTCTCATTTTTCATTTGAATTTGGGGTATGAAAGCACATGGGTGCCTCAAGCTGGCAAGTCTTCGTTTTCATCCCTTGGTATAACTATCTGTTGATTTGTTATTTAAATGTTAATTTATCAGCAACCCCGACCCTCCCCACCCTTGCCATTTTTCCACTTTTGCTGTCTTGCATGGTTAGGGATTGGTCCAGCTTGTGAAAGTAGAAATAATGTGCCAAGTATGGATGGACATCTCCCTTATAATGGGAGTAAAGGTTAAAGTTGCTACTAACTGGACAAGAAGATTTTTACCATTATTTTACCAAAATGACTAAGTTTCCTGTAAAGGAGCTGTTCAAGCAAGGTTAAAGGTCACATGCTTTCCTTTGCAAACATATTCCATATTTTATCATCTCCCTTGTTTCATCTCATTGCCCCATGGCCCTCACCTCTCCTCCTCCCCCTCCCAACTCTTAGATGTTAGATTCATTTTGCAAGTGATTTAATACTGAAGCATTGCACATGATTGATATTGTGAGACGAACACATATGCCTCATGGGTACGAATTTGTACTAACCTTTAATTTTTTTTGGTCATTCCAAAAAGGGAAAGTTGGTCTATTTGAGCTGGGCAGGGTTGCCAGGCATGTGATTACTTTCAGAGGACTTTTTATTCCAGAACCAGTAACCTGAGTATTACATATAAGGAGGCTGTGTTAAATAGTGCAACATTGTGAAAAGTTAATTGTTCCAAGATATTTATTGAAGAGCACTAGGTAATGTTCTGTAATTAGGCTGAATTTAGTTACATTGTTTGGCATCTCGTGCTGTAATGAGTGGTTTTGGAAGGGAATTGGAGCTGTTATTATTGTGAATTTTTACACTTCTTAGCCTTGGTGTTAATTAAGATACATAGTATGCAAGGCGTATTTTGTTGTCATTACTTGTTATGAATGCAGTGATCCTAAAAGTACACATTGGCTTTCAACTCTTCTGCTCCTTCATTTATCAATAACTGTGACATCATTGCTAAAAAGGAAATTAAAAGTGAAAGGCTTCTTTTGCAAACCATGTTTTATTGAATCACCTTTGCAAAGCAACTTGCATGTGGTGTTTTATTAACAATTGTGTCCAGTAACCAAAAACTATACACTAAAATAACAATAATAAATTATAGGACCATGTAGGACTTAAAATAAATTTTCGATCCAAGGGTGGTTGTAGTGTGTGATGGGTAAATTAAAGGCAAATCAGTTTGAAGATAATTTTGTAAAATTCTTAATTTTATTATTCCTAACAATGGCAACCATCTACAGAGTAAAGTTGCCTGCTTTTGCATTCTGTGCCATGCTGAGCAGGGCAGTATAAGAATCGATTTTGCTTGTATCCACATTCATTTCTTTCATCTGGAAAAGACGGGGTCAGTTAGTGAGCGGAAAGTGATCCATTTCAATAAATTTAACAAAATTTGATGACTTTCCCAGTATACTTGACTTCATAGATACTGCTCTAACACAAATACAATTCATTTCAATTGACCTAAAATTCTAATGCCGTTGCCTTTTACTTTGTGTATCAGCAGCTACCTTGAAAGGTTTGCTATATTCCATTTATAACGAGTTGCCCCTTTTTCCTTCCAAAGTTGCTGGTGTTGCCTTACCCCTGAGTAATAACCAATCGAAATAGCAAATCCTTGGGTAAATGTCAGATTTGTGAAAATGTATGTGTCAAGAAAGATCAACAACCCCCCCCCCCCCTTCTCCACCCCATGTATCAAAGATTAAACCTTTTGATAACCAATTTTCTCCTACAGCTGAACAAAATCTGGTGGCAACCAGATTAAGTACGAGTGATATAGATGCCATTGTGTTTAACAGGCCAGGCTCTTAGAAGTTGTAAATGTGAACGAACAGGCTGAAGATCATGTTCTCCCACCTCAAAATATGTTCCTATACACTACTTTTTACATGACATTGCTGTAAGAACACTCCACTGAAGCAACTAGGTAACACTTCCCCTTCCAGTTGTCAAACAAGACCCCAATTCAGAGTTTCATCCTGAACACTTGCTTCCCTTGAAATCCCAACCTTAAGTGTAGTTCACATGAGGAGCGTTTCGGTGCAAAGTTCCCGTTTTCTTGGCAGCTTTTTCGTGCTTTACTCATGTAAAGTGTGGCTCACACAAAGCTGAAAAAAGATGCTGAGAAAACTGGAACCTGATGCCAAAATATTGATTATATGAACTGCACTTTCAAGCATCTAAAAGCATGATGCTTCTGTAAAAAAGATGAGATACCTCTGGAATCTCTACGAAACCCTTGTACATAACTGATTAAGAATACCAAGCCCACCCTACTTCATCTATAATCCACCCATCTGAACTCTATGCACTCACACAGGTGCCTTCCACAGCATACCCAGGGAAAAATATGTATACACGCAGAAAGTGGATAGACATCCATTGCACTATGACCTCTGTCTACTGCATTAAGTTACCCTTCTACCCAAATCTTACATTTGCTAACCCTTCAAGGATTTGAGATACCCACAATGAGCCCGTCCATATGACTTGAGAATCATAGGTGTGTTTCCACAATAGAAATAACTAACAATATCCAACCAAAACACCCACTTGGGCTCAATGGTCACAAGACACCATTTCATCTGCCATTTATATAGATGGCTCCCATTCTGTCCATGGAGTAGCTTATGCAGTATAACTTCCAACACGCATCTAAACCAAAGACCTTTTCACACTTTCATACTTACAAGGGGGTTGGCTGTGTCAAAAGTGCATGTACCCACACAAGTGGACACATTAAAACTTGCTTAATGCCCCTACCATATCAGCACATTGACAAAGTCATCTCTGTCCTTCATAACACTGCTCAGGTCAGGCAATGGAGCAAGATACAAGCAAAGAAGGTAAGTAAATGAATAGAATGAAAAGTGTTATGGAAAATAGGTATTTGGGGTTGAATACAAGAGAAGGTTGTATGAAGGGTTGATTGTAACTACAGCACTATATGGAGCAGACTTGGAATCTAAGTAGTGCAGAAGGGTAGTTTGAATATATGAGGTGAAATGTTTGAGAAACATGGTAGGTTTAGCAAGAATGAGTGGCAGAGAACATGGTAGACCAAGTATTGAGGTGGTATGGGCATGTGGCAAGAATGAAAAGAGGAAAGACTATCAAAAAGTGGAGAGCAAATGTGGATGGAGGAAACTTCATAGGAAACCCAAGAATGAGGTGAATTGGGGTAAAGGGAAGCCTTTGATGCATGAGGAATGTGGAGCAGGGTAAGGTACAAAGATAGGAGTGCTTGAATGAAAGGATGATAGCCCAAATGTTCTCTGCTTTGTATTCTGAGAAGGGAGGTTGCCATGTAATGAAGTAGTTTGGGTAAACTAGCACCAGCTGTCAGGCCCTGCTGTCCTGCTGCACTGCATTATCTTCCACATACAAACTCTAAAGGGAAGGCCAATCTTCGAAACACAAATTCGATCTCTACTCCCTTTGCCCCCATCTTTATCACCTTACACCTTATTCACAACCCCCCCCTCCTTGACACTATACGATAACTTCTGACTCGCAAAGCACCTGGGAAGCATTCTTTACCCTCCATTTCTGCCACCTATTTTATCTATATACCAAAAGGCTTATACTTCCTTATAGAACTAGCCAGCCAAGGCATACATCCTATACTCATTTGTTTCCCTTTTAAAAATATCTTAATTCCATGTGAATGAAGGGCTTTCCCTGTTCCTTGCCCACTGTTTGGGTTAGAATCAAGGTAGCAAGACCTTTTGCCACCTACTGAAAAAATCCCATGCAGCCCACACAAGATTCCAAACATACATGTAAAGCACCTTAGAATGGAGAACCTGATCACATTATATAAGCAGTTCATACATACATATACCAAAGGCCTTTTCCCCCTTACAAGGGAGGTAGCCTAAAAACAAAGGCATAGAAACCACTCCCAACCATTCCATCCCCTACATACTCCACTCCCCTCTACCCTCTTCCCTCCCTCTTATCTTGGCACCTTCTGGATGATGGGTCATCCCTGCATCTTGTCCACTGCCCTGGGTCAGAAGCAGTGCCACAAGACACACCACATCCACAGCAAGGCCACTTCATTAAATCGGCGACGTCCCCTCGTGCATAAGAACCACTAAATTACACTTCCTTCACATGGTTCCCTACATTCAAGAAAATAATGATGACTTACAAACTACACAAAACAAACCATTAAAAATAACCAGATGCATCAAAACTATCCTAACACAACATCTACACAAAAAAATCCTCCTCTATACAACAGCACATGAAAATCATACAGTTTTATACAAGAGCCCTCAATCCCTATCCATCCCATAACATAACATAAACAACAAGAGCCAATCTAGTGGCTGTTACTGGTTACCTGAGAGCTGTCAGTTTCCTGCAAGAGTTACCTAGGGCAACAGACTGATTACCGTGTAGTGCTGACATGCACTATCCACCTGCTAAAAAGTTTAACCATTTCTTCTTGAGAATTTCTGTTTTTATCTTTTTTATAGTATTTATGTGGGAACTTCATCAAATGCCTTCCTCATGTCTATTGTTACTATAACTTCTTTGCTGGGTTACAAGGATAAAGTAAGAATTACAGAGGTGAGGATGACTGCTGTTGGTATGGATGGATCAAAAAGTGCTGGGATGGTTTGGCCATATGGAAAAAGACAAGTAGAGTAAGGCTGGCAAATGGAGTACAAAAAGCAGAAGTGAATGGGGTTGAATGCAAGGAGAAGGAAGAATGGGAAGACCAAGAGTGAGGTGGGTGAACAGTGGAGGAGGAATTAGATGCACAAGGAATGTCTGCCAAGGAAGGGAGAGGGCAATAAATAAATGTGACTAGAGAGTGGTTGTAAATGGATGAAGAAATTATAAGGCCAAATGGGGTTTCTTCTTGTTTACTTTATATTTCTCAAGTAGATGAGGTGTGTGTGTGTGTAGGGTAGAGCCGTGTAAGGAGGTATGAATAAACCAGCTTCATCTATTGGGTTCTGCTGTGTCTTGCTTTATTGTCACTGACCCAACAGTGTGGCAGAGGGCAGGGAACACCCTTCACCCATGAGATACTAAGATGGGAGGGATTAAGAATGGGTTTTTGGATTGGTGAAGGGCAGGTGCATGCTTTGACTCAGCAACACCCTTACATGGTGGAAAGGGCTTTCTGGTGAATATATGCTTTGTCACAGCCATAACTGCAGCTGCAATGAAGTGTAACACCCCAATATTATTATGTAAAACAGAACTGCCTGCATACCTGTTGCCCCAAGTATTCTACATCCAGACATATCTGCATTCGGATTTTGTCGTCATCAGTGAGCTGTCCTGTCGTTTCGGCACCAGCCTGCCCACTGCGGTCCCGAGCCCTCTTCAGACGTTTTAAACTTTCTTCCATCTTTTGCACAGAACTCAAGACATCGTATGTCACAATTCTATACCTGTATAGGAAAAATTAATGTTTACTTATGACATCTGGAAAAAAAAAAAAATAATTATTGGGCCAGAATACACAACAACAATTACTGTGTACACTTACTGTTCTGACAATGAGCTGAAAATCTGTGAAAGCCAAAGATGTAACATGGCTTGATCTACATTCATGCCATTAGTATTGATAAAAGTTGCTATTGTATTTATGGAAGATGAAATGTAAGGCTGATGTGCCGAGGGTGGGGCCCTGTTGGTACGACGGTACAGACGAGGAGTGTCAGCCACCTGTCGTAGTGGAGCACAGCTTTCGGTCTTTAGACTAGAAATAATAATTTTACTTAAGCCTCCAACCAGCTGCTCCAGTTTTTTCCCTTCCTTCTTAAGTATGTCTGCAAAATAATGTATAATTAGTTTGATGTATATATTTCTTTTAAGTTCAATTTTCTTTATACTTCATGCCCACTCATAGATGTGGAAAAAAGATGATGCAATACCAATAATCAAGTCTTGTTTATCCTTTGGCTGATGCAATACCCAGGAGGAGATATGTGATGTATGAAGTTGTGTTAAATTTCTTCCTAATTTGATAACATCATGAACAAGGTGAACTGCTGATTGTGTTATTTCTGTGCTACTTTTGTTTCCTCTTTCATTCTGCACTCCCTGAGGTTCCCCAACTTTGACTGGGCTTGCTCCAGGGGCACCTTCCTTTACTGTAAGACTAGAATTCTTCTGCAAACAAGAGAATGATGGTCATTCATATATATACACATACCATACATATACCAAAGGCTTTTCCCCCCTACATGAGGGGTAGCCAAAAAGAAAAAGGCATAGAAACCACTCCCACCAAATTCCATTTCCTATATATTCCACTCCCCTCCACCCTCCTCCCTCCCTCTTATCTTGGCACCTTCATATCATTCATATGATTGTATAAAAGGTAGTACTGCCATGGATAACATTAAATAAAAAAAGAGAGAGAAATGTAGGTTAAACTACAACATTTTATACCTGGAATTTTTCAGTTACTCCCACAACCCAGGATCTATAGCGTGACAATATCAAGAGAGAGAGTTTCCAGAAGCGATGTAGCAAGGGTGGCAAAAAGACTTCTGCGGCATAGCAACGGGTCAGACTTTCCCACACAGTCTGAGTAGCTAATAGCTTGTAGTCAGCCTCTTTGGGAGCAAGGGGAAGTGAAATGCCACTTTCTTTACACAAACTGCATTCCACCACTTGGCCTATTTCTTGGTATCTGTAAACAAATGATATCAAATCAATATAAGTTACTCTCATAATTTTTTTCGACAGCAAGTTTGAAAAATTGATGAGGGATGGGAGGGGGGGAATGATTGTGTGTAAGAGATGTTTTGATGCAGCCTGAAAGGATTTCTCCCTATCTTCAATGTTTCTGCATGGGGGATGGAGAGGGGGGGCTGCTAATTAAATGACACAACCTTGCTGTGGATGTGCTGTGTCTTGCTCCATTGCTTCTGACTTAAGGTGATAGGTGAGATGCAGGGATAATCCATCACCCAGGAGGAGCCAAGAAAAGAGGGAGGAAGGGGTGGTGAAGGGGAGTAGAGTGGATGAAATGGGTGGGAGTGGAATTATACCTTTTGACTTTGACTACCCCTACTGTATGAAGAAAAAGCCCTTGGTATAAGTAAGTTTGAAAAATACAATACATTGATATTTGGTTTAATAAAAATAATGATGATGTATATACCAATGACCTTTTCCCCTTTGTAAAAGAGGTGACCAAATCAAAGCATGATTTGTCTCTTCATGGGAGAAAAATACAGAAAGGGGTGTTGCTACCTCCTTCAATCTGCCACATGTAGTCACTTTTTACAACATATAGGAATATGATGGTGGGATTGTTATCTTGCCATGGGAGCATAAGAAAAGAAGAGGCCGTGTCCTAGGAATGATGCAGGAGACCTAGTTTAGAAAATGGCTCAGCATTCCTTTACAAATGGAGATTTAGCTCCAAACATTGAAGGATGCTGCACAATTCTGCCCTATAAGAAGGGGGGGTTCCACCCTCAAGTCCTAAAACATCAACTGATTGCATATAACTCTGCAGCCAATCCCCCAGTATTGTTAGAGGATGGGTAGGTTGCTGTCACTGGGATCTTTTCATGAGAACAGACATTGATGTGTTGATGTGGGGAGAGGAAAGTTTGTCTTCCAAAGTTGGAGCATTTATAGGTCCTTTGTAAATAGGTTGATGGTGTATGTCATAGAGTGGTGGGTGTGCTCATGTTTTGGGAGGTAAGAGGTATTTTTGATAGGGGTGTGTTGGTCTTCTGTAACAAGCAGGTTAAGAGTTTATGTCAGGAGAGAGGTATTTTCTGTTCATGACTAGCATTTGATTTTGTTATGGACCAAAAGGTCTCCTGTCATTATGCTCTTTGTTTGTAATCCTTTGTAAAGAATATTCTATATATTCTGTTGTTTGTTGCACTGTTTTAAGTGGGGAGTTGGTTCTCTTCCTTGAATGGTAAGGAGAGGATTGTAAGTGTAAGGATGGGGGGGAAGGGGATGGGTTCATAGTGAGAGGACAAGATGGACTAGTAAAGGCTGGGGTTGATTGTGAAGTGAGGAGGGGAGCTTGCAAGAATGGGAGATTGTGTGGTAGGTCCTTGCATCATGTTCGTAGCCTCACTTGGTGGGGTTGATAGGATGTGTATGTTGGGAAGGAGTTCTTGCCATGGTGGTGGATCATAGTGTTTCTGCATAATGATTCCTGATTCTATTTCCATAGATCTTAGTATGTAAGGGTGCCTCATAAAAGTCCCTTAGTAATGTATATATAAATTTCTATGATGGGACTGTCAAGTGTTTTATTTATATCTACTGAAACCATTTCTATTCTCTCAGGTGGTACTTCCTTGTTGAAGCCTTGCAGAACTTGTTAGGTGGGGTCTGTGTTGAATCCATAGTGATTTAATGAATTCAGTGGGTATGTTTTATTTCTAAGAAAAAATATTCCATTAGATCAGAGATCAAAATGGTTTAACTACATTCTAAACTTGTGATTATTTCTGTTTTACAACAAGACCTTATCTTTATCTTTATTTTAGCCTCTTGTGTTTTTCATTGCACTTGGTAAGGTGCAATCTTTGCATCAGAGTAAAAGGTACCCATGTAGCAGGTGCATGGGGTGAGTATGCTTCCTCTCCTGTGGCAAACCACTTTGCTCTGGAGGTAGAAGTTGTTTTGGATGGGGGAAAGGTCCTTCACATAGATAATATATGTACATACATACATACACCAAAGGCTTTTTCCCCTTACAAGGGAGGTAGTCAAAACACAAAGGCATAAATCCACCCACACCCATTCCATCCCCACATACTCCAGTCCCATCCACCTCCCTCCCTCACTTTTATCTTGGCTCTTCCTGGATGACATAAATAAAACATTACAATATCTGTTGTTACCTAATTCCATCCATCCATACATTAGATCTATGCAATCTCAAATGTAGGTGCATTACCTGATTTGGAAGTATACAGGAAGATTCCAACGTTCTGTAAATACTTGGTAATCGGGTAGTTTTCTAAACTCTTTCACCTTGTGCTGAACTTTTAAAAGCTTTTCAAAACCATCAAGGAACTCCATACTCTCATAGAACCTCTGAAAGATGCAGATTATATTTCATAATATCAACAAATAAAATTTCTGATATAATAACCAAACATAAATTTCTGCCAGCCTCTTAGAGCATGTGTATGCACATACACACACTGTAGAAACTTATTCTTAGTCAGGAAAGTTGTGTACTCACTTGATGAAAGACTGCAGGATTTCCGGGATTGAAAATATGTGGTGTTCTCAACTCCAATGCTGATACAATTTCAGGCCATGCAGATTTTTCTAAGAAGCAATACCCATGAACAATATCAGGACTGTAACAAGAACATAAGAAATTTAAAAAATGACAAAATTCATTATATAACTTCACTTATTTTGTTTTTAGTAATCACAATAGCTAATCAATTTACCACAGAATCATATACATTCCAAAATAAATCATAACATACCCTTTTCCAAATTGACAAAATTCATGATATAACTTCACTTATCTTGTTTTTAGTAATCACAATAGCTAATCAATTTACCACAGAATCATATATATTCCAAAATAAATCATAACATACCCTTTTCCAAAATGACAATTTATGATATAACTTCACTTATCTTGTTTTTAGTAATCACAATAGCTAATCAATTTACCACAGAATCATATACATTCTAAAATAAATCATAACATACCCTTTTCCAAATTGACAAAATTCATGATATAACTTCACTTATCTTGTTTTTAATAATCACAATAGGTAATCAATTTACCACAGAATCATATATATTCCAAAATAAATCATAACATACCCTTTTCCAAAATGACACAATTTATGATAGAACTTCACTTATCTTGTTTTTAGTAATAACAATAGCTAATCAATTTACCACAGAATCATATATATTCCAAAATAAATCATAATATACCCTTTTCCAAAATGACAAAATTCATGATATAACTTCATTTATCTTGTTTTTAGTAATCACAATAACTAATCAATTTACCACAGAATCATATATATTCCAAAATAAATCATAACATACTCTTTTCCAAAATGACAAAATTCATTATATAACTTCATTTATCTTGTTTTTAGTAATCACAATAGCTAATCAATTTACCACAGAATCATATATATTCCAAAATAAATCATAACATACCCTTTTCCAAAATGACAAAATTTATTATATAACTTCATTTATCTTGTTTTTAGTAATCACAATAGCTAATCAATTTACCACAGAATCATATATACAGTATTCCAAAATAAATCATAACATACCCTTTTCCAGTAGTGACTTTGAGAAGTGGCTGGCAAATTTTGGTCACAGTCATCATGACAGCACTGTACATTCCTGGTAAACCCCTCGGATTTGACCTCAATGCTCCATCACTAATCACCTTGTGAAGAGATGAATATTTGACAGGGTTTATTAATGTATTTCAACCCCTTTGCTACTGTGATGTGATCTACTGATTTTATTTTGAAAAAAAAAAAGAAAAAAAAAAAAAAAGGGCAAGTTTACTTGATTACAATCCCAATTTATCTCAAGTCTGCCCTCTCTACTAAATTAAATTGTCCATCATTTACCAGAATGATATCTACAGATACCACTACGCACTATAGTGAAATGATTAAGTGATATTTCAACTATTTCCATGAAATTACCTCTTCTCTTGTGATTATATTATGACAACAAACCTCTTCTAGCTCCTGCCCTATCAGTTGACGGACAAGAATGTGGGCATGATCCATGCTTCCAAGGCTTGCATAGGTCTGAAGAGTTTGACGTAATATCTTGAGATCCTTGTTAATCACTCCCTCTCTGAGACCTCTCTCCAAACCTCTTTCAACAAACCTACACACGTGATCCACTCTCTGGAGTGTTAAAAAGAGATTTTTTCAGATGACAAACGAAATAAAACATAAATGGAGATAAATTCCCAAAACTCACCCAATAAAAACAATTCATATACAACTACTCGCAAGAGCACTTTGTTTACATTTTTTTCATGACAATTACTTACTGGCTTAAAAACTTCTAGGAGTTCTGCTCCTTCACAGTGATTAACGAGGAAGTTCAAATGATTCACTTCTGCAGCCAGTCTATCCACTAGATTTCCCTCCCCTTCAGTCTCAATAAGTTCTTCTCCATCTATTGATGTTACACCCTTTCCACCAGACTTCAGGAGTACTTCCATTCTTTCCAGCCTATACAAAAAGTGTAAACAAAGTTTAAAATATAACTTATGGCAGACAACTTTAATGGAAAATGAAGGAAAAACTGTTGAAATTGAGATATAAAAAATTTGAGAAGATGAAGGGCATTCATTATGTGATTGGGGTGACTGGAATGTATGTGATGAGAGTGTAGGTGATGAGGATATTTCATCTCTCATCCTTAGCCACTTTACTTCAGTCAGTCTGTTGCCCCAGGTCTCTTGCAGGAGACTCGTCACTCTCAAGTAACCAACCCTGCTCACGGGCTTGGTCCTCAAGTCACTTGGAGAGGAAATTTTCTCTTTCTGTGTGGATTGGGTGAGGTGTTCAGTGTCTTTTATGCAGTGGCTGCATCAGAGATATTCCAATTCTGTTGTCAAGCCAATTCTATGTTGGTACTCAATGGGTTATACTGGTTTTACATGTATATCAATTAAATTAAATGTATAATGTGGACTATATTCAATGATTAGGTGTTGTGGGTTGTTTATATAATAATTTGAGATCAATCCTGATAATATCTAGGCTAACAATGTATAAAAAGTAGTGCTGTAAAATGAGTTAGTGTGACAAACTTATATATGTATCTACTTGGTTAGGTAGGGGTTCAACCAAGGCCTATAAATTTGGTATCATCCATAATTTTAGAGATCTAAACAGGGTTACAACTCTAATTAGTTTCAATCATTTATCATACATTTAAATTATTCTAGGTCAAAAGCAATGGTTATAATCCATATACCTCAGCAATCGGTATTTTTAGAAATTCTAATTTAATAAAGTGGGTGTGGGGAGACTACACCCTAACCTCTAAAATTTTTAATTTGGAGGGGCTACATGCAGTAATAAGATATGCCTATGCAGAGTAATATGATAGTATAAGATAATTCAATAACTTCTTTCTAAATATACATTTTCTCTTGAAATTCTTTACATACATATGTATGTATGTATGTACATATACCAAAGGCTTTTCTCCTCCTTACATGGGAGGTAGCCATAGAAACCACTCCCACCCATTCCATCCCTTACATACTCCACTCCCCTCTACCCTCCCTCTTATCTTGGCACCTTCTGGATGATGGGTCATCCATGCATCTTGTCCACTGCAAACACACAAATATTTACCTGTTTGAGATCTGAGTAAGCCTGTGGAGCATTGCCTTCTCCCTTGTGATTGCCTGCCTTCTCTCCAAGTCAGCTGAAGTTGATTCTATGGCTTCATCCAACAGTTTCTCAACACTCTGTCCATAATTTCATAAGATGTAAAGAGTAGGGGCATCTATGCATTACAATTTTGTAGACACAATTTCTTTTTAATTTAATTATTTTAACCCATTTAGTATGATAATATATGGGCAGTTTACTTTTAAATACTGTTCTTGCAAAGGAGAGCAATGAATCTGTCCTGAATATTATACATACTCATTCCTAATGTTCATATACATACATATATATATATATGTGTATATATATATATGTATATATAGATATATATATATAGATATATATGTATATATATAATATATATATATATATACAGTTGCCGCGAAAAGTTTGGGCGCAAAATTATAGGCGCCCCAACTTTCCCCTAAACTCAAAACATGCAAAAAATACAACTTTCCACCCAAACTTTTCGCTATTTTTCAATGCTAGCGTTTGTACCCGTATTTAGCCGAGACAATACACACTATTTGGCAACTCTGTTTAGGCGCACTCGATGTCACATGGAGTCAGTTTCTAAACATCTCTCACGAAGAGTAGTCTTTTTTTTGCGGTGGTCTCTGTTTTTGTGCATTGATATCTCCGTAATGGGAAGTGGTAAAGAGCTGGAAAGAGACACAGTTGTTACAATCATAACCCTCTATAAGGAGGGTTATAAGTGTAAAGATATTGCTACTCATGTGGGAATTGGAGTGCGTCAAGTGCAAAAGTGGACCAAGAAATTTTGAGACGAAGGAAGTGACATCATTCGTACTCCAAAGCATCACTCTGGTCGGCCAAGGAAGATATCAAATCTTACTTCTACGGTTCTAACTGCCTCCTACGGTTATTAGGAGGCAGTTAGAACCGTAGAAGTACGATTTGATATCTTCCTTGGCCGACCAGAGTGATGCTTTGGAGTACGAATGATGTCACTTCCTTCGTCTCAAAATTTCTTGGTCCACTTTTGCACTTGACGCACTCTAATTCCCACACGAGTAGCAACATCTTTACACTTATAACCCTCCTTATAGAGGGTTATGATTGTAACAACTGTGTCTCTTTCCAGCTCTTTACCACTTCCCATTACGGAGATATCAATGCACAAAAACAGAGACCACCGCAAAAAAAAGACTACTCTCCGTGAGAGATGTTTAGAAACTGACTCCATGTGACATCGAGTGCGCCTAAACAGAGTTGCCAAATAGTGTGTATTGTCTCGGCTAAATATGGGTACAAACGCTAGCATTGAAAAATAGCGAAATGTTTGGGTGGAAAGTTGTATTTTTCGCATGTTTTGAGTTTAGGGGAAAGTTGGGGCGCCTATAATTTTGCGCCCAAACTTTTCGTGGCCACTGTATATATATATATATATATATATATATATATATATATATATATATATATATATATATGTGTGTATATATATATATATATATATATATATATATTATATATATATATATATATATATATATATACACACACACACAAACACAGGAAAGATTATATGTCCAAAGAATATGAAGAAATAGTTTTCCATATACAGTAATACTTGGTTTGATTAGGTGATATATATATAAAACCCAAGTTAATTAAAATCTAACCATGATAATTGGAAATTAAGGGCATGACTGAGTTGGAACTGTACATGAATTTAAGGCTAGGTAATATAAATCAGAGATTATTGAATAGGACACCATGGGCATTGTTCTATTCTTGTACACTATAATCAGGTAAATACACAAACATACAAATAGACACACTGGTATCATAAACTGGAGAGTAAGCATTGCTCCTTTCCTATATACTATAATTAAGTAAATACAATTATATGAATATTATATCCCGGCACTGCTCAAACAAGCCATCATAAGCCCAATATATAAAGGAGGAGACCGGACCATGCCAAAAAACTATCGACCTGTCGCCCTCACATCACATATTGTCAAAGTAATTGAGAAATGTGTAAGGGACAAGCTGTTCACTTACCTTGAGGTGAATAACCTCATCAAAGACAATCAACATGGCTTCAGGAAAGGTCGATCATGCCTTTCAAACCTACTGGCACACTATGACTGGCTACTACGGAACCTGTCGGAGGGGAGAAATGTTGACGTAGTATTCCTAGATTTTGCTAAAGCCTACGACAAGGTGGACCACAGTGTCCTCCTCCATAAGGCAAGGGATCTAGGAATCTCAGGGAAGCTAGGAGTCTGGCTCTACAACTTTCTGACAGACCGTACACAAACAGTCGCAGTTGATGGTGTGAAGTCAACCGAATCCAAGGTAATAAGCGGAGTACCACAAGGATCTGTGCTTGGCCCCCTCCTATTCCTTGTCCATATGAATGACATAAATAGTAGGGTGGACTCAACCCTCCTGTCTTTTGCCGATGATGCCCACATCAGCCATGCTATGCGGGAAAGTGGGGATGTGCAACATCTACAAGACGATCTCAACTCAGTTTATGCATGGGCCAACAACAGCAACATGCAATTCAACGAAGAGAAGTTCGAGGTCTTGAGATATGGCACAAATCAAGGCATTAAAGACGACACTGAGCTGCACACGGAGAGAGGTATGAAAATCACACCCAAAGCCCATGTGAAAAGCCTGGGCATTCACTTAAGTGATGATGCTACTTTCCATCACCACATCATGCAGTTAGTAAATAGAGCAAGAGGGATGGCCAGCTGGGTCCTAAGGACCTTCTCCTCAAGAGAGGTTCAAGTGATGCTTACCCTCTGGAAGTCGCTTATCCAACCGATACTGGACTATTGTAGCCAACTCTGGTCACCACACAAATGCGGAGACATCCAGATGCTTGAAGCTGTCCAACGGAACTACACCAGGCACATCAAAGGGATGCAAGATCTCAACTATTGGGATCGCCTGGGGGCACTAGGCCTATACTCTCAACAGAGGAGGAGAGAAAGATACAGGGCCATTTACACATGGAAAATCCTTGAGGGACTTGTTCCGGACCCCACGCCCTCTACAATCAAGCCATACCACAGTATAAGGCATGGGCGCAAATGTGAGAGACAAACTCTCCCATCAAGAGCCCCGGAAAGGATTAAGACCCTACTGGCAACCAGCCTAGGCCATGAGGGTCCAAAAATCTTCAACGCCCTCCCAAAAGAGGTGAGAGAGAAAACTAAATGCTCGGTGGACAGCTTCAAACATGCACTGGACAGGTTCCTGCGGAAGGTGCCAGACGAGCCTCCAGTGCCAGGCTACACTGCCATAAGTAGGCTCTCTCAAAACACTACCAGACCAACTGACCCTCGCGAGGAAGGACAACAGGACTGGCAGCAGCGGTAGTCCACTACGGCTGTGAGGATCAACCTCAGAACTTCACTAAGTAAACTAAGTAAGTAAACACAGTTGATTTTATTAACTTACCAAAACTTCTTCTCTAAGTTGTCCCAATGGAGTCTTCAAAGCTTCAATCAATCTATCAAGTCCAGTTAAGTTTGTTGACAAATTTACAAAATCTGCATAATCTCTGTTAATTAGTTCTATCATTGCAGATCGCAATATTTTCAAGTATACGCCTAAGTCATCCCGTAGTGTTTCCAGGCCACCACTTCCCGCAGCTTGGTGTATACCAACAAATGTATCCACTGAGAATCCATTCTACAAATAAAAAACAAAACCAACGGTAAATAATAGTTAATACGGTATGTACAGATAAATTCGTTCTGCACATCTTAGACTTATTATAAATTATTCTTGGAAAACTAAACTTATTTATCATTATGATTATCCATCATACCTTCATAAATTCCTCTTTGTCAAAGCACAATGAAGAGGTTCCATGCAATTGCATGGGTAATGTGCAGTCAAAAGACATCTTGTTTCCTGTTCTGCTACGTCAGTTGTTTAAAGATAGATCTCATCCTGTCAGATGACAGGTTAATGACGCACAGAATCACTAACTCCACTGAAATTTGTTGACATGGCACTTCGTGCAGTACTATGAAAACGGTGACTTACCAATAGTAAACTTATGTTTTAAAAGTTTGCATCCTATTAGTACTATGTATATGCAGATTAGGGCAACAATTGATTTGAAAAAAATAGAAGCTCAATTCAAACATATATGGCTACTATAAATTAAGAGTCACATAAAAACATTATCATATCAAAGATCCATCTGATATATATAGTACGATGGTTTGTATCATGTGTATCTTAAAATGAATGATATATTACATTAAAGCACATTGTATTATTATAAATAAAATTTAATTATATTTTATTCTATTAGAGAATCTATATCTAGTAAGAAATTATAATGTATATGCTATATACCTATCGCTCTCCATGTAAACAAACACGAGGAGAGGGCCGCATGTATTGCGCAGGCCTGAGGTGAGTGTTAGAAACTTAAGGACAAGTAAAGTAAATATTCACATTTAATATTGATTTACTGCGTCCAAGATGGTTTGATATTTTGTGTATGTGCAATTAGAAATTAAATAAAGGCATGATAAGTAGTTCTTATGAAGACAACAAACATAAATCCCGTAGATAACTTGGTAATTATGTTATACATTTCTCTGGTAGTTTTTTAAATGTCTGCTTCGATTACTGCACAAAATTCGTTTATGTCAGGCCAAAAATATAAGGTATTATACCAGATTACAGATATTATAACTACGAATGCCAGCGGTTTCTATTCAAAGTAAGTAATCCTTTCTATAGCATAATAATCGGGTTGAAACCAGTGATTGGATATAGAGGCATATGTAATTAAGAATAAAAAAAATGGGTGAATCATTATAATTATTAATATAAAATTTGGGTAACATCAGTAGGTAATATTTATCCAATGACCACACATTGAAGGTTTTCATGACCTGTCTCTGAATATTTTCATTGTATCATTAGAATTGTGAAATTAGAATTTCAGTCTACTGTAACTGTAGTTTTTCTTCTCATGCAAGCTTTTGTTCTATATTTTTTCATATATTTCAGAAATGGGAAAGTTTAAAAAAACAAGTTCTCAGGAATCTACTGATTCCTTAAAGCTCAAAAATGGAAAATTTAAAAAGAAAAACAAGAAAGGACTTCCTCACATTGGAGATAAGGTTAAAAGTAATACTGATAAATCTAATTCGCATGACATCAAAACAAATATAAAGAAGCCTCAGATGTTAAACAAGAAGAAAAATACAATTCAGAATACTAAGAAAAATAAAAACAAGTACGCAAAACTTCAGGACAGTGAAGTGACTAGTACTACTACTGAAGCAACATATATTGGAAAGGAGAGGGTAGGTGTGATTGGTTTTGCATCTTTAATTGGTTTACATATTATGGCAGTAGATTTGGTATTTTATGTGTTCTATCTCATAAAGTAAATTATATATTTTTTTCTCCATGATAAGGAGGTGGAAAAGGAAGGAACAAATTCAGAATCAAAAGTTACTGGATTAAGTGGTTTGTGGACCTTCAAACCTAGAACAACATTATTGGTTAAGGCTGGTCCTGATTGGTGTGCACAGGTAACTCTATTTTATTGTTAATGGCACTAAGCGGAAATATGGAAAAATACTATTCTTGCTCAACAATATTTGTTTCCATCTCACTACAAACATTCCTTGTAATATCACAGTACAGTGAATACTTCTGCTGTATTGGTTTGAAGTAAATAGTGTCAGTTATGTAAATTTTAATATACTGTACATAGTTCTCAGTTTGCATCATAAATGCATTCATGTAGATGTTGCAAAATGCAATTTTGGTGTGATGAAATTAAGGAAGGGGGGGTTGCATTTCTGAGACATAATAATTATATGCAGTTATAATGTACAAAATAGGAATGCCTATACTGTGGTTCTTATTTATAGCTTATTGATGAAGAAGAAAAAGGGAATGCCATAGAAGTCACCACCATACGAAAGTTAAAAGAAGTTGCAGCTCAGATTATTGAAAATGATGTTTCCAACTACAGAAAAAGTATATATACATATTTTTTATTTCCTGATTTTAATTTTAGTAGATTGATACAAGTATTGTAGTATTTGATATTTTCATAAATTGTGAATATGATTCGAATTGTTTTCAATACATTTTAGATAACTTGAAATGTATGGAAATGATGATGCAGTCAAATTTGAGCTAATGTACCTGGTTATTTTTAACAGGAGACGAGAGTGGTGGAAAAAAGGGTGACATCCAGTTTAGAAAAACTGTTTTTTCACATGGCACTCAGAAGGACAAGATGGCTGCTCATATTTTGGAGTGCATGGAATCCCCGGTTCACTCACTTTCACATCTAGAACTAATTATTGCATCAATTGTACCCAAAGGAAAAAGGGACTTCATTGAAACCTTTGGTAAGAGTTTTTCTTTATTTCATTTGATATTTCATATTTTGCTACATATGAATTTGCACACATATATTGCAAAGGCCATACATATAAAAAGCTGTCTCTGCATAAACAGTGATGGCTATGAGATGCAATTATTTATTGCTGCTTTAACCACTTCCATACGGTGATGCCTACGTAGGCGGCATGAGGAGCAAGTGTGTACTCGATGATGCCGACGTCGGCATCTTGATTATATTCATTGTAGTCGTACCTACGTAACCTCCATTCTCTCTAAACTGGCTACATCATATTTTCTATGGTTATCAAAATTCACGGGTGAAAGAGAACGAACGATTGAGCACTGACTTTATTTTTTATAATGTGATTATTATGATGCAACATCGCACGTCGGGCAGCTAATGCTGCCAGACGTGCGATGTGCCCCGGAGTGAAGAGGTTAAGTAATGGTCAGTTGAGCAGTTGTGATCATTTAGTTTCAAATCAGAAATCCTTAACCCTACAGCAACTGGCACCAGTCCTTGAAGTCTTCTATAGATCTCCCCTAGAAGAAATGCTGGGCTGTTGTCTTGTTTATGGTGTAAGGTTATTTGCTCAGTTTAGTATACATATAGACAAAGAGGCCTATTCCTTTTTACAAGAGGTGTGTGTGTGTGTGACTGAACAAACAGCACACACATCCCATACCCATTTAAACCCATGTATATCCTCTGCCTACCTCATGAATGAAGGGTCATCCCTGTCCCCTGCCACAATGTTAAGGTCAAAGGTAATGCATCACAAGAGCATCTCCACAGCAAGACCTAGTAACAGTAGTTGAATTAACCTCATTGCTTCATTATATGGTGACCCCCCTCCTAATCCATTCCAAAAACTTAATGAGCAGACAAGAACAATCCTTCAGACCAACTCATTCCTTCATCCATTCACAATCTTTTGCACTCTCAGATTCACCTGAAATCCATTCTTCTATTCACAATAACTCAACACAGATATACTGTATTGTTTAGTGTAATGAGAAGACCAAGCAAACACCAAAAAAGCTGGAGGAAGTGAAGAGCTTTAAGTATGTAGGGCAATGGTGGGATTCAGCCAGTTCTTCTTAGAATTTTGTGAGGTGTGATAACTGGTTATAAAAAAATGGCTTATATAAGGTATAATTCAGCCAGTTCTTCTTGGAATTTCATGAGCTGTGATAATGGTTATAAAAAAATGGCTTATACATACATGTACCAAAGGCTTTTTCCCCCTTACACAGGGGGTAGCCAAAAAGAAAAAGGCATAGAAACCACTCCCACCCATTCCATTTCCTATATATTCCACTCCCTTCCACCCTCCTCCCTCCCTCTTATCTTGGCACCTCCTGTCCACTGCAAAAAATGGCTTATATAAGGTATACAGCATGCCCCTCTAGGGGGTGCATAAGTGATTTTCATGGGGGGGGGGCACAAGCCTCAGGAGAACAGTAGAAATATGGTGAGACTTCTTAATTAAGTTTGTTGGTGAATTGTGAACAGATATGTTGCTTTTTTTGGTCTATAGATGCAAGGGGGGCATGGAGGAAAAGAACAGTAGTAAAAAAGGTTAAGAACCAATGGCCTAAATGATATCTGCATGATAATGGGCTAGTGAGAGAACCTGTTGTTAAATTTTTTTAATCCTACCACTGATTTAGGGTTACATGAAGCAGGGAAGGGAGGTGTAGGGCTTGAGGTCAATTGTAGAGTAAGTGAAACAAGTGAAAGTCTGGGGAGATGGCAAATATCGTGTGAAAAAAGTAAATGGGGATGAACATAAAGAGAAGACTGTACAAAGGGTGAGTTTGCCCATGGCACTGTATGGGAAGGATAGTTTGAATATAAAGGCGTGTAAATGGGTTTGAGATGACGTGTTTTAAGTTTAAGAAGTATGGTGTGGATAATGAAGATGCATAGTGAGAAATGAGGAGGTGAAAAGAGTTTGCAGATAAGGTTGATGAAAGGATACCTGGATGGTTTGGGTATATAGAAAGAATGAATGAAGAAAGACCAGCAAAAAGAGCATGGAAGACAGGTGGCAGAAGTGAACTTGAGGGGACAACTGGTAATGGGATGGAGTAAAGGGAACCTTGGGTAAAAAGGAAATGTTTGTTGAGCAGGAAAGGGAGAGGGCAAGAGGTAGGTGTGAGTAGAGAGTGATTGTGAATACAGTACTACCTCTCATTAACGGACTAAAAGGGGGCTAACGGTGTCCGTTGATGCGAATAATCCGTTGGTTTGGAGTGGTTTTTGGGTGGCATAGTGATTGCACGCACTAAACAACAGCACCGAAAACACCGTTAATGAGAGGTCTCACTGTATATGAGAAACTGATGTGGCCTCAAGAAATTTATTCTTGTCTGCTCTATAGTTTCTCAAGTGAATGAAGTGGGAAGTGTCACCATGTAATGAAGCAGTAGGGTTAACCAGCTTTAGCGGAAGACTGCATTATACACAATCTTGCACGCAAACAACACAACATACACTCTATAAAGGATTTGTGGGAAAACCCAGTTTTGGCTGTGGCATTCCTTGGGGAGACGGGACTGCTCGGACAGACAGTCTAGGGAACGACAACAACAACCAGCTTTAGCTGTTGGGTCCTGCTGTGGAGGTACTGTGTATTACTGCATTACTTCTGATCCAAGGAACTAAGATGGAAGGAAGAACTGATGGGTGTGGTATGGGAGAAGGGTAGGTGTATGTTTTGACAACGCCATCCCACCTGGTAAAGGGAAATGGTCTTTTTTGTGTCTAGTGAACCCTCACCTAACCACGACTTGCCATTTGTGACCCCGCATATCCGCGACTTCCCATGGAACCTAACTAATGTACACTCGTGATTCTCCTGCCCATCTGCAAGACCTACACATGATAGTATTTAAGCCTTTTTTTTTCCCAAATTTAAACCTTAAAAATTATTATTAATTTATAAATACATTTATTAATTAAAAATAAGCAAAAGAGCCAAATACAGTATATATATATTAATATTAAATTTAAATATAAAGAATCTTTTGTTATTGGTGTGTGTAGGTCTATTTTTCTATAAATGTAATAAAATTAAGGTGCCAAGATAAAAGGGAGGGAAGAGGGGAGTGGAGTATGTAGGGGATGGAATGGGTGGGAGTGGTTTCTATGCCTTTGTTTTTGGCTACCTCCCATGTAAGGGGGAAGAAAGCCTTTGGTATGTGTATGTATGTAAAATTCATTATTATATTTACATAACTTTAAAAATGGGGGTATCAACATTTACTTACATCATAAAACAAATTAAAATCATTAAAAGAAGGTTTGTACCATTAAAAAGGGTATTCTAATTCATTTTTAAAGGGCAGGTCCACTGTCCACAAGTTTTTGCTATTTGTAAGGGGTCTTGCAACCTAACCCTCTTGAATACTAGGGGATCATTGTATTTATGTATTTGTATGTCTTTTGTTTTTTATGCTTTTGTTTTTTGGCTACTTCCCCTATAAGGGGGAAAAAGCCTTTGGTATACGTATGTATGTGTGTATGTCTTTTCAGGAGGCCATGGGTCTTCTGCAAGAGAGACCTGGTGCATTGGATTTATTTATTGATCTTTTCAGGTTCTCTGAAAGAGTTGCTGCACTCAACGCTTCTACCCAAAGGGCATGTGGCACGGGATTTTGATTCTCACAATTTTTCGTGCTTGATGGGACTAATGGTTGCTGGTCGTGAGCAGGCTGAGAAACAGTTGGCTTTATGGTATTTTGAGGATAAGTTGAAGGGACTATATAAGAAGCTTGTTCGTCAGTTGGCTCAGGTGCGTAAAGCATATTAATTCCATTGTCTTCCTTTGTGTTTTAGAATATCAAGTATTTTTGTCATTCCTGATTTTTTTTTTTTTTTTCCAAAAGTTTTTAAGTTACATCCAAATATAACTACAAGTTCAAAGATGAACATTAATTATGAGTACATCTTTTTATTCAGACATTTCAATTCTCGTCATGAGAAAGCAAAAACAAGAGCTGGGTGAAAGGCATTATAAACAACTTAGTTTTAGTTTTGTTCTTTATTGACAATGTTTCTCTCTATCAAAGAGCATTTTAGAGTAATGAGCAATAGGGTTGGCTAATAGAATTTAAGTGGGGTTACAGGTATTTAGGTACGGTCACACTATAACAAAGAAGTCATGAAATAATGGACAGTTGAAACTCCTTACTGCCTTGGCACACCGTGGAAAGCCCGAGGGTGCCCCAGGTGCTGCATTGGTTTGGTACTTGAGAGAACATTAAATTTTGTTACTTGTAATTTCAAAGCAGGATACATTTATTATGAGAGATTCTAGTATTATGAGACACTTGGGATTCATTTCCTGTGGTAAAATTGATGAAAAGGTGGAGGAAGTCCAGTTGAAGTTGATAGAGGTCTAAGGCTTTATTCATAAGTTGAGTGTCAACTCTGGGACACCTCTAGTTGTATTTATTTTTTATTTATTTATTTATTTATTTATTTATTTTTTTGTTCTCCTGACCTAGTTATGGACCAAAAGGTCTCATGTTGGCATGCTCCTCCTTTGTAATCCTTCTCTCTGATACCCATATTGCTGGACTACCACTTGGAAGTACCTGTAGTTGGTCCTACGTGTACTGATATAAAGATGAAATCAAAATTAGTTTTTCCTGAAATTAGGGCTACATTTTTCTAAAAATTTCTTCCATGTATTGTGTGAGGAGTAGATATAACATCTGAAACCAGCAAGTGTATCTTTATATTCTACAATTCTCAAACTGATTTTTTGTGTAATATTAAGGTTTTATGTATGTTTGTTGCTTTATATGTCAATTCTTTTGTAGGCTACACATGATCAGATTGAAAAGAACAAGAGTAAAGCCATCCATGCATTGCTGAGTCTACTTTCCAACCACCCAAACCAAGAGGCTGAGGATGTAATAGAGGCTGTAGTCAACAAATTTGGTGACCCATCTCGAAAGATTGCTGGTCAGACCATGCACGGCCTTCGTTCACTCTTGATTCGTCGACCTCACCTTAAACCTCTTGTTGTCACATGGGTGGAAATTGTTCTCTTCAGGTTAGATTACAAAATTGTTTTGTACTTAAAATGGGTTATAGTAGTAGAGTATAATAACAGGAAACCTTTTGGTCATATGAATTTCACATACTTTTACTGTTGAGTTTCCATGTTTGGAGGTAGAGTGTAATGAAAATCTATATCTGGCTATATACTATGGTGCCATCAGGGAATGCAGTGTCTCCAACGATATTAATTAAGGTCTTACAACTGAGGAATGGAAGGCCAAGATGTCTGTGATGCTTCAACAGATTAGTGTTTAACCAAGAGCACCTCCAATGAGAAAGATCAGATATACCCACATAAGAACGAAAATGATATTCCTTCAAAATTCCTGGTCTTACAATACCAGAAGCTTTTTCTCTTTTATAAGGGAGGTAACCAAGTCAAAGATACATACCTACTCTCACCCATTCCACTTGCATCCACCAACCTTTCCCTCTCTCATCTTAGCTCCAGAAAATGAAAAGGGAAGTTTAATTAAGGGATGCACACTTATGGAGTAGTTGGAGTAACACAAGAAATTACTGTCACTAGAGCAATGAAATATCCCTGAGTTTCAAGTATTTGGAGTTATGCACAGCAGGGAGTTAGAGTGGATGGGAATTATAGTGATTGAAGCAAATAAATCAATCCATTGCCCCAGACCTCTTGCATCAGTTCATATTGTTATCAATACACACCCAGATAACTAAACAAACTGTTCAAGAAAGACAACCAAACTCAATACTTAAACAACAACCCCCACACATAAACCACTCAGAGAAGACTCTCCCATACCTGACAAAAACCACAGTGGCACACAGGTGCCATCCGGCATTAAGAAAGCACCTACACAGAATAGGCCTGGCCACAGATTCAGACTACCCAGATGCAACCACCACTACACAGAAAACACAGAATACCTCATGCTGCAATGACCCTCAGACAACACAATATCTCTTCTCTAAGTGACTGATGGTCCTGCCAGATGGCTGTAGCTGGTTTCCTGGAGGTCATGGTCTCCTGCAAGAAGGACCAGGAACAATGGATTGATTGATTGAATATTTTATAAGCTCTTTTCCAGATTGTTAAAACTTTGTTATAATTCAGGGGTTATTGAAAGTATCATTCAAGCCCATTTTATTCATTTGGCCAGAGGTGTTTTAGATGGATCTCCTGCAATAGAGACCAAGGGCAATGGATTGATTGATAAAAATGTGTTTATGCAGTGCAATCATATTACTCACCTTCCATCTCTCTATTAGTATTTTTAACCTCAGTGCTGTTGCATATAACAAAGATTATTGGTTAGGAACCTGTTTCCTAATACTTCTTTACCCTGTGAAGTTCTTTATCATCTCTGTTTCTACCCTTTTCCACTGCTTGCAAATTGATTCATTGCCTAGGCTTTATGCAGGAAACAAATTACAGGCCAGGTCTGAGGTACTTGGATATTCTGATTGTATTTGATCTCTTCAGTCATATCCCCTTTTACCATTCCTAATATTATATTTCACAAATGATTTTTCTTTTGACAGACCCAACATGAAAGATAAAGCCAAGTACTACTGCCTTTGCTTCCTCAAGGATATGATTTTCAGTGACAATGATCATAAACTGGCAGAAAAACTTATCAAGCTATACTTTGGATTCTTCAAGGCTTGCACTAAGAAGGTGACGTGTTTTTTAAATGACTATTTTATCAATTTTTATTTATTTATTTTTAATGAGTGCTTCAGGGAAATGATGAAAAGTCCTATTACATCAATGTTATTTGTTACAGGGTGAAGTGGATACAAGGATGATGGGGGCACTGCTGCGAGGCTTAAACCGAGCCTTCCCCTATGCACGTAGTGAAAATGCCGATTTAGCAGTTCAGCTGAATACTCTGTACAAGTTATGTCATCTCGTTGGCTTCAATATTGCCACACAAGCATTACAGCTCATCTATCAAGTAATGGGCAACACACAAATTATATCAGATAGGTGAGTGGATCAATAATGGATTATTTTAGGTTGGTTGTGCGAGTTTGGACTGCATGTCGAAGATGTCTGGCATATTTATGGAAAAAGAAAATTGGAAATTTGTATCTCAGTCTTTCACTGCAGTGACAGTACCTCTGCAGAATGAAACTGTCTAGTATTAATCAGAATAAAATTTCTAAATTCCTGACATTTGAGACTGTCAGCCCTTTAAATGTAAATTCCTCCATAGCTAAATGGAATCGTTTGCAATTAGTCAGAATATGAAAAGATGGACATCATGTCAATTTGAAGGAGGGATGCAGTCTTCTTTTTCTTCCTCCTCTCAATTCTGTTGGACACAAGAATTATTGGTACACCAGGACAGAGTTATTGCTTTGTTTCTCCTGTAATAACTACAGTAAAGGTTACATTATTATTATGGAAGGCAGATGTGGAGGGAGTGAACATGAGGGGACGTCCTAGGATGAGGTGGATGAATGGGGTGAAGGGGGCTTTGGGGAAGAGGGGAATGTCTGTTGAGGAAGGAAGGGAGAGGACGGAAGACAGAGGTGAGTGGAGAATGGTTGTATATGGATGATGATGTGACTGCATGAGGAGGAATGGGCGGGGGGGTGGGGGGTGGGGTAGTGTGTGTGAGTAAATTTTGACGCAGCCCGAAGGGATTTCTCCCCGTCCTCGCCTTATATGCAAAGGGGGACGGAGAGGGGGGGTCGCCGATTAAATGAAGCGGCCTTGCTGTGGATGTACTGTGTCTTGCGACACTGCTTCTGACCCAGGGCAGTGGGCAGGGTGCAGGGATGACCCGTCATCCAGGAGGTGCTCAGATGAGAGGAAGGGTGGCTACCTCCCTTGGAAGGGAGAAAAAGCCTTGGTATATGTATGTATGTATCTGTATTTTCACACATATGGAGAGGGGGGTAGGCAATTTAATGAAGTAGCTTTGCTGTGCATGTGCTGTGTTTTGCGACACTGCTTCTGACCCAGGGCAGGGGGTTAGATACAAGGATGATCCATCATCCAGGAGGTGCCAAGATAAGATGGAGGGGAGGGAGTATGTTAGAGATGGAATGGGTGGGAATTGTTTTTTGGCTACCTCCCTTGTATGGTATATGTATGTACATATGTCTATCTATAAACCAATAGGCTTTCTTCCCTCTTCTAAGGGAGGTAGCCAGCCAAGGCATGCTCCTGTCGTCCATTTCCCTTTTACCTTAGCTCATCTAAATTTAGAAAGATTTGTGTATTTGCTTTGGTGTGCCTCTTGTACTGAGTGAGACCAAAAGGTAGACCAAGGACACATTGGAGACAGGTAATCAACAAAGACCTGAAATCCAATGGGGTAAACAGAAATGAGTCACTGAAGCTGGCACAGGAACAAAATGAGAGGGGCAGAATGGTATTAATCTTGTATCATTATCTAGGAATGGCAAACAATACAACAGACTTCATGTACCAGTACTTTCTTTGTCCAGTTGTACTTTACAAACAGCCATTAGAAGATTATTTAGACATTTCTACAGCAACTTTATTCTTTCAGATTCTACCAGATACTTTACAGACAGCTACAAGATAAAGATTTTGGTATTTCTGCATCTAAATCAGCATTTCTTAACCTTGTGTTCAAAGCCATGAGGAAAGATGAATCTCTCCAGAGGATTCGTGCTTTTATCAAGAGATTACTTCAGGTTAGTGGA
Source organism: Oratosquilla oratoria (assembly GCF_046742065.1). Classification (NCBI taxonomy): domain Eukaryota; kingdom Metazoa; phylum Arthropoda; class Malacostraca; order Stomatopoda; family Squillidae; genus Oratosquilla; species Oratosquilla oratoria. The sequence continues at coordinate 44,514,065 of NC_134802.1, read as the reverse complement.
ACATTATGTTTTTGATATGTGCATATTAGGGCGTCGTTCATTGTGGTGAAGGTCAAGGGGATGGCGGTTCGAATCCTGCCACCGGCAAAGTTGAACCAAGGGCATGGCTCATTAAATTCCACGCTACAAAGTCCTCTGTGATGGGCACCATCCTAGCCTTCTGATAGGGGGGTAGTTTGTGACATTAAACCATATCTTCATCATCACCAAAGGCCCATTCTTCTTTATATATGTAGAAAAGAAAAGGCTAAACATATTTGAGATGAAGTGTTTTAAGAAATACAGTGGTGGACACGATGATGGATGGAATGAGAAATTAAGTGAGACAGAGTGAGATTAGAAAAAGAACTGGTAGAAAGTAGATCAAAGGATAGTAGGATAGTTTGAACATATGGAAAGAATGAATGAAGACATACATACATATACCAAAGGCTTTTTCCCCCTACATGGGGGGTAGCCAAAAAGAAAAAGGCATAGAAACCACTCCCACCCATTCCATTTCCTATATATTCCACTCCCCTCCACCCTCCTCCCTCCCTCTTATCTTGGCACCTCCTGGATGATGGGTCATTCCTGCATCCTGTCCAGACTAGTAAAAAGAGTGTGGAAGGCAAAGGTGGATGGATAAGGTGAAAGGAGCTTTGGGTGTAACAAGAATGTGTGTTGAAGAGGGAAGCGAGAGGGCAAGAGATAGGTGTGAGTGGAGAATGATTGTGAATGGACGAGATTTCCTGTTTACTCAGTCAGTTCTTGTGTGGATGAATGAGGGAGGGTTACTGTGTAATGAAGTGGCAGGGGGTAAACAAGCTTCAGGTGTTGGGTCTGTCTGTGGAGTTGCATTGCCTCTGACCTGTCCTATAGGCAGGGCACAGGGTCTTTCATCCACTCTTACTCCGCTGATCTTTCGGCCACTTGGTGGTCCATAACCGCTTTTGAAACGTCTCGCCATGTCTTTCTGTCCTGTGCCACCTCCTCCTTCCATTCTCTTGGTTCTATTCTGCATATCTGCACATCTTCTTCAACGCTTCTCCTCCATGCTTTTCAAGGTCGTCCAAGTGGTCATCTTCCACGCACTCCACCATTAAGCACTTTCTTTGATCCTTCATCCACATGGAACTTAAAGAGAAGGTAGAACAAATGGGTGTGGGATGTGTGAGGTGAGGGTATATTAGGGATAAAAGCCTTTAGGTAAATGTATACATGTGTAAATGCTATTTGAGGGGTCTAGAGCATCACTACTTGAGTGCAAGGTCATAGTAGTGGTGGATTGAGCATGTTTGGCAGCAAGTCAGTTTATAGTAAGGGCATTCAGCATTAAATTCCCAGCTTAGAAAAAAAAACTATGTAAGGTGGCACCATCCCAATCCTACGAACTCACCTGCATCTACATAGCCTTGAATTATCTTGACTTCGGAAGGAAAGAGGGAGGGGTGGGGAATGGGAGTGGAGTATGTGGGGATGAAATGGGTGGGAGTGGATTTATGCCTTTGACTTTGGTTACCTCCCTTGTAAGGTAAAAAGAACCCTTGGTATATGTATATATGTATTTTGTACATTGATTCATGGGCCTTGTACAGAGATATAGTCCAAAATTATTAGAGCAATACTTACATACATATACCAAAGGTTTTCCCCCCTTTATAAGGGAGGTAGCCAAAAAACAAAGGCATAAAAACCATTCCCACCCATTCCATCCCCATACACTCCACTCCCATCCACACCCCTCCCTCCCTTTTGTCTTGGCTCCTCCTGGAGCCAGAGTGGTGAATGTATGGAACAAATTGGACAAAACAATGTTTGCAAAAACCATACCCGAATTTAAGAGCAATATTTGGTAATATCTTTCTAAACTTTCTTTTCCAGATAAGTCAGTATCTGAGTCCTAATGTAATTTGTGGAGTACTCTATCTCATCTCTGAGGTTGTGAAAGAAAAACCCAGCTTAAAGAGTGTGAAGGAGGCATTACTTCAAGCAAATTTGCAAAATGACGATGACAACGATGATGTGGAATGTTACCCTGACCTGGATGCAGATGAAGATGATATTGATGAGAAAGAGGAAGTATCCATTCAAACAGATAAAGTGAGTGACAAAAAAACATGGTTAGTTGTAATTCAGTACTAGTAACTTTATTTACTTTTTTTTTCTTATAATTCCTTTTTACTTCATATTAACAAATTTACTTCATATTAACTTTTCATATTTACTTCATATTAACATATTTACTTAATATTAACAAATCTAATTTTTCATATTTACTTCATATTAACAAATCTAACTGTGCCTTCCACTTTTCCACTTCAGTTGGAAAAAACAGAAACAGAAAATACTGAGGAGGAATCACAGACTGTGAGTGAATTTGATGAATTATTAAAGGAAGAAAAGCCAAGTACTTCTTGGGTCCACCGAGCAAACTTCAATGTTGGGAGTGTCAGTCAAGTTGGAGTACACCAGGGTACCTATGATCCTTATCACAGAAACCCACTTTATTGTGGTGCAGATTACAGTCCACTCTGGGAACTGGAACAGCTCCAGGTAAGAATGGTTACTATAGTTTAAAGGACATTTTATGTATACATACATATACCAAAGGCTTTTTCCCCCTTACAAGGGAGGTAGCCAAAAAGGGGAAGGCATAAAAACACTCCCACCCATTTCATCCCTACATACACTCCACACCCCTCCCACCCTCCCTATCATCTGAGCACCTCCTGGATGACGGGTCATCCCTGCACCTCCTGGATGGCGGGTCATCCCTGCATCTCACCCACTGCCATGGGTCAGAAATAATGTAGCAAAACACAGCAAATTCACAGCAAGGCCACTTCATTTAATCGGTGTCCTCCCCCTCCTTCCCCTCATGCAGAAAAAGAGAAGTCGGAGTATTTCCTTCGGGCTGCATCAAAATATCATTCACATACACTCCCTCACCCCCCAACCCCCACCAAGTCCCATGCATCACAGCATCATCCATACACAACCATTCTCCACTCATCCCTATCTTCTGTCTTCTCCCTTCCTTCCTCAACAGACATTCCCCCTTTCCCAATACTCCTTTTACCCCATCCATCCATCTCATCCTTGGTCGCCCCCTCATGTTCATTCCTTCCAAAATCTTGGTACAGTATTAATATAATATTGATATTATTTAAAAGAACATTCAGTTATGTAGCCCTAAGTGCATATATGAGCATGTGAGACAGACTAAAACAACTGAAGCACTAAAAGGGTTTGGTGTTGCCACATTTCCATGGGAATTTTCATATTTCAATTAAAATCTTTATTCTTCAGAGTTTTACAAAGGATTACAAAGGCGGAGCATGCCGACAGGAGACCTTTTGATCCATATCTAGGTCGGATGCAAAAAAAAAAAAGAAAAAAAAATCATAATAATAAAATAATAAATAAAAACTATAATAATGTAAATAACAAATAAAATACATAAATAAATGCATAGGTATAGTTAAAATAATAAACAAACAGGTAAATAGTAAATAATAAATTGACATATAACTAATAATAATTGAAAATCAGACAGACAAACAATAACAAAACAAAAACAAATAATATAACATACATACATACATATACCAAGGCTTTTTCCCCCTTCCAAGGGAGGTAGCCAAAAAGGGAAAGGCATAAAAACACTCCCACCCATTTCATCCCTAAATACACTCCACACCCCTCCCTCTCATCTGAGCACCATTACAGCATCTTACTTAGGTATTTATCTAAATGATTCTTAAAGCTTCAAACTGAACTACATTGCACTACCTGTGCAAGAAGTTTGTGCATAATTACCAAAGTCCATTGCTTGAGTGTCTGTAGTTTCTATGTTATATATACATATATATATATTTATATATGTATATGTGTGTGTGTGTGTACATATTTTTTTATAGAAACTGATGATTCAGTTGTGTAGCTTATTTGAATATTTGACTATGTATTATGGTTTCACAATTGTTTTTACAGGAGCATTATATATTTTGTTATACCCATTTAAAAATCAATTTCTTGCTATTCCAGAACCATTACCACCCATCAGTTGCATTGTTTGCAAACAAACTTTTGACAGGGGAGGATGTTGAATATTCTGGAGATCCTTTGCAAGATTTCACCTTGACACGCTTTCTAGATCGATTTGTTTATAGGAACCCCAAGAAAATGTCAGGTCGCAATGACAGTAAGTGTTACTTGTAAAGACAGTATTGACTTGATTTAATATACAGTCAAAAGTTTACAAAGGATTACAAAGGCAGAGCATGCCGACAGGAGAACTTTTGGTCCATATCAAGGTTGGATGCAAAAAAAGAATTAAGAATGATAAATAAATAAATAAAAACTATAATGAAGCAAATAATAATAAATAAAACTAATGCATAGATATAGTTAAGTAATAAGCAAACAGGTAAATAGTAAATAATAAAAAATTCACATATAACTAATAGTAAATGAGAATCAAGCAAATAGTAATAAAAAAACAGACAAATGATACATACATACATACATATACCAAAGGCTTTTTCTCCCTTACAAGGGAGGTAGCCAAAAAGAAAAAGACATAAAATCATTCCCACCCATTCCATCCCTAAATACACTCCACTCCCCTCCACCCTCCCTCTCATCTTAGCACCTCCTGGATGACGGGTCATCCCTGCACCCTGTCCACTGCCCTGGGTCAGAGGCAGTGTTGCAAGGCACAGCACATCCACAACAAGGCCACTTCTTTAAATCGGCAAACCCCCCCTCTCTGTCCCCCCTGCATAAAAGGAAAAGACAGGGAGAAATCCCTTCAGGCTGTATCAAATTTTGCTCACACATACTACCTCACCCCCCACCTATTCAAATGATAACAAAACAAATAATGAATAAGTTGTCTTCCAGATTATAATGATAGGAATGTTCTCTTGATTAGGTGCTGGAGGAAATGTGCTTGGAAGGAAGTCCCAGTATGTTCCAAAGGGAGCAAGAGGTATTCAAGTAAACAGTGATGAATTCAAGAACCTAGATGCAAATAAGGTTCCAGAGGAAGATCAGTTTTTCCATAGGTAAGAGGTGTTGCAAGATATCAAGTCTCCCTAAATTCATTTGGTTTCAGTCCTGTTGTAAAAAATTAATAATAATTGTCATCACAAGTTTGACTGACTGGAAGACTGTAGTCCCATATTAGCTGACAACAGTCCTTGGGTCCTCCCATAAATTTTTGGGAAGATACAGGCTAGTTTTCTGTGTTGTATAGTACATACATATACCAAGGGCTTTTTCCCCCTTACAATGCAGGTAGTCAAAGTCAAAAGGCATAAATCCACTCCACTCCCATTCACCATCCCTCCTTCCCTCCCTCCTTCCTTCTTCTCTTGGCTCCTCCTGAATGAGGAGTCATTCTTGCATCTTGCCCACTGCCTGGGTCAAAAACAATGTAGCAAGACAGCACATCCACAGCAAGGCCACATCATTTACTCAGTGACGGGAAAGGGAGGAGTAGAGGTGGAGGTAGAATATAGATTGAGAGAAGCAAATATATGCCTTGTTGGATTAAAAAATGTAATGAGAAATAGACATTTGGGAGTGGATGCTAAGAGGAGATTGTATGAAGGGGTGATTGTGCTGACAGCCCTGTATGGGGCAGAAACATGGAACATAAGAAAGGAAGAGTTTAAATGTGTTTGAGATTAAATATTTGAGAAGCATGGTAGGGGTTACTAGGCTGGATAGAGTGAGAAATGATGTGAGGAGTATGTGTGAATGATATTTTGATGAAACCCAATGGGATTTCTCCCCATATTCTCTTTTTTTCTGCATGAGGGGGCGGAGAGGGGGTTGCCAATCAAATGAAGCAGCCTTGCTGTGTCTTGCTACTTTGCTTCTGACCCAGGCCAGTGGGCGATATGCAGGGATGACCTGTCATCCAGGAGGAGCCAAGGAAAGAGAGAGGGAGGGTTGGTGAATGGGAGTGGATTTATGCCTTTGATTTTGGCTACCTCCATTGTAAGGGGGAAAAAGCCCTTGGTGTGTGTGTGTGTATATATATATATGTGTGTGTGTGTGTGTGTATTTCTCTCTCTTTCGCCAAAGTTGGAATCACCAATTTTATGTTTCAACAAAGACCCTGAATATTGTTGCTACCACTTGTGTACCCATTTGGTAGTTATTTTCCATTAGAGGCATCATTTGACAAGGCTGAGGTTTTAAAGTGTTGATTGTGCCATTGGCCCCATATATCATCCCTGTGAAAGCGTGTGTATTTACCCAGTTGTATTATATGGGAAAGGAGCTATGCTCGTAGTGACCCGCTTTTGTATCTTTCAGCATCAAGTTTGTTCTTAAATTCTTTTATAGTAATAGTATTTGCACACACTTTTGCCTCATCCAATTTATTCCAGATATCCACCCCTCTGTGTGGGAAACTATTCTTTTTCAGGTCTCTTCTATAACTATCCTTTTAGAGTTTCTTTTCATGTCCTATTGTTTTTCTCTTGTCTCACTTTAATAAATCATCTCTGTCTAGGACTTCCATCCCTTTCATATTTCTGTAAATATTCAGTAGATCACCTCTTTCTCTTCTTTGTTCTAGGGTTGGTAGTTCCAGTTTGGACAATCTTTGTTTGTTGTCAATTTATATGTGTGTGTGTGTGTGTCTGTATGTACATGAAAGAGCGACAGAGAGAATAGGTATGTACATAAATGAGAATTTTCTACTTACAGGTATTTCAATGAATTCAAGTTGGCAGTGAAGAAAGATCCAGAGGAAGATGATGCTAGTAGTGTTGATGACAATGATTTTGATGATTACCTCAAGAAAATGAGTGGTTTCAAAGAGGAGCTGGATTCAGATATTGATCTTGATTTTGCAGCAGATGCCAGTGCACATTCAGGTTAGGGTTTTTGTATAGTACTTGTTTTAAAAAAGGTAAAAATGTGGTGACGTTCTGTCATCCAAATAAAATCAGTCAGTCTGTTGCCCTAGATCTTTTAGTGGATGCAATCACCTCACAGAAGACACTGAATACCTCATCGTACTTTACCCTAGTCAAGTCTTATCCAGACAATACTTCCTCCTTGAGTGAAATGCGAGTCAATTCATGGCCAGTTATTCCAGGGTTGAGTCTCCTGCATGAGAGAACCTAGGCAACCCACTGAGGGTGTGAGTAGTCAATAAAATTTGAAGCAATAATTATTGTATTATTATTATTATTATTTACAGGAAAGCAGCATAATGACTCCAACTCTGAAGATGAAATGGATGCTGAAGGCTCTGATGAGGAACCTCCAAGGAAAAAAGTAAAGAAAGTTGCTCATACCACAGAAAACAAAAACTTTGAAGATGATTATGACGAAGTTGAAGGGGAAGAAAGTGATTTTTCAGAAAATGAGGAGGAACCTAACTTTGAAGGTAGTGAAGATGATGATGAAGAATATTGGCAAGATCTCAGTGCCCCACCAAGTGTTGACAGTGAAGATGATGTAGAGAGACCCCCTAAAAAAAAGATACGGAAGGACAAGTTCAGTATGGAAAAAGATGACGGCGATGATGATGGTGATGGCAGTGATGATGAATTAGACTTTGATGAAGAAGATGTTAAGTTTTCAGGCAAGTCTGTCTTAATTCATCTTTTGATCTTCTTCAGTTAGTGTGATCAGACCAATTGTTTTTCTTATATATTACATTTTGTTTCATTTTGATTTTAATTGGGGGATACTTGTCTCAAATTTATTTGTAATATATTGTTGTAGACATTATTAAGTTCAACTTTTGGTATAATCTGAATATATATTATACTTTTTGTAACAGATGATGACAGCATAGATACCCAAACAAGGCCAGGTATAGGCACAGGCAGAAAGAAAGATAAGGTAAGATGTTGAAACAATTATAGAGGTAGACTTTCACTACTCTTGACTCCTTTAACCACTTTGGTGTGAGTCAAATTCTCGCGCACAGCATCGGCTGCCATATGTATGATTCATCACACTACTTGTATCATAAAATATAAAGTCACTGCTGTGTTACTCATTCTCTTTTACTCTGAGTAATAATAAACACAGAAAACATGATCAAACCAGTTCACAGAATCTAGTGGTAACTCATGTACAACTACAAAAAGGTATATATAATCAAGATGCCGATGCTGTCATCCTCGCATATCCACTCGCGCCTCATGATGGCTACATAGGCGTCATCCTACCAAAGTGGTTAAGGCCTGAGGAGTGCTCATCACATTACTTTTGCCCACCTTTACAATGTTCTTCATTCGCATACCTTTCCAAACCCAGTCACCTACTGCTTCAGTCTTCTCGGAATCAGCCACCAATGCAATATCATCCACAAATGACAACTGGTTCGTGAAGTTACATTTTCACCCACTAGTTCCAAACCAGTGCTTAGTACTTTTCTATATACCTCCCACACCACTCCATTGAAAAGGATGAAAACTGGAAAGGTGCTATTAGATGGATGTCATGTGAAATGTCTATTAACCTCTTCGGTACGAGTCAAATTCTGGCCAACAGCATTGGATGCTTAATATACAATGATGCATCACAATACTCATGTTACAAAATATAAAGTCATTGCTGATTCACTCATTCTCTTTCAATCTGAGTAATAATAAATACAAAAAACGTGATCAAGCCAGTTCACAGAATTTGGGGGTAACTCAGCTACAACTACAAAATAAATATAATCAGAATGCCAATGCTGGCATCCTTGCTTACCCACTCGTGCCTCATGACACATACATAGGCGTCATCATACGGAAGAGGTTAAAGGTTGGAGTACTTAGTTTTGTTTACCAAAATCTTGAGCTTGGTACTGATCTTAGTCAGTCTCTGGACTAGGCCCAAAATCTCTATCAGCTTCAACTTTATTTCATATACCTTTACACACATGGAGATTAAGTAACTGGCAATGGCTCCCCTTCTTCCACTATTTTCAACCAGTCACACAGTGGCCCTGATGTGGATGTGCTGTGTCTTGATGCATTGCTTCTGACCCAGGCAGTGGATAGGAGACGGATGACCCTTCATCCATGAGGAGATAAGATGAGAGGGAGGAAAGGGTGGTGGATGGGAGTGGAATGGGTGGGAGTGGCTCGACAGCCTCCCTTATAAGAAGGAACAAGCCCTTGGTATATAGATAGGTAGACATAGAAACAGTCCCATATCAATTCAACACAGACAAAAATACCAAAGTTTTATTCCTGAGAGATCTATGGGAGGGCCTGTGGACTGCTGCTAGCTGCTGTGAGACTTTAGGTTTTTCATTTAATAAAACTTGAGGCAACAATTTATTACAGTCACCATGCAGAAGGCACAGAACACATTGTTTTATATTGTGCTACACTTACTTGCCCCAGACAGTTCCATAAAATTTCTTCACTGAGTGCCCTGTGGCTTTGTAGGGATTCTTTAGAGCCATAGGCCTCAAGCAACATAAGTCTGAGTCAACAGATTGATTGATGGAAGAATATCATTCTCAAACTCTAAAATACTCATCTTGATGTTATTGCAGGGTTTTGGTCAGAAATCAAAAAAGAAGAATTCCATAGAGTCTATGTTTGCCAGTGCTGATGATTTTACCAACATTTTGGAGGAGAATGAGGGTATGATGGACACCACTTCCATTCAAGCTCTGTCAAACAAAGATAAAGCTGGTAAGTTGCAAATCAGGAATGAGATATATAAACACAGAATATTTATTTCATAAAGGAATAGGAAAGGTAATCATAACAAAGTAATGTTGTAGCACATTGGTAAAATTATACTAATGACCCACTTTCAGATAAGAATAGGCGAAAGTAAAAGATTCGTATATTTCGATCACTACCTGTGATCCTCTTCAGCAGATGTGAAGAGGATCACAGATAGTGATAGAAATATATGGATCTTTTTACTTATGCCTATTCTTCTCCAAAAGTGGGTCAATATAAAGGTGGCCATATTAAAGTGGAATAGCCTTTTCACTTCTGCATTCTTTATAAAATAATTTTAATGCATTGTTCTACTTAAAAATTTCCATCTCCATTTTCCATTTCAGATAAGAAGCAGATAAAGTGGGAGACTGAAAGGAACAAATTTGTTTGTGGAGAAGATTGGAAGAACAAAAATGTTCGGCAAGGTGGTCGAGGAAGAGGTCGAGGTGGTGGATTTAGCAGTGACAGAAGTAGGGGGCAAAGATTTGGGAGGGGAAAAGGCTTTGGCAGGGAAGGAAGTGTAGGAACAGGTTTTGGCAGAGGTGGTAGTGGGGGCCATAATTTTGGCAGAGATAAAAGTGGTGGAGGAGGCTTTGGTAAAAAGAGGGATAGAGGAGGAAGCTTCAATAGAAGTAGAGGTAGAGGTACAAATCCTCAAGTTAGTGGTTCAAACGGTTCTCCTCTGGGTTTGAAAGTAAATCACGAGGGCCCTAGACCTCATAAATTGCTAGACCCTAAGACTCATCTGTCGCAGGCAACTGATAACCCTGGATTCCATTCTAGTAGAGGTAGCAAAGTTGGTGCTGGTTTCAGAAATGGTAAAAATGATAGAGGACTCAAAAGGCAAGATAATAGTAGCCACATAGGAAATTTTGATGAAGGATTTAGAAAGGGAGGTAAATTTAGAAGAGGTGATGGAAGAGGCAGAGGTTCTTTTAGGGATGCTCAAGAAGATAGGTTTAAGGACAGAAGAAAGAATGAAGGATCTTGGGATAAGAGAGGAAATGGATTTAGAGGTGGAAGAAGGGGAGGTGGATTTAGAGGTGGAAGAAGGGGTAGCAGAGTTAGGGGTGGATCAGGGGTTTATGGAAGTGGGGATAGTGGTGGAAAAGGATGAGGTGGCAGAAGTGAGGGTTGTGGTGGAAGTGAATTTGTAATAACAACATTAGAAGTGGTGTAACTGTAACAGGTATAGGGAAACATGGTTAAAGAAATGTGTTGGATTGTAAAATACAGAGGAATGAATTATGTTATTTGGAATAAACAATTGTTATAAATTACTTGTTTTGCTGAAAGAACACTGAAATGTTTTCAATGTACATGTATACATTTTCCATAATTAAATTGTATCTTTTCATAGTGCCAGAATCAGCTGACATTCATGCCAGTATTTGTGATAACATAGTACCATCATGCAGGGTAATTTTGACTGATGGTGTAAAATTGACCACAACATTTTAGGCATCCAAGTGTTTTCATTTAAAAATTATTGACGGGGTCAGCTTTACACCACATCTCAAAATTACTCCATGTGATGGTATGTGTGTATATAATTAAAACTGGGCATATAATGATAAATGTTGTCAGATTTCACTGACTGAAAGGTTACAGCCCCTACAGTAGCAGAGATCAGTCCTTGGACCTTCTCATAGATCTCTCTGGAAAGAAATGTTGGGCTGCTGTCTGTGTTGTGTTGGGTCTGTGTTTATGTCCCCAGCCTGTTGTAGATAGAGGGGAGCATATGCTAATTGCCAGCTCTCCTTATGTAAATACTGTGGAAGAAAGATTGAATTTATCACAATTTTAAGACCAAATATCAGTTCTTTGGGACTGCACTTCCAGATTAAAGGTATTGATAAGCAATGGAGAGATGATTCTCTTTGATATCCATCTCGCAGAACCATCAAAACTAGATATCCATCATTGGTTACATTGATCAGAGTGGGACTAATTATTGGTACCTAAAAATAGTGGCTCTACAAGACACAAGCCAGAGAGAATTCTCTTCCAGCTGCCGGTTTTCAAAACCCAACACCCTCGTCTTTATTTGGAGGTGCAGCCCCAAGGGGCCTAACACTTATCCTCTAGATCAACCCTAAGATCTCTATTAACTTTCCTCCATCATTTCGCATAAGGAGAACGGACAACTAGCTACTGCTCACTTCCTACTAGTATGATACACAGAAACAGTTCGCCACAAATACGACACAGAAATAGTCCAATGTTTCTTCCCAGAGAGATCTGTGTGAGGGCCCAAAGATTGTTCCCAGCCACTTTGGCAGTGTGGGTTTCCAGTGAGTGAAACTTGAGGCAGTTGTTATAAGTATAATAGGATCAGGATACTGGTATCATCATCTATATGTTTCATGTTTGTAGAATAATGCACATCTTATCTTGTTTTGCATTTTTGTTAAGCATACAATGAAATTGGGAAATTGGTTTTGAAATGTATATGCATAATGTTGATCAGGTTTATATTTAGGACCCAAATGTTAAATTACTGTATTTGTTGGGTAGTTGAATAATGAAATAAGCATCAGTTGTTACCATATCTTGAAGGAAAGGTGGCTCATAATTTTGTATCTACTTATTGTCAGAGCTTAAATATGTACTGCATTAAGGTGTTCATATTGATGATGTATTAATTGTTGATTCATGTTTCACTGATGGGAAACCTGCAGACCCACATTTTACATCAACAGCCCTTGAACATCCCCCCTCCCCCCCAACTTGAATCTCTGGGAAGATATGCTTGTGTCTTTATTGTATTAATGTGGAACTGTTTCTGTGTCACATGCTTATAGTAGTAGAAGGAGGGGAGCAGTTGCCATTTGTCAGCTCCATTTAAAAAGGTAGTGGAGGTAAAGTTGAAATTAGTAGAGATAGATTTTGAGCCTGGTCCAAATTAAATATACTGTTAGGGGTTGCATCTGCAGGGTTGAGGGTGTTGGCAGGTTTTGAAAATTGGCAGCACGGAGGTGATCCCCTGACATTCATCTTGCAGGATCACCAGTTGCAAGTACCTGTCGCTTATCTGAATATTTTATGAATATTAATTATTGTGCAACAGGTGGAATAATGTCCATTATGGATGAAAGTCAAAACTTGGACAAGAAAGGATAGGAATTTAATAAATCAGGCTACTTTTGCTGCTCACAGACATCATGTTTCCCTTAACATGCACCATTCGATTCTTGTAATCCATAAAGTTTTGATATATGGAATATACCTCAATTGGATGATGTGATTTTTAGGGATCAGAAACAAATTGAAAAGTAACATTAATCACATTATTCTTTGAACTGCCATTATGAACAAGGAAAACAATTACCGAGTTCAATAAATAATCAAGGGAAACAGTGAGTGCCAACCATTGCAATATAATTATAATTGCAATGTTTTCTTTTACTGTAACCAATAAAGGAAGGTGCAGTATCAGGAGTATTATTCACCAATTCATGTGAAAGACATTTCTAAAAGTAATGTGTATCTCTTTGACATGGGACAAAGTTATGAGTTATAATAATGTACATACCAATGGCCTTTCCCCCTAGTAGTTGTGGGTTGGGCAGAGTTGTTAAGTTAATGTATGCCTAAAACGAAGGTATAAAAACCACTACCACCCATTCCATCCGTATCATACTCCACTCCCCTCCCTCTTATCTTGGCACATCCCGTCATCCAGGAGGTGCCAAAATAAGAGGGAGGGTGGAGGGGAGTGGAGTATGATGGGGATGGAATGGGTGGGAGTGGTTTTTATGCCTTTGTTTTTTGGCTACTTCCCTTATAAGGGAGGGAAAAGCCTTTGGTATATGTATGTATGCCTAACTTTATGGGAGTCCATCAATTCAGTACCCCACGCCTCTCTTGCAGGAAACCCATAGCACCCAGGTAACTGACAATGGCTATTGAATGTGTTATCAGGGTAAAACTAAAGTAGTGCAGTGAAGGATGAGGTCTTCTGTATAGTAATTGTATCTGAGGCAGATTGTTCCTGTGGCCTGGCCTAATCTGTGCTAGTAGTATTAAGACCCAGATGGTGGCTTGAATACAATCATACTAATGTAGTTCGTACTAGTCATGGAAGGGATTTCTCTGAAGGGTTGTTGTCTGGAGGAATTTTATGGTCAGTCTTGGAGTGTTTGTTTTGCTATTTGAGTACCCGGTACGTGCTTTTGTATTTGTTGTGTGGTGCAAGTGATAAGTTGTTAATGTTTGAGTAGTATGCTGCCCCCTCTTTTTTTTTGTGCCTGTGTTATATAATGGGAGTAAGGGTTCTTTCAATCAATTGCATTCCTTCCATTTTCTGATTTTTGTAGGAATTTCTCAGGGGATGATTAAGGTATTGGTGTAGTCATTGTTGTTTGACGGAGTTAGATAATTATAATAATAACAGAGAAGGTAGCAGTTGCAGATTGTGTAAATCAAATATTTTAATATGTGTTACTGTGAGGGGGGCTTTGAATTGTGCAAAAGCTTTTTCGTGAAGTGCTGTGAAAGGCATCTGTACTGAGGCACAGACTGAGAATACGTATAGAGGCTAGTCAGAAGGTTGTAGTTTTTACAGAAGTTACAGCTTGACATCCATAGTCAAATCTTCTCTGTATGAGGGCCTGGTATAGTTACCTGGGCGACCATCTGTCTGTAACCCGACTTAAATAGTACTGTAGTTTTAGATCGCAAACTGAGGTGGTTCTGCTGTGCACTCCATCCAAGCGACATAGTCCCACATCATGGTGTAAATAAATCAAACTCAGTTCACTTTCTCAATTTATCCAGAATTAACTGAAACTTACTCCCAGTTCCTGGAATGGTGACAATACGAATTGCTGTTGCGGAATTGTGATTGCAGAACAGAAAGATATAATATGAGTGCAAAATCACAACTGTGGAAGTCAATGGAGGTTTGCGGAAATTATTTTCATTCCCGATGTCCACAGTTATTATTCTTTGTATTCTCTCTCAAGCAACATTTATTAATGATTGGAAACTTATCTCCACTTAAAAAATAATGCTGATCACTTTTATTTTCTACTATCCCTCCTTGAGTATCTCCTATAACACTCCTACGACTCATCTTCGTTGCAATATTGTACCAGAAGAATAGTCACGCTAGACGCAGTCGACAAATACACTATAAAATTATGTATTCCACCGTATGTATAAGTATGGATATTACCATACCATCAGCAACCAGTAGAAGGGGAACAGTTACCAGCTGTCAGGTCTCATTAAGTGATAATAAAGGGGAAGTTAAAATTATAGAAATTAAGGGGTTATTCTGCAGAGGCAGTGCAATTTAGTTCAGTTCGCAGCTTTAAGATTCGTTTAGATAAACACCTTAGCAAGATGCTGTAATGCCTACCATTTGTTTTATATTATTTGTCTATTTGTTATTATTTGTCTGTTTATTATTGATTATTATTATTATTCATCTGCCAATTTATAATTATTTACTATTTACCTGTATGTTGATTTAATTTATTTATTTGCTTCATTATTATTATTTATAACATAATTTTTATTTATTTGTTTATTTATCATTATTATAATTTTTCGCATCCGACCTAATTATGGACCAAAAGATCTGTCGGCATGCTTCTCCTTTGTAATCCTTTGACTGAGTGTCAGCCCTTCAGGGGCCGTATACACAAAACTTGTTAGCACTAACAAATAGCTGTTAAGGGTAACAAATTCCTGTTAAGGCTAACATTTAGCTGTTAAGCACTAACAGTGATACAGAAAACTTGTTAGGGCCTTAAAAGTACTGTTAAGGTAAAAGTGGTGTGGAGGACTATTAAGCTCTTAACAAATTCCTGTTAGTAGAAAAGATGGCGGAGCAACAACAACTAAAAAGATGACTGCGAGTTTATCGACAGCGACGGGACATATTTAACGAGTACAATGACGACGAACTCATCAAACGCTTCAGAATGAACCGTGCTGGTATAATAAAAATGGCTGATTTAGTGAGGGACAAACTTCAATCCCGAACAGAACGGAATCGACCACTGAGTCCTGAGACGAAGGTGGCAATTACCCTATGATATTTAGCCACAGGTAAAATGCAGCAGTGACGAATTTGGGACCTCGCAAGGATCAGTCAGCCGTGTCATTACTCAAACAATTGATGCACTATCAGAACCAGATATTGTAACTCAGTTTGTAAAATTCCTATTGACTCGCCAAGAAATGCAAGTAAAACAAGCAGAGTTCATGGAAAACTGTAGGTTTCCCGGTGTTGTGGGTACCATAGATGGCACAAACATTAGAATTGGGGCTCCAAGTGTCGATGAACATTTATATGTAAACAGAAAACAATACCATAGCATCAACGTGCTTTGTCATGCCTCCCTCTTATCATAATCCTTGTGGTTTAAACTTGGCTTGAATCGCCCATTTATTATTATTTTTTCTCCATAATCACGTTGATCAAGAGGAGTGTTTCCTCTTGTGACCAGTTTGGCTTCCTTTTCTTTTTCTGTGTTTCTTCTGCCATGTCTATGTCCTCTGAAATTATTGTTGAGTCTTCTGTCGGAAGATTTGTCTGTGGCACGGCCGCCTGTACAATGCGCCTTCGTCCAAAAATATCTGTCGTTGGTTAATAAGTACTTCTAAAAACCCATACATACGATATCTATGTGCTATCATGATACTTTATTAATAAATTCTGAACAACTGCATTAATAACACTGTTTTATGTGTGCAATGTTTGATAATACGTCCATTTACATGTTCATAAGCTGCTAACTTCAGCGCTGTTTAGCGGTACTTGACAAACAACTGTTTGCTAGCTAACAGTTGTTAGTTAAGCATTGGTGTATAACTTTTAGTGGTTTTCTGTTAGCTAGCAGAGATTGTTAAGGCTAACAAAAAAGTTTTGTGTATACGGCCCCAGTGTCTGCAGATGTATAGGTGAGTGTTGATGGGATTTTACGATAAAAGAACCGTTGGGAGGCACCTATCAGTGACCCCCTTTAAGCTGAATGAAATCATATTGCGTTGGCACCGTTGCCCAGGGCAAAATCCTCAAATGTTCGTTCTAATACGCAGTGTAGCGGTAATGTGCAATGCAACTTATAATTTCTAACCTTTGGACTATACCTCCCTCCCCCACCCTCCTTCTGTCGACACTTATACACGTTCTCTGTACTGTCACGATCATCGGTTTTCATAATTATCACTACATCCTCTTCCCATCATAGGGGTGCAGATACAGACGACTGTCTTATGTCACAACAGGTGGCGAGTTCGCTTCGGAAAGAAAATGATACATTATGTGGAAGGCGCATGCTCACAACTGATGTAAAGTCGAAAAATAATAAATTTGTGTTTGGCCCATGGAGACAGAGAAGGGGTCTTATAAGCACATTTTTTTTCTGGATATTCTATCTACTGTATATACCAAGGACTCTCCCTCCCTTACAAGGAAGGTAGCCAAGTCGAAAGGCAAGTGCCCTCTCCTACGCATTTCACTCTCATTCATTCCTCTTCCATCCTCCACCTTCTCTTCTATCTCATCTTAGTTCCTCATGGATGATTATGTTTATTACTAACTGATAAAAACAATTAGATAAATACACGCGGTGTAGTTAAAGTGTGCATGCAACTTCTGCATCGATGGTCGAGCCCAGTGAGTGGAAGAGCTGTGAAGGGCGACGGATATAAGCTTGGACCTTCACCTGCCCACTCACTACCTTCCAGTTCCCTACTACTTCATGCGACCTCTCCACAACGCTTTCTCTTTCTCTGCACACACTACTATCTCTCTCTCTCTCTCTCTCTCTCTCTCTCTCTCTCTCTCTCTCTCTCTCTCTCTCTCTCTCTCTCTCTCTCTCTCTCTCTCTCTCTCTCTCTCTCTCTCTCTCTCTCTCTCTCTCTCTCTCTCTCTCTCTCTCTCTCTCTCTCTCTCTCTCTCTCTCTCTCTCCTCTTCACATCTTCTCCCTTCCTTTACTGAAGTGGGGAAAGTATGTCTACTCTTGATGTTCTTATTGAATATTTTATCTCCAAAGTTCCATGTCAGTTTTTTTTGTAATATTTTGTTATCCAATTGTCCTATTTAGATTTGAATTCATGTGTTGTTCCATTTTGGGTTGTATCACGTGTATGATATCTATGCATACGTTCATACTTGTATGTATACTAAAATGTATTCCTAACTATAGAAGAGAGAATAAAATGTGTTGTTAATATCTGAGGCATACAAATAGATATGCTAGACATATATCATATAAATTTATTATAAATGATATATATATATATATATATATAATATATATATATATATATATATATATATATATATATATATATATATATATGCTTGTATGTATGTATTTTTAGCACAGCATTATTTTATGATTTCGCAACGAATCGAATTGCCCCTATTCCATTCGACGCTGGCTTCCGCCTTAACCTGGTCAACAACGCCTAGCGTTACTCAAAACAAAATATTTAATGTAAGCCATCATATCGAAGAAGTTAACTTTCTCTACTTTGAGGTGGAGGAGGGCGGGGGTGGAGAATGGGGTAAGGTAGAACCGGGTTGCGGAGAGAGGGTGGAAGAGGAAGCACAAGTGGATGAGGAACAGAGTGGAGGTGGAAACGGAAGGAGGGAAAGTTGGGGTAATTGGCGGGGAAGTTTGGTGATGAGGAAGAAAACGGGGATATTGCATGAATGCAGGGAAGAAGTATGGAGGAAGACCAGAATAGTAATGAGGACAGAAGAAGGAGGGGGTAGGAATACGGATTTGACAGACGAAGATTAGCTAGGTGGAGATGAAAGTAGGCTGAGGGAGGAAGGGGCGAAGATAAAAAAAGAAAAAAAAATCCTTAACCGGGAAGATCGTTAAAATAATCAGCGGATCTATTCACGTCACCCTGATTAATTTGGTTGCCTTTAGAAAATTTTCTTCGTCTGGGGAATCGCATTCACCCGCCCCACAACGTATGTAGGCAAAATAATAATAATAATGATTAAAAATAAAATAAAAAGGTCAGCCATTGGGTCATTGTCATTGTTTCTTGTACTAACCCCTTTGCTCACCATTAAGTATTACGCAAGAGATAAAACTCCCCATAAGCTTTGCTTCTTGCTCTCCCTTTTCAACTACCAATTTTGTAAAAAAAAAAAAAAAAAAATGTATGTATGTCTAATTGTATTTAATATTGTTGAATAAACCTATAATAAAATAAAGATATCACGGAAATTATTAGAATCGCCAGACGACGACCATAATGTAGATCAAGATTCTACCCCTCACGGAAAGGTCTTGTCACGATAGCGTGCCCATGAGCCACTGGACGAGTGACACAAATACTGATAAAATCCTTAGGCGTCAGTCAGGTTTTAAAAGAAAAGTACTACACGGTACGAAAGTAAAGGGAGTTCATCCTCTAGTCGATAACAATTGAAGAAAGTAAGGAGGCAGTTTATGAAGGAATTATACACGTGGGGTAAGAGAAAACGAATAAATTGGGAGGGGTGACTTTAAATATCTAAAAAATCCAAACCTTGATTGCATAATGTTCTCATATATTTTGTTCTGGATGGCCCCAGACGGTTTTATTCGGTTTTGAGAAGCTCCTCCGATGCCAAGAAATGTAGAAGGAGGAGAGGGAGCGTGGAAAAGGAGAGATGAAGGAAAATGGGATTTTGAGGGAAAAGTTCGTTAGATTAAGGAAAATTAGGGAAGGGGAGGTGTGAGGATGGGGCAAATTATATGTTCATCTCAAATACTTTACCCACTTCAAGATTTTTTTTTTCTTGGATAACACAAAGGGATTTCATAAAGCTAAGAAAATACTTTTGAGCGTTTGAGTGTAAAATTAACCCCATCAACGCTTTTAAGTGTTTTTGGCACTTAACGTTTTTTCCGTCTAATGCAGTGGTTCCCAAACTAGGGAGCGAGCCCCCCTAAAGAGGAGTGAGGAGGATACAAGGGGGGCGTGAAGTCATCTGCTCAAAAATATTTGTATAATTAGAATAATAAAACCGTTTCAAAGAACAAATATCTGCCATTACATACATGCTAAGTATAATTATAGCAGTCCAACCCGTTTCTTATGCTAGTTCTTAGACGTTTTGGACACGTCACCGATACCAACCACACTGACGCCACTGAGGGACTCGTCACAAACTCCCAATACTTCAATCCTAGAATTTCTAATCTTGTGAGGAAGAAGAAGCAGCATCCATCTCACTAAATTAGTTAATAAATTGTGCCTTAGTCTCATGTGTCTTTCCAAATATTATATGCCATGTTTTCAAATTATCTATTCTTAAAATTGCAAGTAGATTTTGCCAATTTGCTAATGTTTAAACTTTTTTTTCGCTCCCTTTGAACCAAATGTTTCGTTTTTAGTTACTTAGAAAAATGTCTCTGGAATGTACTATTATTTGTTTGAGTGGCTTTCATAATTAAAATTTAATACAAACAGAAATCTGTTTTCCTGAACAATGCTAAGAAATAAATGCAAGAATCGTTTTACATGAACGAAAGAGGGTGTGGGGGCGTGCGGGTCTACTGGAAGCAAAAAGGGCGTTAGGTAAGATAATTTGAGAACCACTGGTCTAATGATAGATTTTTTTTTTCTTTGGGGAGAATACTCAGCTCACGCAAATGTAAATAGAAGAATTGTAAAAGTTTCATCGGTTATATATCCCAAATATTTTCCTTTAATTTGTTATCTTTTTATTAACGGCAGATATTTTTTTCAGTTTGGGTCATCATTTCTGTGCGTTCGTGTGTAGAAAAAAATGTATCTAATTTGTATAGTTATTGTTATAAATATTATTATTATTATTATTATTATTATTATTATTATTATTATTATTATTATTATTTTTCATTAGGCCTATTATTGTTGCTATCATCATTTTATTATCATTATTATTATTATTATTATATTTATTATTATTATTGTTATCATTATTATTATCATTATTATTATTATTATTATTATTATTATTATTATTATTATTATTATTATTATTATTATTATTATTATTATTATTATTATTATTATTATTATTATTATTATTATCATTATTATTGTTATTATTATTATTATTGCTATTATTAACATGAACATTATTATTCTAATAATTTTCATTTTAAGTCTTGACTCCTAACTTGTGCCAGATGATTTAATTCAGCTTGGAGGAGGGTGAGTTGGGATGGATGGGGAAGATGTTGTTTTGTCTTCCAGGGAGCAGGGAGGTTATAGGGAGTGAAGGGAGTAGGGGATAGGAGGAGTTGGGAAGGGAAAGAGGAGTGGGAGGGGGAAAGGGTCTTCAAGTTGAAATCATCTTCCAGGGATCAAA
>NC_134802.1:44483043-44490543 GCF_046742065.1 Oratosquilla oratoria | reverse complement strand
ACAGATATTTTTCCACCCCGATAGTATTAACTAGGATAGTAATAATTAATATTATCGATAATAATGGTAATAAGAACGGTAACATTAACAACAATACTGTAACAACGATAATGGTATATCGGTAATGAAGGGGATGAAAAAGAAGAGAACAATAATAATTATTTATAATTACGATAGAATAGAAAAATCATAATAACGATAATAATAATAACAATAATGATAATATGACAATACTCATGAAGGGAATAATGGACACTTTTTGACTTTAGATCAACGCAATGGACAACAAGCAAATGAAACACCTTGACACAATTGAAAGAGGGGAGGGAAGGGGATTACACAAAACGATACCCTCGAGATAAAGAAAAACAAAAAAGATAGATAAATATACGATATTAGCATCAATCTTCCTTGTGTCTTTCTTGTTTGTATTTAGCGTGAAAGTGTTACGTCATGATGACGTCATGTCGCTGAACGTTCCAACCGACACTCTCACCACAAGTAACTTCTCTTTCATTGTCAAAGAAAGTGAAATTCATAATGAGGTATTGATAGGAGTAATCATAATTACAAATGTGAAGTTGTAGTAAGATGTTAGTGTTACTATTGTTCTTAGCATTACTATTATTTCATTAGATTATCGTTATCATCAATATTGTCGTTGTGTAATAAAATATATTGTCATCGTGTATATATATATATATATATGTATATGTATATATATATATATATATATATATATATATATATATATATATATATATATATATATATATAGTAAACAATGATGACAGTAAGCAAAGCACTGTGCAGTGGGAAACTTTGATGCCAAGTTGGAACGCGAATCAGGCATCCTGCCCCGAACAACAAGTAAGAAAGAAAAAAGAAAAACACGACGCAAGATTGCCCACAAGGGTAGAAACGCTGGTAAACATATAGGCCTTAGCGAAATCAACAATAGGTTGGTCAAAGGAAAGTCTCTGAATCCGAGAATATCCCCGCCTAGTTTCACAATCAGCTTTCTCAAAGGATATTCTTGGTGAAACTAGTCGAGAATAAACTCGGATTACGACTCCTCCGTTTCTTATTCTCAAACCTAAGAATTTAGTCGTTAATTCTTGTTGCCACCAGGCTATTTAATTCAGCTGAGCCTCTAACTAACCTTGATTAACTTTCTCGCTAGTACATCATACGGATTTAGCTTTTAATTGTAGTTTTGCCCTCAGGCGAAGGAAATCCGTCAAAGGTTAACCACGAGGGAAGGAAGTTAGTGAGAAGAGAAATCAAAATAGAAAATCCATTTGATGTATTTGGGAAATTAACGGTAAGAAGGAAACATGTTTGGTCTACCTTGGCGCTGCCCGCACGAAATGGTCAGAAAATCAAGACTCGGCAACTCGAACTCACTTGCGGCTATACCTTCCCACCAAGGAGATAATAATACAATGTGCCATCAGTCAGTGTCAATGGAAAAATTATACCTGACACGTCAGTAGTTTATTAGATTAAATTGCAATATCTTCGATACCTAAAAATGTAATAAAATAATTTGGCGGCAGCCAGAATAAGATATAATGTTGTATGATGACCGGTCGACCTTTTCCGGCTGTTACATAGGCTTCCGTCTACTAAATAGAATCGTCTCAGTTTAGGCAAAATTAAATATGTAGAGGCGTCACTACAGGGAAGGGCCTGGTAAAACGTCTAGCCCTAATCTGGTTTCAATTATGGTGCTTATGACAACGAGCAGTTCTGTTACTGGTCCAATTGAAGTATAGTTCCGTGGGACTAGTAATGTGCGGTACCTATGTCGTACTGACGCTATGATAGAACTAAAACCATGTTTATGCAAGGGTGTCAAATTAGTTTAGACTTTATCACGAACACTGTGAGAATGATTAGAATATCCTTTTTTTTTCAAAAATAATATGAATATTTCCACACCTTCACCTTTCTTTTCAATACTATAATTATTCAAATGAAACCAAAAGCCTTTTTCTCATGTAGTACCGTCGTGTATTTTGGCTTCACGCTCTCTAACGGCAGTTGAGAAGTATTCAAGATTTAGGAGATAGAAACAGGTGTAACTGTTTGAAAGAATCATCACTTGAACAATTATAAAAAAAGAGAGAATTGGTCCTGAAAAAAGAAATACGAATCAGGTGCAGAACGCTATTCCTATTGTGTTTGTTTTTGTTTGTGTTAGTCGCCAAAAAACTTTGTCATTGGCTGCCTCGTTCGAAGCATGGTGAGCGAACCCAATGAGCTGGATCTCACACTACTTATTAATACATACCAATCTTGACAACTTGTTTAAGTTTTGTGTAGAAGATTTTTGTATTTTTATAGGTTCTGAAAGGAAATATTTAACTTTCATAACATCTGAAATATTCAAAGCTATTTAGACTAAAATTTCAGTGTAGAGATTTCCGTTGGCAACCCGATGCAATGCAGAAAAAGGCAAGAGATGTATTGACAGAGTCAAAGCCAAAAGCTGTAATAAAAGTGAAATATGCAAAATTTTGTGTGACGTTTATTGAAGTGAAACTGATATTTTAAATGCCTCATTATTTCGGTTGTTGGCAAGGATTTATTCAACACTCAAGAAAGTTTATGTGAATGATAAATGTGAAAGAACGTAGAAAAGTTATGTATGAACTTACACAACGCATTTAAGCCTGCTTAAGTTGGGTTTTAAGGACTTTTGTATATGGAAAATTAATATTGAAATGGAATTATAGGTCCTCGTAGACACACATTATTCTAGAACCTGATTTTGTTAATTTACTTTCCGTGGAAAACAGATTCGCCATTGTTCAGCGCGGGAAAGTCGGTATGATGCCAAAGTAAAGTCAAATATGAAAGTTCAGAGCAGCCACACAAGTCTGGTATTGATGATTTATCTTATTTTTCATTATACCTTGGTCTCACCCACGTAACTTCACCTTACGTAGCCTTATTCTTATTCACAATTAATTCATAGGTTAGTTTGGAAGCTGCATCCGTTATGCAATGCCATTCGACAAATAGTATGCATTCTCAGGAAATTATGATTTTACAGATGATGTCTTTATTTTGAACATTTTATATTATATATTTTGGTTTTAAATATTGTATAGTATTATGCAGTGGAATGTGTCTTTCATTATTCCAATATAAAGTGTCTGCTTTTGATATTGTAGTCTAATTTTAACTTAATAGTTAATTTACTGCGCTTTGAAGACAGCTTGCAACAGTGATAATACTACTATAGTGATATTGTGATTTTTTATAGCTAATAGTGACATATAAAAAGAAAACGATATTATTGAAAATATTTGGATAGTGATACAGATAACGAGAGAAAATGACTAATCTTTATTACATAGTGAGAAGCTACTGGACCCAATCCTGGTGATATATGGCGACATGATGTCATGTCGTCTCTAAAGAAGTTTACAACTTATTTGAGGAGACTTTGCCCTTAGCCTTCCAGCAATATTTATTCATCTTTAATTCTTCGGGTATGTAAGTACTAAATAAGTAGTATATGTTTACAATGAGGAGAAATTTATTTTGCAATTTTCAATATGTTTACTTTCCATTTGTTCGGTCACTGGTGACCATTTTATTGCTTAGTTCATTTATTATATGTGCACATTATATATCAGTTCGCGATAAAACCATGTTTATTTAGTAGTGAATTTGTGTAAAGTATGTTTATTAAATATTTGTGCAGAAGGTATTTCGTTTATCTCAACGAAACTGATTTTTCTTCATTACTATGGTAATTTTTGGTTTGTAGTTCGTAGAGTTATATATATATATATATATATATATATATATATATATATATATATATATATATATATATATATACTTTGAGCAGTAAAACAATAGTGTGTATAAATATAAACAAAATAATGAAAATAGGACACGGTGCCTTGGAGTTTGCACTGTACTTACTCTCCGGTCACGTGATTTGTAACTTGATGTCTTGTCGTTGTCCGTATAAGAGCTATTGCAAAAGACTTTTATTTACCTGTTTTATTTGCCCATGTAATTTATTTACTTATATATTTCTTTTTTTATTTATTTACTGATTAATATATTTATCTATTTACTCGTTTGTTTTATTTATGCATTTTCTTTTATTTGTATATTTTTAAGCAGGTAACGGATGATACATAGAATTTTGAATTTACAATATTTGAACTTAACCGTTGGCCTGTGGAAGAAATATAAATTGTCTTACCGATATTTTATTAGTAAAACAATAACATATTAACTAAACCAACGCTTTGTAAACCTGGCAACTAAATATTCAGAGGGTTAAGTTAAATTAGAATAAAGAAGTTAAGGTAGAAACGGGGGTGATATGTAGCTTTCTTTGTTCAATTTAACCTTGAAGATAATTCACGTTAAGTTAACAGTATTGGCGAGGTGCACAAACTAACATGTAAAAGGGATGGAAAGGAGAAGAAATGGGAAATATGAAGACATAATAATGAATAGAAATTATCACATCAGCATCTGGAAGGAAAATCTCCTGTCATGTTAAAATGAACAAAGTACAGTTAGAGTGTTACCTTCAAATTACCTGGTTCGGCGAACTGGAAACCCAGTGTTCCTTGGACGGCTCGTGGGTGAATGGGTGAAGGCAAATATACCAGTACTTATGATGTTGGAGGAGATGAGTGAGTGAGAGGGTGAGGTGGGGGTAAGTGTGTTTAGGATGGGAGATGAGGATCGAAGGTGTGGGGGGGGGTGTTGAAGCAAAAGTGGGTGGGAGGAGGGTATGGGGGGCGTCTTGTACCCGTTGCGTGCGCGGGAGGGGGAATGTGGGGGGAGAATGAAAGTGTATTGTGGACGAGAGAGTAGAGGAGTGGTTTTGCAAGGAAAAGAAAACGGAGGAGAGGGTGCCCGCTGTGACTGCTTGGCGGTAGACAGATGGAAAAGGACATGCAGGAAGAACATAATGAAAGAGAGGGCAAGAGACCATAAGGCCTACACTAGGTAGTTTCATGTCCATTACTACCTTCCATCTCTATCCATGAAGTTATCTATTTTTCTTTTAAAATCAACCAAGTTTCAGCGCTCACCAAAGAAGACCATACCAACAGGAGACCTTTTGGTCCATAACTAGGTCGGATGCAAAGAATAGATAAAGAAAGACGTTAATAAACAAGCGAACCAAACAATGAGCAGACATTACAGTGCTTTGGTGTTTATCTAGATGAATCTTAAATCATAAAACCGTACTACATTGCACTGCCTCTGCAGGAAGTTTATTCCATTCACTAACTACACGTTTGTCGAAGTTGTTTCTACCCACTTCCAAATTAAATCTACGGTCTGACAGCTGGACGGAATAGTCTGGCGAAAAATAGAAAATACAGTAAGGTTGAGTAGTCAATTGTTATCATAGCGTGACCGCGTTCCCTTTCTGTGTACTTTGCATTGAAGATGTAATATACGAAAGCGCTTTGCCTCGTTTAGTTTCTCTTTCCCTGTGGTCACTTTTTCATATATATATATATATATATATATATATATATATATGTGTGTGTGTGTGTGTGTGTATGTATGTATGTATATGTATGTGTATATATGAATATATATATATATATATATATATATATATATATGTGTGTGTGTGTGTGTGTATGTATGTATGTATATGTATGTGTATATATGAATATATATATATATGAATATATATATATATATATATAATGCACACACGCACACACACACACACACACATATATATATATATGTATGTATATATATATATATATATATATTAACTATATGCATTTATTTATTTTATTTAATATAATTTATATTATTTTTGTTATCATTATTATATATTTTTTCGCATCCGACTTAGTTATGGATCAAAAGGCCTCCTATCGGCATGCTCCGCCTTTTGTAATCCTTTGTAATGCATATATATATATATATATATATATATATATATATATATATATATAAAATTGAAGGTGAAAGTAGATGACGATTTTAACAATGCATACATACAAGAGAATCTGCTCCCCAGATATTCAAATATATATATATATATATATATATATATATATATATATATATATATATATATATATATGGTAATAAACTCTATTTCCAACACATCTTCGTTTGCCCATCCCCACCCATTTTTCTTTCATATATATATATATATATATATATATATATATATATATATATATATATATATACATACATATGATTCGGTTCGTCGTGAGCTCCCCTACCAATAGGCTAGATTGGTGCCCCATACAGAGGACTTTGTAGCATGGAATTTAATTAACCATGCCCTTGGTCCAACTCGTTGGCGGGATGATTACCTCCGTCGTAAGTAGCGACGCTCTAACCCGCCTGGCAACTGTGGCCACCTTCCGGGAGCTCGACTCAGGACCGAAATGAACAGATCCCCGGCGATGACCCTCTCTCTCTCTCTCTCTCTCTCTCTGTCTCTCTCTCTCTCTCTCTCTCTCTCTCTTGCTCTCTCTCTCTCTCCCTCTCTCCCTCTCCTGTGTGTTGGGAATTTCAAAAGTTAAGAATTTCCAAAATTCGGAATTTCCAAAATTAGGAATTTCCAAAATTCGGAATTTCAAAATTTAGGAATTTCCAAAACGAGGACTTTCCAAAATTCGAAACGAAAGATTTTGAACTTAAAAGGAAAGCCGATGACCTCCAGTTGCGCTTTCTAATGTGTTTTTTTTTTCAGATATTTTGGAACGAAGATTTCGTTCTGAACACTAGAATTTTCCGAGTTTTAGTATTTGGAAAATATATATATATGTATCTATTTTCTTTGATTTACAAGATATGTATTTTGAAATATTATCATCATGGTCAGGGAAAGGAAAGGAGGAGTAGGAGGAGGAGGAGGAATTTCGGAAAAAAAAAATCTCACGCCAGGAGACGCTTAGGTGTCTGCCGGAGTCGTCACCTTTGCCCTTTGTGTCCGGACTCTCTGGGCGGTGGGATGCGAACGCGGACTTGCACCGCGCGAAGCACGATCAGAACCAATCAACTACTCGGCAGACGAGAGAGAGAAGAAGAAGAAGAAGAAGAAGAAGGTGAGGGAAAATGGTCGGTCGGGTGGGGCACATGGCGACAAAGAGGAGGAGGAGGAGGAAGGGGGTTGGGGCAGACAGGAGTAGTAAAGGGAAAGGGGGAGGAGGGATGGCTGCAAAGGGATAAGAAAGGAGGTTTGGGGGGGAGTGGGGGGGTTGGGGGAGAAGGGTGAGTTTCGGAGAGGAGATGAGGGGGTGGGTAGGAAGACTACCCAAGGGTGGAGTGGAGGGGGGCCGAAGGGGTGAGAAGAGATCTTGATGATTTTTTTTTTTTTTTGGGGGGGGGAGAAGTGTCGGGGAGGAAAGTGGTGGGTGGGGGTGACTTTCGGGGAGGATAGGAGGTTGGAAGGGGAGGAGGATAGGTGGGGGACTGCCTAGGGACAGGGGAGGAAAGGGAGGGGTGGTGGGTAATACTATT
>NC_134802.1:44448043-44473043 GCF_046742065.1 Oratosquilla oratoria | reverse complement strand
TACTCAGAACCACGGAGTTTCCAGGCAAAGTGGGTATCACTACACAAGCAAACTGGTGCGTGTGTGTGTGTGTGTGTATGTGTGTGTGTGTGTTTGTGTGTGTACACGTGTGTGGTTTTAATTGCAAGTGCATGTGTGGGAAGGAACGGGAAAGTTTAAAGTGGGCCAGCCTGGCTCGCCCGTCGAGTCCTCCACTCCTCCTCCTCCTCCTCCTCCTCTCTCCTCTTCTTCTTCTTCTCCTCCTCCTCCTCCTCCCTCTTCTTCTACTTCTCCTTCACTTTCTCACCCCTTTTTCTTCTCCCCCTCCCTCTTCTTCTCCTCCTCCTCCCTCTTCTTCTCCACCTTCACCCTCTTCTTCTTCTTCTCCTCCTCCTCCCTCTTTTTCTTCTCCTCCTCCTTCCATTTCTTCTTCTCCTCCTCCTCCCTCTTCTTCTTCTCCTCTTCCTCATACTTTACTTCTCTTCCTCCTCCTTGTCTTCTCTCTCTCCACTTGTTCTTTCTCTTGTTCTTGCTTCCCCACTCTTTTCTCTTCCTCCTCTTCCTCCTCTTTTTCCTTCTGTCCCCTCCGGTCCTCCTCTTCCTCCCCTTCCTCCACCTCCTTTTCCTCCTTGTCCACCTTGTCCTCCTTTTTCTTATTCTCCTCCTCTTCTTCTTCCTCCTCTTCTTCCACCTCCTCCTCCTCCTTTTCCTCCTTGCCTTCCTTTTCCTCATTCTCCTCATCTTCGTCCTCCCCTTTCTCCACCTCTTCCTCCTCCTCTTCCTTATTCTGTTCTTTCTGGCCCTCCTCCTCCTCCTCCTCCTCCTCCTCCTTCTCCCACTCCTCCTCAATTTCCTCCCTCTGTTCCTCCTGGCCCACTTCCTCCTTCTCCTCCCCCTTTCCTCCACCTCCTCTTCTTCCTCCTCCTCATCTTCCTCCTGCTCTTCCTCCCGTCTTTATCTTCCTCCTTATCTTCCTCCTTTCCTCCTCCTCCTCTTCTTCCTTTTCCTCTTTCTCCTCTTCCTTTTCCTCCACCTCCTCCTCTTCCTCCTCTTCCTCCTTTTCCTCCTCCTCCTCCTCCTCCTCCTCCTCCTCCTCTTCCTCCTCTTCCTCCTCCTCCTCCTCCTCCTCCTCGCACCTGCCCGCCGCCACCCGAGAAGCGACAACAAAGACGGTCGTCGATAAAAATGTGGACCCCGAGTGGAAATTAATTCCTTGGTTTGGGGAGAAGTTCATCAGCCTCCGTGTCGCGCGACGCCTCGACCGCCTCAAAACCGCGACGCAGTTACCAGCGGACGAATTCAGGTTCAAGAATGAAATAGTCAAGAACTGGTTTACTAAAAGAGCGATTAACGAATGAAATAGACTTAGTAACCCTTTAGTAAACCCCGAAACAATTGGTTGTTTTTAAGAGAAGATGAGGTAACTTTATGGATCAGGATGGTGGGTGGTAATGGACTTGGAACTGCTTTGTGTGGGCCTTATGGTCTCTTGCTGTCTTCTCCATTCTTGTGTTATGTTCTTTACAGGTTTCTGGTGACTGTCGCCAGGGGATTTTATTCAGCTGAGAGGTCGTCAGTTCAGGGCGGAGAGAGGACCCCAGTCTTGTCCCTGGATCGTCCCTCACCTCCCCCTCAGCTGAATAAAATCATCTGGCGACTCTTGGAAAATGATGACATCACTGTTGAAGGTCATGCATTGGTACATTAACATGGCTGGGCCTGATGCATGTGTTTTTTTTTTCCTATTTTTTCCTCTGTTTTTTCTGTCTTTAAATATATATTTTTTCTATCTCTTCTGCTGAAGAGGACCACAGTTAGTGGTCGAAATATACAGATCTGTCTTTCTTATATCATTCTCCGAGAGTGGATTAATAAGTCTCATTTTACAAATGTGCCACTACATTATATCTTCCTTTATATATATTTATATATATATATATATATATATATATATATATATATATATATATATATTGTTCGTAATAATGATTATTAAAAGTTTTTTTTAAGAGAACAGTATAGTGACCAAGGGGAGTCTTTTGCTATGCCCTACCTAAACATCACTGGATCTTGATGTCCCCTCTGTGACATATAACACACAGATACATATACATATATATACATATATTTTATATATATATATATATATATTATATATATATTAATAAGAAACACTGGTAACTTGTGTTCACTTATGCAAGAGTGACCACTGTGAAAGAGAAACTGAACGAACCAAAGCGCTTTCGTATTATCTAATATACGAAAGCGCTTTGGTTTGTTTAGTTTTTTCTTTCCTAGTGGTCATTATTGCATATATATATATGTAATTACACATGTACATACACACACAAATATTTTTACGTCTACATACTGTATATGCACAGTATGTGTTAATTCGTACGCGCATACTCATACAGACTCACTAGAAAAAATCACTGTTACTAATTCATTCTCAAAATGATCCACTTTTTAGTCAAATTAACCCCCCCACCCCACATTGTTGGGCGTGCGTCTCACATTGGGAAACACCGGACGAGAAGTAACAAAGGGGAGGGGCTTCATAGACGAAGGGGGAGGAGCTACAGCAAGCAAAGGGGAGGAGCTTGATTCCTCGAAGGGGAGGGGCCTCAGTGCCCGTCTTCCGCGAACTGACCCAAAACCATTGTGGAAGAAGTACCGATTTGGGTCATCACTTACCGAGATGGAGATGAAGTTCTTGCGGAGGTCGCTGGTAGGAGCGACTTCGTCAGCAGCGCCGTCAGTGAGTGGGGATGAACTTCCAGCCGTGGTGGTTGAATGCAATGCAGTTCGAAGTTTAAAAAAATCACTTGGATAAACATATATTTATTCTTAATGTGTTCATTATAGTCATTATTATTGTTATTATTATTGTTATTATTATTATTATTATTATTATTATTGTTATTATTATTGTTGTTGTTGTTATTACTATTATTTTTATTATTGTTATTATTATTATTATCATTATTATCATTTTATCATTATTATCATTATTATATATTTTTCCATGATAAGATTTAACAGCTTGTAACTGCTTCCTCCTCCTTTTTTTTTCCTCCTCATACTATTCCTCCTCCTACTCTCTCTCCTCCACCTTTTCTTCCTCTTCTTCCTCCTTTTCCTCCTCACCCTCCTACGCCTCTTCCTCCTCCTGTTAGCAGACGCCATAGAAACCAACCCACACTGATACAACGAAACAGTTTAACCTTTCGTTTCGGAGAGATCTATGAAAGGTCCAGAGGTTGCTTGTTTCCAGTCAAACTTGATGCTGGAGTCATGATCATGACAAACATGGGAAATGTGAATTAGATTTAAGAAGGAAATAGGCAAGAACTGGTTTACCAATAGAGCGGTTAACGAATGGAATAGGTTTAGTAACTAAATAGTGAGTGTTGAAACTATCGGTTGTTTTAGTATAAAGTTAAGAGAAAAAAAAACTTTGTGAATGGGGATTAGAGGTGGTAATGGACATGGAACTATGGAACTACCTAGTATAGGGCTTATGGTCTCTTGCAGTCTCCTCCAATCTTATGGTAACTCCGAATTTGCTCAGGTTTACCTCACTCTCGTGGGAGGGATTTGGTGACGTCACTTGGCCCCTGTTCAGTAGGTCTTCGCTGGCAGATAGACATACTGTACATGTGTATGTCCCTTAGGTCGGGGCATACATGAACTGTGGTAAATCACACACACAAACACACACACACGCACACACACACACACACACACACACACACACACACACACACACAAACACACACATGAATACGGACATACATACAGATAAACAACGATAAAGAAGACAAAGAGTAACAGGGATAGATAGAAAGAGAGTGAGGCGAATAAAAAAAGAGGCAGTGATTAGATATACTGACACTGATAAAGAGAATGACGCAGAGAGAGAGAGAGAGAGAGACGGGGCAGACAGAAGCAGCTAGAGGTAGACAGGAAGAGGTTAAGAAAGATTGGGAAAACAGGATAGATATACAGTAAGACATCAAACAGACAGACAGAGAGGGAGAGAGAGAGACTAGGCAAGAAGGTGAGTTTTTGTGATAGACGAGATCAAATGTCTCAGGTTAATCTCGGTCAATTCAGGTTAACCCAGGTCAGGGTCATGCTGAAGCTGTCAACCCTCACTTGCGAAACCTCAATCTCCCGTTGTTCGGAATGAGGACAGTAGCTTGTCCAGAGTGAGGATGTATATCAATGGTTCTCAATTTTTCTTTGGCCTCACCGAATCACCTTTAAAACCCTGATGTCGCCCCGTGTGATGATATACAATTCTTATAATTTGAAAAATAAACTCCCCCTTTAGACTAAAAAGCATAAAACCTTGGTTTAAAGACCATTACAAAAGAACAAGTCATCAATGAAAAATACATACATATACCAAAGGCTTTTTCCCCCTTACAAGGGAGGTAGCCAAAAAACAAAGGCATAGAAATCGCTCCCACCCATTCCATCCCCTATATTCTCCACTCCCTTCTACCCTCTTCCCTCCCTCTTATCTTGGCACCCCCTGGATGACGGGTCATCCCTGCATATTGTCCACTGCCCTGGGTCAGAAGCAGTGTCGCAAGACACAGCACATTCACAGCAAGGCCGCTTCATTAAATCGGCGACCCCCCTATGCGTCCCTTCATGCAGAAAAGGAGACGGGGAGGAATCCCTTCAGCTGAAAAAGAATAAAACCTTGGTTTAAAACCATTTCAAAAGAACAAGACATCAATGAAAACACACACACACACACACACACACACACACACACACACATATATATATATATATATATATATATATATATATATATATATTTTTTTTTTACCCAGACTTCCTCAGTTGCCCTCAATTGCCCCCTTAGAAATCCTATTGCCCACCTGAATAACCAGATTGCCCATCTGTGGGACATACGTTGAGAAGCACTGACTGTATACAATATGTCTGAGGACTGGATACCTGCCAACAGGTACTCGTGTGACTGACTGCCTTGAAACACGCCCTCGGTGCCAACAGGTCACGCACTCCGTCAGTCATGCACGTGACAGAGTGTCATGAATCAAGGCTTCAGTGCCAAATGACACTGGCACTCCTGCATGTGGTTTCGTGTCATGAGAGAGGATTTCAGTGTCAATAGGTCCTGGCGGTCATGCACGTGTCGGGGTGACATGAAGCAGGACTTCAGTGTCTAATGAAGCTGGCACTCAACTCTTACCGTGAAACAGGATTTCAATGCCAACCAAACCAGGAGCAAGGACAAACGGGTACAGACCTGATTTAGGGGGGAAGGGAGGTATTGGGGGGAATAGAGTGTTTTTTCTAGGAGGTGCCAAGATGAGAGGGAGGGAGGAGGGGAGGGGAGTATGTAGGGGATGGAATGGGTGGGAGTGGTTTCTATGCCTTTTTTCTTTTTGGCTACCCCCCGTGTAAGAGGGAAAAGAGCCTTTGGTATATGTATGTAAGTATGTTTTTTTTTGTGGTGGTGGTGAAATGTCATTCGGACGGGCTTTGCTTGAGCCCGTGTAGTGTGTGTTCAAGGAAGACACATCTTGCAAGAGATCAAGTGGAATGGTTCAGCTTGTCAGAGGAGCGTGGAGGAGGGGTGGGGGGCAGTGGAATAGGGAGGAGAGTCGGTCATCCACTTCCTGAAGAAGGAAGTTGCTGGGGGAGGGGGAAGTCGCCCTTGTACGGAGGTTCTACTAACCCCTTTCATTCCAACTTATGATGAATAAATATCGCTTGACGTCAGCCAGAATAAAATATATAACGTGAGAAATCGTATGAGTTCAGTCTCTTAGAAAGGTGTCCTTCATTTAGCTGAATAGAATCACTCGGCTCTAACCAGAAGAAAGCCTGTAAAGACCTAGGTTGTAATATTGGGGTTTAATCATCCTTTATTCATCCTTTTGCAGGAGTTTTCATTAGGACTCACAGTGGATTTTCAGTCGGAATCCGACTTAAAATTCAGTCGGACTTCGCCTGAAAATTAGGTCGAACAGTTAATCGTGACCTCCAGTGCCAAAAAGTTGGGGAACCACAACCTTTGATTTTTTTCATTTAATTTATTTATCAATTTATTATTGTTATTATTATTATTATTGTTTTATTTATCATTATCATTATTATTATTACTATTATTATTATTATCATCACCATCATTATTATTATTATTAGTACCTGTATTACTTCATTATTGTTATCATTAATATTATTATTATTATTATTATTATTATTATTGTTTTTGTTGTATTTTAATTTTCATATACATATATTATTTTATGTTCTATTTTATATAACATCTATTTATTACTTATTTCTCATTATTATGCCTACTGCATTTCATGCACACCGGTTCTCTTGTTTGATGTGCCGCGCATCACCTTTTACCATTGTTGCACATCTCGCCTCTTGGGCCCTGGAGACCTCAATGCGTATGACGACATAACCGGACCAGTAACAATCCGGTTCAGTCTTTCTCTTGTGCAAGACCTTAGAGAGAAATCATAGACGTGTTTATGCGAATGTTGTTAACGTTATATTCTGGAAGATACTGTATAACAGAGGATTCTTTCAAGTTGATCTGTAAACAAGAGGGGGAATTTGAATTGAAGAATGCTATTTAGGAAATCTAAATGAACGTTTATTGGCAGAATGGGGCTTACATAAGGTTAGGTTAGGGTAGTTTTAGGTAGGTTATATTAGGTCAATATTGAGCCCAAATACTTACACTATTTATTCATTTATTATTATTTTTATCATTTATTTATCTATTTCTTCAAAAATACTTGGAAGCTCGCTGGCCGAGCATGCTAGGGCGTCATTACTTAGAGCGAAGGTCGAGGGTATGGCGGTTCGAACCCTGTCACCGGCGAAGTTCAACCAAAAGTATGGCCTATTAAATTCCACGCTACAAATTCCTCTGTAAGGAGCACCATCCTAGCCTCCCGATAGGAGGGAGTTTGTGACATTAAGTCATATCATCATACCACAAAAATATTATGAATAATTTGAATTATTCATCTTTATTTTCATTACCAATTCTGTAAAAGTAAAATAAAAAGAATATGACGGGTCCCCTCTCCTAACACTTCTTTTTAAGTCCTTTACTAAAGAGTTGGTCCCAAGGAGATGAATAAAATCGCCCGACGGCAGCAAGAATACAAGGAAGAGGGACACCTGGTTATTATTATTATTATTATTATTATCATTATTATAATTATTATTATTATTATTATTATTATTATTATTATTATTATTATTATTATTTGTAAGTATAGTATTGGTAAATGTCTCATTTTAGTTTAACATAAATCTAAAAGCTGACAAACTAAACCACGAAACATATTATCAAACTTAAATGAGGTTGACAAGAACAACATTAAACACCTTGGCGAGTTTGCTGAAACCACTCAGAGGCGACCCAAACATCGGGAAAAAAAAAAAAACCGCAGCAGTTTGCCGCAACTGAGAGGACTTGCTCTACCAGGGGTTTCTCACTTCCCACCTCATGGATGTTGGATGGTGAGTTTTGATTTTATACTTGCTTGGCAGTGATTGGAATTTGATTAGTAAAAGGAAACACACAAACACGGTTAAGTATATACTGAGAAATAAAAAAATAAAAAATTACCCCCCAAGCTAGTAGCGTCAATGTAATTAAAAAACAACAAGGTTAGAGAAACCAACGACCCGTTTTCTTCATAGAAACTGAGATTATCTCATTTATTTAACGTAAGATAATATCTCACAGATGAAGCATTTCAAATGTACAGCAAAATCACAGTCTTTTTTTATAAGAGAGACAATATATTGGTTTTCACTAAGATAATATTTACAAAAATACTAAGTGAAGGAACAATGGGAACTGTTTTAAGCATGCAACCTTACAACTGCTCTCAGAATGAGAAAAATAGTTTTTTTTGTCTTCGGATGATGCAAAACAGGTGAATCTTTTATGTCCACGTGGTGTTTCAGTTACATGAATATTTACAATAGGTTTAAGAATTTGCATGTATGCATACACGCTCTCTCTCTCTCTCTCTCTCTCTCTCTCTCTCTCTCTCTCTCTCTCTCTCTCTCTCTCTCCACACACCACACACACACACATACACACACACACACACACACACACACACACACACACACGTTAGCCAGAATAAAATATGTAAAGGATATTTTGTAACATGGGGTTCATGGAAACACACACACACACACACACACACACACACACACACACACACACACACACACACACACACACACACACACACACACACACACACACACACACAAGTTCGGTCAATTAAACACATAAGAAAGAACGGTTGCACACAGGGCATGTGTATGTATTCATATATGTATGCATCTGTGTGTGCACATGTGTATGTACTGTATGCAAGGTCACTAAACACGTGACCTTGCAAATACGTGTAAACGTGTGCAGATGTTTGTATATATATATACATTGCATAGAAGTATGCAGGTAATGAAAGGTAGACATAGTAAATGTCTTGAGGGTAGATATGTACACAGAATGTCCTTCTGTCATAGAAAAGACAAAAGTCGCGATAAAGAAAGAAAGAAAAAAAAATGCAGTGGAAGGACACTCGAAGGGGGATAAGCTGCCATCGGGGCTTTAGCTTCTAACACTAAAGCTCAACAAACATTCCGAGGACAGCCACAGACTCCCCAGGTCATCCTCGATGTCCCACTGCAGGACCTGTCTGTAGCTTGGGGGCGGCGGTGCCACTATTGGACCTCGCCATTGTAGCATGATCCGACTTGGTAAGGCTGGTTGTAGGTTGTGAAGTATTGGTGTTTTTTTTTTTTTTTGTATTTTTTTTTGGGCCTCTTGGAATTTATGTGTTTTGACAATGGGATTTGAGACCAGTATCATCACTGTGGTAATACTGACCAAGTGATAATACTGAAATACAACACTGGTCTACCTTTGATGTCTGCCGTTACAGAGAGGGGTCAGAAATCCTTGACAGTTTGACTTGAACACTTTCCGGGTACCAAACTCGGGGCTCCCGAGCTGAATGCAGGGATGCTAGCCACTGCTCTACACAGGTTCCCGTTGGGGTCAGGAGTGGAAAATTGACAAAACGTCGTCGTGGTTTTTGTGCGATGCTGAGGCGCCTTGACCTTGTTCGACCGGGTGAAGGTTAATTTGGGATATGTGGAGCAACTTTGGGGGGGGGGGGAGTGGCTGGAGGTGGGGGGGGGGATAAGGGGCCCTTATCTCCCGAGACATTTCGGTCAGGTCCTGGGGTCGGGGAGGGCTGTCTTTGTCCTCGAATTGTCTTGCAAAACGCTTTCGTCCATAGATCTCGTTGTTGCATGTGTCCCCGTTCTTATTTGCAAGAAGCTACTCTGGGTGATTGGACTTTGTGTCTTCCCGTTATCCAGCAGGACAATTTAGAGGTGTGGGACTGTCATTGTCCTCGGATTGTCTTGCAGGACACTTTGGACGATGGGGCTGTGTTTTCGTGTCCTCTTGGAAAGTGCTTTGAGGTTATGGAGGGGAAGTAGGTTGTATGACGCTTTGAGGATGTGGGACTCTTTGTGGTCTTCCCTCTTTGTTGTTATGTTGAGACGCAGGCGACACAGCCGACACAGGTGACACAGACACCCTGTTGATGAACTGAAGTACAGGTTGAACTTCTCTTTCACTTGAAATGGTAAGGTAGTACATCTAGAAGAATTTCAAAGTAGAGAGAAACTCAAAATGTACTTCAGTTCAGCAACAGGAAGTCTGCCTCTGCTGTGCTGTGTGGCCTGTGTCGCCTGCGTCTTAGTTTCCGCTCAGGCTTGCAGGCAGTCTATCA
Organism: Oratosquilla oratoria; assembly: GCF_046742065.1. Taxonomy (NCBI): domain Eukaryota; kingdom Metazoa; phylum Arthropoda; class Malacostraca; order Stomatopoda; family Squillidae; genus Oratosquilla; species Oratosquilla oratoria. The sequence goes on along the minus strand of NC_134802.1, from coordinate 44,463,213 downwards.
GGCTCCTTTCGTTTTTTTCAGGGGGTCCGCTTAAGGGATAGATGGTCAGAGGAAGGAATTTCAGATTAATTAAATCAGGAATATCTTCCCTGCTATTTTTTTATGTTTATGGTCAGTCCTAACCGCCTGTCTATATATATTTTACCTGCGTTGTTTAACTTCAAACGGAGTCTTCATAAGAAAAGGTCTGTTCACTTCGGAAGAGGTTGAGAACATGTCACGCAGCTAGGTTACCAGGAATGGATTCAGTCGACTGCCTCGCTCCTTCATGACGTCATATCGTTAGATTTTCTTCCCGAAGTGAACGGGTCGTTCTCAGAACTTGTCGTTAACGACTGGATGGGTCTTGTTATCACGACCACGAACGTTATCTGGACAATGCCTCATCACCTGATCACACACAGTCCGGAAGCGACGCAGCCGGATTTGTCGCCACAGTGTGACATCGCCCCGGAAAGCCGCTCCACTTCCTGAGCCCATCACGCGCTCGCTGCACAGATCAGAAGTTCCCCCGTTCGTATGCGTTGCTGTTCTTCAGTCTCCTGAAGACCCCAGTGGTTCGCAAAACCCAGTGGTGAAACAGCTGGTCCAGGTGGTTTAGCAGACATCAGATGGGTTTATGATAACGCTGTACCAATGACGGGGTCTCGATCAAAGGAGATCCAGTTCAGGATCTGTGTCCCTCCTCCTCCTCCTCCTCTCCCACCTCCTCTAAACTCCAGAACATCTTGTGGGTAGTGTAGAGAACAATGGCACCATCAAATGCTTATTTAGGTGGTTTATCGACGTCGGTTCCGGAGGTGGATGGGGGTGGGAGGGAGAGGTGGCGTTGTTGGGTGGAGGTGCCATGAGGTGGAGTGTGGGTGGGTGGGGTGGTGAACTGGGAGCTGGAATGTGCTGTTTGTGCTTCACTTGCTGGGAGCCGTGTAATGTTATCGGTACAATATCTGACTCACTTTACATTGTTCATTTTGCTTACGGAATTGCTCAATACATCTGAGGCTGTTCAACTCTTCTCATAGAGAAAATAAAAAGGTAAATTTCAGTGAAGACTAGTAACTTGAAATGTATCTAGTGTTTTCCCAAAAAAGTATTCTGAGAAATATGAGAAATGGAAAATGGCCTCTCGTTTTTTTTTTATCCTGGATTTACATTTTCTGAGACGGTAAGTACTTCCGTAACCAAGTAGCTCACATACGTGGCGGTAATATCAAGGACCCTGCAATTGTGACACCAGGAAAGAAAAGAAAGAAAGAAAGAAAAAAAAAGTGTCGGGGGGTGGGGAGGAGGAGGAGTAAGATGTCCCTTCGTTACTCCTGAAGAAGATGGGAAGGAAAAATTGACAACTTCCTCTTGAAGAAGGTGATTATGTCGTCACAGGTTTCCTAAGAAAGGAGGGAGTGGGTCTGTTAAAAAAAAAAAAAAAAAAAAAATGGCAGCCCGCTTCCGCCCTTCGTCAGGAGAACTGTGTTAGAGATCGGTGACGAGCGTTGCTTGTCGGGACTGTTCCTGAATTGCCAAAGACTCGATCTCAGCCACAACAGCGTTCCCGTCCAGGAGGACACTGCAACAACTCTCGCGCCGTTCCTCGTTCACTTGATTCTTGAGCTCCTGAAGAAGAAGAAAAAGAAGAAGTTAACAAAAGTTCTTAAGCTCCTGAGGAAGAAGAACTTCAAGTTAACAAAACATACACAATCCGCTCGGTCGATTATGCAACAAATTACAATGGTTCTCAATTGGGATTTCCCAAACTATCTGCTCCCAAAGTGTCTACACACATTTTCCTCCTAAACGTATACTACACAAAAGTAACTGGATTAAGTTAGGTTGAATTAGGATTGGTTAACCTTTTTGGGTATTCGCTTTTTAGGCAGAAACCGTTCCCAATTACTTTAGGAATTTTTTAATATTACTTCAGTTTTTCCAAAACGGATTGAGTAACAAACTAATTACTTTCCACATTTCTATATTGTTTACAAACTTATTTGTGATAGATATGACTATTAATCTGCACTCTCTAGAATTACTTTATGGAACATCAATGTCACGAAAACAGTAATTACAATTACTTTTTTCTGTTGAGAGTGATTATGATTCTAAAGAATGCCATGCGCACGCGCGCGCACACACACACACACACACACACACACACACACACACACACACACACTCGTGGCGCAGTTGGTAGAGTTCCCGGCTGCCACTACGGAGGTGCGGGTTCGAATCCTGCCCAGGGCTGAAATAATTTCAATATCGCTGCGCTGCGGGTTGTTACTCCGACTCTCGTGGGCGGGGAGTTGGGTGTGTGTGTGTGTGTGTGTGCATGTGAGGTCACAGCATTACCCATAGATCGGTCATATATGACCTCTCTTCCGGGAGGGTAATAGCTGTCGATCACGAGTCCAACACGTGATCCAAGACAGTGGTGAATCACACACGCAATGTTAATTGTGAAATTGCCCCAACCTGAGAATTACATCTTCAGAACGACGACACGATCCCAACAAATGGAGATGTGTCTCGCTGTCATAATAACAAACCAGATTTACACGTAAGAATACATGGTCAGGTCACACTCAGGCCCATATAAGGCGAGGAGCCTACGTCAGTATCCGAACGTATTGAGAGAAAGTACAAAAGAGAACATTATTTTTGCAAGTTTAGCATAATTTCACTTGCTAGCATATTCCCTCATGAGGCATTTAGTTACCGCCTAGTAGGTTTGTTGTACCTTAGGCCATGGATACCTACACACGCATAAACATACGACATAAGCACATACTTTATACACAGGATATCTATAAATAGCCTCTGTACATCAACACAAACATCTAGATTGCCATATCGTACAAATATACGTAACATTGTATAAACAACATTCACACGTCATTTACATATATAATTCTCCTATTCCCTCTTTTCCGTAGTCTCTCAGTTGATATCAAACGTTTTTTTTTTTTTTTTTTGGGGGGGGGGCTTTTCTCGATTACCCAAACGTTTTTAGTCAGCGTTCGAACCACCCACAAACGCACCAAACTCCCAGACTCCCTTTTCTGGTAGTACGTGACTCCTTGGCTACTCCCAGGGGAGTCACGTATCCTCCCACATGTCATTGGGGAAGTCGTCCTGATGGGCTCGACATAGTTTTCCTGCGGGAATCGAACGTCAGTGACGATCCCAGTCCTGGTGCGGGTACCCCGCTCAACGAAGTTTACTGGGTACTATTATTGGATTGGTGGTTAAATCGGGTTAGGTATTATTGGGTCGGTGGTTAAAGCTGGTTAGGTATTATTGGGTTGGTGGTTAAGTCGGGTTAGGTATTATTGGGTTGGTGGTCAAGTCGGGTTAGGTATTATTGGATTGATGGTTAAATCGGTTTAGGTATTATTGGGTTGGTGGTTAAATCGGGTTAGGTATTATTGGGTTGGTGGTTAAATCGGGTTAGGTATTATTGGGTTGGTGGTTAAATCGGGTTAGGTATTATTGGGTTGGTGGTTAAATCGGGTTAGGTATTATTGGGTTGGTGGTTAAATCGGGTTAGGTATTATTGGGTTGGTGGTTAAATCGGGTTAGGTATTATTGGGTTGATGGTAACAAATCGAGTTAGGTATTATTCGGTTGGTGGTTAAATCGGTTTAGGTATTATTGGGTTGGTGGTTAAGTCGGGTTAGGTATTATTGGGTTTGGTGGTTAAATTGGGTTGGGTTAGGTTAAGTTAATCTTCGTGAGTTTTAGTCTCAAGTGATGAGATATTGAACTAATCTTGTGTAAAGAAATAATGAAAATATTTGTTCCGTTTTTTTCAGCCATATTTGGCAAAGCATATCGATAACATACTAAATATAGGTAATGTAGAATATAATTAGTATATACATAATTCTATATTGATTTTAATATTATTCGTGTGAAATTATAATAAGTCCTCAAATTACTCATCGTTATCCCGCGGAAAAAATAAATAAAATAGAATAAATAAAATAAGACAAATGGAGCCTTGAATGCTTCCCCATGACGTCATGTCGAGGTTTCATCCTAAAGTGAAGCGTCCTTTTCGTGGTTCGACTTTGATTCCATGTTGTGTCTCCGTGTGATCTTCCACTTCCTCCTCTGCCTCCTCCTCTTCCTCCTCCTCCTCTTCTTCTTCCTCTTCCTCTTCCTCTTCCTCCTCCTCCTCCTACACACAGCTATTCGACTAACAAAGCGTACAGTCGCTCTCAAAAAGTTCGATGGGTACAGCGATTATTTCGTTCGAGTCTCCACCCTTTCTGGACGGCGGGTCACTTTGTTGACTGACCTGGTTGCATCCAGGTCAGCCTGTTCCTCTCGTACATGATCGCGTATGAACTGTCACGGGCGCTCTATACATACTCGCTGTCCACATAGGCGACGTTCCGATTGGCTTGACAATTACACACACACACACACACACACACACATACACACACACACACACACACACACACACACACATATATATATATATATATATATATATATATATTATGTATGCGTGTGTTTATATATTTATATATATATATATGTATTTGTATGTGTGCGTTTGTGTGTATGTATATATTAATGAGCACAAAATAAATCAATGAAATAAGAAATAAAAACATATATATGTAAATGAATAAGTAAATAAATAAAATAAAGTAAAAATCATTTGATGAAATAGAAAATAATGTGAATATACAAATAAATAAATCAACAAATAGAACAAACAAATAATTAGACAAACAAGCAGATAGACAAATAAGACCAAACAAATAGAAAATAAGAAGATAAATAGATAAATAAACAAAATAATAAATAATAATAATATGAGTAAATAAAATTAAATACATTCCATTCGGGTACATGAAATGCGGGGCTAACTAGATATAATGTTTCAGTTGTGATATATTTACCCCCCATCGTGTAATATTGCTGCTCTCAGGGCGTGATAAACTGACCCCCCATACCATGTAATATTGCTACCCTCAGGGCGTGATAAATTGACCCTCCATACCATGTAATATTGCTACCCTCAGGGCGTGATAAACTGACTCCCCATACCATGTAATATTGTTACCCTCAGGGCGTGATAAACTGACCTCCCATACCATGTAATATTACTAACCCCAGGGCGAGATAAACAGACCCCCCTCCCTAGTTGAAATTAACGGTGATATTCTTTAAAAAATTATTTTCCTCCCAAGGATTTATACAATATTTATATATAAGGAAATATCTATATAAGGAAAGTTTTTTTTTTTTTTTTTTTTTTTTAAATACCACCGTAAGTTCTTTGATAAATAATCCCATTCCGGCTACAGACGATTTTAATCCATTTGAAGAAACCTCTGCTGAAAAGACTCATTTGGCGTCAAGGGGAGGATTCAGATCGCTCGAGGCCGAAGGTTCGAAACAAACAGACGCAGCCTCGGCGCGACCGAGACGATCTCGTTTCAGTCACGGAGGAGGAGGAGGGGAAGGGAGGGAGGGGGAGGAGGAAAAAGAAGGGAAGGAGGGGAGGGGGAAAGGAAAGGAGGAGGGGAGGGGGAAGGAGAGGAGGAGGGGGAAGGGGAAGAGAAGGAAGAGGGGGAGGGAAAGGAAGGAAGAGGGGAGGGGGAAAAGGAGGAGGAGAAAGAGGAGGGGGGGAAAGGGAGGAGGAGGGGAGGGGGAAGAGGAGGAGAAGGGGAAGGGGAGGAGGAGGGGAAGAGGAGGAGGAGGGGAAGGAAAGGGGAAGAGGAGGAGGAGAGGGAGCGAATGAGTAGGAGGAGGGGAAGCGAAGGAGGAGGAGAAGGGGAGGGGGGAGGGGAGGAGGAGGGATAGGGGGAAGAGGAGGAGGGAGAGGGAGGGGAGGAGGAGGGGAAGAGGGGGTTGGGAATACGACATGAACGTGACACCTGCCAGCCACACACCCACACCCACACACACACCCGGGCATCGCCATTACATGCGGGCGACCGACATTCTTGGCGTGAGAGAGAGAGAGAGAGAGAGAGGTGGGGGGGGGGCGAGAGAGAGTTAAACCGTATTGTGGTCAACCCAACGGTATTTATGAATTTATCAATAATATCAAAAACTATCAGTCGATTCCATTCATCTCCGTGGGACCCCCACCCCCCACTTCCACCTTAGGGGTGAAGGGCGTGGGATACAATGCGCCCACGTTTCTATACGAAGAGCTTCTCATTACCTCCCACACACTCCCCCCCCCTCTCTCTCTCTCTCTCTCTCTCTCTCTCTCTCTCTCTCTCTCTCTCTCTCTCTCCCTCCTCTCTTTCTCCTTCTATCTTTTAGAATACTAAAGGGGATGGGCCTATGACCGATGCTCCTGTAGGAAGGACAGTAGAGGCAGACTTTAAGTGAATGGGGAGGAGGAGGAGGAGGAAAGGGAGGAAAAGGAAGAAAATGAGAAAGGGGAAAAGGGAAAGGGAGGAGGAGGGGGAAGAGGACGTGGAAACAGGAGGAGGAAGAACAGGAAAAAGAGGAGGGGAGGAGGTTAAGTAAAAAAGAAAAAAATGAAGGAGGAGGAAGAAGAAGAAGAGAAGAAGTAGAGAATAAGAAATAGAGAATAAACACCAGGAAGAAAAAAATAAGGAGAAAGAGGAAGGGCAGATGTAGAAGGAAGAAAAGGAGGAGGAGGAGGAGGAAAAGAAGTAGAAGAAAGAAAAGAGGGAAAGGAGAAAAAGGAAGAACACAAGAAGGAGGAAGAAGAGGAGGATAAATAGAGGGAAGAAAAGGAGGAGGAGGAAGAGAAGTAGAAAAAAGAGAAGGAGGAAGAAAAGAAGGGAAAGGAGAAAGAAGAAAAATGAGGAAGAAAAAGAAGAGGAGGAGACGGAGGAAGAGGAATGGACGAAGTAGAAAAAAGAAGAGGAAGAGAAGGGGTGAAGTGAAAAGAGGAAGAAAATGAAGAGTAGGAGACGAAGGAAGAGGAAGAAAAAAGAAGGAAAAAGAGGAAGAAAATGCATAAGAGGAGACAAAGAAAGATGAAGAAAAGGAGGAAGAAAATGATGAGGAGGAGACGAAGGAAGAGGAAGAGGATAGGTAGAAATAAGAAAAGGAAGAAGAGAGGGGAAAATAGAAAGAGGAAGAAGAAAAGAAAAAAAGAGGAAGAAATTGAAGAGGAAGAGACGAAGGAAGAAGAAGAGACGAAGGAAGAGGAAGAGAAGAAGAGGTAAGAAGAAGAGGAAGTGGAGGAGGGAAAAAGCGAAGGGTCTGGGGAGGAAGGAGAAAGAAGAAAAAAAAGAGAAGAAAATCAAGAGGAGACGAAGGAAGATGAAGAGGAGAAGTAGAAGTAAAAAGAGGAGGAAGTGGAGAAGGAAGAAGAAAAGCCGGGGGAGGGGAGGAAGGAGAAAGAAGAAGAAAAAAGAAGGAGAAGGAGGAAGAGTAAGAGGATAAGGAGGAGGAGGACGGACGAATCATACGTACGTGCTCGGAGCAAAGCCCAGAGGTTCATCCTAAGCTGAACAAAAAATCGCCTGACGTTAACCAAAACAAAATCAGTGATGTGGCCACTGACTGCGAGGTGAACCCTGTGACATGTTTGTTGCTGCCGCCAGGCGATTTTATTCAGCTGAGGGAAGCTCTCCCGTTGTCAGAGAGTGAAAGGAAGATGGTTTATTGGGCGCACGTGAAATGTGAGTGGTTTTCGAGCAAGTGAATGGAATCTCTTGGACTTGGACATAATAAATAAAATTGGCCTAGGGCACTTTTGTTTTATTTATTTATCTATTTAGTATTGCTATTATAATTTTTTGTTTATGTATTTATTTATTAACTTGCATGTTTACTATTTATTTATCTTATTTATTATCTATTTTATAATTTTATTTTTCATTGTTTATTATACATACACAGATATATATATATATATATAAATATATATATATATATATATACAGTATACTTTTTTTTTTTTTTTTTTTTTTTTTTTTTTTTTTTTTTTTTGTACCATAGGGCCCCTCTCCTATCTTTGGGCCCCTTCTGGGTCCCAGTTCAGGCCCCAGAGCCCCAGACTGCGAACATTCAGTCTCACTATACATTCCAATATGGAAGCCGACGCCTCAAATGTGAGGAAATACGGGTGAGTTCCGGGTCGTCGCCCTAAGGGCATCTCGACCCGGCGATGACAGGTGGTAATGGACATGGAACTGCCTAGTGTAGGTCTTATGGTCTCTTGCAGTCTTCTTCATTCTTATGTTATGTTTTTGTCTGTCCTGGATGACGCACAAGTGGCACGTGTCAGTGATGAGCCGATTAATCGGAATCGGTATTGATAATCGGAAGAATCGGGCGTTTTTGCCTAGTAATCGGATTCTGTATCGGAATCGGATTCTGTATCGAAATCGGTATCAAGAATTGGAATCGGTATCGAGAAACGGAATCTGTATCGAGAATCGGAATCGGTATCGAGAATCGGAATAATCGGGCGTTTTTCCCAGCAACTGGCGTTTGTATCAAAATCGGGGAGAGATATCAATTTACGATTCTTAAAATTATTTTTTAACAATTGATAATAAAACTATATTCAGTTTCAGAAGATTTAAAATCGTTGATGTAGTGATCATTAAGTAATATTTGATAACAAAATCGTAACTATTTGTAGTTTCAGGTAATAATTAAAAGAATTTAAACTAACATTCGAAGTTTCATATTGTTGGATAGATGGAGTTCAACATTATCAACAATAAAGCTTTCATCAAACCTAGATATTGCAGTTACTAGAAGACCAAAAACCTCATACTAACAACTTAATTCAATCCACGTTTCAAATCTAGTTTCCTTGAAGATAAACTTGGCAATCAAAACAATGAAGAAGTTGTTGAGTTTAAGTCTCCCGAAGGAATCTCGCTGGCCGAACGGTTTATGGTATCGTTACTTGCGACGAAGGTCGAGGGGGTGGCGGTTCGAACCCTGCTACCGGCGAAGTTGGACCAAGATCATGGTTCCTTAAATTCCACGCAGCAAAGTCCTCTGTAAGGGGCACCGTCCTAGCCTACCGAAAGGGGGGAGTTTGTGACGTTAAACCATATCATCATCATCATGATCAGTTTTATGAAAATATAGGTTAAATGAATTATAGAAAAAAAAATTCTGATCACTTGTCTTGACCCGTCAGCTAATTGCAAAAAATAGAAAAATAAATAAGATAAAATAAATAGAAAATAAATGAATAATAATAATAATAATAATAATAATAATAATAATAATGATAATAATAATAATAACGATTAATAAAAATTCAACTTCAGTTTTGAGTTGTATTTTTTTCTGAGATAAAGAAGAAAAAGCGAATAGCATAGATAGGAACAACTAATAAATCTAAGACAAAAAAACACAAGAAGGGTAGAGAAAGAGAGAGAGAGAGAGAAGGATGAAAATAAAATAGCAAATATCAAAACATGACAGTGGTAAATAACGACGAAATCGGAATACAACTGTGGAAATTAACGAAAACAATTTTTCTAATGCGACTATTTTTGCTAAAGAATATTTATATGCGCTGCCCTTTCAAGTTAAAAACGGAATGTTTTCAGTGTTGGTGGTAAGATATATTTACAAAAAAAAAGAGGGAGAAAAGAAGATAAAAACTTTATTTTGGAATTTAAGTCTTGGATTTTAAAAATGAATAATTTTCTTATGCACTTGCCCTCGCATTATGCAGGTTAAAAATTGCTTAAACTAAAATTAATTTTGTTTTAGTTGAGTTTCTATTGTAATGTAATTTTATTCGAGAAAAGGATTAAAAGTTTTAGAAGAGTTAGTGTTACAATATTAATTTTATTTTAAATTGAATTATAATTTCTATTTTATTGTGTATCATACAGTTAAAGCATTGGCATTTATTAATCTTCATGTATTATAGAATGTTTTTGGATTTCTTTCAGAAGAGTAAGCTGGATATATGTATATATATATACATATATATATATATGTATATATATACATTATATATATATGTATATATATATATATATATATGTATATATATATATGTAAATCAGTCTATAATAATTTTGTTTATAATGTGATTTTTTATTATAAAATGTGAATCTTGAACAAGAAAAAATAAATTTGTATTTTCGAAAAGAATCGGAATTAGAATCGGAATTGGCAATAATATCGGAATCGTTACAATGTTACAACCGACCTATCATTAACATACACACATGCACACACACACACACACACACACACACACACACACACATATAATGTACACAAAATATTTATACTCTATAATATAATCCACAAAGTATCAGAGATATATATATATATATATTATATATATATATATATATATATATATATATATATATATATATATATATATATAATTATAAACCCTCGAAAGGCAAGACCGTCATCGATTCAAATTGCTTTTACACTTGTCAGCCACTACAGTTTTATTTTTCACATTAGTCATGATAATTTTACTTTCCTTGGGTTTTCAAGTACTTGTTTTCGTAAAGTATGCAAAACATTTTCTAACGTTTAAGTATTATGCTGCTTGCAATACAACATAGAGGTGCTGCTGCTGATGATGTTTAACGTTAGAAACTACCCCTATCGGGAGGCTAGAGCGATGCCCCTTACAGAGGACTTTATAGCGTGGAACTTAATGAACTATACCCTTGGTTCAACTTCGCCGTTTGCAGGGTTCGAACCGCCATCCCTCCGACATTCGTTGCTTGTAACGACACCCAAATCCGCTCGACCGGCGAACTTCCTATCAGTGAACAAATCAAAGGAATTTTTTCTTTCATCGCGGTTAGGTACGTTGGTGTTCGTACTTAGATGTCAGGGGGATAAGGATAACGTTGCCAAGTGTCGGGGGAAGGGGGGGGAAGGAAGCTCCCATTGTCTACACAGTTTCATGTAGATTTTTCTTATTCGCTGGAAAAAGGGGTTTTTAATTGCTTGCTGGGAATACTTAATGTAAACAAAGGCATTGGAGGCGATGTACTGAATGCGAACAGATTCCAAACCTTTATCTTAGTTTTCGTTTGTGTTTTTTTTTTTTGTCCTTTGTTTATTGGTATTTGTGGTTTCCTTTGTGTTATCTATTTGGGAAATGCTTTTGTATATCAGTGACGGAAACGCACACACACACACACACACACACACACACACACACACACACACACACACACACACACACACTCGATGGCGCAGTGGTGGTAAAGTTCCTGGCCACCACTACGGCGGTCCGGATTCAAATCCCGCCCAGGGTTGAATTAATTTCAGTATCGCTGCACTGCGAGTCGTAACTCTAACTCTCGTGGGCGGGGAGTTGGGTGTGTGTGTGTGTGTGTGTGTGTGCGTGTAAGGTCAAAGCAGTACCTATAGATCGGTCATATATGAGCTATGAGCTCACTTCCGGTAGGGAAATAGCTGTCGATCACGAGTCCAATACGTGATCCAAGACCATGGTGAATCACATACACACACACACTACACACACACACACACACACACTCACACTCACACTCACACACACACACACACAAACACAAACAGAAACACAAACATGTAGATCGGGCAATAGATGAGATCTTAGTCCTCCGGGAGGATGATATTGCCGATTACGAGTCCAGTACGTGATCCAAGACAATAATGAATCACGCACACAGTGCGTACCTAGGTCAGCACATTGTTGGAGAATGACATGATGAACACGCTGAGGTCAGCCTAATGGAGCTGCCCTCCCCCTCCTCTCCATCACGCACCCCCACCATCACTTAGACCGGTGTCACACTGTCCGGCGCAGCCGTAGCGGCTTATTGGCTCAAACAAAGTCTCCCTTGGGGGTCAGTAGACTCTAAAGGTTATGAGAGTTTTTTAACCAGTGGGACGGGGGGGGGGTCGTTATATAAATGTGCAGCTGTCGTCAGGTGATTTTATTAAGCTAATTGAAGTTGGAGGCATGATTTGGACGCATCCGGCGCCGCCGGATAGTGTGACACCGAGATTATCTAATTTTCATCATCATCGCTACCAGCACCGCTATAGCCAATTCACCACCATCACCGCAACAACACCTCCCACCACCTCCTCCTCTACCACCACCACTATCACCACTACCACCACAATCTACCACTACCCCCACTCCTACCACCACCACCATCACTGCCACCAGAACCATTACAGCCACAAACACGATCACTACCACTCACCACTACCATTACCCACCACCACAGTCTACCACTATATCCACTCCTACCACCACCACAATCTACCACTATACCCACTCCTACCACCACCACAATCTACCACTATACCCACTCCTACCCCCACCACTAACACTACCTAGCACCAGTCTCCCACTATAGCCAATCCTACCACCACCACAATCTACCACTATACCCACTCCTACCACCACCACTACCATTACCCACCACCACAGTCTACCACCATACCCACTCCTACCACCACCACTAGCATTACCCACCACCACAGTCTACCACTATACCCACTCCTACCACCACCACAATCTACCACTGTACCCACTCCTACCACCACTATGACCATTACCCACACCACAGTCTACCACCATACCCACTCCTACCACCACCACCACCACAAACTACTACTATACCCACTCCTTCCACTACAATTACCCACCACCACAGTCTACCACTATACCCACTCCTACCACCACCACAATCTACCACTATACCCACTTCTACCACTACACTCACTCCTACCACTCACCACTGCCATTACCCACCACCGGCATGCACCCGTCACCTGTCCTGCCCGACGAAGGCGAAGTAGAAGGAGGTCGCCTGAGCCAGGTTCCGCACCTTTAAGTTGCCGTTTGAACTTTGGCCTGCAGGAGGAGGGCGGGGGCGGGGCAGGGGGAGGGGGAGGTGAGGGCGGGTGTAGAGCGTGTGGGGGTCGCGGTCAATCAAGATGGTTGTAGGATGAACTAAATTGAACTTATCGTGCCTCTGGCGTTGACCTCTTCAGCCATGACCCCCACCCCTACCCTACCTCCCACTGGGTGAATAAAATAGTTTAGTGTTAGCTAGAATAATATCTATTAAGGTTGCCACTGTGGTGAGGGAAAGGGATGAGTCCCTTGATGAATAAAGTCGCTTACCCGTGGCGGGAGTAAAGTTGTAAACAGATAAAAACAACGAGAGGACTGGAAGCTTGATCTGCTTGGATCCTTCTCCTCGATCACGTTTGACAGGTTATGCTGTTGCTTTTTGTTGCTTTGGATTTTGGTCATTTGTGACTAAATCACCAGCGCTTCTGTCCTTGGGAACAATATTGCACCGACGAGGAAGTGGAGTTATAAAAATGAGGAATGGAGGAATAATAGAGAAACAATAAAAAAGGAAAGTACGGAAGAATGGAGGAATAGCGGATTATTATTATTATTATTTATTATTATTATTATTATTATTATTATTATTATTATTATTATTATTATTATTTTTTTTTTTTTTTTTTTTTTTTTTTTTTTTTTTTTAGTGGAGAATAGCGCCCAGACATAAAAGAAATCTGAATGACTTGATCCGTAGGTATGTCACAATGTCCTAAAATGTCTGACTGAAAAAAAAAGTCAATACACTATGTGAAGGCATATATTTGAGGGAGGGAGCAATTGTTACTGAATATGATGAGCTAGAGAAGCTTGTAGGAGTGACGTGGCTAAGTTCTGCAACTCGCAAAGAAGGCCGAAAGATTCCTTTGTTCAGAAGTGGATTAAGATGGGCTGATGGCTTAATTAATTTCATGAAGATTTAACTTGCCAAGATTCCACGTGGTAAAGTCGGTTGCCCTCGAACGCAGAAGCCTCGGGTTCGATCCTGAGGTGCATGACACATGTTTCATCCAACTTCACCAAGCCTGATTATGTTACTGTGATAACTTCCAAAGGTTGTATCGTTCCCCAGGGAATAGGCAGGCTGTCCTGTAGCGGACCATTAAGACTGGACACTTTCACAACGTGCCTGTACAGTTGGCAATACTTATACATGGTTTTAGTTGTTCATGCAGTATAGATGATGTGGGAAGTAGTGCATGTGTGTCGCGTGTAAATGTGAAAAGAACAGATTACACTGTTCGTTTTCCGGCAACTTTTGCACAGGTATCTTGTCCGTTCTTTGAAAAACCGCGAACAATCTTGCCGCTTAAACCACATCCTTCCGACTCTCTGGATCACACGGAAATCTTGCCAACTGCACACTCAAGAAGATGTGTTGGTTTATTTCTTCCATTGGATACTAGGCAGTAAATCATTTGCTGACAATAAATCAACGAAAACAACAGAATACAGTAAACCTCTTTCTTTAGCTTTCGTAGATTGCGAAAAGGCCTTAGACTCCGTAGAACAAACGACAGCCCTACCCTCCATATACCGTTGTAATTTGACTCCCATTTGCTGATAATGAATCAACTAAAACAACAGAACACAATAAGCCTCTTTCTTTAGCTTTCGTAGATTGCGAAAAGGCCTTAGACTCCGTAGAACAAATGACCGTCCTACCCTCCATATACTGTTGTAATTTGACTCCATCAAGATAAGATCTTATAAGAATAGGGTGTGGCAAGGCGATACAATTTCATCCCAAGATATTTATAGCTTACCTGGAATAAAATTTTGGATTTGAGTTAGAAAGGGAAAGGTTTGAAGATTAATGGAGGATGTTTTATTTACATTAAATTTGCGAATGATGTTCTCATTTCAGAAACAGCAGGCTTACAGAAGGAGACTAGACAAAAGGTGGAGAGACGAGACATGGAAGATTACAGGAATGGCGAGGGAATGAAAGATGTTAACTAGTATATATATATATATATATATATATATATATATATATATGTGTGTGTGTGTGTGTGTGTGTGTGTGTGTGTGTGTGTGTGTGTGTGTGAATAGCTTGTATAGCAAATATGTGTGGGTGGAAGAAGAATCCACAAAGATGGACTGGAACTTTTTGTTTCGTTTCAACCGACATGGCCATCTTCAACTTCGTGGAGATAAAAGTTGGTCAAAACGATGGCGTAATTGAGTTCCCGCACAAATTCATATATTTTTCTTCCACAACACACGCGCGCACACACACACACACACACACACACACACACACACACACGTGTGTGTGTGTATGTGTGCGTGTCGATGAACCTGCAATCTGAGCTCAGGTAAACACTCCTACAGAAGTCCG
>NC_134802.1:44420543-44433043 GCF_046742065.1 Oratosquilla oratoria | reverse complement strand
ACGGAGTTAGAGTAACTCGCCAGGTGAGGTTGTCACAAACTTCAACATAGGCAACTCAGTATTCCTCTCCACCCTTCAGGGGTTGGATGCCACGAAAATGAATGAAATAGCCTGGCGGCAGGATAGATGAGCTCCCAACTCCTTCGTTGTCAAAAGACTTCAAGGAGACGAATTAACTCGTCTGACGACAGCAACCAGAATAAAATGAAAAGTGCCACCCGGCTCGGATAGGGATAATGGGGAAGATTGGCTGTACAGCTGCATATTAAAATTTTCATTATTACTATTACTAATATTATTATTACCATTAACAGCACTGTATGGGCAGAAACATGGAACATAAAGATGAAGTGTTGGAGATGAAATGCCTGAGAAGTATGGTAGGGGTTAATAGGCTAGAGTGAGAAACGAAGGAGTGAGGAAGAGAACTAGGTGGAAAGGGAGTTGGGAGATAGGGTTGATGAAAGAGTATTGGGATGGTTTGGACACATGGAAAGAATGAGTGAAGAAAGATTAGTAAAAGAGGTGTGGAAGGAGTGAACATGAGGGGGCGACCAAGGATGAGATGGATGGATGGGGTAAAAGGGACATTGGGAAAGAGGGGAATGTCTGTTGAGGAAGGAAGGGAGAAGACAGAAGATAGGGGTGAATGGAGAATGGTTGTGTATGGATGATGCTGTGATGCATGGGAGTGGGTGGGGGATGGGGGGTGAGGAAGTATGTGTGAATGATATTTTGACGCAGCCCGAAGGGATTTCTCCCCGTCTTCTCTTTTTTTCTGCATGAGGGGACGGAGAGGGGGGTCGCCGATTAAATGAAGCGGCCTCGCTGTGAATGTGCTGTGTTTTGCTACATTGCTTCTGACCCAGAGCAGTGGGCGAGATGCAGGAATGACCCGTCACCCAGGAGGAGCCAAGGAAAGAGGGAGCGGAGGATGGTAGATGGGAGTGGAGTATGTGGGGATGGAATGGGAGTGGATTCATGCATTTGACTTTGGCTACCTCCCTTGTTAGGGGGGAAAACCCTGGTATATGTATACAGTATATATATATATATATATATATATATATAATATATATGTACGTATATATATATGTATATGTATGCATATGTATGTATATATATGTATATGCATATGTATATATGTATATATATATATAAATATATATATATATATATATATATTCTTTTGAAAATGAGAGCAAACAAATATATAATGAATTTCTTTCGTAATCTTTCCAGCTTTCGGAAAGTGGATTTCTGCTGAAAGGAGAGAGGAAGAAATAAATTTCCATTAGACATTGGGAACTTATATTGATAAAAAAATTAAAAACTACAGAAAACAAAAACAAAACAAAGTAAGATTATTCAAGACGCTTTGCAGGGCGTTCTGCATCTTCAGTTGGTGTGTGTGTGTGTGTGTGTGTGTGTGTGTGTGAGTGTGTGTGTCTGCGTGTGTATTCACCTTTTCACCTTGGTCTTTTGGATTACGTGTTGGACTCGTGGTCGACAGCTATTTCCCTCCCGGAAGAGACCTCAGAGCTCGTATGACCGATCTATGGGTAATGCTATGACCTTTCACACACACACACACACCCAACTCCCCGCCCACGAGAGTCAGAGTAACGACCCAAAGCGCAGCGATACCGTAATAATTTTAGTCCCGGGCAGGAGTCGAACCATGTACTGCGAGCACCACCGTATTTCCCAGTCCACCGCTCTACCGTGTGTGTGTGTGTGTTTGTGTGTGTGCGTGTGTATGTATGTATCACGCTGAGGCTCTGTCGTCGTTGAGAAATGGCTCGAAAATTGACTTTGGCTTCACCCGCTCTCCGTTCTTGCCCAAGCAATACCGTTTAGGCATCCACCTAATGGTAATAGACAGGAGCTCCGACGTTCATAATTCTCCCCCCCCCCCCCGACACACTTTTTTCAAGATGCTGTTTTCCTTCTTCATCGATGGACCTCCACATCATCATCATAATACTAATGATACAGTTACTTGTAGTAATAATCACCATTCTCACCAGACGCAAGGTAGGCAAACTCTGTCAATGTCTGGCCTTTACGAATAGTCTTGTCAATTTCTCCCTCTTTTGTCAGGAGTAATATTGATAATGTTAATACTAAGAATAATGATAATGATAATAACGGCAATAATACTAATAATAATAATAATAATAATAATAATAACAATAATATTAATTGTATTAATAAACAAGCCACGGCTTCACCGGTTCTTGCTTCGCAGGAGCCTCGGCCTTCCGCCCTTATTTAATATATACAAAATGAGGAACAAACAACAAAAAAACTCACCTTTTTCACCTTCTCGCCTATAGAATGACAAAATAACCAACGATCGGGCAAAATAAAAATATTACCGCTCTATTAACAAAATGTCACAATTTGCTTATTTTAGAATATGAGAGAGTTTTAAAACTTGTTTTTGTATTTACTAAGAAACAAAAACAATAATTCTATAATAATGATAATAACTAGTCAACAACAACGAACAGATTTATCATTATGATTATCTTTGTCCGACACCAATATGACCCGAACTCGGCAACGACGAGATAGACGTCAGATAGAGTCATCTCCCTCCCATCCATCTTTAAAACCCGCCAACCTCCCAACCTCTGTCTGGAGGTGGAGCCCCGAAGGTCTGGTACTCGGTGACTGCTCCCTTCTTCCTTTTAGTACTTTTAGCCTATAAGGTAGAAACACTCTCACGTTAATACTGCAAATATAGTTTATAGTTGTATAGACTAGTTTATAGTCAATAGAGTCTATAGTTTCTTCCCAGAGATTTCTATGGTAACGCCTAAGGATCGTTGCCCGTCTTTGTGGGGCTGCGGTTGTTTCCAGTCAGTGAGACTTGAGGCAACAAAATAGGTTCGACCATCGTTTAGTAAAACCCAGGTGGACATTGATAAAACAATGATAAGATAATTATGTTTTTCGTCTTCAATGTGTACGAAAGGACACGTAAGAAAAAAAAAAAATAATAATAATGATAATAATACCCTTGGCACTTCTCCTTCAGTATATCTAAATTAGAAAATAATGAATTCTCGACAGCCTTCATGTTTGTGACGTCATGTCGACGCGAACGAAGAAGACAAATCAGGCAAAACTGGATTGGTTCTGTTTAGCTTACGTAACGAATTAACAGTTAGATTATGACCACTATCTAGCACCACGGTATCTGTAACAGTTCCTATCTGTTATCAGGAGGTGTCGTTGTTGGTAAATAAGAGTTAAAGAAACGGTAAAAGCTGCAAATGGTGTGGAAGTGGATTAATTACTGGCGTAACGTGTGTTACCTTCATCTGTATTTCCGACTGACGGCATTCATCTCAGCGATGATCCAACAGCATAGGACTCGCAGTAACGGATTTAAATTATACAAATATAGATTTAAGAAGGAAATAGGCAAGAAATGGTTTACCAATAAAGTGGTCAACGAATGGAATAGACTTAGTAACCATGTAGTGAGCGTTAAAACTATCGGTTGTTTAAAGAGAAAAGATTAAATAATTCATAGATGAGGATGATGGGTTGTAACGGACATGGAACTGTCTAGTGTAGGCCTTATGGTCTCTTGCAGTATGCTTCATTCTTATGTTAACCCCTCAGAGTAGAAGTTAAGTATATTTCAAGAATCACATTTATCATCAAATGCGTTAGATATTGTACGTGGTAATGGACCAAACAACTCACTGATAACGAATTACAAGCCTAATAATCGTAATATCAATCGACCAAAAGTGTGTTTGTGTGTGTGTGAGGGGGTAGGGGGCTATAAGGAATATATATTTATTGATCCTTAAACACTGACCTTGAGAAAGAACATTACCAATACCATACCTCCTCTACCGCTATTTTCACGGTCAGTTTTCTGGACTCTGCCATTGCGAGACGAATGAGACCACGCCGCAATGAGAGATCTCTTTTTTGTGTCGCTATTTTCACGGCCATTGTTCTTCTGAACTCAGTAACTGCGTACCTCCATCTCCAAAGGCAGCTTCACATTGGACATATTCTCGTCGATTCTTGTGAGTTCGTTTGAGTAAAAACGACTTCGGTTAAAATAATTAGTTTTCGGATCCTCAAACGTCAAATTTCCTTTCAGTCAAATATTGAGAAGCTAAACGACGAACTAGAAGTTAAATCTACACGAATGTTAGATTTATCGTTGAAACGTTCTTAGGGAAATCTAGATTAATGCAGGCGAAGTCAACTTCACAACAGTGTGCTTAGTGTGAAGCCAAAGAGTTAACCGGAACGCTTTGTCCTTTCCCTGGGAGGCTCTGGAACACTCTTCCCTCTGGTCCTTTTACACCAGTTTGTGACTTTAAGTTAGAATATCATTTCTCCTCCTCCCATCCATCTCCTCCCATCCATCACCTCCTCCCTTCCACCTCTTCTCCTCAATCTCCTCTCCTCCACCTCCCCTCCACCTCCCCCCTCCACCTCCTTCCCTTCACCTCCTCCCCTCCATCACCTCCTCCCCTCCATTTCCTCCCTTCCATCTTCTCCCCTCAATCTCCTCTCCTCCACCTCCTCCCCTCCACCTCCTTCCCTCCACCTCCTCCCCTCCATCACCTTCCCTCCATCACTTCCCCACCATCTCCTCCCCTCTTCCTCCTCCCTTCCACCTCCTCCCCTCCACCTCTTCCTTTCTACCTCCTCCCCTCCACCTCTTCCCCTCCACCACCTTTCTTCCATCTCCTCCCCTCCACCTCCATCACCTTCTCCATTTCAGGATGTCCCAGAAGGACAGTAGCATTGGTCAACTACAGCCAGCCCCCCCCCTCCTCCTCCTCCTCCTCCTCCTCCTCCTCCTCCTCCCTCTCCTTGTTCTTTTCCTTCCGGAGCTGCTCTCTGCGGGTAGTTTGTTTTATCTTATTCATTATGTTGAATAATAATGATAATAATAATAATAATAATAATAATATAAAAATATGTATGAATATATTAATCTGAAATATTGAATAAATTGAATGAATAAAATTATATTAAACCGATATATCAATATAGATATGTAATATAAAATAATATTAAGTAAATATATCGATATCGATATATAATACATATAACACAAATAATAAAATAATAAAAATATCTTTTTGCCTTCTGCTGAACTTTGAGACAACGTGTAGGCGCCGTCTGAGAGTGTAGGCTAGGCTACTGCCTTTTGCCCTTCAAGCAGCAACGGACGGGACGGGACGAGTCTCTTGAAGGTGGACCTCGACCCCTTTGCCAACGGGGCCCGAGTTCCACTTACAGGAGTGGCATCCGCCTCAGGTACAGAAAGGACTGGAGGGTGTGTGTGTCTACCACGGAGCTGAATGGAATCGATTGGGGGCAACTTAGTACAGGATCAATCTATAGATGAATGAAATAGCCTGGCGGCAGATAGACGTGAAGGGAAAGTATTATCAGGTACGGAAGGGTTTAGTCGAAATAGGCTTGAACATCTTTGTTAACGACTGGGGAAGGTCCCACGGAGATTAATAAAATCACCTGGTGGCAGCTGGAATGAAAGGAGAAGGCCCACCTGGCACGGAAGGCGTAGGAAGGGGGCTCTTCTCCCTTCACGTGTGACCTTTGTGATGGGTGGACTTTGTGGTGTGGGACCTTTATGATGGGTGAACTTTATGGTGTGGGACCTTTATGGTGGGTGAGCTTTATGGTGTGGGACCTTTATGATGGGTGAACTTTATGGTGTGTGACATTTATGGTGTGGGACCTTCATGATGTGGTGAACTTTATGATGTGTGACCTTTATAATGGGTTACCTTTATGGTGTGACCTTCATGCTATGCTACCTTTATGGAGGGCGACTTTTATGGTGTGCAACATTTATTGTGCGCGACTTTTATCATGTGTGACTTTGTATGGTGAGCGACTGTTTTACAAAGGATTACAAAGGCGGAGCATGCCGACAGGAGACCTTTTGATCCATATCTAGGTCGGATGGGGAAAAAAAAAAAATAATAATAATAATAATAAATTAAAACTATAATAATGTAAAAATAACAAATAAAATACATAAATAAATGCATAGGTATAGTTGAATAACAAACAAAAAGGTAAATAGTAAATGATTATAAATTGACATATAACTAATAATAAATGAAAATCAGACAGACAAATTATAACAAAACAAAAACAAATAATATAACATAAATTATAATCATTACAGCATCTTACTTAGGTATTTATCTAAATGATTCTTAAAGCTTCGAACTGAACTACATTGCACTACCTGTGCAGGAAGTTTATTCCATTCATTAACTACACGGTTGGTAAAGTTGTTTCTACCTACTTCCAAATTGAATCTATTTCCGAAAAGTTTGACACCATTGTTTCTTGTCTGATTCTCATTCAATGTGAAAATTTGGTCACTTTTGATGTTGTCAATTCCCTTTAAAATCTTAAAGACCTGTATCAAGTCACCTCTGAGTCTACGCTTTTTTAGGGAAAACAGATTCATGTGCTTAAGTCGATTTTCGTATGATTTATTTTTGATATTTGGAATCAGTTTTGTGGCTCGCCGTTGTACTTTTTCCAGTCTGTCAATGTCTTTAATGAGATTCGGTGACCATTTATGGTGGGCGACCTGTACGGTCTGTGATCATTATGGTTGGCTACCCTTATGACCTTTATGGTGGGCGAACTTTATTGTGTGTGGCCATTATGGTGGGCGACCTTTATTGTGTGTGACCATTATGGTGGGCTACCTTTATGGCATTTGACCTTTATGTTGGGCGACCGTTATGCCGTTTCACCTGTATGGTGCCCGAATTTTGTAATATGTAACCTTAATGACACCTGGCCTTGCAAGTGTGTTACCTTCATAGTGGACAACTCGTTTACATAATTATAAGGTCGAAGCGGTTTGCCTCACCTGCATACGCAATCGCTTCCTCCTCATCTTCATCCCAGACTGCTCTCAAAGGATAACAAAGGAAGAGCATGCCGACAGGTCCATAACTAGGTCAGATGCGGAAAAAGAATGATAGATAAAATAAATAAATGAATAAATAAATAGATAGATAATGATAGATGATAAACAAACAGGTGAATTATAATAATTTATAACAGGATAATTCATAAATGAATAATAAAAAATAAACAGGTAATATTAAATAAATATATAATAATAGATAAATTAGATCAAATAAATGGTATACATTACACCATATTTCTTAGGTCTTTATCTAAATGAATCTTAAAACTTCGAAATATACTACATTGCACTGCCTTTGCGGTTGGCGAAGTTGTTTCTATCTCTGCTGAATGAAATCGTCTGCCACTAGCCAGAAGGAAGCAATGAGAGGAATTTGCATAGGTGTTGTTGGGATTGTCTGTAACCCATTCATTCCTAGGGTTTCTCGCCAAATGAATGAAGTTTGGCATAGTTAGAACAACACGCACACACATATACATGCACACAAACATACACACGCACGCACACACACACACACACACACACACGCACGCACACACACACATATATATATATATATATATATATATTACATATACAGGTATACATATATTTTATATTTTATACATATATATATATATATATATATATATATATATATATTACATATACATATATATATATATATATATATATATATATACATACGTTTTTATCAACCATAATGCACTTTAATTCTAGGCCATCAACATCGGGAGATCTGTGGAGGCCATCATGCAGAAATTGAAACGTGGTGCGGCCAGGGACTCGAACCCGGCTAGCGCGTGACAAGCGCTGTAGTGACTTAACCGATATATGTATGTATATGTGTATATGTATATATGGTAACGCTTAGGACTCATGGTGACCCGAATTCAAAGCTCACAACGACCGGACCTGATTGTTTTATATATATATATATATATATATATATATATATATATATATATATATATATATATATATATATATATATACGTATATATATATATATATATGTATATATATATATAATATATATATATATATATATATATATATATATATAAATATATATATAAATGTATATCCGTTTATATGGGTCACAATTATGACGACAAAGGCGTTAAGAAACCCCTCAAATAAACATAAACAGAACGAATTGGTAGACAATCATATTTGAGTGTGCATTACAGGATATTGCCTATCATATTTAGCTCTACATTTAGCATATTACGTATCTATATCTATTTTAACAATACATTATAGTTCTTATATTTAGATCTTCCTTACAATATATCGATTACCTACATTTCGCTGTACATTACATTATATTACTTGTTGGATGTTCAACAATGGCTAAATAATAGTTGATGAAGCGTTCTTGCATTTAGCTCCACATTACAACATATTACTTACTTATATTTATTCCTACATTTAGCATATTGTTTTCCTGTACTTAGCTAGATGATCCAGCATATCGCTTTTCTACGTTCAGCTCTCTATTACGGATATTGTTACATTACAGCACATTGCTTACTTACATTTATCTCCTTGTTTTTGTGACCCTTGCATTGTTTTATGACCCTGTTTGTCGAGAACCACATTTCAATACCTGCCGACGGCACCGGCGTCCCTGTGATGACAGACAGACAAATAGGTAGACAGGCGTCTCCGCGCAGAGCTGTCTCAGCGGTAAGGCTTCCGAGGGACCTTAATTCGACTCTCAATGGGATGAGGCTGCCAAGGAGACCTTCTGGTCAAGGTCCACGTACTAACGTCAACGGGTCTTTTCGCTTCTGAAAAAAAAAAAAAAAAAATACTTCACTTCTTGAAAAAAGACCACTGGTGACAGGATGTCAACTGGTTCTATTATCTATTCTATTATATAATTATATACGCCGAAAAACCACAAGGCAAATAACAGAAATGAGACCGAGCGCTTTCGTCTATTCAGACATTTTTTCGGCATAATTAGAATTACACGATCAAGTGATTTCTTCTCCATACACACATACACAGACACACACACACACACACACACACACACACACACACACACACACACACACACACACACACACACACACACACACACACATATATATATATATATATATATATATATATATATATATATATATGTGTGTGTGTGTGTGTGTGTGTGTGCGTGCGTGTGTGTGTGTGTGTGTGTAGACTCGAGTGATTTGAGACAGGTCTTTAAGATTCTAAAGGGAATTAACAACATCAAAAGTGATGAAATTTTCACCCTGAATACGAATCAGACAAGAAATAGTGGCCTCAAGCTGTCTGGAAGTAGATTTAATTTGGAATTGGGTAGAAACAAATCCGCCAATTGTGTAGTCAATGAATGGAATAAACTTCCTGCAGATGCAGTGCAATGTAGTTCAGTTCGAAGCTTTAAGATTCGTTTAGATAAAGACTTAAGCAATATACTGTAATGCCTGCCATTTATTTGATTCTATTTTATGTATTTATTATCATTTATTCATTTATTATAGTTTATCTTTATTTTTATTATTAATTTATTATTTATCATAGATTAATTATTGTTATTTTTCTGTTTATTTACTGTTTATCATTATTTATTTTATTTTTTATTGTTTATCTGTTTATTTTTATTATCTATTAATTTATTATTTATCATAGATTGATTATTGTTATTTTTCTGTTTGTTTACTATTTATCATTATCTATTTATTTGATTTATTTACTTGTTATTATTTTTTCAGCATCCGACCTAGTTATGGACCAAAAGGTCTCCTGTCGGTGGGCTCCTCCTTTGTAATCCTGTGTGTGTGTGTGTGTGTGTGTGTGTGTGTGTGTGTGTGTGTATCGAAGTGACGTGACATTATTTAGACCTTAGTTCCAATTCAGTCCTTTGTAGCGCGTCCAAGGAGGACCTTTTTCATTTGCACCCTTATGGACCAGAGCCACCCAGAATTCTCTTTTCAGTGGAGGCCAATTCCCACGCAAAGAAAAATGCTGATATTTTCTAACTTTCTATTTCTCCTTTCTACTGTCCTGTATCCTACAGCATTTCTAGTTACTCATTCAGTACCACACAGATGTATTTCTAGGTATGGCTGCTGTTTTTTTTTTTTTTTTTTTTTTTCTGTAAATCATAATGTGTCTATTCATGGAGGCAGTACAAATGAGGATATTTTTTAAGATCATTATCCAATTATAAGATACTGCTGCGCTTCTGGTCCGTAGGGGGTGTAAATGAAATCCATGAAATATTGTCGATGCCACACTCCTTTTTTATTTATTTATTTATTTATTTATTCATTTATTCGTTTTTGTTTCAAAGCAACACTCCACTCAGCCCTAGAAAGAGTTTAGGTCAGTCCTCAAGGGTCAGTTAAAACCGCAATTGATAACATAGTAAACTTGTTTTGGTGGTTTCACGTGCCTCTCAGCCCATCATAATCAAAAACCATGCAGGTATTGGCTGTTGCAACCATATGACTTTATTTACATGAAATATCACTTCGTACGTAAGAGTTTCTGAATGCATAGAAACAGATCATATACAGAACAACGGGAGATGTACTCTTTTGGTATATCCTGACCCATCATCGTTGTCATAGTCTTCCTCCTCCTCTTCCTCCTTCTCCTCCTCTTCCTCCTCCTCTTCCTCCTCCTTCCTCCTCCTCCTCCTACTCCCTCCTTCGTCTTTCCTGCATTCCTCCTCCGTTCCTCTTCCTCCTTATTGTTCTGTTTCATTCCTGCATTCCCCCTCTTCTTCTTCCTTCTCCACTTCCTCTTCATCCTCCTCCTCCCTCTATTTCATTCCTCCTTCGCCTTTCCTGCATTCCTCCTCCGTTCCTCTTCCTCCTCCACACCCTCCTCTTCGCCATTACAATGGTCATACATCATTGGACACATCCGTCATCTATTGTGCTGCGCTTTCATTAACATGACCACCTGACAGTCTTTGTCTACTCCGTCGCTGTGCTTGCATCATCACCACCATCGTCACCACCACATCACCTCTACCCTCTCCTTGAAAACGTTGTCGTCGTCATCATCGACACTGTCACAGAGGTTATGTTGGCTCAACCCTGATGCTTATGATCCTCTGTTTATCCGAAACAAAATATTATCACCACCGTCACATTATCATCACCACCTACCCTCTCCTTGAAAACGTCGGCTTAAGCCTGCTGCTTATGTTGCTCTATTTATCTGAAACAAAATAATACATATTTTTTTTATTATTATGCTGATATTATTATGCTGATATTATTATGCTGATATTGCACTGCATTTTTTTTTCTGTTAGTTTTTATGGTTTCCTTTTTTCATTAAGGAAAAAAATAATAAGATTTTATAATTATATAGAAGAAATGGAAAAGTGTTAGGCAAATCTTTTCGTTTACGTCGATGAAGTATATCCGTTTTCTTCCGCTTGACGGAGGAAAATAATGTAATACCTCAGAGAAAACGGCCACTAACCGTTTCACACACACACACACACACACACACACACACACACACACACACACACACACACACACACACACACACACAAAACTTGATGGCGCAGTGGTAGCGTTCGCGGCCGTTGCTACAGCTGTCCAGTTCAGTATCGCTGCGAGTCGTTACTCCAACTCTTGTGGGCGGGGAGTTGGGTGTGTGTGTGTGCGTGTAAAGTCACAGTATTACCCATACGAGATCGGTCATATACAGTATGAGTTCTGAGCTCTCTTCCGGGAGGGTAAAAACTGTCAATCACAAGTCTGACACGTGATCCAAGACCATGGTGAATCACACAGATGAATTAAGTCACCAAACGCCAAAAATGTAGTTCCCCCATAGTATGGAACCCGTAATCGATACCGATTTGATGAAAACAAGACCACAAGTTGTACACATTTCACAGTAAACCAACGTTTTACTGACAAAAAAGAAATCTATCAGCATCGTCGTCAGTCAATTGAAAGTAGTGAATGATCAGAAAGAAGTGAGCTGACAGTAACCTAGATCAAAAGTAATCGAGAAAGTGACAAGTATTCATGGTGTGAGGTCAATGAAAGTTATGGGACTGGGAGTTGCTGGGCCGGCTGGGTAGGGGCTGGGTGGTGGGCTGGGGTGTCTGCTTATTATTCAAATATTTATTTATATATTTACTTATTTACCTTATTTTCCAACCACCAAGACGTTTTTTTTTATGTCTATCATTAAGCAGCATGGTTGACGAGGTTATATTAGGTTTAGTTAACTTAACTAAATTTAACCAGAGGGACATTGATACATATACCAACGGGTTTTTCTCCCTCACAAGTGAGGTAGCCAAAAACAAAGGCATAAAACCCACTCCCACTCATCCCATCCTTACACACTCCACTCCCATTCACCCCCGTCCCTCCATATTTTTTTCGCTCCTCCTGGATGACGGGTCTTCTCTGCATCTCGCCCACTGCCCTCGGTCAGAAGCAATGTAGCAAGACACAGCACGTCAACAGCAAGACCGCTTCATTTAATTGGCGACACCCCC
>NC_134802.1:44415543-44418043 GCF_046742065.1 Oratosquilla oratoria | reverse complement strand
GTCGTCAAACACGTTTGTCGAACGTGTTTGACAACCAAATACCCTATTCACACGGTCAAACACCACTTCAAACACCTGTTTGACAAACCGGGTTTGTCAAACTGTTTGGCCGTCTAAATGCCCCTTAAGCGTGGCGTCGAGGCAGTCTTGGTTCTGCCTCCGAAGTGTCCGCACGCTTGTCCGTGTTGTGCTAATCAATTTAAATATTCAACTCAATTTCGTTTCATTAGCCACCCCTATTGCATGATGTCACTCTTGCAGTGAGGCTACCTGGAGCCTCCCCCCCTCCCTCCCTCCCTCTCTCCCTCCCTCCCGTCCACTACCACAGGGTGCCTCCTCAGGGAGATGAATAAAATCGACCGGCGGTAGAAAGGGTGAAGAGAAGAGGATTATTGTCCATCTACCTAATAGCAAAAGTGTTCAAAAAAGAAGTCATAGTTCTATGTAATCTACGTAAACATGATAGAGCGTCATTTGTAAAATAAATAGATAAATAAATAAGTGATATGGTTTAACGTCACAAACTCTTCCCATCGGAAGGCTAGGACGATGCCCCTTACAGAGGACTTTGTAGCGTGGAATTTAATGAACCATGCCCTTGGTTCAACTTCGCCGGTGGCAGGGTTCGAACGGCCATCCCAGGCGAAATCAACACACGACGTCATAGTGTCCTTTCCATTTATTTATTCATTTTTCATTTTTTTTTTTCATCATTTGGAAATTTCCATAAGTCTGAAAGAAGTATTCCGTATACCAAAATGCAGCGTGATTCAGTTTCGAAAACTGGATTTTTTTCACAATGCAGAGAGTCATTTGTATCTATCCCAATTCATTATCAATTAAGGTCATCATTTCCCAACCTTTTCCGACCATAGCACCCCCTGTTGTCATGTCTAAGCAGTCCAGCACCCCTATCTTGTTATTAGAAGGATAAAAGAAAGTGAAATGTACTGCTTGATGATTTATTTTCTTCATTCCTTAGAAATGAAACAAATTGACAATATCGTTTGTAGAAGAAATAAGAACATTATAGAAAAATGAAATAGCATGGGGAAAAGGTCACACAATGCACAACTAGGTAATCAATGATACATATATCAATGTGATTTTTGTGTGCATCACTTCCCAGCACCCCCTATAATTGATTTCAGCACCCCAGGTTGGGAAACACTGCTTTAGGTTGTCTTTGTATTTGCGTGTGTGTGTGTTCGTATGTGCGTGACGTACATGAATGCCTTTATCACGACGCGTGTTGAATTTAGATAAGATTAATTTTAACCATTTCACTGCAAAGAGAGTGTGTGAGGTTCCTCACATGACAACAACTAGAATAAATACTAGAATGGAATTCGGTAAAAGCTTTCCTTCTCTTGAGAAAGCATGCAAATCTGGCTCACAGGAAAGGAATGGATTCATATACTTTGTCTAAATCTTCGAAAGATGACCTGATTTCTTCGGCCAGCCTCCCGATCCGCGATCAATGCTTTCGATTTTTAATTTCATGGTTAAAACTAACTAATTTTTTTTTATGTTCTGCATATTAAAATATTATCTTAGTTCCAGCGTCGTCGACTTAGTTATTTAAAAAACAATAAATACGAACATTGGGAACAGGAAAAATGCATAAATAAAGAGAATAGTTAATAAAGAGATAATAGTTATTAAAATTATACATGAAAGAACATAAATACTCATATAGATCCTTTTTTCTGTAGGAATAGCCTTCTTTATTCTTGTTCTCTAAAGAATATTTGCTGCATCACCTTTGCTACTGTGTTGATGTTTAATGGTGTGCTTGTGTAAGGCCCAATCTGGGACGTTTGGGCTACGGACACTACCTAGACGTGATTTATCCCCAAAAAGGTAATATATATATATATATATATATATATATATATATATATATATATATATATATATATACATATATATATATATACATATATATCTATAAAGTAATGTCGTAACACATTCGTAAAGATTCAACAAAAACCCACTGTGTTGGATAAGAAGAAATGAAATAAAATGAATTCC
Organism: Oratosquilla oratoria; assembly: GCF_046742065.1. NCBI lineage: Eukaryota > Metazoa > Arthropoda > Malacostraca > Stomatopoda > Squillidae > Oratosquilla > Oratosquilla oratoria. The sequence continues at coordinate 44,416,009 of NC_134802.1, read as the reverse complement.
AATGAATTCACAGTCCGTGATCGAAATATATGGAATTCATTTTATTTCATTTCTTCTTATCCAACACATTGGGTTTTTGTTGAATATATATACATATATATATATATATATATATATATATATATATATATATATATATATATATATGTATGTATATACACCCACATACAGACACACACTAACACACACACACACACACACACACACACACACACACACACACACAGCAGAAGAACTGAGCTGTTGCTTGGAGACAGTGTAAGTTCAATGCAATTCCTTGTGCATGGTGGACCGTGGAACACCACGGAAGATGCTACTAAGGTTACTAAAGCCACTCACCCCAACCGAAATATGCTCGTCTCACACGTATCGACTTTTCGCCGTGCGCCATCCATGGCACGACGTCGTGCTCTCAAGTAACCATGGGTGTCTATGGACACTTATACACGTGGTCATGGTTACTTGA
>NC_134802.1:44403043-44410543 GCF_046742065.1 Oratosquilla oratoria | reverse complement strand
CAACCCAAGCTGTAATCTACTCAAACTTTCTCACCAGTCAAACCTCACTATCCTCAATACTTCCAGCACAGAAACACATATACAATCAAATCACTAAACGTTCCTCATAAGATCTCCAAATACTACACTTCACTAAGCTTCCCCTGAGGAGATAAAGCACTAACGCGTTGAGGCTAAAATCACTAAAAGAATAGCAACACTGACTCAGTTCTACATAAAAACCACCTCACAGAAAGCACATAACACTAAAAATACACTAAAAATGTCATCACTAAGTGACTTATGAGCTAAATTGTTTAAAAGAAAAAGTAACATATACCTGATAGCATACTCATATTATCTCACATGTTATCATGAGTATACACTGTTTACCTTATTATGATATACAATATTAGATCTGTTCTCGTGGGGTTCCGCTATGGTACAGCGATAGTACACGTATTTGGATACACAAATAAGGGTTCGAATCCTGGTTGTGGTGTAGGTACCGTCCTTGTCGCCTTGAGCAAGGCCTTCGTGACGTCAGCCTGAATCAGTCATGCATCCTGAGAGGTCCATTACCTTTTTCGTCCAACAACTCCCTCTTCATACTTCCTCTTCCTGTTTCCTTCTCCTCCTCCTCCTCCTCCTACTCTTATTCTTCCTCCTCTTTTTCTTCCTCTTCCTCCTCTTCTTCCTCCTCTTATTCTACCTCCTCTTTCTCCTCTTCTTCCTCCTCACCTTCTTCCTCTTCTTCCTCCTCTTCTTCCTCCTCTTCCTCCTCCTCTTCCTCTTCATCCTCCTCCTCCTCTTCTTCCTCTTCCTCTTCCTCCTCCTCCTCCTCATCATCATCAGCAGCAGTATCTTTATTTGTTCGTCTTCACCCCCTCCTTCTTATCACCCTCTTCTTCTTCCTCCTCCTCCTTCTCCTCCACCTCCTTCTCCTCCTTCTCCTCCACCTCATCCTCTTCTTCCTCTTCCCCTCCTCCCCTCCTTCTCATCCTCTTCCTTACCCTCCACCTCACCCTTCTCTTCCTTTTCTTCCTTACCGTCCTCATTCTCCTGATCTGTCGTCCTTGCCCTCTTCTTCTTCCTCCTCCTCCTCCTCCTTCTGCTTACCCTCCTCTTCCTCCTCCTTTTCCTTACCCTCCTCTTCTTCCTCCTCCTCCTCCTCCTCCTCGTACAGCCATTAAGGTTGGGGATACTACCCCCCCCCCTCGGTTGTGTAAAAACGCAATCACTGAGTTTGAGTTATGCTCGTGAGGTCTCGTCTCCCTGACGCCTTTGGTCAACTTCGGCATCATGTCGTCTGGCTGGTCTGTTGTACATATCAGGGCATATTTTTTTAATGTCTTTAGAATACATTGTTCTTATTTCTTTAAATAATTTTCGTGTTTGCGTGTGTGTGTGTGTGTGCGCGCGTATGTGTGCGTGCGCGCGTGCTTGCTCGTACCTATGTATGTGTGTGTATATTTACGTATGAATATACAGAATTTTTAATAAGAACAACAACGATGCAATTAACATACATTTTACGATCATGTATTGAATACGAGAACTGAAAGAAGAGAACAAACAGGCTTGATATATTTAGACTGTCCTGTTACTGAAAAAATAATGATTGGCGTTCATCAGTCTGTCGGCTTTAGAGACGCATTTGGTAAATATGTCAAGAAATTAACTAGACGACTTTATTCGGCTGAGTGTGGTAAAGGGACCTTCATTTACGCAAGACTCAAATATATTCCTTTAACTGAATAAAAGCGTCTACTGTAAGTAAGGAATATATTCTTCTTTTGAAAATCCTGGGACGATTTTTTATTTATTTATTTTTTTTGTTATCGTCTTGACGACAGTTTTGGAGAAATAAGTTTGAATTATACAGTTGCCAGCTCGTATATATAGTTTGTACACCTCTGAATTAGTTATGTCATAGTTTAATGGACCCGAAATGAGTTTTGTATCCATGTTCAGTCTTATCATAGAAAATATCATGACTGATAACTACCTTTTATACGGATTTCCATAACCTAATGTTTTGTCACATCTATCGGAGAATTTGCAAGATGTACGAGTATTGTAGTAATATTAAACTAATTTTTGTACAACTTTTTGCGAAGAAACAAGTAAAGATGCTAACCAATTTTACTTGTATAAGGAAGTGGCCGATAGTATCGACATTACTGAAAATATCCTTGAAGTCGACATGACGTCACGTACCCATCAGACTGTGATTTTAGACGACATGACGTCATCATAATCTCCGCCCCCCCCCCATTGCACATAGACAAACTTTGTATACATTATCTAAATTCTAAGGGATGGTTCCAATTATTTCTTTTTTATTTCATATTAAATAAGATTTTTCAACCAATGGAAATTTCCTTATGCAAATGTTAAAGTTTTCAAGGCTAGACCACAAATGTTTTTAAAGTTCAGTTTTACTGATTTTGCAATCTGCACAACCTACATTGTCGCACACAAATTTTTAACGTAAGATTTTACCTTAACAATTAAGTTGAAAATAAAATAATAAATTTTTGAAGTAGACAAGCTTGCAAGGTATATAAATATGTGTGTGTGTGTGTGTGTGTGTGTGTGTGCGCGCGCGCGCGCATGTATGTACGGCTGTTTTGTTGCGTTTAATCTTCCATCGTTTGATTAAGATATAGATTATGAGATACGAGTATGCAAAACACACAGATATCCTATCAACCCTCTAGACACTGTCCCAGTTTGTACGGAGCATCTTTCCTGCCATGAAGGTCTTCTAAGGGACGGACGTCGAATATGAATGTCTCCCTGACATTTATCTCCCAAAAATCGAGGAAGTAGGACCCTGAGGGGCTGGTAATCGGTCACAATAATCCACTTATTTTTAATATTTTTTATTCTCGAAAAGAGAAAATATAACCGACGATCTTCCTCCTCTTCTTCTTCCTCCTCCTTTCCCGCCTCCGTCTCCTCCTCCTTATCCTCCTCTTCCTCCTCCTCCTCCTGCTTATTCTCCCCTTCTTCCTCCTCCTCCTCCTCCCCCTCTTCCTCCTCCTTCTTTTCCTCCTCTTCCTCCTCCTCCTCCTTCTCCTTAGCTTCCCCTTCTTCCTCCTCATTCTCTTCCCCTTCTTCCTCCTCCTCCTCCTCCCCTTTATCCTCCCCTTCCTCCCCCTCATCTTCCCACTTATCCTCCCCTTTCCTCCCCTCCTTCTCCTCCCACTTATCCTCCCCTTCCCTCCCTTCCTCTTCCTCCTCCTCCTCCTCCTTATATCCCCCTTCTTCCTCCTCCTCCTTATCTCCCCCTTCTTCCTCCTCCTCCTTATCCTACCCCTCCCCCTTCCTTCTCTTTCAGTACTCTATCTTACGACTGAATCCGAAGTCGCCGTTGAAAGCTCATCGCTGATTGGTGGACGGCACCTGGAAGCTCATCGCTGATTGGTGGGCGGCACCTGGGTTTTGGGCTCAGCCAGAGCAGACGATGACTGGATGAGACGACCCAGAAGAAGTGAAACTCACAAGAACTCACAAGAAGAGGAAGAGAAAGCAAAGAAAGTGTCACATAAGAACATAGGAATGGTGAGACTGCAAGGGACCATGAGGCCTACACTAGGCAGTTCCATGTACATTACCACGTGTCATCTCTATCCAGAAAGTTGTCTAACAGTTTCTTAAAAAAAGAATATATATATATATATATTATATATATATATATGTATATATATATGTATATATATGTATATATATGTATATATATATATATATATACATATATATATATATATATATATTATATATATATATATGTATATATATATGTATATATATGTATATATATGTATATATATATATATATGTATATATATATAGTTTCAGCGCTCACTACATGGTTACTAAATCCATATGAACATTAGAATGAAGGAGACTGCAAGAGACCATAAGGCCTACACTAGGTAGTTCCATGTCCATTGCTACTTGCCATCCCTATCCATAAAGCTGTCTAACTTTTTCTTATAACACCCGATAGTTTCTAACAAGAAACGGTGCAACAAGGAAACGATGGTGCAAAATGAGGAACAGTGAACACCACACATCACAGACGGGAAGGTTCAGTCATCGTTGCCGGTCTTCATGGGGCAGCGGGTAACTGAGCCAAGAGTGTGTAAGGGTCTTCCTAATGGCGGAAGAGGCGGATCTGCGGGGGAGGGGGAGGGGACTCACGGGATGAAAGAGGAGGAGGTGGGAGGAGTGGGGAGGAGGAGGAGGACCTAAAGGGATGAAGGACAAGGAAGGATAGGAGGAGAGGAGGAGGAGGAGAACAAGTGGGAGGAAGAGGAGGACAAGGGGGACGAGGAGAAGTTCAAGGAATGAAGGAAAAAATGAGGAAGATGGAGATAATTTCAAAGGATGGGTTGGAAAGGAGAGGGGAGAAGGGGAAGGAGGAGGAAGAGGAGAAGGAGGAGGAGGAAATCTAAGGATGGGGTTGGAAGAAGAGAAGGAGAAGGAGGAAATCAAGGAATGGGGTGGTAGTAGGAGGAGGAGGAGGAGAAAAGAGATGGGGTTGGAAGAAGAGAAGGAGGAGGAGGGGGAGGAAGGGCAGGGGGGAGCAAGTGATAGAAGAGGCAGAGGAAGAGGAGGAAGAAGATAGGGAGGAGACCAAGGGACAGAGTAAAAGGAGGAGGAGGAGGAGGAGAAGAAACCCAGAGATCGGGTAGGAGGAGTAGGAAGTAGGAGTAGAAAGAGGAGGAGGAAGAGGATAGGGAGGAGATCAAGGGATAGAGTAGGAAGAGGAGGAGGAGGAGGAGAAACCCAGAGATCGGGGTAGGAGTAGTAGTAGAAAGAGGAGGAGGAGGAAGAGGATTTGAGAGGATGGACGAGTGGAAGTGAGTCCAGGGAAAGGTTGGTGGACCTTGGGTTCGAGCCGGAGCCCCCCCCCCCCCGCCGACGACGACGACCATCTCCGGGGGAAGAAGTGAAAGTGCGGCGTCTGCCGGCGTCTGACAATGTGTGTGTATATATATATGTGTGTGTGTGTTTGTGTGTCTGTGTGTGTGTCTGTGTCTGTTTGTGTGTGTGTCTGTTTATGTGTGTGTGTCTGTTTGTGTGTGTGTGTGCGCGCGCGCCTGTGTGTGTGTTTCTGTATGTGTGTGTTTGTGTGTGTTTGTGTGTGTGTGTATGTATGTTTGTGTTTGTGTTTCTGTGTGTGTGTGTGTTTGTGTGAGTTTCTGTGTGTGTGTGTTTGTGTGTATGTGTGTTTGTGTGTGTGTGCCTGTGTGTGTGTGTGTGTGTGCCTGTGTGTGTGTGTGTGTGTGCCTGTGTGTGTGTATGTGTGTGTGTGTTTGTGTGTGTGTGTTTGTACATGTGTTTTTCTGTGTGTGTGTTTGTGTGTGTTTCTGTATGTAAGTGTTTGTCTTCCTGTGTTTGTTTGTGTGTGCATGTGTGTGTGTGTGTTTGTGTGAGCGTTACCCTTTGTATAATTATGAAGGAAAATTTTTGTGTCTTTGCGTTGAAGAATTGTTATTGATGCACGGGTATCATGGCTGTCATATGATGATGATTGATGACACTGTAGGGTTGGTAATTTGGTGATTCTGTAATGGTTTAGTTAAATTTATTTTTAATTTTATGTGCGTACAAGAGAATCTGCTTCCTTACTTCTCCAATATATGCACACACACACACATACATAATATATATATATATATATATATATATATATATATATGTGTGTGTGTGTGTGTGTGTGTGTGTGTGTGTGTGTGTGTTTAATTGTGTGTACACGCATACATACACAATATCGCAGCGCTGAGAATCGTTACTCCAACTCTCGTGGACGGGAAGTTGTGTGTGTGTGTGTGTGTGTGCGTGTAAGGTCACAACATTACCCATAGATCGGTCATATATATGAGCTCTGAGCTCTCTTTCGGGAGGAAAATAGCTGACGATCACGAGTCCAACACGTGATCCAAGACCATGGTGTATACACGTACGCGCAGGTTTTAGTTCCACGAATACATGCACAGCATTACTGCGTAGCGAGTCGTTACTCCAACTCTCGTGGGCGGGGAGCTGGGTGCGTACGTGTAAGGTCACAGCATTTTTCCTGTGATACTTAGAAGAATGTACCAAGTCTTCATTCCCCACCCACTGTTGTTACAGGGGGAACACGGTGGCGATGTTCTTCTCCCCCTGCCACAGAGTGCCTAAGAAAAATGAACGGTTTGTTGTGTCCTTAAAATCATTCTTGTCTGTGAATTACCTGCGGTTCTGTCCTTGTGGACAATCTCGACATGGCAATGGTCAAGGTTGGTATTTTTCAATGCCATTGTCGCTTGTGGCATAACGTGTGTGTGCGTGTGTGTGTGGTTTTACCTAGTTGTATCTTACGGGAAGGGGAGCTTCGCTCGTAGTGTCCCGCCTTTGTATCTCGCAGTATCTAGTTTGATCTTAAATTCGTATATGGTTTTTGCACACAATATTGTTTCGTCTAATTTGCTCCAAATGTCCACCACTCTCTCTCTCTCTCTCTCTCTCTCTCTCTCTGTGTGTGTGTGTGTGTGTATGTGTGTGTGTGCGCGCGCGCGCGCGTGTGTGGGTGTATGTGTCTGTGTGTAGATAAGGGAAACCACAGAATGAAGAAAAATAGTAAGAAGGAAAAGACAAAGAAATAATGAATAGAGAAAACGACTAAAAAGAAGAGGAGGAAGAAAAATCACAAGAGGAAAAAGAAAATGTGGGAAAATAAAGAACAGAAAGAAAAATAGGAAGAGGAAGAGAAAATGAACGAAGTGGAAGATGAAGAGTGAGAAAAATGTGAAGGCGGAGCAAAAGAAAACGGAGGAAAAGATTAGGATGGAGGGAGCGGAGGGGAGGATGGAGGCGAACTACGAGTCGTGTTTACAAATATCTGAGAAGAAGAAAAAATCTTTTGTACATCAAAGTAAAATCTGATGGCAGCCCTGCTGGTACCTCTTTTCTAAGTACGACAGCACAGTTGGTATCACTGGTTATTTATGGTGGAACTGCTACACTCACACACACGCGCACACACACACACACACACACACACACACACACACACACACACACACACACACACACACACAAACATTCTTTAGAAGTTATGAAGTGTAGACTAAGAATATTCATGTACAGGAAAATGACATTGTAATTCATTTTAACCCATGCTGTCCCAGCGCCTGGGGATTCCTGAGCTTAAGAAACAACGACATGACGTAATCAGCCGTTGCATTTCGAAACATTGTGTAATGTCACTATCTTAACCTTCACATATATTATGAATATTCATTAGCTTTTTGTGTAAACTTATCTTTGATAATATAAACAAGATTGTGTATTATACAATCATTACTCCATGAATCTATGACCGAATATAATTTTTCATGAGTACTTGTAACAATATACATAAACGACTGTGCCATTGACTTTATTTATTTATGCCATTCTAAAAATCATTCAAATAGCCAAAAACATACAAATATCAAGATAATTTATTCAGTCTTCTAGAAC
>NC_134802.1:44385543-44398043 GCF_046742065.1 Oratosquilla oratoria | reverse complement strand
ATTGCGCAGCGCCCGTCGACGCCGGAGGCCGGCAATGATGGCCTTCGAGCGAGACCCGCGTCAGTAAACAACCCACAAGTGCATTACGTCCGAAAATTGGCCCTTTCGCCGCGGGAGGGGAGAGGGAGGGAGGTAAGGAACCCTCAACTGAATAAAATCGTCAAGAGGCGGCTAATGTAAATAAATGTAGTGAGAGGATCTTCTCGACCGGATGACGCAAGTCTTGGGCCACATGCACTCTGTGTCACCCACGCGCGCTCAAATGTCAACAAAGTATGCCTGGAAACATCCTTTTCCTTTCTAAGTGCACCAAAGGAGTCATGAACTAGATTCAATGTCTGTGTGTGAATGTTAAGTGCGTGCGTACTTTTATATATATATATATATATATATATATATATATATATATATATATGTGCATATACATGTTTATATATGCATATACATATATATACATATACATACATATATATATGTATATATATATATATAATATATATATATATATATATATATATATATATATATATATATATATATACAAGCTATGTAAATCGTTAGTTCGTCCACATTTGGAATATGCTGTTTCCGTATAGTCATCGAATCTTTAACGAGATCCGGTGTCCATACGGAAACAGGCCGTACGCGGACTTCCAAAGCGACAAACGTTGTATATTCTATTCCGGTTAAGGACAGGAGGCGACCTTGTTCCTCACGGAAAGGGGGTGGGGGGACTGTCTCTGGGTTCAGACACAGGAGGGTAGCGTTGTAGCCAGACGTCCACCCCACCCCCACCCCGGCCCGTTTCTTGTTCCACTGATGGACCAGCGATTTTATCCAACTGGAGGGAGTGGAGGGGAGGGGAAGGGAGGCCTTGATCGATCGATTCAGAGGTTCAACTATAACTAACGGAGATTAACTCTAACTAAATTGCAGGACTTTTCTTTTTAGGTTATATGCCCCGTGGGGCTACAGGGAGAAGGATGCCTAGTCCCTCTCCCCGTCACTTTCTTCTCGCCTCTTACGATCCAAGTGGGATACTTGGTGGCAGTATTCTTTTACCCCACCACAGGGAAATTCCATCACAGAAGGAGAATACTCAGAGAAATGGTACAGGACAGCACAAGGGGTTGGGGGACAGCATAACGGAGGGACAGTCGTAGTATAAAAGTGTCATCATTTCTCTATGAACAGAATTTCTTCTATCATATACAAAATGATGTGTGGCTCTGGTCCGTAGGGGCGCCCCATATAGACCCTAAAGTATCGACTGCATGCTACTTTGCCACAATAACAAGCAGCCAATACCCCAGACGGTTCTTACCCGTCATCCAGGAGGTGCTCAGATGAGAGGGAGGGTGGGAGGGGTGTGGAGTGTATTTAGGGATGAAATGGGTGGGAGTGTTTTTATGCCTTTCCCTTTTTGGCTACCTCCCTTGGAAGGGGGAAAAAGCCTTGGTATATGTATGTATGTATGTAAATTGCAGGACATGTACCGTACAGGATCTGGAAACATTGGTGCAAGAAATATATCCATGTACATCTCGGGAACTGTGATAAATATATATTTTCCGTTAGATACCACAGTAGCGATAACACTAACACACTATGATGTCTGGTACCTCTCCCTGATGGCTCTGGCTTTGCTCCTGCCAGACAATTCCATTCAGGTCAGTTCTTTCCCGATTACCAAACACCTTTGGTACCTCCTGAGTCCCTTTAAGGATTTTGCTCTGCTTAACACCAATTGATTTTATTCAGTTAAGTAACAGCCATCGGACACAAGAGGCTAATATATGGAATCAGACATATAAAAATATCCACAACCAATGACGAAGGTATTACATGAAGAACAGTGATAATGGTAAAGCAGTATTGCATCAACAGGGACCGGCTATCTCCCAACAATGGGAGTAGGTAGTGGAGCGAACTCCTACTACTAACCCCGCTGCACTCCCTCGAACATTTCCGCGCATGCGCACTCCCACGGGGTCCAGGGAACCTTGGAGGTCTTTATGACAAAGGGTACAGGCATGATTTCTTCTTGCAGTTTCCACGGGAACAAGATCGAATTCGGCGGGCAGCAGTGCGGTACCACGGACACAGAGAGTATGGCCAAAGAATGGGGTCATAACAGCAGTGTTTCATCGCGAGTATTTTCGAATATAAAGCGAGGACTCTCCTGTGCCCAAAGGACGGTGCAAAGATTCTGGATTCGGTCCATTACGTTCTTCCAGTGTTTGATTGAGGCCGTAAGTGCCCAATACTGGAAAGCTCTTTGGAATCAGCCACTCGACGGAGCTCAGGAAACCCTCGAAAGGCCTTCTGACGAGGTAAACCTCCCGAAGGAGGACCTTTCATTTGAGCAAGCTATCCTCCAAGAAAGCGATAGAGGCCAAGAAGGAGATCCCAATATCTCGCAGTACAATGAAAGTGATGATGTTATAGTCTATATCAACCTCCTTTTTAACGTTGACCAGTCCAAGAGCAGTGTAAATGATTCCAGGATAAAACAAGAACAAGTACTCGAAGAACCCAATGTATACGCCGAAGAAGCCTTCGGTAGTACCGAAGACCTTTTCAAACCTCCTTTTAACAGCGAATTCCTTCATGAAAGGAAAACACAGGAAAGGGTGCCTTCGTGGATTCCTCTAAAGCTAGACTTTGAGAAACGCGCCTCATGGATTCCCATAGTATTCCGACCAGTGAGTCAAACGATCTCACCCCTGAAACCATCGCGAGACAGTACCAAAGACAAGACAGTTAACAAACTGGACGATAGAATTCCGTCATGGTTTCCGGTGACTATAGAATTCGAAAGAAGGGCATCGTGGGTTCCCGTTAACTTCCCATCAGAACCGAAGAAAGCCTCAGATAGTAAGAGGATACGGTTCTTGAAGAATCTTTATGAATCAGAGAAACAGACGGTGTTTTCTTATATCAACTGGGACATGGAGGAACTCCTTTTTGCCTCGAGTCAGTTACGTGTCTACGATAAAAGTCTGACGCAAAATTACGAAGAGACACTGAAATGCCTCAGATATTTATTTAGAAAGCCAAGTTTTTCTCAGAAAGTTGAAACCACATTTCAGGTGGATGAAATTCTTGGAAGTATTAAGTCTTTGTTCGGACACTGCTAGGAGTCATTTAGTCATACTGAGGCAACACTGCAAACAGAGCCTGTTTTACCCATTAAGGAAACACACAAGTAGACAAAGCAAAGGAACTTACCATCTGTGAAGTTACCTTATGCAAACTACAAAAGGAGTAATAATAAATTCCTTAAGTTCATACTCGAGACTCAATGTGTGAGTTTGAAAGCAAAACCAATGATGAAATACTGAAAATTTTGAAACATTACTTCAGTTCTTGACAAAAAATGAGAAGAAAAGGTTTCTTAAGCTCCGTTGGTTCTGGGCAACGAGACATTAATCGTGGTTACCATGGGAACGAAAAAAAAAATGAAAAACCCGAACAAACCCGAGGAGCAATGAAAGTGACTAATCAGAGGATTACATCGAAGGTCATTAGCAAACAGGCAGCCATTGCCGTCGGCTCTAAACGAGCGAAGAACCCAGCAATGGTAATGGTAAAATCTAATGCGTCTTTGGTATTTTCTGGTCAAATAATAGCAAAATAACGGGAACTATGATCAAAGTTATTGATGTTGGTCAAATGTAATATGTGTTGCTAATTTCATGGCATGGCATTGGTGAAATATGCGTTTTAATATTTGATCATCATCATCATCATCATCATGTTCATCTTCATCATCATCATCATCATCATCATCATCATCATCATCACCACCACCATCTCCATCATCATCATCATCATCATCATCATCATCATCATCATCATCATCATCATCATCATCATCATCATCATCATCATCATCATCATCATCATCATCATCATCATCATCATCATCATCATCACCACCATCTCCATCATCATCATCATCATCATCATCATCATCATCCTGATCATCATCATCATCATCATCATCATCATCATCATCATCATCACCACCACCATCATCATCGTCGTCATCATCATCATCATCATCAACACCACCACCATCATCATCACCACCATCATCATCGTCGTCATCATCATCATCATCAACACCACCACCATCATCATCACCATCATCATCGTCGTCGTCGTCATCACCATCATCGTCATCATCATCATCATCATCATCATCATCATCATCATCATACACCATCATCATCGTCATCATCATCATCAACACCATCATCATCATCATCACCACCACCATCATCATCATCATCATCATCATCGTCATCATCATTATGATCATCATCAACACCACCTTCATCATCGTCATCATCATCATCATCATCATCATCATCATCATCATCATCACCACCATCCTCCTACTCCTCCTCCTCATCATCATCAACACCACCACCGTCATCATCATCATCATCATCATCATCATCATCATCATCAACACCACCATCATCATCGTCATCATCATCATCATCATCATCATCACTACCACCACCATCCTCCTCCTCCTCATTATCATCATTGTCATCATCATCACCATCATCATCATCATCATCATCATCACCATCATCATCTTCATCAACATCACCACCATCATCATCACCACCACCACCATCATCATCATCATCATCATCATCAATATCATCATCATCATCTACAATATTTGTTATATACTGTAGTTCATGTCATAGCTTGGTAATTATATGAATGTATATAACTGAATTGTGAATTTTGTATATAGTTAAAATAGATGTAGTAATAAAATATCGTCTGTTGATCATTCAGAATTGTCCTATTCCCTCTGACTTTGATTGTTTAAACAAAGCATAAAACTGTTTTCACTCTTTTGGTGTTTGGTAAAGATTTCTTATCAAATGCTGGGAGACGTGGTAGTGGAGTTGGGGCCAGGGGGCATTTGCGGGTCCTCAACTTAACCTGACGAAGATCTCAGGAAAGGAATCCGCCGAAACCGCGGGAAGAATTGACGTAGACTCGGCAGACTCCAACAGAATCCGACAGACCTCGACAGACTCCAACAGAATCCGACAGACTCCAACAGAATCCGACAGACTCCGACAGAACCTGACGAAGGTTTCAGGAAAGGAATCCGCCGAAACCCCGGAAAGAATTGACGCGGACCCAGCAGAATCCGACAGACCTCAACAAACTCAAACAGACTCCGACAGAACCCGACGGACCTCGACAGATTCCGACAGAACCCGACAGACCTCGACGGACTCCAGAAGATTCCGACAGACTCCGACAGAAACCAACGGACCTTGACAGATTCCAACAGCCCCTGAGCCCTTCAAACACCTTTCCCGAACGACTCGACCTAGATTCTGTTGGGATGAAGGTTTCAGTAAGATCCTGTGTAAAAGGGTTCTTTTTAGTTCATTTTTCGAAAACTATTTCTCTCTCTCTCAAAAAAAAAAAAAAAAAAAAAAAGATTGAAGACGCTTTCCCCAAGAATTTCGCCTGTACACAGGCCCTCTCTGTCTCTCTTTTTCTCTCTCTCTCCCACTGTCTGTCTCTGTCTGTTTGGCCGTCTCTCTGTCTGTCTGCCTCTCTATCTATCTATCTATCTTTCTCTTTCGCTTGGGACTTCAGAAACCTCATCGTCGAAGTACAAGAGTCTTTGCCAAGATGACCCCGCCCGTCCTCACCGTCTTCCACCCTTCAGCTGAATGAAACCGCTCTGCGTCGGGCAGGCAGACAGGTCAAGCTGCCTAAGGAGCGTCTTGAGATACAGCAAATCCTCTCCGGCGTGTTAACACACCATACCCCTTTAACTCTTAACCCTAGCCTTTTTTTTTAATGAAATATAGTTATCCAAGTACCTAAAGTGATAGGGCATCAGAATATACTGTATATGGTTATGGGGGTCTTTCTCCAAAACCCTAGGAGTTCGTGGACAGACAGACAGAGGCTACTACTTTATCATATTAGATACATAATATATATATATATATATATATATATATATATATATATATACATACATATATATGTATATATTGTATTTTGTCGTTTTCTCGATTAAGTTGGTTCATCGCCTGCAAATGGTCTAGAGTCGAATATCCCCTCCTAAAGCCTGCCTGTTCTCTCGATTTCCATCTAAAACTTGACTTAGTCTATTTGTAAGGATCTTGGAGAATACTTGATATACCTGCTATACACACACACACACACACACACACACACACACACACACATATATATATATATATATACTCAAAGACCGCAGAGAATAATTGGTGGATAGAATTCATGAACTAATGGTGTGTTCATTAGAAGTGAAAGTAACGAGAATTTGGAAGTCAGCCAATGCGGCCCCCAATTTCTTGTCCTGTATATCACAATTGTGCGTGTGGTGGTGATGGGGTTTCTTTCAGGTGAATAAAATCGCCTAGCGACAGCTAGAATGAACACTAAAGCTGTGAGACGAAACGACAGTGTTAAGAAGAGATTTTACAAATACCGTAAGTCACCATGGTCTTGGATCACGTGTTGGACTCGTGACCGACAGCTATTTCCCTCCCGGAAGAGAGCTCAGAGTTCATATATGACCGATCTATGGGTAATGCTGTGACCTTACACCAACACACACACCCAACTCCCCAGACCACGAGAGTTGGAGTAACAACCCGCAGCGCAGCGATACTGAAATTATTTCAGCCCTGGGCGGGATTCGAATCCAGACCGCCTTAGTGGGAGTCAGGAACTCTACCAACTGCGCCATCGAGTCGTGTGTGTGTGTGTGTGTGTGTGTGTGTGTGTGTGTGTGTGTGTGTGTGTGTGTGTGCTCCCAAGTGGGGACGGGAGAACGTGAGATTTCCGGAGGAGACGAGATGTATTCTCTCTGTGCCGATATGAAGGAGTGATTATGTGAATACAGCGAGATTAAAAATTTTCCCTGAAAACAAAAGGATTTCCTCGTGATATATACTTTTCCTACTGATCATTCTTTTGAACGTGTTTACAGAACTTATCGAAAGCCTCATGTTTGGATAAAAGATACTCTCAGAGAAGAACAGTCACGCAGACATGCATGACCCCAAAGGGATGGCTGGGACGGGTCTCTGTGCAACAGTTTTCGAAACTGATCCACAACATGCAGAGAGGCGGGGTGGGGTGGGGGGCTGGGGCAGAGAATGAGGTTCAGTCCTCTGAAGGTGAAGTTGGTTAAACACTTGTAACCGGTAAACACGTCACCCTAACCTTGCAACAAGAGGGAAAGGACGCTAACCGCATTCGTTTGTCGGTCAGTGAACAGATGGCGTTGCGGTCAACCAATTAACTTGCTAAAACGCATTATATGTGACCTTAATGATACAATGTAAATAACAAAGAAAATTATAATATTGATAATAGTAATAGTGATAATGATGTAAGATTATAATAGATAATAATAATGGTGGTATTTATAGAGGGGGTGAATGGGAGGGGAATATATGGGGATGGAATGGGTGGGAGTGGATTTTATGTCTGTTTTTTGGCTACCTCCCTTGTAAGGGGAAAAAACTGTTGGTATATGTATAGTATATGCATGATGCTATAAGTAATTGTGATAATAATGATTGATAGTGATAACTAATAATAACAATAATGATAGTAGTAATAATAATAACGACAATGATAATAATAATAATAATGATGATAATAATAATAATAACAATAGTAGTAGTAATAATAACAATAATAATAATGATAATAATAAATAATAATGATAATAATAATAATAATGATAGTAATAATAATAATAATAATGATAATGTTGATAATAATTATAAATAATAATAATAAGAGAAATATAATAATAATAATAATAATAATAATAATAATAATGAGAATAATTGGTAGAGCTTGAAAATGTGAATGGCGTGTTCAGGATAAAACCAAAAGCCACAAACACACACCCTGACCTACAAGAACTGGTTTTGTTCCACAAGAAGCACCCAAAGGGTAGTGAAGCAACAACAACATCAACAACAACAACAGCAACAACAACAACAGTACTTGTAGGAGAACACCAGAATTCATTCTTTAATAAAGACCAAGTTGGGAAAAGTAAAGGAGGAAGATAATTTACAGACCTCAAGGTTGACTTAAGAAAAGGTCACTATGCTTTGGGGAAGGAAAAACCGACGATATGACCTCATGATTAGGTATGGCAATACCATTACCCACAGTCATTATCTGAATTGTTAATTAAACGGTTACCGGCGTTGTTTGTGCCATAATGCCTTGGGGGCGTGTACGATGGTCTAAATAATTGTTCTTAGTATAATGGGGTGGTCATGGGACCAAGAGTTGAATTATTATGGGTTTACCCATTTGATCTATGGTTAGTATTACTTCAAGTCTAGCCTCCGTGTGTCCTGGTGAAAGACAGTACATCAACGGTGGCTGGCTCCGTAAGCACAAATGTAAACATAAGTTATAAACAGTTGACGAACAGCGAGTAAACACAACAACGCACAGTAAACAAAAAACACCCGCTGTAGCATAATTGCATCCACTGAAATCGCTCTACCTCTCCATTTAGTATCGGGCGATATTCAAAGACCATTTCCTGAAAACTACAATACAGAGGCAGTCGACGCGTGGCAGCTACTGAAAAAGAGGAAATCTGCGCGCGCTACCACTAATGTATTTTCAATATGGATGGAGGGGACGGAAGGAAGGAAATATCCCATTCCATTCTAGGAATTTTCTATTTAATCCAATCCCCTACATATTCCATTTTTCATACCCAAATTATTCCATTCTGTTTCCATTTCCATATCATGCCTTAGCCAGGTGACTGAGAATTGGAGCTGCACTAGTACAATAATCACCACTCCAAAACATCTTTCCAGAGAAATCTATGGGGAGGCGGGAAAACCACTGTCAGCTATTGAAATGCTGTGGGTTTCCAATCAGTGTAACTCTGGATATTATCTTTCCTGTATTTTCTCATAGTACAGCTATACTAAAGATTACTTCTCAATGAACTGGAACACTGCGAGACACAACTGAGAGTTGTGTTATGTTTTCAAAAGCCAGTCTTCGAATATTACCGGGAAAGTCGTATGTTGCGTATATTGTCCTTGTCTTGTTGCCTCAGACGGAATATTCGTACTTATAGTTGTTTTTTGTGTAGTCAGGCCAAGACTATAGATACTTATAAGGTGCGCGAGTACCATTGTCAACATTGTTATGGGTTGAAAAAATAAGGTTTGCTTCGTTCTGTTCGGCCGACTTGATTTGGCATCATTGCTCGTTTTGTGGAACAACGGATAACAGTTGTTTTCTCTGTTTTGAGCTAAGTACCCTTTAGCAAAATATAATTGAATGAATAATAACCGAAGAGAGTGAAGAACACATGATAACAAATACGGCTCAGGCAAGTGTACAAGTCACGCAAATCTGAGCATCGACCCGTTCGAACACGCTCCTCCCCCTACAGTAGCAAAGCATCATGGGTATATCGACAGAACAAACGCGCAGCAGCAGCAGCAGATGCAGCTCTGCCAAGTACGAAGAGAGGACAGGAGCGGTATCTTCGATGGAAAAGTCTGAGTTTCTTTGCCTTGAAACAAGACATTGTCAGAGACAAAGAACAATGTCGTTGTTCCAGAAAGAGAGAAGAAGATTGTAGGACCGAGGAAAGAAGATTCCGTGTTTATTCAATCCACGCGATAAACAATGAGGTGAGTAATGATTCAAATGGCAAATGTCAGGGAGGTGGGACGTGCTTGTCGGTGCTAGCCATCAAAATAGTGTTGTTAGATCGCAATTATGATGGTATGGATCTCCAGCTCTGACGTCATGTATTATGAAAATGTATATGACACTATACAGCCGTAATGAAATGTAATTGATGACTAACAATAATTTTAAATGTAAAACAGTTGAACATAGGATATTTATGGATTACTTATTTAAACATTATTTTGCCATAGTAATATTTGTTTCTTTCAAGTAAACATGGCAGTGGAATGTTACATTATGCAGCATGAAATGACCTAGTTTACCGGTTGAGAATTTTTTTTATAAATCTTAAAGACGTCTGGCTCAACTGGCTGCTGGTAAATTGACAACCCCCACACAAAACATTTGCACATTCCATCGTTACAATACATATTTTGCAGTCAGCTGTCATCTTGAATATTTTAAGAAGTCTGTGTTTTTTGTAAAGAATATGATCTGTGCTTCGTCAGTACTTGTTTTAACAATACGAGATTGTCTTGCTTGTTTGGTCAAATATTTTTTTTCGTTTTCTTTTGTCAACAGATAGTCCATCTGTTGCTCATGTCACAATTGTGTATGTGTGAGTTCTTAATGACCAGCGGACAAGCAGTAGGCGCCCAGAACGCAATGGTAACAACACTCATTAAAAGTTTCATTATATTATCGTTGATATATATTATTGTGATTATTGTCATTAAGAATTGAACGAGAACTAGCGATTCTATCCCCGGGAGAAAAATCGTGCAAAAGGGGTGGACAGAGATGGAGAAGGAGGACAGCAGAAAGGTAGAAGAAATAATTCTTCGTTTTTGAGAGGGAAGGTAATTCTGTAATCACAAGACTTGCGTGGTTGTGGTCCGTAGGGGTGTCACCTAAAATTTCCGCAGTCACCACCAGAGTATCTAAATGAATCTTGTGGGGCGCTCAGAAAGACTGCACGGAAAATGAAATTCATATTCATAACCATTTATTTAAAACGTTAAAAACAACCTGAAAGTTAAGAAAGTGCCAATTTCAGTATCAAACTACATATATATATATGGGGGTGGGGAGTGTACTTGTATAACACTGAATGGGTCATCAACATCGATGAACTCGAGGAGGCATACATTCAGAAATTGATACGGGATCCAGCTAAGGACTCGAACCTCCGCTAGCACGTAATAAGTGTCAGTGACAAAACCGATTGCGCTATCAAGAGATAAGTTGAACGCAGCTTTTCTTATATATTTGTATGCTCGAGTTACACATACACGAAATTATATATATATATATATATATATATATATATATATATATATATATATATATATATATATAGTAATAAGCATAATAGATAAGTAAAATAAATATCTCCCTAGTGTACGTTTTTTCTGCCACAAGAAGCTGACATTTGCATTTCGCTAGCAAGAACCAGCGCTTCTATCCTTTAGGACAATATCGCACCGAAGAGGTGGCAAAAGAGAGATTACAAAGGAAAATCATGCCGACAGGAGACCTATTGGTCCATAACGAGGTCAAGTGCGGAAATGATGATAACAATAAAATAAGTTAATAAATGAATATAGTGGAAGAAGGAGGGATAATAGAAGACAGAAGTGACCAATATTCTTTTATTTTATTTATTTATTTATTATTATTATTATTATTTTTAGATTAAATCTACGATCGCTAACGAATGATGAGTGACCAGAGTCTGTATAGAACAAGGTGAGGAGCCGACACCAGGAGGCGCTGAATGGCTGCGGCCGAAGCCGTCACCCTTGCCCTATTATCCGCTTTAAGGACTGTTGGGGCAGATAACCGTCACTACTGGAAATCTGAGAGTACTGCGGGATTCGAACCCACAACTAAGCGAATGCGAGACCAGCACGCTACCGATTACGCCATCTGTGTATGTGGGGGGCAGAGGAAGCTGCAAATGAGGAGAGGTTTGAAGTTAAGATTTAGAACATCGTAAAACATCGAAGAAAAAAATAAAAACACAAATAGATAAAATAAACACAAGATCCTCTGACCTATAGGCTTGACATTTTGACGTCAACAAAGGTTGATACGAACTTGAAGAAAAAAAAAATCATAACGATAAAAAAGTCGTACTTTAAAGAAAATATTAGATGGTAAGAAACTAGTATGAGATTTAATCTTCGGTGTTACGAATAATTTCTTGAGCAATATTAGTAAAGAGAACCTCAAAGTTAAAGTAGAGAGAGTACAGAACAGCTGAACAAGATTCAGTCGTCTATATACCTATTCACTTGGTCTTTGGATCACGTGTTGGACTCGTGATCGACAGCTATTTCCCTCCTGGAAGAGAGCTCGTAGGTCCGATCTATGGGTAATGCTATGACCTATATATGTCTTCGTATGCATGCCAGCACGTCTGTTTCTATCAGGCAACGTAATCATATGCATTAAAAGACCATAGCCGCACTTGCTCTTCTCCAGAACTGTGAATCACCCTCTACCCCTTGGCATGCTCACAGATGGACTCCCGATCAATCTCTACAGTTTCTAGAAATATGTTTTTTTCTAAGTGGATTACCGTGTTTTAGGTACACTGTGTTTACGCCCGCACTATTAATTTTTCTCATTTGGAGAATCTGATTTGCTTGATTATTATTGTTATTATTTCTACGTATTTATTTAATCATGTGTTAGTTCTCGTAGTTATTCTATATTATATAATATAATATATATATACATATATAGCATCGCTCGTAACA
>NC_134802.1:44158043-44383043 GCF_046742065.1 Oratosquilla oratoria | reverse complement strand
GTCCATCCTAAGCAAACGTAGGTGGCGTAATCGAAGCATGCCGGTCTCGTATTCGCTTAGCTCTAAGTTTGAATCCCGCACTCCACTCCGATTCCCGGCGTGCAGTGGCTGTTATCTGCGCCAACACTCTCCAAAGGGAAAAGTGACGGCTTCGGCCGCATCCACGGAGCGCCTCCTGGTGCGTAGGCTCTTCACTTTCTAACCAAACCACCAATTGTGCGCGCGCGCGCGTGTTTGTGTGTGTGTTCGTTAGTAAGCGTGTATGTGTTTACCTAGTCTTGAGGCACATTAATGAGCTGGTCTTTCAAAAGCCCGCTTTTTTTATTTTCTTTCTTTTTTTCCGCAGTTCACTTTGGACCACGTTCGTGTTTGATTGCCTCGTTTTTCTGTTTTCCGTCTTCTCCTTTTTCATCTTCTTCTTCTCCTCTTTCTTTTTGTCCCTTTTTTTCTCCCCCTTGTTCTTTTTTCTTCCTTTCTCCCCTTATTTTTCTTATTTTCCTTCATCTTCCTCTTCTCCTTTTCTTCTTATTTTTCTCCTCCTTTTTCTTCTTTTTCTTCTTATTTTTATCCTTTTTCTTCTTTTTCTTCTTATTTTCTCCTCCTTCTTCCTCTTTTTCTTCATCCAGAGATGGCTGCATACGTTTTATGCAGTCAATATTTCAGGGGACTTTTGTGCCACATTTAACTTTCACTCTGCTTCTGCTATCCTACTCTAATTTATTATTTTCGGGGTGATATTGTCCTCTAATAAAGTGCCGTTTGTTTCTGTCAAAATACTAGAAAATACCTTTGGCTGAACTCGCGTAGTACACTATGGACATCGTAGTGAACTATATCAAGGACGAAATGATAGCGTACGGGTGAAAAAAAGTATATCACCCAATATCAACCCTAAGGTGAATAACATTACCTAGCGACAGTTGGAATACTTGTCTAACAATGTAATTAAAAGGTTAATCGAGATCAAGCTCGAAAACCGTTTAACAGGAGTCGGCGTGGAGTTGCGGTTACCGTTCTCACTTTGAAAGTTGAGGACACAGATTCGACCCAGAGAAGAAGGAAAGATTTTTCTGGTGAGCACTCCTGTCTCGAACGCGGAGATCCTGGTTCTAACCCCAGGAGTAGTACGCATAAGGCTCTCCAACCCTACTCAGCAAAAGCAGACCTCAGAGGGATGTATATAAGGCTCTCCAACCCTACTCAGCAAAAGGCAGACCTCAGAGGGTTGTACATAAGGCTCTCCAACCCTACTCAGCAAAGGCAGACCTCAGAGGGCTGTATATAAGGTTCTCCAACCCTACTCAGCAAAAGGCAGACCTCAGAGGGCTGTATATGTTACAGTAAGAACACGTACCTAGGGATTACGCGTAATCCCTGAATGTTTATTCAGTGAATACGCGTAATCCCTTACTGTAACATATATAAGGCTCGCCAACCCTACTCTGCAAAGGCAGACCTCAGAGGGCTGTATATAAGGCTCTCCAACTCTACTCTGCAAAGGCAGACCTCAGAGGGCTGTGTATAAGGCTCCCCAACCCTACTCAGCAAAGGCAGACTTCAGAGGGTTGTAGTCCGGTGTGAGCATTTTATCAGCATACCCAAGACGGTTGTATTTGTTAGAGGTTCTATTTACATCCGCAGTTATTCCAACGCAGTCTGTACCTTTTCCATGTTCTTCACACCATGATTACAACACAATCTTGCCACCAATCACTCACCTTTGTATTCCATCATTTTTCATCCTACTAAACATCTCTCACACATCGTCTTTGCACACTTTGTTACTTCCTCCTTGAAACACGTCCATTCTTCTTCCACTTCTCTCATCACTATAGTCCACATATTTCGCAGTTCCCTTGGTATTCATCTTCTTCGTCTCTGCTCACTTATCAAAATTCTTCCGGCTTCCACCTGAACATCGACATCCAGAATTCTTCCAATCATCCTTTTGGACACAACCACATAGTTTATTAATTCCCTTTTGACTACCCTCCCACTCTGTCCCATACATTCTTATGTCCTTCTTGAACACTGTTCCTTTTCATTACAGTAAACCATCGCTGCGCCGTACCTCGTTACGCCGAATTTCGGCTATATCGACCCTAATGAAACCCAAGGTCTAAGTATACAGGTCAGACCGTTTGAATTCTTCTGCGCAGCTTCTGACGTCATTAGGCTAGTCCATTTTCTCTTTGTGAAACACTGAAGAAAAATGTGAAACGCCAAGGAAGACAGGAACTATAATATTTTATATTATATATATATATATTATATCATATATATTATATATTCATATATATAGACAGGAACTATAATATTTTATATATATTTATATATATATTTTATATAATATTTGTCAGAATATAACTAATTGCGTGGAGCGGTGCGAGCGAAGGCAACGTCTTTCCCAATCGACGCACCAGCTTCAACTGACAGCTATAGGACCCGCCAACCCCACTTTGAACAGCCAGGTGACGTTCACGGGCCCGCTGCGCCAACTCCCTCGAAATTCGGTCGGAAGTGGTTAGACCTTATATTCTTAGATCTTGATGAAACCTACCGACCATTCGTCTGATATAACGAACACGGTATATGCGATGCAAGGTTTGATATGGATGGCGGGCGCATGGAAAACCTATATACATATGTAGTACTTACAGTGCGTACTTTCGGTTATAACGACCAAGCCTCCCCCTCCTCAATTAGTTTGATATATCGAGGGTTTACTGTAACTGGTATACTGGTGAGACAGTGTGTACCAAACTTCAATCTCATAAACCGACTCGAAGTTCGATATTTGCAGAGAGTTTGGTGTTAGGCTGGTGGTTTGCCCCACGTTGGGCACCCAAATGTTAGGCTGGTGGTCTTGCCCTACGTTGGGCAGCCATACGTAAGGTTGGTTGAAGGCAAACTCTGTTGGAGAGTTGGTTTTATTTAACAATGAATTTTGGGCGCCAGTGGGGGGGGGACGAGACGGCGAGGGAGGTGACGACTGTGTTTCAAGTCATGTCCCTGTGTGATCTGCTTGCGGGGATGGGGCGAGAAAGCAAGGAGCAGCGATTCAGGCTCATGTATGATGCTCCGAGGCGATCTGAATCTTCGGCATCCGTTCAGTTCTTTATATACACGGGCAGGTAATGACCCGTGCTCCTAATTGGCGTGAGGTCAAAGTGCGATGCGTAGGGAAGTTGGACGCAAAACGTTCTCAGGCCGTTGACTCACGTAGAGGTTTGTTCTGGGTGGCTAATGAATACGAAATTTCAACTTGTTAAGAATGTATATATTTGTTTACAACACGGACAACAATACTTGCACCTGCTAACAAAGCTTCTTAAATACTGACGCCACGCTCTCGTTCGCGCCAAAAACAAGACACGCATCGCATCTGCGATATCTTATACAAACAAAATACATTTTATTGTACATAATGTAAATATGGTTACAAATAAATAATAAAATAATACAATATATACACCATGCCAACACAGGTTATGAGGCGGTTATCGCACGTGAGTTCCTTCAAAAGGGCTTTGTGGTGTCTCACGTGGCAGACCCTGGCACTGGTTAGTCATCCTTGGGTGGCCTCACAGGGTTCGCATTAGGTTAGTGAACTGCATGTGTGTTTCCTCAAACGGTCTTTGTGATGATCATGCGGCCAGCTGTGGCTCACATGGCTAGGCGGCATATGAGTCAAACTGATGGCCCCACGAGCGATTCCCTTGGGAGGCCTCGGAGGTCAAATGTCGTGGGCAGAGAAGAGATGAGGACGAGAGTGAAGACTACTCCTAATATTTGGCATAATAAAATATTAAGATATATCAAACTTTCAGATATAACGCCCAAGCTCCCCCCCCCCCCGAATTAGTTCGATATATTGAGGGTTTACTGTACTCTTCTTTCAGTACACGTCTTCAACACCCCCTCCCCTTGTTTGCTCCTTTCTGGCACATACTTTCCTATTACCTCATCCTCTGGCTCATCTCGGACTCCAGTGATAGAACTTTCAACACCTCTACATTTATGTTTCTTTCAAAATTCTCCGCACATTCATTTAACTTATTCAAAACATTTCCTCTTACATATGACCAAAATACACAAAACCTATCAAATATGCACACATCTTTCCATTGTAGCAACTGCAACGCTTTGGCCTTCTTAGAATGCACCACACTTACCAGTACGAAATGAAAACAACAAACTCTCCACTGCCTGCATACACCCATACCCTCAGAAAAAAAAGCAGATACAATTTGAACACTTAATAAATAAACGTTAGTGGAATCATGCTACCACGCAGAGCTGCAATCATTCGTACATCTAGTGGTATAAGAAATCATGTTATACTGCACTGTCCTACAGTTCAATCCAGACGGATTCACAGAGGCGTCTGTGTCCAGAGATGGATTAGTCAACTGTTCATTGGAATACAGAAAATTTGACAAATCCACACAATAATTTGTTTCCTAACCAAATCTAACATAACATTAACTAGGTCGGAGTTGTGTCATTATGTCATGTTGATGCTGGTACCCGCCTCATACTCTGGGTCCTGTTTCAGTTCTAATGACTCCCTGGTAGCCCAACCAGAAGCTCCTACTTCAGCTGCAGTTCATTCACCAATTTTATGTTGAGTTAGGTTAGGTTAGCTTCTGGTTGGGCTACCAGGGAGTCATTAGAACTGAAACATCATTAATTTATCAAATGTGTATTGTTAATGTTTTAATAGTATATTTTCCTTTGGGTCTGCAGAATGGAGGAATAGGAGGCTTTCCCTGAAGAATCACCGTGATGCCTCCCCGGAAGACCATCCCTCGACTTGAGGCTCTGGCCATGAAGACGCTGGTCCGGCGTCTGGGCCAGCCCTGTATTGAAATGACCTTCGGTTTCATCATGATCTTACAGGGTCAAGTGAACCAGGAACTCAGAAAGTCCCAGACCTCTTCTTCCTCTCCGCAGAACAACCACGACCCGAAGGACTCGAATCCCGAGGAGTTCGCCGAAGACAGCTGCGGCAAGGAAAATCACGAGGAGTGTGCTCGAATGCCCTTGCGGAATGAAAGTGCTTGTGGCTTCTTTTCCGACGAAGAGGAGGACTTCATCGACGTTGATTGTGACATCGAAATATGGCGGAGAGCTTTCGAAAACCACCAGAATTCGTGGAAGGGCCAGCGTATGACTTACAATCAAAAAGTGTTAGGATATCGCGTATTGATGGAGCAGGCGAGAATATACGTCAACAGCCGACTACCAGCAGCTCTTCAGCGGAGACTACTGGAAGAGCTTTTGGAGTTCATTAGCGTTATGCACATAAAGGGTTGTGACAAGGTCCTACAGTCCATTATGAAAACTACGATTGGCTTCTTTAGAAACGAGATCGTAACCCAGTTAAACCTCTCCTCTTGTGTCCATCGATCCCAACCGAAACGTTTGATTGTGCCGGGTTACCACTACCCCCGAAGTATGCTCCGTGGTCTCTTGGGTGTGGCGGGCCTCAGGTCCCATAAGAAAGACCATACGATAGTTCTTGGCGTGCCTGGAGACCTTGACTGCTTCATATACGACTGTAAGAACGTGACTTATCTGGATGTTGGCCATTTTGTCACTCCAGCTCTCGTCTGGAATTTGGGATGTCAATGCACCAACTTACGACAACTCTTTCTTGACTGCCCAGATGGATTCTTCTGTTACGAAAAGGAAGGAAGCAGCGTTGAGAGACAAAATAAAATTTATACTAGTGGGTGTCTTGCAGCCTTATGTGGGGAGGAATATAAAGGGTTTACCGGGAAACCCAAAGGATGTAAAAAGATTAAAACCCTCGTCTTGCCTTCACCAGATTTCCGAATTGACGAAAAGACAAAAGAGATTAAAATAGTAGCTAAATGTTTAAAGTTTATGCCAAAGCTAGAATATTTGGGAGGAGTGCCAGTAATTCATGTCGTTTTAGAATATGCGAAACTTTACAGGGCGGAAAACGAGCCCCCGAAACCACTTAAGTTGAAGGGTTTTGACGACTTCAACCGACAGTGCAGGATCAGGAATCCTGACACGCTTGCTATCAACACTCTTCTCGGCAGCGTCAACAAAATCATTGTGCATACCGTCCGCCCTGGGGATACGTTTTATTTCGCAGAGTTCCCGAACGTGAACGAAATCACTGTCAAAACTTCTTTTGAGAGGCTCTCCTCGTACCTTTTACACTTAAGGAATTTGAAACATTTAGATTTGACCGGAGGAGGAGAGAACATTCGGCCCTTGTTGACTTACCTTCACGAATCGTCACCATGCATCGAGGAGCTAGTGCTTAACTACTTCAAGGTCGAAGAATGTGACAGAAGAAAGACTGAAGACAAGTTTCTACAACTGAAGACAATTAAACTCTACTTCCCCAATGACTTAAACCTCTCGGTGGTAGTGGACCTTGTTAGCTGCTGCCCTGCCCTTACTTCTCTCCATCTCCAAATACGGAGGGAAGCATGCGTGAGTCACATCGAGGATGAGTACATGGTCCAGCTTGCGAACGTTGCCCCCAACCTGGAGAACTTCTTCCTGCTTCAGCACTACAAGTGGTTCAAGGAAGTAACGGCCTTGTCTGTGGAGGCTTTTCTGACGTCCTGTCCGCGACTGTCTCGTCTGGGGAAGATCACGCGATGGGGACTCACGGAATCTGAAGTGGAGGAGTTACAAGACAGAGTGAGACACAACAACTGGGATCTTCTTTTAGTCGTCTGAATCAGTAGGTTGTTTTTTAACTTTTAAAACATGTGGTAGGGCAGTAAAGAGATGATTTTTTGTTTGTTTTTCAATTAAGTTCGGAGTCTGGTATTCGATAAGTTTGAGCTGTAGGTGCCTTGCATCGGAGAAGAATATTACATTTCTAGAATGATGGCCATTAAAAGAAGCAGTTGATTTGTAAATGCGAAATCTTGTTTCTATAAGTTGGTCTGATAACGTCATACATGAGAAACTTCTTCAGGAAGATGCCTCTTTTACATGTATCATTGGTAGTATACAGACTGGAAACTTACAGTATCAAGAAGATATATGGAATGACTTAGACAGTATCGTAAACGATCTCTGTGAAATGCAAAAAAGTTTTTATTGAAAATGCAAAGATATGTTGGAATAGTGGTAGAGCAACACAACCTTTTTTGTTCCTCGGAGTCACAATCTCAAACTGATTCTTGTGTGAACGACAGAATAAGTCTTCTTATAGCCATATTTTATATGTCATACTTTTTATTTCTGAGGATATAAGACTTTACATTGCAATGCATGGTTTAGAAGGAATTAACAATGGGTTGTCATGCTACAGGAAGTAATTACTTGTGACTTTTTCAAGTAATAGGTATTAGAAGTGTTCACATTTAACAAGACCATAGTTCTTTTGTTACCAACATGACTCCTGTGCATTGGGGTTCACTGGGCAAAGGAAAAATAATTTTTACTTTGATGGATTGTTGAATATGGTATTATTAGAGGCCCAAAAAGTCATGGATCTGAAGATGTGTAGTCGTTATGAACAGTGACTACCTGCTCACAGTTTTAATTAAAGGTGCAATAGAAATTCGTGCTCATACTTGATAAGAACTAGAAACGCTTAGCCATTTCTGTGCTCATACGTTGTCTCCAGTTAGTGATCCAAGATGGAAGCTTTAGTGAATCGTTATGCAAATATTAGGGGAGCTAGTACTGTCTAGTGAAAGACTTTGTCTATGAAGGCGTTTTGTCCACATGAACCATCTGAAATTTGAGTGTTAGAATAGTTCAGCATGATGGAGCATTGTATATTACTATTATCATCGGCAAACGGCCTCGCGCTGAGGAGACCTGCACGTACTCGGAGTCAGAAGTCTTGCGCTCCGGCCCATGGTCATCAAAATCACCGGGTACCCTGAAACGTCAAATCCCGACCGTTTTGCAGTACGGTGCACGATGATTTTCTCTCTCTCCACAGTGGCTTGTAACCCGCTTAGGCTGGGGAGGAAACAGATGCAGTTTGGAAAGTTCGAGAATGACACATCATCGTGCATCAACGATAAGCTCGGAAACAGGACGCAATGTCAGTTTACCTCATGCGACTGCGGGTCATTTCAAATCTTGTGATCATGGCTAACGTTCGAATTTTGTAGCCAGAACTAACGTTCGGATCCTTTGACCGTAACTAACTTTTCAACTGAAAAATAACTTGATTTATCGCGCAATGAGGACTCAGTGCCG
The DNA here is from genome assembly GCF_046742065.1 of Oratosquilla oratoria. Taxonomy (NCBI): domain Eukaryota; kingdom Metazoa; phylum Arthropoda; class Malacostraca; order Stomatopoda; family Squillidae; genus Oratosquilla; species Oratosquilla oratoria. The sequence goes on along the minus strand of NC_134802.1, from coordinate 44,374,826 downwards.
TAGTCAAGAACCTCGTGGGGTGCCCGACACTAGCCCAAAAGACGACCGACGATCGTCTAGATTAAACTGTGGGTGCCAAAAATCGGACAAAACTTTGCTACTTTTTTCGCGTCTCAGCGGTATAGGTCCCCTCCCTTCACCTATAAGGGCCTTAGCCACCACTCACCGCATCATGATGTTACCAATGGTCATACAAAACAAGTTGGAGATTTATTAGTTACTGTTTTTTAAAGTGCCGGGAAAAACTCGTTAGTCTGCCAGGTTTTGAATGCTTGCCAAGGGTTCCCCACCCCTGGCAAAGACAATGATTCTATAGTAATCTAGTCGTTCTTTTCTCGGGACGTATTCAGGGACATCCCATTGGTTACACCACGGTGTTATGTATGTCTCCTGTTTAGAATATGGACGATTACCGCGCCGTTAATATCATGAATAAGTTTTTATTGCGCATCAACATCGCTTGCACGATGACATCGGGTGTCCCGTGAATTTGCTAATTACCAAGGGGTCCAGCGTTGTGGCATGGCTATGTGTCTGCACGGCTCTAATATATATATTGGTCCTGCCTGCCAAAAGTCCTTTGTGGAACCATGGCATACATATTCAGCTGTAGGCGTATTTGGTAACGACTCAAAAATCGGACGCGTCGGGCCTAGGAACGCTGCGAGCCGTCGTTCCTGTTTGGGAACACATCGCGCGATTTGACGTCATCGTTATGAGTGCGTCCGCTAACCATTCACTGCCCAAAGAAGAATGACGTGGGCAAACCTGAGAAGTTATTGGTGCAATGCGTTCGAGATTTGTGTCGTTGCCTAAAGGCCACGCCATACTACGCGTCTTTCGAGTGAGGGTGGCCTGGCGCGGGGGTGAAAAGCGCGCGCATTTTAACCGTCCTGTGTTCAAACGGTGACTCATTGCCGTGGGTGAATGACGCACGCTACTCAGTTCATCCCTGGCATTTCTGTCTTTGTACAGGTGATGTTTCACTTGCCACAGGCACACGTTATCCTTGTACAGTTCTATCAGTTGAATAACGTCCTCACGACGCCAGTAGAGCTGCGACTTCTGTGACATGATGAGTGAGGCGGTTTGGTGGGTCTTCTGTTGCGCCTCACCAATCCACCACTGCTGGGAGGACAGTGGCGCGCGTCAAAGTGCCCTGCGCGTCTCAATTTGAGTGTGTTGCGGGGACCGCCGGGGTCAGTTCCCCACGATTTGACGCGTAGTGTGACGTGGCCTTAAGACGCCTTATGGTAAGCATTTTACTTTCTTGTTCGACACCATCGGCGTGTGTTATAATTCACAAGTTTAGGATAGTCGTGGTTAACTGCTGCTGTTACTTTGGTACAATGATCCTAGCTGTGAATTAATGCAATATTTTTACGACAGAATTATTATGTAAACGCCAATGCAATAACATATGTGTATAATCAGCAAGCGACAGAGTAGGGTTCGTCAGTGCGAGATCACAGACTGGCAAACTTCACAGACATTTAATTATTGTTTTATTATATTATTGCCAACGAAACTCACGTGTTGGTGTTCGTGAATGGTGACGAACTCTATGCAAAAGTGACACCACACAATAACCGTGATATGTATGAATTAGTAAGACCTCTGTTCACAGGAGGAACAGCGAATAAATTACTTAACAGGAGGTCGCGAACAACACTGACAGTTGTTGAGATAATACTGATTGTTGAGAAATATAGTATTAAGATGCCCTAGCGGAAGAAAAAAATTAAAAAGATAACCCATTATCATGCAAGAGAAACTATACACTATTAATTAAAATGTACTATAAAAATCACAAACTACTCCGTAAGCTTTTGTTAGAACGACACTGAGTTCTAAATTTATAGTGAGAAATACGTGTTATATCCTAATTACTGTTTCTGAAAAACTACCTAACTTGTAAGTATATATATATATATATATATATATATATATATATGTTGAGAAATTCTGACAGGTTGACGTAAGCGGAGTAGGAAACACAGGAGTCTTAGTCTTCAGTTTATTCCTGACTAGTTTCGCAGGTATGCTTTTTCAAAGGAAAAAGCATACCTGCGAAACTAGTCAGGAATAAACTCAAGACTAAGACTCCTGTGTTTCCTACTCCGCTTACGTCATATATATATATATATAAGGTATAACCAGTACCTCTTTGTCCATTTTTTCAATGTCTGGAAAATGCATAATGAATATGTAGCTGGACTGCATACCTGGAAGGGAATACACACACAGACAAACACACACGCACACACAGAGTAGAGAAGTTTCACTCGTTATCCTATATTCATCGCAAAGAATATATGTGTATAAGCTTATAAGTCTTTCACTCTTTATTCACATTTTGTATATCACCCATAAGTCTTCAGGCCACGATTGTTATGGACTACTGTTCACATCAGTTGTTGATTATTGAACAAACTGTGTAGTAACTACATTTTGGGAATCTAAGCACAAAAGTCACAAGCGATGAAGGAATGATATGAACGATGATGTGTATTTACATGACCATATCTTTAGTTTTTTTAATGATGTTCGTTTTCATATATATGTTAAGGGTTCCATATTTAATACTTCACTTGTAATATCAACTCGTGGTCATATCAAGTTAATACGTTGACGAAGATTTGATTGTGTAATTCGTGTTTCCTATCATGTCTGTTTTACTATGCATATTTGGTGTTTTTATATATACATATATAAAATTGCCTTTATCATTAGATGGTTGTACATTTGATCTCTCCATCATTCATAATGCATATATTTAATGATAATTATTATACATGTAAACTTTGTACGGCATATTTGTGAAGGTACAGTAGGCAAGATTTATGCGTGATCTACCTGTTGTTCGTGCAGCGTGGATGTGGCACAACGCGTTGTGAAATGAACGGATTGTAGTGTTCATTTTCAACAGTTAGAATATACACGCGCGCGCACACACACACACACACAATAGATGTATGTTTGTATATATATATATATATATATATATATATATATATATATATATATATATATATATATATATACATATGTATATGTATATTTACAGAACACAGTATATGTATATACTACAGGAATACAGTGTTGCCACATCTCAACACTCGGTGGACCACACGAAAACCTTACCAGCTGTACTATATTGAATATTTTGATCATGTGTGAGGTCATCGATGAACACCTGAGTAAGATGGCCAGATGTCGGAGAGGGCTGTCTCCCCACTGTCCGTCACCAAGGCCCATCAACACCTTTACTTCCACTTCGAGATGCAGCCTTGGTGGGCTGATTCTCGATCCACGGAGTGAGTCCAAGATCTTTCTATATTTAATCAATTTCTACTGTTTTCCATCACTTTTCCACATCGGGAGAAATGGCTTCGAGAACTACTCCCCTTCCAGTCGGTAACATAAAAACATAAGAATGAAGGAGACTGCAAGAGACCATAAGGCCTACACAAGGCAGTTCGCACAACACAGCAATCTAGCATTCCTTCCTAGTAAGATCTATGGGGCTGGCGTCGCCGGTTGTCGTGGGGTAGCGGGTTTCTAGTCAGAGAAACGGCTGTAATTGTTTTGTCCGTTCCGCCATCGTAGTGTAAGTTAGGATTTTTAACACATTTTTTTCTAATAATGTCACGGACAAATGGTCTTGGCACAGTAGCGTCGGTGGTATTCGGCAACTTGTCTGTATTCAAGTATGTTTCTGCAGGTTTACTGTCACAAGGATAGAAGCGATGGTCAACCACGGATGATTCGACAGTCTCGCTGGTGACGTGTGGCAACTCGACACAATGTCGCTGGAGACACGTTGCAACTTGCCTGTACTCAAATATTTTCTCTTAGTTTCAGTGTCACAGGGGCAGAAGTACATGACAGATCATAACAGCCATAAGAGTGCTGATGCACATTCAAAGTAGAAGGGTTCCGGTCACAATAATGATGATTATTTTTAGTATTATTGCCGTTATCATCATATTAATTATCTTGTAATGAAAGAAGATTAGAGTAGGAAGGTATCAAGAACTTGGTGTTGGACTTCCAGTGGATGTCGGGGTGGCGCCCTTTATATAATTGTTTCTGGTTAGTGCGAGATTATTTTAATCAGCTGAGGGGCCGGGCCCGGGGTGAAACGAGTTTTAGGACAACCCAGACCCAGCCAAGATCCACGCCATCTTGGCCAATCGCAGCCGCTTCTGCCTACGCGTCATCCAATTGTGATTGGTCAGGGAAGGAGAAGGGGGCCGTGGTTTGTTTCGCCTGGTAGCGTGGTTGTATCAGTAAATAGGCAAAACATGGAAAGAATATGAACGTAGCGAAGGCGGCAGACACTGCGTGACTGAAAGACAAGGGAGGCATGGAACTGAAACACTATGCAACCGATGTGCAACTGCAGCATGCAATTCGTTGACAGTGAGCAACACATTCCGAAGCTATTTTCTCTCTCTCTCTTCCCCTCTTTTTCTTATTTATTGTGCCATTAAAGTTATCTTACGTCAATGAATGACGTCTCGTGACATAGGTCTATTCGTTAGTCAAACAGCTGAATTGTCGAAATGATAGGAATAATTTTGTTCTATTTCCAGTGGCTGATTATATATATATATATATATATATATATATATATATATATATATACACTATAATCTTTTATAACTTCTTCCTTTGTAATGGACGTAATATGACGTGAAGGCTTACGATTGGTGCTTGTAACCGTTAAATTTAGTGGTAAGATATTTCGCGTTTTTTGTCTTATGCAACTGGAACTTCTAAACACAATTTTCAAAAAAAAAAAAAAAAGTGAACCTCTCGACAAATTCGGTCCAGCGTAGCTTTTTGCATGTTTGATTCTTTTGATATATTCACACTAATGTCTTTCAAGACCCAATTGAATTTATAATATCTTAAGATTTAGCGTAAAAGGTGAGACTGTCGTTTGTTGCTCTTCTTTTTCACTAAATCACAAAAAGCAGTCGTGCGTTTTTTATAGAATTTGTTTTAAGGTAAATACAAACTCTTCTAGTGGAAATTTATTTAAATCAAGATTATATTGCCAAGACGACTGCTCTAGCGAAGAAATATGGGACTGCATCACTTCAGGGGTAAATCTGAAGATCATAAAAACTGCATGAATTTGGGTCTTCATGAGAGGATTTTTTTTTTCTTTCTTTCTTTCTTTCAGGACTCTATAAGTAAGTCTATCTCTATCTCTGTCTCTCACCTGGAATTTGATACCAACCACATATCCGTAAAGGATCTTGAGATTTCGTATGCATTTAAGATATGCGAATAACATCTTCCAAAAATCCTTTCCGATGACAAGCCTGAACAACAATTTAACCCTAATTTCTTTCCACAATGAAAATACATAACAAAATGCTTTGCCAAGAAACTTAGTAAGGACTGTTATTCTAGCTGGTGTGCTGATTTATTGAAAAATATATTTGAAAAATGTCGCCGCTACATTTGAAGACTTGAGACGTAGGGTCGTGCTTAAGACTGTATTAATCGAATTTATGAAAATTAAACTCCCAAAACTTCGGACGCCTGGCGATTGTTTCGAAACTGTTATTGCTTGTTTGCTTGCTTCATATATATATCCTCTACTGAATGAAGAAATAGTGGTCGTAGAATTGGTTGACAATACTTGATTAAGAGTGATGTAAGATGAATGTTTAATCGACAGTTTTAAATGAATGTTTGGTATTCTGTCGCCAGGCACCCCCGAACGATTTGTTTATGGTACGACCCTACTCGAAGAGTCCTAAGCATAACTACAGCCCTTTACAAGCCTTCTTCATGTCCTTCCCTCACGTCGAAAAAGGCTGTTAGCCAGTCATCCATTATCTACTGTCATTTAAGTATTCATTCATTATAAGTGTTTACGGGAAATGTTTTAAGGATTATTTTAGATATTTATATATTCTTATATGTATTTAAGGGGTATCCACGGATTAAAATGAACAGTTTCATGAGGTGTTTCATTGAGCCTTGGGTGCAAGAATTTTTTTTTTTTTTTTTTTTTTTTTTTTTTTTTTCCTACGTTCTCATGGTTGGGAAGTCTAGTGAATCCGTTAATGAAATATCCTCAATATGACAAGATCCAGAAGAATTCTGTGACTATATAGGTAAGTACTGAGTCAATTTTAATAAACAAATAAAAAAAAAACATGTTATATAAATATAGTATGTTGAGTGTCTCGGTATTCCAATCAACGAACGAGCCGACAAAGTAGCTCGGGATGCAGCATTATTTTCTCCCGTTCACACGACAAAACTCGTGGCATAAATGTTTGCAGAATCGCTCGATGTTTCATCTAAAATATATCAAACCAGTGGCCCTCTCCCCTTCGGCACTGTGAGACAGCTATGACGTGATCATCTTCACAGGACATCTCGTCTCATCGATTTTTTTATGATGACAACTTCCCTCTACTGTTTCTGGTATTCCTTTTGTTACATCCCACATTTTACTTGAACGCCTTGCTTATGCCACCTCTCGTACCTTGTTCCTTTATTACCTTCATCAAACAACTATTTCATTAATTTCTACTATATCTTCTCTCCGTCTTCATAAGAACCTACTGACCCACACCTTCCATCAGATTCAAGAACCCAATCGGGTTATAACGACGAGGGGGCTACGGTGAAAAGTAAAGAGGGTAAGTCCATTCTTTAGTTGTACGGTTTGAACTGAACTGATTTTACATGCGCCCCGAAGCCGTATATATACATTCCGCGGTCAATCTCTCGTAGTATATAAATATAATTAGATTAGCTATGGGTCACGCTGGAGTTATGCAGTGAATGCAGGCGTGCATATCAGATCACGTTCTCGTGATTGATACTACGTGATATCAACATAGTCTTCGATATCGGTACGATACTATCTAGAAGAGAAGTGTAGGTGACGAAATAGCAATACAGGTCACTGGTGTATCTGAGACTGCAAATAGCAGTGAGTCAATGGTCACTCCTTTGCGGTGGCGACGGTGATCATCCCATCTGTTGGGAGGGTTCTGACGCGGCATCGAATTAACCACAGTCTTGGATCACATGTTGGACTCGTGATCGATAGCTATTACCTTCCCGGGGTAGAGCTCATAGCTCATATATGACCGATCTGTGTGTAATGTTGAGACCTTACAACCCCCCCCCCCAAGTTCCCGCTCACGAGAGTTGGAGTGGCGGCTCGCAGTGCAGCAATACCGAAATGATTTCAGTCCTGGGTGGGAAGGGTTAACAGGGCGGGGTGGGGTATTAGCAGGGATGAATCTAAGGGCCCAGTCACACCAAACTTACAACCTGCTTCCGACCACCGGCAACCAGGCTGATTTGTGCTGTTCCTCTGTTTATAAAAAGAATTCAAGACAATAATGCAATTGGAATTAATCTCCTCCCCTCCTCCTCCTCCTCCTCCCCGTCATGAAGATGAATATGAAATAGCCACCGGTCGCTAGCCATGAGAGAAACAAAAGTGCCACCGTCGAAGATGGTGGTCGGAAATAGGTCACAAGCTTGGTGTGACTGGGGATTTATGGTTCTGTGAGGGCTGATGTTCTCTTCTTCCATCGGAGGTTTCGTTTATCGGTTTGTTTTGACCTCAAACGAAGGTGACCCGACTGGGGACGATCGCATAATCGAGAACTTACGAAGTAGGCTATCTTTAGGGCACTTTTTCTAACCTCTTCCCCTGCAAGGTAAGCAGAGCGGATCCTAAATAATGCTGCTCAGGCTTATGGGCGGTTGCCGAGCTGCGCTGCCAACTCCAAGTATGGTGTGGTCCACCATTCCATATTGTGTGGTTCGTGATTAGAAGCTTCCAGGGATCAATGCCCCCAACCCACCCACACGACTCGTGACGCAGTGGTAGCCTTCGCCGCCGACACTACGGCGGTCCAGGTTCGAAGCCCGACCAGGGCTGAAATAATTTCAGTATCCCTGCGCTGCAGATCATTACTCCAACTCTCGTGAGTGGGGAATTAGGTGTGTTTGTGTGCGTGTAAGGTCACAGCATTACCCATAGATCGGTCATATATGAGCTCTGAGCTTTCTTCCGGGAGGGTAATAGCTGTCGATCACAAGTCCAATACGTGATCCAAGACCATGGTGAATCACACACACACTCGCACCCCTCGTCATAGAAACCCTTTGCCGCAGGACAGAATATGGGCAAAGGTGACGTAGGGAGTAATTGACACTCAGCTTGGTTTGAGCGCTTTATTATGTGGATATTTATACAGCGGCCTAAAGAGTGACATGCCCCCCCCCCCCACACACACACACACGTGCGACCGCGAAGGCCTAGCGGCGAGCTACAGAACAGAAGGCTGACTGGATGGACTATCGGACGGTAACTGAGTGAGTCGGCTGAGTGGCTTGCCCGCTCGGGGCGGGCGGTGTATATATACCCAGGGCCGATCTGACGCCTCACCTTAGTGAATTTGAATTGCGTCGGCTGGTGGAGTGTCACCCCCCCCCTTTAAATATTTTTCATGATCATTATCATATGTATATGCATTGACAATGTTAGAAAGGGTGCATTCACCGGGATGTGCATACATATATCACATATGTATGCACATCATGTGGTTGTATGAGTGGGTGTAGCATACCACACACACATACACAGAATCACCCTCCAAACGGGCTCACCTTTAAAACCCGTGGGAATCTTATTCCCGAATTAAATAAAATAGAATCTGACGCCTTGACCAGACGCGACCTAATTGGGATGACCCATGCTAGCCTTCGAGCGTCGCGTCAGGTCAAACTACCACACAACTCCGCGTGCATCAAATTGCACCTACAAGCATACCGGTGCATGTGTACACCACAAGAAAACGAAGTTGAGAGGAAGTCCTGGTGTTGCCAAGGAAGAATTTTAAGGTAGGTGTAAAATAAACAAACAAATGAATAAATGGATGAATTTAATTGATGAGTTGAAAGGATCGTTGGTGCCTCTGTCGACCGCCACGAAGGAAGAGGTGGGGGAGGGGGACATGATTCTAACCGCTGCCAGCCTAGCAAGTTCATCGCTGGTCCCATCGCCTGGTTAATCTGGAGATATAGTGAACAAATTAAATTATTTTCGTGTTTTGACATTGCTGTTGATAAAAGTGAATCTGGCTCTGCAGCAGCACTGAAAAATTATGTAGTAAACTTTATGTTTTAAGGATATAGACCAAATTGGAAAAATACATGAGTTTGAAGCTAGTAATTGTAAACTAAAGAGTAGGGAACGGGATCCGACGAGCGGTGCTCCTTTCCTGTATATTACAACTAGGTAAATATCAGACCTTGGTGCGTTCCTCTATTTTGGGTAGTGCCTTGCCGTTCCTGCGTTCCTCCAGCCGTTGTTAGTGCGTTCCTGGAATAGCGTTCTTCAATATTTTCGCTCGGTGCGTTCTTGCGCACAGTAGTGTTTTGGAGGAACTTTTTTTTTTTTTTTACGCTTTGATAATTCGAGAGCGCAAACGCAGGAACGCACCGAGCAAAACACTTGAGGAACGCGCCCAGCTCCGGTAAATATATTCACTCCCGTGGTACTTCGACCAACTGTGGACTCCTCACCGCTCAAACTCGTTGCCTCCACTCTCGACGATCTTGTGCCAACATTGTCATCCACTCAATGGACATCTCCCGCAACACTGCTCAAGTTCTTCCCTACGCTGTCAACCCATCTTGTGCGTCGTCGTGGTCTTCCTGGTAAGCTTTTTCCTCCTACAACACCAACCCATTCAACTCCGATGACAAGATGTCTTGTCATTTGGTCAAATAAAACAAAAAATCATAATAAAACAACAAAATGTTTGATGATCAAACAGCACCAGAAAAATATGACGTCATCAGTCCTCCTCGAGGAGGACTGATGACGTCTTCGGAGTTGAATGGGTTAACCAACACTCCCTTGGGTAGTTTTCTCTCCTGATCCATTCTAGCAATGTGTCCTGCGTGTTTTAGTCGAAATGTAGGTAAATATATGCGCAAGAAATTATAAATGAAAATGAATTACATTTAATGCATATTAATTTACTAACTGGTGTCTTTTGATCTACCTGCAAAGTTGAGCGAGTACAGGCTCCACAAACCACAAGAAAAATAGACATGTTAGAATAATAATAATAACGAGCCCTAATAATATATACTCGAGTCGCCTATCCAAGAATGCTATGTAGCATCACGCGCCTAAAACTCCCTGAGTTTATTTTGCATCAAAGGAATAGGGAGGAGATGCAAACAGCAAACAGAACTATTGGTCCTTATGGGACTATACCCGTTGCACTGAGAACTGGCCGTTAGGGCGGAGCACTGGGAGTTCCCCTGTGGTGCCACATCTAATTATTTCATAATTTTATTTTAATCATTCTATTTTATGATTTTATAATGTTGCCACATATAATTATATTATAATTTTTGTCACACACCACCACTGAGGTAAAAATCAAAGCAATTTTTTCTATACAAAGGTTTCGTTTCTTCGAGTCTAGACATGGCATATGGAAAAGAGAGAGCGACGTTGCCGCTACATCTAATCTCTGGCCCCGCCCCCCTCACACTGCATTCAGAAAACATTGCATCCACACGCACGTTCTCGCCATGGATGCCCATGTGTGGCAACACCGGGAAATCTCCTAGCCCCGCCTTATCGGTCATTTCTCCTTGCGCTGACTATAATAGCGAATTGAAAGGGTTTGTAAACAATGGAAACGATGAGTTAGATTGGGGCTGGACTCCATATATTTATCTGGGCGTTTTTAAGTGTCGTTTGTATTTATCTAATTGCCCAAATATAAGGGTTCTGGTTGGAAATCTCTCAGATCCTCTTATGCCTTGACTTCTCGTAGGATAATTTTACAGAAAGCAGGATGCCTAGTCCCATCCCCGTACCACAGGGGGAGAGGCGAAAAGGAAAATATATACTCTAAGAAGTGGTACAGAATAGTTTTAAGATGGGACAGCATAATGGGGGATAGTCGCAGTGCAAAAGAAGTATAATTCCTCTATGTTTTACTATTTTATTTAACGCAGACAAAATCATGTGTGCCTCTAGTCCATAGGGGCGCCCCAACACAGTTCCCAAAGCATTGGGTGCATCATGCAACTATGCAATTGATACTGCACAATCGCATGCAGCCTATACCCCCAATACGAAACAGTGTGGGTTTAGGGCAGAGGATGCGTTGATTTTTTTTTTTTTTTTTTTTTTTTTTTAGGCGGATTGTGTGAAGGTAGGCACTGTGGGATGTATTGCGGATATATTTGGCAATATGATCTTTCCTTTTTTTTTTTTTTTTAATAATAATCATAAAGGTTTAGTCATTCCTTTTGCACGCTCCTTTTGTTAGGATGCAGTTAGTCAAGATAGGGAGATTTGTCCCCCTAAAAAAGGACATCCATACTTATAATAAATACATTATCAGTTTTAGCACTTTTTATGCTGAATGTCTACTTTAGAACTTAACTGATCCCTTGCTTCTATTAAATATAACTTTATTTATTTCCGCAGTGTGGATGGAACAGAAATTGATAAATTCTCAATAACCTTTTTTTTGTGTTTCTGGTAAATAAATAAACACATAAATACATACATACATAACATCGGGGTCCATGTGGTCACTCAGCGATTGTCAAAACATCTGTTGATCTTAATTATACTTACGGTACTTGCCCATTGTGCCGTAGTTTGATAATAAATGCATGTTTATCACTGGTTTGACATAATTTTTCATAGCATTCTTGCATGGTCAATGTCTGTTCTTGAACATTCTAGTTAGTGACGTTAGAACTTTTTATCGCTTAACATGACATTTTATATCTAATAATTGAATCAATATCAGTAATAGTATCCATTAAAATTGTGTTTTTAGTTCACGTAAATAATTCAAAACTGCTTTTGTTTATTCGTTTCCTCTGCATTAGTTGGCACGAGGCTCTGATCTTTAAATAGCCTCTTGTTGTCAATGTTACAGTTGCTACAGAATTTGGTGATTGATTATGAAATCGTCCCCAAAGCTTCAGAACATGGGCGACAGATGGAGTTAGTAGTGATGTCAACATGGCTCTCATATGTCAAGTACTGAAGCCGCTTGTTGAGGTAGATTTTTACAAGTTTTACATGCGTGGTTATGTGTTTGATTAAGTTGTGGCTAAGGTAAATTTTATAGGATATATATGATTACTCAGTTGATTTTAGTTACGCAAGAGTTATTAGGTATTTGTGATATTGTGACCATACTGTTGCCACCGGATCATCAACTATCATACTATGTGTCAGACACCATTAAGCTAACTCAGGTGGTTCCATCAGGCGAGCTTCATTAGCCATGCTGTTAAGTGATAAGTCGTATGTCAGTACATCAATTTACAACAGATGAGTTTCTTTAAGTATTTGATCGAAAATCTATTGATTCACTACCTTAGATTTAAGTAGTAATGCAAATTATTTCCACTGCATATTTGTCATCTGGATGCTACAATGTTTTATCCCTAAGAATGAAAAATATTTATTAATTAGTTACCGCTGTTTATGATATTTTAGGTAAAATTTTACTTTCGACCTTTGTTTGAATATAGCAATACAAAATTAAATAGTAATTTTGTAAATTAAAATGTATCAACGTAATATGCAATTTTGTGTGCGGAAATGAAAATAAAAATACGTTGCTACAACATTTCTGTTAACGAAGTCGTGTACGACGAATGGTACGCCAAGTTTGTTGTGGTAGATGCCGACGTCGGAGAAATGAAAGGACGATAAATTTGTCTAAAACTAAACTAACCTAACCTAACCTGTGTTTAATAAATCATTACCTGCAAATTAGATATCATCCGGCTGGTCCTCGTCGTCGTCGTCGTGAGAGACGTTGGCGGGCTTTTCAACCACTCTCTCAGCTTTTGTATGGCTATATTCCTCCAATGGTCGAAAGTAAAATTTTACCGGTTAGGTTAGGTTAGTTTACTTTACTTTAGTTTAGACAAATTTATCGTTCTTTCATTTCTCCGACGTCGGAATCTACCATAACAAACATGGCGTACCATTCGTAGTACACAACTTCGTTACAGAAATATGTTTTAGCAACTTTTTTTATTTTCATTTCCGCACACAAAACTGCATATTACGTTCATACATTTTAATTTACAAAATTACTATTTAATTTTGTATTGCTATATTCCAACAAAGGTCGAAAGTAAAATTTTACCTTATTTTATATTATTTAGTGCAGTAGGAAAGATTGCAGGAAAACTCACCATGTGGAATTTATTATTCAAAATTAGCTTAGTATTTCTTATGCGATGAAATTGTTTTAACCGAAATGTCAATATATTCAGCTATGCTTATGACACTTTGAAACTCTTAGATTATATTGATTTATGAAACTTTTTGTAATTGTGTATTTTTCCAAATCAAGAGGAAAAAATGTAAATTCTCTTAAACATAAGGAATGTTCAATGTAAAAATACTGAACATGTGGAGGTGTATATGCCTACTCAACAATTGTTGCCCTTTAATAACGTAAAGTCATTGGATGTCTCAGTTCTTCATAATTGATGTGGAGTTGTATAACTCATATTGACAAATCAAGGAAATGACATTTAAATTGGACTGGTTATTTTTGCATTTTTCAGTGGCTCGGCAGAATATCATTGTTGTGACATTGTTTCTTCATGAATTTTGAGAGAATTTTTTTTATTATTTCTGCATGCAAGGATTTTTATATCAATTACAATGTTTTTTGATAGTTCTAGTAATCTAATCAACTTTTTTAGTTCTATTACTTTAAAAGAGACCTAAGAAAGTAGAAAGCGTTTGCTGTAACAAATAATAGCAGTATATTGAATTTTGGTTTCAATAGAATCACTGGCCACTTAATGTTGAGCACCAGTCACTATATATATTTTTTTTTGCTATCTACCCTTTCATAGTAAAATATATTTACTTAAAAGGAGAAATTTTCAGAAGCGTACACCTATGCAATATAACAATAGAAAATTAGATATTAATTTTGTAAATTATAATACATCTACATAATATACTGTATGTTTCTTGGCAGAAATTGATAATAGAAAAAAAATGCTAAAAGCAATACATAAACGAATATAACCATGTTGATTGCTTGAGATGCCATATTTGTTTTGATAGGTGTGGAGGTTGAAGAAATTGAAATATGATAAATTCATCTATTCTAACCTAACTTACCTGTAAATTTTTAGAAGCACACCTACATGATATAGCAATAGAAACTTGAATAATAATATGGTAAATTGCAATACATCAATGTAAAAATTTTTGTTTTTGGTAGAAATCAGTAATAGAAAAGGTTGCTAAAAGCTATAAAGGAACAAACCTAGTCACTTTGACTACTTGAGTTGCCATCTTTGATTTGGTAGAGGAAGAGGTCAAAGAAATTTTAATAGATTGGTCTATTCTAACCTAACCTACCTAACATAACCTGCAATAGAATAGTGGTACCTGTAATTCTAGAGGTCATCAGATCGTCATCATTGTCTCCGACCACCAAATCTATCAAAACAAAGTTCGTGTCTAAAGAACTCATCGCAACTTTATTAATTTCTGCATAGCTTTTAACAATGTTTTCTGATATTGACTTTTGCCAAGAAAAATATTAATTACATTGATGTAATATAATTTACAAAATTAATATTTAATTTTGTGATGCTATACTGCAAAGGTGTACACTTCTAAAAAAAAATACCAACCTACCTAACCTAACCGGCATTTAGTAATTCAGCACCTGTAATTCTAGAGCAGCGATTCTTAGGGCACCTGTACCCCAAAGAGGTATGAAACCTTGAACCTGGGGGGGTACCAGACATGATACAGTGCAATGGTGCTGTATATCTACCATTAGAAAGCATAATGTGGATTCATTGTTTTCTACTAATTGACATTTTTAATTTGAAATAAAAAAGTACCTTTGTTCAGTAATTGGGAATATATCTAATAATTTCTCAGCAAGGTTTGTATCACTAATCCTATTCATATGTTTGCATTGTATTTATATTGGATAAGGGTACAAGATTTTTTTTTTAGATCATCAAGGAGTACAGGCACTGAAAAAAGGTTAAGAACCACTGTTCTAAAGGTAATTAGGGTCGCCATCTTCAACCCCCGAATCCATCAATACAAAGATGGCAGCTCTTTTCGTTTGTGTAACACTCCTAGCAACTTTTTCTGTATTGATTTCTGCCAAGAAAAACCTATTTTATGTTGATGTATTATAATTTAAAAATTATTATTTAATTTTCTAATGCTATATCATGTAGGCATGCACTTCTGAAAAAATACCCTTAAAAGTCATAGGAAACAATGGTAGTATAATTTGATTGGTAAAATTACAAAGGCGGAGCATGCCGACAGGAGACCTTTTGATCCATATCTAGGTCGGATGCAAAAAAAAAAAAAAAAATCATAATAATAAATTAAAACTATAATAATGTAAAAATAACAAATAAAATACATAAATAAATGCATAGGTATAGTTGAATAACAAACAAAAAGGTAAATAGTAAATGATTATAAATTGACATATAACTAATAATAAATGAAAATCAGACAGACAAATTATAACAAAACAAAAACAAATAATATAACATAAATTATAATCATTACAGCATCTTACTTAGGTATTTATCTAAATGATTCTTAAAGCTTCGAACTGAACTACATTGCACTACCTGTGCAGGAAGTTTATTCCATTCATTAACTACACGGTTGGCAAAGTTGTTTCTACCTACTTCCAAATTGAATCTCTTTCCGGATAGTTTGAGACCATTGTTTCTTGTCTGATTCTCATTCAATGTGAAAATTTGGTCACTTTTGATGTTGTCAATTCCCTTTAAAATCTTAAAGACCTGTATCAAGTCACCTCTGAGTCTACGCTTTTTTAGGGAAAACAGATTCATGTGCTTAAGTCGATTTTCGTATGATTTATTTTTGATATTTGGAATCAGTTTTGTGGCTCGCCGTTGTACTTTTTCCAGTCTGTCAATGTCTTTAATGAGATTCGGTGACCATACGGAAACAGCATATTCCAAATGTGGACGAACTAACGATTTATATAGCTTGTTAATGAGTGATGGACTTTTGAAATCAAAAGATCGCCCAATCAATCCCAGAATCTTATTTGCTTTCTCAGAGGCTGAAATACACTGCTTGGATGATTTGAGGTCGTTACTGATAATTACGCCGAGATCTTTTTCACTATCCACTTTTGTTAACGAATTTCCAAATAACTTGTAATCGTACTTACTGTTATTTTTACCTATGTGCATTACCTTGCATTTACTTGTGTTAAATTTCATTAGCCACTTTTCAGACCATTGCTGTAATTGATCTAAATCTTCTTGAATATCTAATTGGTTTGAGTGATCATTTGCCACTCCGCACAGTTTTGTATCATCAGCAAATTTGGAAACAGTAGATTTTAGTCCATTGTCTATATCATTTATATATACTATGAATAGAAGTGGCCCAAGAACGAAACCCTGAGGAACTCCACTTGCAACATTTTTCCATCCAGAAGTTTTTCCATTTAAAACAACTCTCTGTTTTCGACCTTTCAACCAATTACTAGTCCAACCTAATAGGCTACCACTTATTCCATGCAAAGCTAATTTAGTAAGTAGTCTATCGTGTGGGACGGTATCAAAAGCTTTTGCAAAGTCTAGATATATTAAATCTATATTGTTTCTTTTGTCATAATTCGAGATAACTGTGTTGTAGAATTCGAGTAAGTTAGTCACGCAAGAACGTTTCCGTCTGAAACCATGCTGGCTATCATTTATCAAACGGTTACTTTCTAAATGATATTCGATATCATCTCTGATGATAGTTTCCATTATTTTTCCTACGATCGAAGTCAAACTTATAGGCCTATAGTTATTTGGTTTCTTTTTGTCACCTTTTTTGAATATGGGAGTAACGTTAGCTAGCTTCCATTCTCTTGGGACATCTCCGGATATGATGGATTTCTTGAAAATAATTTCTAATGGAACAACAATCTCATTTTTCATTTCCTTTAAAGATATATAAAAGAAAAAATGAAAGAGAATACAAAAAATAGTGACTACACTTGCACTTGGCCTTACAAATAGACTGTATGAAAAGAGACAAGTGCAGTGGACAAGCCATTACGAAAAGAATAATGAGAATGAAGTGACATTGCAGTGAATGGTGTGTACAGAATTGACGGAGAGGATATCTTGGTTATGGAATGAAGGGCATCATGAGCCCAAACCATGGGAACAATTTGAAAAAGACAACATTTGAAGTACAGTTTAACATATGAGTCAACTCCTGACATAACCTAGAAAGTGATATAGCAAAAGTTGGCACCATAAATGCGTTTAAGACTAGGTGTGACAAACAGAAAATGAGATACAGGACCCAAGAATTGTATCTTTTCTCTTGTATACTAGTTAGATAAATCCATAAAGAGCATGGCAATTTTGCTGTTACACACTGTTCCCTCATGGAGATGGAGAAAAACAAGGAAGAGCACAACAGCAACCCTTCAAAACAATACATCCCCTGCCCAAAGTCTGGAAAGCAGAAGTGGATGGAGTGAATTTTAGAAGTCCTAGGGTGAGTGATATCATTAAGCACCTCATGAGGATCCTGGACTAGAGGTACAGCCTACAGGCTCTACCTGAAGTCCCGTGCAGCATGAGCAATTCATATTTTCAGCCTGCAAGATCTTGTCCATTATCAAGCCCAAAATCATTATCCCTCCTCCTTGGCAGTCTCTTTGTTCCAGGTTTCTGACCTTTGCCTTGCAAGAAAGAAGTCCGATTATGACCCAAACAGGTTTAGGCCAATTATTCTTGGGGCCATAAGGAGTGTCACTCCACTTGCAAACTCATCATATTACACAATTCTGTGGACACCTTCACAGGAATCTATGAAGTGGACTTCATCATCAGTGATGGGGAAACTGCTCTGTCAAGAGAGGGCACCAAAGCTCACTACCATCTCAAAGGCCCTAGACCATGCCCTCTCCTCCCATCAGAGGCAGTTGTGATCCACACAGACTCAATGGAGGCAACAAATGTACTCATAGTAGTAATATGACCAATAACATATAACATCTGTTCAGTTCATGTGTTTTTGCCAGGACAGGCCTTTTAATATTTCACTGGATTCCCAGTAATATAGGTGTTCCTGGTAACATTATGGCAGATGATGCTACCAAGGCAGCATTTTGGTTCAACAGGCTTATGCTACCCCTGGCACCCATAATTGCTCAGATCATGGAGACCACAGTAAAGTGCACAAGATTAATGGCCAGGGGTCAGCATAGCAACAGCATGGTAGTACAACCTTGTTACTAGATTTAAGGACCTCTGCTTTCTTCCCAGACCAGATACAGATACATAAGAGGGGGAGAGACTGTCCTGCATAGGGTCTTATTCTGATATCTGTGTGGGTGGCAAGCACCCCCCCCCTCCCCATGCAAGAAGGAACAGAGAAGAACAGTGCCAGTTATGATGGGCTGTGACACTGCAGCCACTGCACTTCTGAGCTGGGTACATCCCTTATAAGGGGGGAAGAAGTCTTTGGTGTATTGACAGAGATAGAATATTTCATTCATCTTCATGGCACTCCCTTTGTTGTCATGGGATTATGGCAAGACAGATATAACTCCAAGGTAGTTATGCTCTGTAATGGTTTGGTATAACCTCCAGTAACCTAGTGTGTTATGCAAGGCACAGGGAGTAAGGACAGTATATAACCAACATTGTGCACCTGACACACCAGTTTGCTAACACACACTTGATGGTGCAATGGTAGCAGTCACAACTGCCACTATGGTGGTCCAGGTTTGAATCCCATCCAGGGCTGAAATAATTTTGGTATTGATGCGCTGCGAGTCATTTCTCCAACTGCAATGGGTGGGGAGTGGAGGGTTTCTGTGCATGTAAGGTCACAGCATTACCCATAGATTAGTCATATATGAACTCAGAGCTCTTTTCCAGAAGGGAAATAGCTGTTGGTCACAAGTCCAACATGTGATCCACCATGGTGAATCACACACACGTACATGAGTGTCACAAACTATTGGTTTATTTTCCTATCTTTTCTAAGATAAATTTGTCTAAATATGTATGTAACAAAATTTTTGTTTGCAGCGAATAGAGAAACAAACGGAACTTGTCACTGGAGACCTGTATGGCTGTGAGACAGAGGGAGGCTATCTTATAACAACAGTCCTTGCAAGTGGCACAACCACCAAGAATTCATGGCCACATGATGTGTCTCTTCTTCTACCATCACCAATCAAGTGTTTGGGCATCTTCTCTGTGTCTACAGAGGAAACAAAAACTCCTCAGATTGGGGTAAGGTTTACTATATAGTTTTGAAATTATATGTACAACCATATTTGTACAATTGCATTTCTAAATATTATTTTGTATCACCATTCAGAAACCAGAAGCCTTCCTGTAAAGCAGCACATGACAATGATAGTTACAGTTCTGTGCAAGAGCCCTCAAACCCATCACATTACATAAACACAGCCCACCAAATATAACATGGGAATTACCCCAACAATGATCTACTCAAACATCTACAATAACTTACCTCCAGTGCTCCACATTGTGTCTGTACAAAAACACATACATACTCATATAAGAACATAAGAAATAAAGGAGACTGCAAAAGACCATAAGGCCTACACTAGGCAGCTCCGTATCCATCACCACCTGTCGTCCCCATCCATAAAGTTGTCTAATCGTTTTTTAAAACAACTGATAGTTTCAGCGCTTACTACGTGGTTACTAAGTTTATTCCATTCATCGACCACCCTATTTGTAAACCAATTCTTGCCTATTTCCTTCTTAAATCTAAATTTGTCCAGTTTATACCCATTACTGCGAGTCCTGCCCTGTTGTTTTATTATGATGACCTTGTTTGCATCACCCTTGTTATAGCCTTTGATCCACTTGAACACTTCTATTAGATCACCCCGCACTCTGCGTCTTTCCAGAGAGTGTAAGTTTAGGTGCCTAAGCCTCTCTTTGTAAGGCAAATTTCCGAGTCCTTGTATCATTTTGGTCATTCTTCTCTGTACTGATTCTAGTGAATTTATGTCCATTCTGTAGGACGGAGACCAAAACTGTACCGCATAGTCAAGGATGGGTCTAACTATCGCTAGATAGAGTTTGATAATTACCTCTGCACTTCTATTCGTTACCGTCCTAGCAATGAAGCCTAATGCTCTGTTTGCTTTATTTCTGGCGCTAATGCACTGCTTCCTGGTTTTAAGGTCCGGACTCACCAGAACTCCCAAGTCCCTCTCGCACTCAGATTTTTCTAAAAACGTGTCATCTAAGTTGTATCTATTTTCGGGGTTGTGTAGCCCTACGTTTAACACGCTACACTTAGAGATATTGAAGTTCATTTGCCATTTCACCGACCATGTTAACAGTTTATTAAGATCATCCTGCAGAATCTGGGCATCTTCTCCTGACCTAATTAGGCGTCCTATTTTAGTGTCGTCCGCAAACTTACTAACATCACTATTTAACCCATCGTCTAAGTCGTTTATATACATAATGAACAATAAGGGACCCAAAACCGAGCCCTGGGGGACCCCACTAGTAACATTACCCCACCTAGATTTTATTCCATTTATGGTGACCCGCTGTTTTCTGTTACTAATCCAAGCTCTAATCCATTCTAACACTTTTCCTCCTATGCCATGGGCTTTGATTTTATTTAGTAGTCTCTGGTGTGGCACTTTGTCGAACGCTTTGCTAAAGTCAAGGTAAATAACATCGTAATTTTCATTGTTGTCTGACGCCTTATATACCTTAGTGTAAAAGGATAGAAGATTAGTCATGCATGACTTACCTTTGGAGAAACCATGCTGTGAATCACGAATTAAATTATGCCCTTCAATGTGTTCTCTGAGTCTATTTACTATTATTGATTCAAGCATTTTTCCTATAACCGATGTCAAACTGATTGGCCTGTAGTTGCATATGGTCGATCTATCTCCCTTCTTAAAAACAGGAACAACGTTTGCCTGCCTCCAAGCAGTTGGAACAGAACCAGTGTCTACCGATTTATTGAATATTTCAGTTAACTGGTCGCAGATTTCAAATTTACACTCTTTAAGCATTCTTGGAAAAATTTCGTTCGGACCCGGAGATTTTGTAGCTTTAAGTCTGTCAATCTGCTTGATAACTTCTTCTTTACTAATGCTGATATTAGTTAGGCTATTTTCTTCATCCCCTCTGAAAATCGGATCACAGTCAGGTACTTTATCTAACCTCTCATTAGTAAACACCGATAGAAAATAATTGTTAAACTCCTCACTCATTTTTTCTTCCGATTCTATCATGACATTTTCATCGTTTTTAATTGGTCCTATTCTTTCTTTATTTTTTGTTCTATAGAGGTGAAAGAAACCCTTTGGGTTGGATTTTGCTTGACTGGCAACCTTGATTTCATAATTACGTTTCGCTGAATGTGTATTCCTTTTAACCAGCTTTGCCTTTTCGTTATAACTTGATCTAAGGTGTGATTCCCCGTTTTTTATTTTTATGTAAAGTCCTCTTTTAATTCCGATCTCATGTTTCAATCTGTCCGTCATCCATTTGGGAGTATTACTATTTTTCCGTATTGACTTTAGGGGGATAAATGTGTTTTGTGCATTAATAATTAGATCTGCCAGATTGCTATACATCTCATCCAAAGTACTGACCTGATTTTTGGGCCCTCGCCCCGAATTGACCCGACCCAAGGCACGCGCATCACTCTCTGTGACCCAGACCTGACCTAAGGTATGCGTATTTCTCTCCTTGACCCAGACCTGACCCAAGGTACGCGTATCCTCCTTGACCCACTTCTGACTATCAGCCCCGCAACGAGAATCAAGAATGTTTGAAGCGTCCGGATTGTTTTTCGTATTCAATTTCAAATAGGTTTTTATATTGTCAAAGTTTGCTTTCCTGAAGTCTGGTAATTTAACGTTATTTGTACTTTTTATTTTTTCCCAAATAATATTAAATCTTATTTCTTGATGATCGCTAAAGCCTAGACTATCGCCCACTATTACGCTGCTAATTTGGTGCTCATTATTTGTTAGAATTAAGTCCAGGGTATTTTGTCCCCTCGTAGGATCGGTAATCATTTGTTTTAGGAAATTATCCTGCACCACATCTAGGAATTTTTTCGCTTCATGATCTCCTATTAAAGTTTCCCAGTCAATGTTTCTATAGTTAAAATCTCCCATGATTACAACGTTTTTGTACTGGGACGCTCTGTGAATTTCATGAATTAGGGAATCAGTCTGCTCAATGCTAAGGTTAGGAGGTCTATACAAGACGCCAATAATAACTTTCTTATTATTGCCTATAATCTCTACCCAAATAGATTCCGTACAGTCCTCTTCCTTAATCGAATTGTTGATAATACAGTTTAATGTATTTTTAACGAAAAGTGCTACACCTCCCCCATTCCTGCCGACCCTATCCTTATGAAAAAACTTATATCCTTCTATTTCGATTTCCGGAAGGAAATGTTTATCAGCCATGTTGATCCAGGATTCAGTAATGGCTATAATATCGAAATTTTCTACGCATGCTTTACCTCGCAGCAAATCAATTTTATTAATTATGCTCCTACTATTTGTATAGTAAACTTTAAGTTTATCTTCCCTCCACCTGCTTTGGTGATTTTTTGTACAGTCCTCTAAGTTGTTTCTATTTCCTAAACTATATTCCGATACTTCCCCCCCTACTCCCACATAATCTACCCGAAAAAACCCTGTAGGATGCCTACTTCTCGCTCAAGGGATTCAGCAAGGAGCCGAAATCCTTTGGGAGACAAGTGCACTCCGTCCCTTGTGTATAGGTGATTCTTACCGTAAAAGTGATCCCAGTTGTCGACAAATGCCCATCCATTAGCCTTACAATGTTTTGCCAGCCTGCAATTCATTGCAATATCCCTGGAATGCCACATGCCTCCAACTCTACGCCTCGGAAGGATTCCACATACTACAGGAACCCCTCCCCTATTTCTGATCTTGTCTAGCGCATCTCGGTACCACGCAAATAATTCCTCACTCCCTAACTTACCTATATCATTTCCTCCGGCACTTAAGCAAACTACTGGGTCCTTACCTTCCCCTACTAGACACTCTTCAATCCTATCTCTAACATCACCTATGCCCGCGCCGGGGAAACACACCTGCGTCCTATGCTTCCTATCTTTGTCGCAGAAAACCCTGTCTAAATACCTCACTTGACTGTCTCCTACTACCAAAATCTTACCTGTGGGCAGGGATCCAGCGTCTGCCCTTTCCTTCTTCTCTTGGATTTCATTAGTTCCTTCTTCCTGCAGATTTGCCAGCACTTGAAACGAGTTTTTGCATTTCAGTGGGACTGGTGAGGACTTTTTTCCACTTTTCCGCATCTTATTTCTCACCGTATTCCATCCATGCTCATCGCTAATATTGCCTTCCGTATCATGGGCCTTCGAGCGGAGAACTCGATTCTCCTCTTTAAGGCACTTAACAGCATCCTCCAAGGCTTCAATTCTACTAAGTAGAGATTGTACCTCTTCGGCGCTGAACACAGTGACACATTCACTCGCCATATCGCTAACTGAAGCAGCTACCCGGTTTGACCTGACCTGAGTGACGAAAGAAGCACTCCATAACATAGCCAGCAGATATATCATTTCCAAGACAAGCAAGAATTGCATGGACATGCTAATGATCACATATCCATCCCACATTAAACCTGTACCAACTCGTATCCTAGGCCCAGTCTGGAGACAGAGACTGTCCCATGAGGTTGTACCTATAGATGGAGGTATGGGGTTGTTAAGGGGCTTTGAAAATTGGCAGTAGGGATATATAATTCTCTTTGGCACCCATATTGCAAGAAGACAAAATAGTAAGTGCTCCTGGTACCAACATTCTCCAAAAACATGAACTTCCATCCATTCTCATAATATAACCTTATCACCTCAGATTAGCTTGTTCCAGTCTTGCCAGCTCTCAAATGCATCATTTCCACTGTCTCAACACAACTTTTTTGTTATATATTTATCATGTAGGTCTCACCCCCATATGTAATAATTGGCACAACTTTTGCTTTATATATTCCTTTCGTTGCTCTCGCTGACTTTTTTTTTTTTTTTTCCTCCTTATTCTTCTCCACTGTCAGAGTATCTTGTACCATGTCTCCCTCCCTCATTCTGTGACTTGTTTCTTCTTCCAGTCTTCTATTCTTATGTACACTTGAACCTCAGATAACTAATGCCCCATTTAATTAACAAATCCATTAATATACAAGTTTTGTGAAGAATTTTTATGTTAACAAATGATACTTTGGGGTACAAGCATGCACATACTCCTATAAAAGCAATCCCACCAATTCAGTAGTGCTTTGGCACATTTGCTATAATTACTTTGGTTAGCAAACAGTTTAGTTTAAGAATGGAGTCATAGAATGGATTAAGTTTCTGAGGTTCCTCTGTATAATAATCCACAAATATATATACTTTACTACCTGCTCATCCACACTCCGCAACCACTATTACCTTGCTGTTTGTTACAATAACATTGTGTCTTCTAGCAAATGCTGCTAAATTCACTTGCATATTTCCTCAATTGCTCCTGTGTTTTGTAGCAGAAACATTGTCGTGTGCATATAATAGTTGAATTTTAATTGTGTACATATTCCTCTTTACAGGATGGAGATCTT
This sequence comes from Oratosquilla oratoria, assembly GCF_046742065.1. Lineage (NCBI taxonomy): Eukaryota > Metazoa > Arthropoda > Malacostraca > Stomatopoda > Squillidae > Oratosquilla > Oratosquilla oratoria. The sequence goes on along the minus strand of NC_134802.1, from coordinate 44,350,073 downwards.
GCAGTAACATGGGATCAGAATACTTTACAAGTGTATGCTGGGGATGAAACTGGTATCCATTCCGTTGAGTACTCCGTAGTATCTCCTGAGGAGATCACCCAACACTATGCCATTGCAAGGACTCACTTTTCCCTGAATCTTGGGTACCGCAGGAGCCCTGCAAGTGTGCGGTCTGCCATTCACAAGCAGATAGAGTTATTAAATTCCCCAGTATCGTGCTTCAGGTTGAAAAATACAAAATTAATTCTACAAAACAATCAAGGTGGAATATTAAGTGATGGTGGTTTGGTAAATGATTCTGATGAAGTAGAGTGCTTATTAAAAGACCCAGGCAAGAAGAAAGCAACACCTAGCCAGTGTCCATTGAACTTCCAACTTTTCTTGAATAGGAGTTTGTCTAATTCTTCTAATTCACCAGTTGTGCACTTGGATAACCAGAAGGGCGATATTGCCAAGACAGACTTAAAAGGGGACCTTGTTGTGTACATCTCTAAGTCTCTACATGTTACACAGCTTGCAAGAGTATTTGTCAAAGCAATTCATCGTCACCTACTTCTTGTTGAACAGTGGCTTATAAATCAACTGACAGACCCAAAAATAGCGTCTGCACTAAGCAGCATTAATGTTCTTCCCTATCACTGTGGGCACTTCCTTGGTTTGGTTTATCCAGAACAAGTTGATGAAACGTATTTTCAGGATTATAGGAGCATCATACACCAGTCACTCCTCCTTCCGACTGATTGCCCAATTGTCAGACGTGCCAACAGGTATGAGTTTCCAGGTGACGGCTTATCCGTTGTTCTGACTAATACTCATGTTGGCGTCAAACCCTCTAGTGTAAATGGAAATGTTAGTATAGTTAGCGGCACTTATGGGTATCATCATTACATGCAGGATCGTTTTGATGATAACAAATGGGGTTGTGCTTACCGATCATTACAAACGGTTGTATCATGGTTTCGGCATCAGGGTTACGTGGACAAATCCATCCCAACCCACAGGGAAATTCAACAGTGTTTGGTCGACATTGGAGACAAACCTCCAAAGTTTGTCGGTTCCTCACAGTGGATAGGCTCCACAGAGGTCGGATTCGTTTTGGATAATCTGTACGGCATAACATCGAAATTCATCTTTGTCAACAGTGGAGCAGATTTGTCCAGTAAGGGTAGGGAATTGGCCCACCACTTCGACACCCAAGGCACACCAATCATGATAGGTGGGGGAGTTCTTGCCCATACTATTATAGGTGTAGATTTCAACTCTGATACAGGGGACATCAGCTTCCTCATTCTTGATCCCCACTACACTGGGTTAGAGGACTTGCACACAATTCAAAAACAGGGATGGTGTGGTTGGAAAGGGTCAAGTTTTTGGAAAGCTGATGCATACTATAATCTTTGCCTTCCACAAAAGCCAAAATGTATGTAGTTGCCAAACTTTTTTTTTTGTGATCGTGGCAAAGTATGTTTATATTTTACTGTTGTCCATTAATGGGAGAAGGACATATGGCACATTTGAGAAATAGAAAAAGTGTGAAACATATCAACTGTGCATAATTCAATCACTTTTAACAGGGTTTTGTCTTTCTATGCATATTTGACTTCTGTCTGTAGTCTGTATAATAGATTTGTTGATATGCTTAGAGATTCATGCAAATGTAATAAATTGAAGAAAAAAAATTCTCCCAAAATAATCATTCCTTTATTAATGCAAAATTTTGCAGAAAAGCGGAAAACATCTCATAGCATTGACATAATCAGTAGTGAAAAATCTTTTGGAACAAGCATTTTTAAATATCATCCTATCTTCATCTTTCATTTTTCCTTTTTATAGTAATGAGAGAAGTGTCATATTCATCTTGTTTTATGGGAAAGGTTAGGGAACTTCATGTTCAATACTTTTTGTAAGTAGCATCTGCTCATTGAATTTTATTTTCATAAGGATTTTACATTTTATAGAACAACCGATGAAAAATACACAGGATTTATATGGTAGGTCTGTGGTACAAGAGGAACGAAAAAAAAATTGGGTTTTTGCAAACTGCACAGTGTTTCACAGCCCACCTCTCATCCATCTTTACAATTCATCTTGCCCTGTAGTCCAGAGCTCTTAGAAAAACGATAACCCCTTGGGCACAAGATGCTGCCATCAGCTGAATAAAGTTGTGTTACTCGCAACAGAATCGAGAAAGATGTCTGTAGTGAAGGGATTCATGAAAGTAGCATTTACCCTTTCAGTATGGTATTCTGCCCTCGGATTTGGCCTTAACGAAAAAAAAATTGCAAAATCATTATTGTAATGATGAATTTTTTTTTTTTTTTTTTTTTCTCCAAAAACAAAAGAATTGTTCTCAAACTTGGTATCCTCCACCCTTCAAGCCATTTCTGAATCCACAGAATATATATTCAGTATCAGAATTATGACTTGTTTTAAAACGTGGTTTTGTTTTGTATGTCATGAAGTTCTCCATTCTCGAGATCTATGGATAGATCCTCTTCAGTGTTTTTGCACAAGACTGTCCATTTATAAGGAAAGATTGAACCTCGGGGTAAAGTTTCTAGTTCGTACTTGGAATGCACTCTTTAGTAGTAATGTTATGTATTGTTCACAGTTTAGATTATCCTTCCTCCCTGTATATTCATGAGTATAGTAACTGTACCCTTTTTATATACTGATTGTCATTGTTTTCTTTCATAAAGGTGACTATTTTCTTTACATTGTAGAAAAGCTACTTGGAATGAGTTTTGCATTAGACAAATACCGAGTCCAATTTTCCTGTACAAGGGCCATGTCTAAGATAAAAAAAAAAGTCAAAATATGTTTGGTTTTGTATTTACCAAAGGATGGTTCACTTGAAAATTTAAACATAGGATTAAAGTATTGTGAGATCTCTATCTTACCTTGCTGGTGCTGTAATGTAAATTAAGAAAAGTGCGTGCTGTATACAACTTTTGATTTTGCACAAGATCACACATTCACCATAATTAATTGAAAAGGACAAATAGCTCTAGAAACTGTTCTGTATTGCAGAAATATTATGTTTGGCCATGGCTGTTTATAATGTGGATAATTCTTGTGTTTTTATACTTGCAAATAAGGCCCTCTCGCATATCTCTCAGGCGGGGAAAAAATTAGGACTGTTGGCTATGTTGTATTAATGTGGGCCTCTTTCCATGTTACCAGCTGAAAGTGGTACAGCAAAGGAGCAATTGTTAAATGTCAGCTCTCCATGTGTAGAAAAGTTTGAGAAATACAATTAAAAATTGATAGAGAAATTTTTTGCCCCAGTCTGGAGACAGTGTCAGCCAAGGGCTGTACCTCCTACTGCAGGTGAGGGGATTTCTGATTTTTTAAACTGGGCAGCTTTCCTGTTGATCTTGCAAGGCCATCACATTAAAGTACTCATCATTGGTCCCACTTATGAATATAATATAGAAAAAAAATTGGTCAATTTTGCCTTGGTTTAAGACGAATGTCTGCTGTTTTAGTTTTAGGTTTTGTAATTGGAACCTTGCAATTACCTAGTATATATAATTGCAGATACAATTTGCTTCGAATATGAGCACTGCAGCATTGTTTGAGATATATAAAGAAATTATAACATTGTGCAGATTATGTTTTACTTAATGGTCATAATATATCTAGTTGCTCTTGTAAACTGGATCATTGCACACAGTAATGACAGTTAAAACTCCATAACCTGTGAAGGATTTATATAAAAGCATTCAACCATGACTGACCAGCACCCCTACCTGATGAAGAATATCAGATCAGTGGTGGTGGTCCTTATTTTTGCAGCTGCAAGCTATTCTTTAACATAACTAATAGAATTTTAATGTTTTTGCAGTTATTAATTTCCAAGTTTGACATAAATTTCCTTCACTGTAGACAGAGTAGTACATTGTGTTCAGAATGGTACAGAGTCCTCGAGTTATGAACAATTGACATTCTTGAAGGCTGTTCTATTGTGTACAGAACCAAAGTATGCACTAGTGGTGATGTACTACTAAATAAACATGTTTAAAAGCTAATGCTGTACAGTCCAAAGAAGTAAGAAAAAATGTAAATGCACAAGATATATAACTAATCTTACTTTGCCAAGATATGGCAGATTTTTTAACATTGCTTCATACTGTACATGTAAATATATACACATACATACCAAGAGGCCCTTTCTCTTATAAGTCAAAGGTGCCCAGGCAAAGTATACACCCACCCTCTACTCACTCAATATGCTGTCCAATTTATCCTAGCTTTGTTGATAAAGGATCATCCTTGTACTAGCTCACATAAGACATCACCTTCACAGCAGGGCCCAACAGCCAAAGCTGGTTTACTCTCCACTGTTTCGTTACATGGCAACCCTCCCCCTCGTCCATTCAAGAGTTTACAGAGTAGATGAAAAGAAATCCCTTTGGACCACATCAATGTCATTCACATCCGCCCACTCTCAACGTAAACTGATCTTGCCCTCTTCCCTGCTTGGCAGGCATTCCTCTTGTACCCAAGTCCCTATTCACCTCATCCATCCAGCCCATTCTCTGTCTTCCATATATACATACAAATACATAAAATACTAGAATGCTTCTCACTGCTATACTGCTAAATGAACATTAACAGCAAAGCATAAATTTGATTTTCAAGTAGAGATCAGCTATTTCCTCATCTTCCAAAAATTTGTAAGTCAAATGTTTGTAACTCGGGGACTCTGTAATGTTTATGTGCATATTTATATATGCACACATACATACACACACTCACATACTCGTACACACACACACTTACTACAGGCCCTTCCCCCATTGTAATGAGGGTGGCCAGGACAAAGCACACTCAGTATAGGATCAAGGTAATTAGTATGTCAGTTTATTTATTCTTGTATATTACATGCTGAGAAACCTTAACCTGTTTAAAGGTAGTGGTTTGATAAGGCTTACTGAAGGATGGAACACTAAATGGTGCTGCTCTCCGTCAACTTGGTGTCAAAAAGGTGGGCTGTAAAGGTTGGGCATTCTTCTGTGTTGAAATAGTTGTTTTGTAATGCATGGTTTTGTGTCAAGAATCGTGTTGTTCCCTGCTGAAGTGAGGTAGGCAGTACGCAATAGAAAACAAGAAAAAACAATTGCTGGGTGACCACTATTGTTTTACAGCTATTTTTGTCACAAATCAACCCCAGAATAGAAGGAAGTGATGTTTCGGGTTTTGATTCGCTCCAAATCACAACCATAGATTTTTCAAATAAAATTCTACAGGTATAATGGTACAATCTATGACTTTTGGGGGGTTCTATGTAAAAGAACAGACCTATTGAAACCTTACCATTGAATTTTGGTGTGAAACTTTGCCTCGGAATGCCTGAACATGATGTGGGGACATCTTAAAACCAACCCAATTGTTGCATATTGCACCTCAGCAGAGGCTGCCTCAGTTGTGGACTTAATACTGAGAAGTACAACCAGTATAATAGCATGTGAAACTTACCAGCCATTAATTTTGTTATAATGTTATTACCTTTTAAGTAATGGGAAAATAACCAGGCTTAGTGTTCTATTGTGTATATTTGGAATAGTTCACAAATTGGATTTGATAAAGTATTTTTGCACACAATTTTGAAGTTTATATTTATTCTGTTAACATTTTTATTTTGCTCTTCAAGTAATTGGTGATAATTGACCATTAAAAGGTGTGAAAATTAATTGTGTTTATTTATCTTTGAGATACACTGTTGTCTTTCAATAATGATACCTCCTACTAAGTAGATCAGTAGGGAAGCTGCAGTTGTATTGATGATTTTATTGCAATGTGGCTTCAAGTTTATAGTGCTAATATGATAATGAAGGTAATACTTCACCAATACTATGCAAAAAGTTTATTTGTAATGAATAATAAATTATATGGTTTAACATCACAAACAACCCCCCTATCAGAAGGCTAGGACAGAGCCCCTTACAGAGGACTTTGTAGCTTGGAATTTAATGAACCATGCCCTTAGTTCAACTTTGCCAGTGGCAGGACTCGAACCACCATCCCCTTGACCTTCGCTGCAAGTAACGACCCCCTAACCTGCTCAGCCAGCAAGCTTCCTTGATACTGTAATAATGTGACCCTTTGTTCACAAGAGCCATAATAAGGAAAGCGATAGAACTGGGGTGGATGCATGCCTTGGTTGGCTACCTCCCATATAAGGAAGAAGTAACATTTTCATATATAGTAATGATAGTTATGTTGAGTTTCATTCACTGGAAACCCACAGCCCCACACTAATTGGCAACAGTCCCCGAGTCTTACCATAGATCTCTTTGAGAAGAAATGTATCATTTACTTTGTGGGACATTTCTGTCGCCAGATAATAGTAGGAGAAGGGGAGCAATCACTGGGTGTGTCTCCTTATGTGAAAAAGCAGAGGAAATAGCTCAGTTTATAGAGATCTTGGGGCCCAATATGGTGACCACCTGGAGATGAAGGTGAGGGTGTTTATGGGTCTTGAAAATGGGCATCAGGGAGATGATTCTCTCTGTTGTCCATCATAAAGGACTTTCTCATTAGACCTTCATAGCTAAAGATGCTGAAAAAAATTCCAGTAATAACTCATCATCAACCATCATTATAAGACATACAACAGAACACATCGCTCCATGGCGCAGTGGGCTAGGGTGTGAATCATACACTAACAGTGTAGGTTCGAGTTCTCACCACATACTGAACCTACCCATGAGAGAGTTAAAAAAAAATGTATATACTTCACTCGCATGCCTACGCCAGTCCCCATGGTCTTTCCAAGCAAGCTCCCATATAGCCACCCTTCCTTCTCACTCCAAACAACTCTTGACAGGTTTGATCAACTTGCCCCAGCCATGAATTCTATGGACATCCCATTGTCTTCTCCATTGAATGTTGTCTCTTGTGGAGACAACCCTATGAGTAGGATCAACATCAGGGAAACTTGCCACATGCCCATATAGCTGGCATTGACATTCATGCTGATAACTGGCCTAGACTGAGCCTCAGTCCATAAAAGCTCTCCAGATGTGTAATTTCAATATGTAAAAGCCACAGTCTAGGCAACAGATTGACAATCATCCTATCATAATATATGGTCTGATTCTGATTAGAGGCCAGTGGCAAGTACCTGGTAGTGGTGGTCTTTGTACTCTCTTCCATTTTTCAATCCTTGAAGGTTTCAACAGATACACACTGTTTGTCCATTCGATGTAAGAATGGCTGATTTGCTAACCACATCATAAGTAATTGGCAATGCTCTTTCACTCACAACACCGACTTGGACCCTCCTGGTTGCTGCCCCATGCCCCATCTATGTCCCTGCTTTGCTTGGCTACACTATTGAAAAACCAAATACCATTTGACATCATCCAGTAAGCTTCCCTGCTTATCCTCTCATTACTGTGTCATCCATATCAATTGGCTCCCACTCTGATAAGTAGGTTATACACCTGTATCTCCCACATACAGACCATGCCCCAGCCATTGAACAGCTTACTGTAATTGTCTCCTTAAGCCTTATTTTCAGTTCTCTTATTCTTAATAATTTCCAAAAGGAAATTTTAAGACCATCATACTATATGTGAGCCCATCGTTCTGTCCTAACAACGTAACCAACGGTTTGAGACAGCAGATATTTATGAACAGTTTCGTACGCTTTACTTTCGTTTCGTTCATCTCTTAAATTTTCACCACTGTCACTTCCCCTATCTTCACTTTCACCCACCTTTCTCTTGTTACTTCTTTTTCTGCATTAATTTACAGATTTTTAGTAGGTAGGCCCTGTGCATATAAGTACTATTTTTTCAATTACTATATATTTTACTTTAGACAAGGGGGAATGAAATATTTGTAGATTTTCTTTTCTTTCTTGAATACCGGCTACACTGTGTGTTTCTCCAGGTACAATCTACGAATTCCGTGAGAACACGCACTCTTAGGTCCCAGGTAAGTTCTGCGGTGACGTCATGGTTTCTTTAGTCCAATGATCTTTAACTTTATATTTAAGATCTTCCCCTAAGGGTGTGATATTACAATCGTGAACCAATTCATTCTTCTCCACCCTTTCTCCAATCAGATTCGTTGTTACAAGTCTATATGCAATATTGTTTACTTAAGCAATTTCGAATCTCTGCATAACTTCCGTGGGTTACAGAAGTTTTATGACAGCAAAACATATACACGGCATACAAACTCCCGGCCATTTTTATGACTAGGTGGAGAGCGAGCTTGCGCAAACCCTCGCCAATGAACTGTGCTGTTTACAAACAGCTGATCCATAAAAATGTAACCCCTCGCCATCTACCCCAATTTTTACGAGCCTCTTATAACATAGTTATGCCAAATTGATCCCACCACAACTTACCCTTGAGGTTCTCCTCTCACTATTTGCGCATTTTACCCGAATGTCTAACATACTCGACCCCTTGCAACAATCTTTCATCAAACAACAATCCAATTCCAATTCATCTTCAGGGGACCGACACGGTAATTAACACACCTGACCTTACTTAACTTAGATCATACCTTATTGTAGAGATGGGTTGTTGATGTCCTCTTCATCTCCACACATGAAAGAGTGGGTGACTTGGATCATTAGAACGTGGATATGAATATGGAATTTCTAGGAAAGGACATCTGCTTTCGAAGGGTTAGATTTTATGGAAGGTGAAAAAGTCTGTAGAAAAATAAAAGTGATGCGAAAAAGCGCCTATTGCCAATAAGCGCTTTGATATGATTTAGGAGGCTAATGTGTGGCCAGAGGCTCGCATCGGTGCTCGGTTTTCGAAGTACTTTGAGAGGGATTCTTTTTGTGATGTTTATTAACCAAAACCTCAACCAACAAAGTTAGGAAAGAGATCGAAGGCAATGCCGTAGGGAGAGTCAGGTTTTTATTTATTTATTATTTCATTTATCTTTCCATTTATTTATTCATTTTAGAAGCTCTGCCAAGGGATTTGAACCCTGACCTGTGCGTATATAATCACGTATATAATTATTTGTCTATTGTGATAGGTAAAACTGAAACGAGAAGATGCAGCAGGAGAGAAAGAAATAGAATAAAATTCAGCAGGAGAGACAGCGTATGTAAATGTTTGTGCGTGTGGTCGTGTTTTCTTGGTTGCAATGTGCTTGTGTGTATGTGTGCCACGCAGGGAGTGTAACTGCCTCTATGCGGGTGTGCATACAATAGATTTTATCATAATATTTGAGTCATTGGCTTTCCCCCGCCGACGGAACTCTCTGAAGTAGCGGAGTCGTTTTCCCGGCGAGAGGAAGACAAGTATGAATCGAACACACAAAATGAATGAATGAATCCAGCGGGGACTGATGCCTGACCATCCAAAGCACGTGTACTGAGAACCTACTATACCCGTTGCACTGAGAACTGGCCGTTAGGGCGCAGCACTGGGAGTTCCCCTGTGGTGCCACATCTAATTATTTCATAATTTTATTTTATTTTATCATTCTATTTTATGATTTTATAATGTTGCCACATATGATTATATTATAATTTTTGTCACACACCACCACTGAGGTAAAAATCAAAGCAATTTTTTCTATACAAAGGTTTCGTTTCTTCGAGTCTAGACATGGCATATGGAAAAGAGAGAGCGACGTTGCCGCTACATCTAATCTCTGGCCCCGCCCCCCTCACACTGCATTCAGAAAACATTGCATCCACACGCACGTTCTCGCCATGGATGCCCATGTGTGGCAACACCGGGAAATCTCCTAGCCCCGCCTTATCGGTCATTTCTCCTTGCGCTGACTATACCCTTTCTCATGCTTGCCGGTGGTTCCAGACGGACTTATGTCCGTGGTACTTAGTCAGACAGGACCCAGCACATCGCGGTACGTCTGGTCACGGTGAGTTTAAGCTTGTAAAAGGATACGTTAACGCCCTCTGGTCACCGTATATAACCGTGGAGGAAACGGCGTAGACCAAGGTCTAAATATACAGGTCAGATCGTTTGAATTCTTCTGCGCAGCTTCTGACGTCATTAGGCTGAGTCCATTTTCTCTTTGTGAAACACTGAAGAAAACTGTGAAACGCCAAGGAAGACAGGAACTATAATATTTTATATATTATATATATATATATATATATATATTATATATCATATATATTATATATTCATATATATAGACAGGAACTATAATATTTTATATATATATTTTATATAATATTTGTCAGAATATAACTAATTGCGTGGAGCGGTGCGAGCGAAGGGAACGTCTTTCTTACACGACGCACCAGCTTCAACTGACAGCTATAGGACCCGCCAACCCCACTTTCAACAGCCAGGTGACGTTCACGGGCCCGCTGCGCCAACTCCCTCGAAATTCGGTCGGAAGTGGTTAGACCTTATATTCTTAGATCTTGGCGTAGACGACAGGAAATCTGTAGAATGCGGCCTAGGTGTGATGTGGCATATCAGGTGTTCGTGTTTGGCGTGAAGTCTTTCGAGGTGTTTGGTGTACAGTGTGTATTTGTATCGGTTTAAGGCCTTAAGCACACTGGCCACTTTTGTAGAGCCACAAGTGGCTGCGTTTTGTGGCGGGGATATTTTCTCCCATAGGTTCCCATTGTTTTCAAGCTTTGCCGATCACACCCACCAAGTGTGATCGGCAAAGCTTGAAAACAATGGGAACCTATGGGAGAAAATATCCCCGCCACAAAACGCAGCCACTTGTGGCTCTACAAAGTCGCCAGTGTGCTTAAGGCCTAAGGGACGAATGTTGGCCACGTACAAAGAATTACAAAGGATTACAAAGGCAAAGCATGCCGACAGGAGACCTTTTGATCCATATCTAGGTCGGATGCGGAAAAAAATCATATTAATAAAAAATAAATAAAAACTATGATAATGTAAATAACAAATAAAATACATGAATAAATGCATAGGTATAGTTAAATAATAAACAAACAGGTAAATAGTAAATAATAATAAATTAACGTATAACTAATAATAAATGAAAATCAGACAGACAAATGATAACAAAACAAAAACAAATAATATAAGATAAATTATAATCATTACAGCATCTTACTTAGGTATCAATAATATAATTTTTAAACCTTGACCCGTTTTTGATTCGTTTCCCGTTTCGGTCGCGCACACTACGAAAAGCGGGACACCCCTCTCCGGGGGCCGCACGGCCCACAACATGTTCAAGATCCCGTTAATGGAGTTTGACGAAACTAAAGCGTGCTCCGTCAAGAAGAACACGGAATTGGCGAAGCTCCTACAACAGACCGAGCTGATCGTCTGGGACGAAGTCGTAATGGCGAACAAGAACATGCTGACTGCTGTGGATATCACTCTTAGAGACATCATGGACAACGACGAATTCATGGGGGGCAAAGTGTTTGTGTGCGCAGGAGACTTTCGTCAGATCTTGCCGGTGATAAGAAACGGAGGGAAGGAGCAGGAACTAGCCCACTGAAAAAAGGACGACGTCAAGAACAGCAAGTTCGCGAAGCAGCTGTTGACGATCGGGTCTCGCGAAAGCGGCGAGATCTACTTCGGAAGGGGTTTCGGTGTGCGAGCGACTTCGAGAGAGGAGTTGGTCTACAAAGTTTACGACGACTTCGGAGCGAACCACTTGAACCTTTCCTACTTCGAAAAGCGGTCGATAGTCTCGCCGACCAACGACGACGTCGACTCTGTGAACAAGATGATCTACGATCTCAACCAGGAAAAGGAGGTCGTGTACTACAGCGCGGACACGCCGTTGGATCAGGAAACGGATATCCAGGTTTCAGTGTTCAACTCCATGACCAGCCCGTCTGTGCCGTTGCACGATCTGAGGCTGAAGATCGGCTGTATCGTGATGGTGATGAGGAACATCTGTCCTCCTATGATATGCAACGGAACACGTGTGATGGTCACTAACCTCAAGAAACACATTGTGGTGGGGAAAATCTTAGGGGGTGCTTATCGGGGTGAACAGGTATTGATCCCGCGAATTGCTCTGGAGTCGCAGGACACTCCCGTGCCCTTCAGGCGAAAGCAGTTCCCGATAAAGTTGAGTTACGCTATGACGATCAACAAGAGCCAGGGACAGACTTTTGATCGCTGTGGGTTACTGCTGGATTCTGTACATTGCTTCGCGCACGGTCAACTGTATGTAGCCTGTTCTAGAGTAACGAACTGGGACTCTTTGGTGTACTATACGGGCTGGCGAAGGGCTGGAAAAAGTGTTGCCCCCCGGCCTGCTGTTAACGTGGTGTACAGAGAGTTGTTCGAGGATTATTTAGAGGGAGAAGAGGAGGAAAAGGGGCCCACAAAAGCGTCTTTAGTTGCGGCTACCCGCATTCCCGAGGAAGTGGACGAGTCCGACAGGACAAACAACATCCCGGAAGACATACACAAAATCTCAGAGGAGGAATGGCGGAATATGTTAGCGCCCGACTGTTCTCGAAAATAGAAAAGCTGGAGGAAAAGCTGAAGAAGGAGATCGAGGCTGTGATGGTGGCTTTAAACCGCTCTAGCGATGACGAAAGTAGCTCCGATGGCTTCCCGAAGAGAAGCCGTGAATCCGAAGAAGACAAAGAAGAGGGGCACTCTTCAGGGGGTTATGTTACTTCTCCGCCTTTTCCTAAGAAGGTTAAAACAGGGGCGAAGCCCTAGGGCGCGAAGCGCCCGCGAGCGAAGCGAGCTTGCGCGAAGCGCAAAAGCCCCCTGCGGAGCAGGGCCGGCGAAGCCGGTGGGCTTGTGATTCTTAAAGCTTCGAACTGAACTACATTGCACTACCTGTGCAGGAAGTTTATTCCATTCATTAACTACACGGTTGGCAAAGTTGTTTCTACCCACTTCCGAATTGAATCTATTTCCGGACAGTTTGAGACCATTGTTTCTTGTCTGATTCTCATTCAATGTGAAAATTTTGTCACTTTTGATGTTGTAAATTCCCTATAAAATCTTAAAGACCTGTATCAAGTCACCTCTGAGTCTACGATTTTTTTAGGGAAAACAGATTCATGTGTTTTAGTCGATTTTCTGAAGTAATTCTAATTCCTGTCCGTGATCGGGGAGCAACGTTACTCTGGAGGGAGTAATTGTTTATTGCGCATGCCATCTGGCACGACTCGTGACATCGTATAGGTGAGCCGACAAATTCGGCGCGCTTCATGAGGTAGATTTTCCTTTTTTTTCATTTAATGGCGCTATCATGATTTTTCGGTTATTTTTGTTATTGAAAAATAGATTATTTAGAATAGGGTAACCTATAAAGTTGTGCAACTGATTAATGTCTGAACAATAACAGGTAAGTGGCAAATTTTGTCGTTATAAAAATTATCGGTGTCGTTATTTGTTTCCTATAACAACAAAAAGACATTTTAAAAACAAGAAATAAACAAAGAAAATTTGATTATCATCCAGAACTAGGAATAACTAAGTCAATCTAGCACTTTTACATATAGAGTAGCACATTTTCTTTGTCGATTTTACATCTCAAACATACGTTTTCAAAACAAAACGTGTGACTTCACGTAAACAACCCCCTAGAAATATTCTTCTAGAATCAGAAAGCAGTGTATTGATTATGTCCCAAGCACTGGAAAGCTACGTAAACCGTATCCTTTTAATCTGAGTAGTAACTAAAACAATAACTGGCCGCTTTGGATTTGGTAGATTTTAGTCTGTTTTCTTACCTCGAACAATAAATATACTTGCATATCTTGTCGTAGATTTAGGTGACCTCACCACGGCCAGTCTGGGGACTCACCACTTCCACACCTCTGCTCGCACTTCAGGTATTGAAGCTGATCAAAGATGGAGTTTGATGCAGCCCCCATTGAAGTCTGACCGTGACCCGTGTGGTATGGGAGGCTCATCGCCATGATGTCTAAAACTTGTCTAGCCACCTCTTGAAAGCCTCGGTGCTGACTCCTTTTAGGTCTCTTATGTCTCTGGGTAGACAATTGAAGAGACGTGGTCCAGCACCGAAAAAGTTCTCTGCCTGGATTGTTTTTATGCATTGAGAGGAACTGCTTACCACAGGTCCTACCAAATCTGGGGTAGTGTTGTGCACTGAAGCCCCCTGGTGATGGGCTTGGTTCAGTGCCCTCAAGTGTATAGCAGCAGTCATTAGAGCATCAAAAAATCATGAAAGTTAAACTCCAGAAACTCTGTTTTCCTTTTTATGCTGATTTTGTAGTGGCGGATCACCACGGCTGTGAAGAGGTCGTCTAGACATATCCAAGTAAATGTACAATTTTTGGAAGAGCCAAACCTCATTTCTAAAACTTATATTGGTTATTAATTAAACATGTACAGTAGCCTATTGAGTAGGGAGAAGGCATTTCAATCTATATAATCAAAGTATCATATACTTTGTCATACCAATAGCACCACTAATAAAATGTGGTATGTTTTCATAAAGGTAGCATTATTGTTTACTTAATTTAACTCTTGTCTTTTCTGGAATGTAATTTAAGGAAGGGACCTAAGTTCTGACGGGAGTCAGCTAGACAAATTTCTGGACAACATCCCAGGTGAGCCTGCAATCTTACATGGCCCAACTTCACAAGGAGAGGCAATGATTCGATCATAAATCATCCCAATACGCAAGGGTCAGGCAGAGATGTGGGACCAGTGTGTCCTCAGACTGGAAATGGTATAACCACCAAAATCTGCAGTACAAGAAATATTTAGTTATTATATATATATATATATATATATATATATATATATATATATATATATATATATATATATATATACTTTTTTATCAACCACTTTAATTCTAAGCTATCAACATCGAGAGACTCAAGAGTGTGTATATATATGTATATATATATATATATATACAGGTGTAGGGATGACCCGTCATCCAGGAGGTGCTAAGATGGGAGGGAGGGTGGAGGGGTGTGGAGTGTATTCAGGGATGGGTGGGAATGATTTTATGCCTTTTCCTTTTTGGCTACCTCCCTTGTAAGGGGGAAAAAGCCTTGGTATATATATGTATATATATATATATATTTTTTTTTTTTATGAGTGATCTTAATGCTGCAAGGTCTATCCATAGCTCAGGAGTTCTAAGGATACAGTCTTCATAAAAGATTCTTCTCAATTTACTGCATGAGGGAATGATGAGGGAGGGTTACCATGTAAGTAAAGCAGTCCTGCTGTGGATGCACAATGTCTTGCTGCATTGCATTTGCCCCAGGTGGTGGGCAGGAAACAGGGATGACCCATATTCCATGAGGAGTGTGATGCGAGGGTAACAAGGGTGGTGGATGGAAGTGGCTGTATGCTCTATCTGGCTACTTCCCTTATAAGGTGGAAGCTCTTGGTATGTATATGTGTGTATATATATATATATATATATATATATATATATATATGTATGTATATATATATATATATACATATATGTATATATATATATTATTTGGATGATGGAGAACATATATACAGGGGAAGGCTCGGAACCCTATACACTCTAACGTTTCGTTCGCGTAGAACTTCTTCAGAGAGTGTATGTAGAACTGCAATTGGAGTTTATGTACTAAATCTAATTATCTTTTCGGACACTTGGGAAAGGTCGTTTTTCTGGCGTGTTTTAGAATTAAAATACTAGTTTCTTTAGCTAAATTGATAAACCCTCCTCGATGATTCGATGAATTATTAGTAGAAATATATGCTGATTCAACAATTCTTCTAGTGAATTTATCAAAACCTTTATGTAGTACTTCAGCTTCTCTCCAGTTTGGTAAATGATCGAATTTTTCCGCATGAACTACTAAAGAATTAGATGTCCTATGTGCTTTTATATCATTTTTATGTTCATAAATTCTTTTTTCTAATCCTCTTGACGATTCGCCAAAATAAGCCATTGAGCAACTATTACACGGGATTTTGTATACGACGCTTGCGAAAACAGCGTCGTATACAAAATCCCGTGCAATAGTTGCTCAATGGCTTATTATGGCGAATCGTCAAGAGGATTAGAAAAAAGAATTTATGAACATAAAAACGACATAAAAGCACATAGGACATCTAATTCTTTAGTAGTTCATGCGGAAAAATTCGATCATTTACCAAACTGGAGAGAAGCTGAAGTACTACATAAAGGTTTTGATAAATTCACTAGAAGAATTGTTGAATCAGCATATATTTCTACTAATAATTCATCGAATCATCGAGGAGGGTTTATCAATTTAGCTAAAGAAACTAGTATTTTAATTCTAAAACACGCCAGAAAAACGACCTTTCCCAAGTGTCCGAAAAGATAATTAGATTTAGTACATAAACTCCAATTGCAGTTCTACATACACTCTCTGAAGAAGTTCTACGCGAACGAAACGTTAGAGTGTATAGGGTTCCGAGCCTTCCCCTGTATATATGTTCTCCATCATCCAAATAATTTGTCTAAAATACTTATCAATATATATATATATATATATATATGTATATTAAATTTTAAATATTTATATTGCTGTTATTATTATTATTACCATATTTTTTATAAATCTGACTTAACCCATGCTCTCAGATCTTGTATCAATTATCACAGCAGATGGCAGAAATATTGTGGTAAGAATTTATACATTGTTTGCTTATATAAGTTTTATAATTATTGTTCTTCTAGTACAGTAAATGACTTAATTTTGTCGCTGCAGTGGATAAGATAAATAAAATCACCTGGCACAAATGGAATATGGGTAAAAGTTAGACAAAGTTTCACAGAATCATGCATCCCCACAGTGGCTGGCAGTGGGCTTTGGGCTCTCCTATAGATCTGTGAGGGAAGAGAACTTTGGACTCTTATAAGGGGTTATCACACTGGGCTAATTTTCCTGTCACATCGTACCTCCAATCTCCATTTGAATAACTAGAACATGATTTTGCGTACTGAAATCTAGACTTATCTAAGAATATTTCAGCAGTATGTCCAGCATTCATATAGGAATACAATCTCTAGTTCATCATTCAGCATTGCTATACAGAAAGATAATTTGGAGATTTGAAAAATAAAATCATGTAATTGAGGATGCTTTTACTCAAACGGACTCTCAACTGTCAGTACCAGTGAAGCATGTGGAAGGCCAGTCTGATAATCTTTTAACCTCTTGAATATGATAATGCCTATATATGCCTTATGAGCCACTAGTAGGATATACGAAGATGCTAGCATCAGCTTTCTTGGTTATATTTATTTTGTAGTTGTAGCTGAAAAAAAAACATTCTGTGAACAGGCTTGATCACATTTTCTGTGACATTATATTTATTCAGGGTGGAAGAGAACAAGTATAATAGCAGTAACTTAATATTTTGTAATGCATGTATTGTGATGCATCATCATACATTAGGCAACCTGATGTGTGCATGAATATTTGACTCATATTGAAGAGGTTTGTGTGTCTGTTTCTGTTACTGACTTATAGGAGTTGGAGCATGGGAATAGTCACCAGTTTTCAGCCCTCCATATATAAAAAGCTGGAAGATACCATTGAAATTTTATAATGAGAAATTTTGGGTGTGGAAACTGGGTGTCACCATCTCATGGCTGCACTTTTCAATATATGTGAGGATGTTGATGGCTTATAAATATATGTGGCAAAGAGACAGTTCTCCAACTTTTCCCATAGGGAGAGCTTACAACTGATGATTGTGCCCCTTCTTTTATTATAATCCAGTGACACACAAATAATCCCACACAAAAACAACACAGTAGTCAAATATTTCTTCTTAGAGATATCTATAGAAGAGCCCGAGGACCATGCTGACTGCTGTGAGTGTGGATTTACAGTAATTGAAATTCAAGCGAACAGTTATTATTTTTGTAGCAGTGAACATATTGCTCATTGTATTTCTTATACTTTTATTAATGGATTTTATTTTATAATGGTCTTATTACATTTTGACAGGGTACACTGAAGGGATGTGACCAGACAATAAACTTGATTCTAGATGAATGCCATGAACGTGTTTACAGTACGCAGCGAGGAGTGGAACAAGTTGTTCTGGGTCTCTATATTGTCCGAGGAGACAACGTGTAAGTATTTTTATAGAATTGATTGATATCATACATACATATACCAAAGGCTCTTTCCCCCCTTACAAGGGAGGTAGCCAAAAAAAAAAGGCATAAAAACCATTCCCACCCATTCCATCCCCAATACACTCCACTCCCCTCCACCCTCTACCCTCCCTCCCATCTTGGCACCTCCTGGATGATGGGTCATCCCTGTAGCTTGTCCACTGCTCTGGGTCAGAAGCAGTGTCACAAGACACAGCACATTCACAGCAAGACTGCTTCATTAAATTGGTGGAACCCCCCCCCCCCCTCCATCCCCTCATGCAGAAAAGGAGAAGACAGGGAGAAATCCCTTCGGGCTGCGTCAAATTTTTCTCGCACATACTACCTCACCCCCATCCCCCCACCCATTCCACCTCATCATCCATATACAACCATTTTCCATTCACCCGTCTTCTATCCTCTCCCGTCCTTCCCCAAAGACCCTTTCACCCCATCCATCCATCTCATCCTAGGTTGCCCCCTCATGTTCACTCCCTCCACATCTGCCTTCCATACCTCTTTTTCTAGTCTCTCTTCACTCATTCTTTCCATGTGCCCAAAGTTCCAAACCATCCCAATGCTCTTTCATTCACCCTATCTCCCAACTCCCTTACCACCCCCATTCTCCTCATCACCTCCTCATTTCTTACTCTATCCAGCCTAGTAACCCCCATCATACTTCTCAGACACCTCATCTCAAACACATTCAATTCCTTCTCTCTTCCTCTCTTATGTTCCATGTTTCTGTCCCATACAGTGCTGTTGGCACAATCACTCCTTCATACAATCTCCTCTTAGCATCCATTCCCAAATGTCTGTTTCTCATTACACTTTTTAATCCACCAAAGCATTTACTCACTTCTCTCAATCTAAATTCTACCTCCACCTCCACTCCTCCCTTTCCTGCCACATTCGTACCCAAGTATCTAAAACTATCCATTTCCTCTAGTCTCTCTCCCTTAATGCTCACTTCCAGTCTGCTGTCACTTTCACCCCTTGTACATCTCATCACCTTACTTTTACCCATGTTTATTTTCAACTTTCTTCTTTCACACACTCTCCCAAACTGTCACCAGCTTCCCATATCAATTGTTGAAATTTTATGCAGTGTAAAGGGGAAGAAGTCTTTGGTATATGTATGTAGTCTTCATCTATCAATATCTGTCTATATACCAAGGACTTTTTTCCCCCCTTACAAGAAAGTCAATTCAACAGGCTTTTACCCACACTCACCCTTTCCTCCCTCTCATCTTAGCTCCTCATGGATGAAGGGTCATCCCTGTCTCCTCTTCACTGCCCTGAATTAGAAGCAATGAAGCAAGATACAGTACGTCCACAGCAAGACTGCCTCAGTTAATCAGTGACACCCCCCCCCCCTCTGTGTCCCCTTGTGCAAAAAAGAGAGAAGACAGGGAGTAATCCCTAAAGGCTGTGTCAAAATATCATTCACACATAACCACTCCCTACTCCCCCATCCCCACCCTTCCTTGTATCACAATATCATCTTTACACAGCCATTCTTCACTCACCCTTATCTCCTGCCTCTCTCTTCCTTGCTCAGTAGACATTCCCCTTTTGCTCAAAGCTCCTTTCACCCTATCCATCCATCTCATCCTCAGTTGTCCCCTCAGGTTCACTCCTTCCACACCTCTTTTACTAATCTTTTTTCACTCATTCTTTCCATGTGTCCAAACCATTCCATTACTTTTTTATCAACTATCTGCCAACTCCTTCTCCACCCTTACTCTCATCTTCACCTTGTTTCTCATGTATCATTCATAAGAGAAAAAAGAAAAAGAAATTCTTTATTCTAATATTCCATCTTGATACTATATTATCACCCTTCCCTCTAACTCGCTTCACTTAAGAGCAGGGAAGTGAGTTAGTGGTATGAAAGTCCTTCTTTTAGAACAGATGATGAAAAAAATTAGTACAACCTAGCTGCTTTATTTTGGTATGGGTGCAGCAAGGATATGGTTTGCTGCCATCCATCTTGTAGGACCACTAGTCACACAATATTGTCATTAGTCCCCATTTATTATGTTCATTCAGTATAGGGATTTGTTAATGGATTTCTTAAGTTATATAGGATATATTTTGATAATGTAACGTGATGGACAGCATTGATTGAAATGGAATAGTTTTATTATGAATTTTTACAATTGTGGGGAATGGCAGGATTTGATTAGTACTCTCCTAGTATGCTGCTCTGGTTCTGTCTTGCCAACCTATGGCCTAAAGGTATCTGTCAGTATCCCTCAAGTTGGCTCATACGCCACACAAGCAAGAAATTTTGTACTGTTGTCTATACATTGTTAGTGATTGGTAAGATCAGGTGTTGTGTCATCGGTATGGTTCAGATGTCTAGGGTAGATGGTGTCTCAACTAGGTTTGTTCTGTGTTGATTGATCATTCATGTTTGAATTTTACAGAGCAGTGATCGGAGAAATTGATGAAGACCTGGACTCCAGATTGGATTTGGAAAATATTCGTGCTGAGCCCCTCAATGAGTGCAAAACTTGATTTTGTTTTCCTCCTTTCTTTTTCTTCTTTTCCTGGAGAATTCTTGTATTTTTACTACGGGGTGAAAGAAACTATGCACTTCTTACATGTTTGCTGTCCTTTGTGAAATCAGTTGTATGAATAGTATTGTACAGTAATCCCTCCCATATTGAAACTAACTGGACCTCAGGATGTTTGGATTTGGAGGGCATTCAGATTCACGATGTAAAATGATTCCGACCCCCAGTGTCCATTACGCCACTCTCGTGCTAAATTTTCATTCTTAACCCCTTCCATACAATGATGCCAATGTAGGTGTCTTGAGGCTCAAGTGGGTATACAAGGATGCCAGCATCAGCGTCGTTGATTATATTTATTTTGTAGTTGTAGCTGAGTGACCCCTGTATTTTGTGAACTGGCTTGATCATGTTTTCTGTGGTTATTAATATTCAGAGTGAAAGAGAACAAGTAATGTAACTTTATATTTTATAACACGGGTATTGTGATCCATCATCGTATACAGTAAGTCCTCGTTATACGGTACATATGCGTTCCTGAAAACCTTACCACAAATTTAAATTACCGTATACCGAACCCATTGTAACATGTAATAATAGGATATGGCAGACGTACCTTCTCCCTGCTCTTTCCTCTTCAAAATATCTAGCGGATACTGTATCTGTGAATTTTTCTTACCGTAAATAGAATCAAGGGTAGTAATTACCAAATACCGTAACTGTGAATTTACCAGATAAAGAATTACCGTATAAGGAGGACACACTATACCTGGTAGCCGATGCTGCCCAGTAGAATTTTGAATTGTATTGAAGAGGTTAAGGAATAAAAGTTATATACAATACACATCAATTATTTGATAATGAACAATGATTCAGATAATGGTGGTTTGGATGTGGGAAGGGTTACTGAATTTTGTTCCTTGTAAATGATGTAGGAAAGGTCATAGAAAATTACTTGAAGCAAATGGCATTTTTGTTTTGCATGTTTCTTGCTACATGCCAGAAGTTGTTTTGATTATTTTAACTGAGAGTACAAGACAAATAAGCTAAAACTACAATTTGTTTATAAAGATGTGAAATAGGATAAGTGGAAATAAAGGATAAGAGTTTTACATTAATAGTTTTGTTATCCAATTAACAAATATAGGTTGGGTTAGGCACTCCTCTGCTTTGTCCCACCAGGGAAGTTGATCCTAATGTACCTGATCTCCATTGATAATGAAAGTGTACTGTGCAGTAGTCATAAATTATTCTACACCAGATGATTTATAAGTAATTTGACATTAAATAAAGGGCAGTTGAAAAACAAGCTAGATAGTTGTATATCCTTTTATTGTTGCATTTATGGTCTTTCATTCTATATATATATTTTTCATACAAATACAGTTGTTCCTATCTAGTCAATCATTTGCCTCTCCCCTTCCCCCCCCCCACACACATACTACAGTTTGGTAAATACACAGACTTGCAGTCCCAAAGTAGTAAACAACAAGCCCTAGAATACCCTGTAAGTCACTTAAGGAAGAAATTTTGTATTGTTCTCAGTACTGTGTTAATGATGGGCAGTGTAAGATTGTATTTTGTCTAATGTATTGTGCATGCATCTTGGATAAAAAATGTCAGTTTCCAGTCAGATTTTCTTCCATTGAGGGATGTCTCTTGTGGAGAAATAATGTGCAATTGTTTTATGGTTGAAATGAGAAGCACTAAAAGATGTGTAACATGGGAATGAAAATGAAGATTTTACTCTATTATACTGTACGTAGTTTCCTCTTGTTGAGGGTTTGGGCGTCGTTACTGGCGGCGAAGGTCGAGGTGAGGGTGGTTCGAATCTTGCCACCGTCCTAGCCTCCTGATAGGGGGGAGTGTGTGACGTTAAACCATAAAAAAAAAAAGATGTGTGTGTGTTTAACAGAAAATACTAAAGAAATCTTAATCAATTATAGGTAACTTTCCCATAGCTCTGGCTCATTTTCACTTGGAGTGGTTCAGCCAAAGAATTATCTATGACTATAGCATCCTTAAGGAAATCTGGAAGAGAGTAAAGACTCTTATGCATTACTTCCCCAGCTTTGCTCTTTTTAGTTACATCAGTATCACTTCTGACTTCTGTAGCATTGTCTGGTATTCCATATATGCCATGATTTACAATATCTCTTCCTGGTAGATGGAATTTGTCTTCCTCAGATGGAGTATAGGGTAAAATGTTTGTAGGTAAATGTATTTTGAAAGACTCATCTACAGTTTGGGTATTTGATGGAAGTTGTGGAAGAAGGGAAGGCTGTGGTGGTTGGGGATGATGAATAATGACTGGCTTTGTTTGAATTAGGGGAGATTTATCTTGTTGATGGGGTTTGAGATTTGTTAGAGGGTCGAGTGTTGAATGAGGCATAAGAGAAGTACTTGCTGACTGCAGTTGATGTTTTAATGTAGGTTCTTTCACTTGCTTGGATGGGAAATCAGAAGAAGATTGCAATTGTGCATTGGATATTTGGGATGACTCTTGGGTAGGCAGAGGTTGGTGCTGAGAAAAATGCTGAAGGGAAAGATTTTGCAAAGACGGGATTGTGTGAGGTGATGGAGGCTCCTGTGTGCTGGGTTGAGGTTCATCTGTAATAGGACGTAACTGAGGTCTTATTTGTTGATCTTGGTAGGAATTTGAAGGCTCTTGTATTTGCTTATCTCCAGCATGTGTGTTAGGTTGTAGTGAAGATAGTTGTGCATTAATCACAGCCACTAGAAGTTCCTGTTGTGATTTCTCTGTCAAAGGTTTCATTGGAAGAGCATGTGATGGAACAGGTGAATTTGATGCGAGTTCTTTCAATAAGTCTTGATGTATTACTTGTGTGGGGTTAGTTTGTGGTGTTGGAGGAAGTGGTAATCTTTGTTGCTCGGATGTTTCGTTATGTGATTGAAGGGGCACTGTTGTATAGGATTGTTCAGATTCCTCTGTCAGGTGTGGTTGTTTATGTCGATGTAAAATATCCTTGGGTATGATAACAGGCCTTAAAGGATTTGCATGAGCAGAGGGAATGATAAAAGGTCTGTCTGTCTTGTGTGGCACGGATTTAGAACTACTATTGTCTGACAAGGACACATCAGAATGAGAAGTAATAAGAGTGAGTTGAGATCTATTAGTATTTCCTGCTATATCCTGGTTGTGCTGGTTGGTATAATTCTTTGGTGTTTTTGAAGACTGATCTATAGAATCATCATACTCTATAATGAACCCTGTACCTTTATGCTCTGTATGTATCTCTTTATTTTCATTTGCTGTCTGGCTAGAGCCTTGGGTCCTAAGTGTTGCTGCTTTCTCTATGTTGGCTGGAATTGTGATTTCTTCTTTGTTCTGATAGTTTGAGTCTTGTTGATTCTGTGTATGTGTCAGAATTGAGGTCCCTTTGCTGTGCAGTTTTGACTCTTGGTTGATGTCTGTTTCATGGTATTTTGAACCACTGAAAGGAACTGTATAAATGAAATCATCTTCAAGTGTTACAGCACTACTGTTATTACCCACTTCAAAAGTATATAGGAAACTCCTAGGTGTAGTTATTTTAACTGAAGCTTTTGAAGTTTCTTCAGTTGTGTCTGGTGATAATGAACTATCATAGTTATTTGCAAGTAGATTATCTTTTCTTGTTTCATTCACATCCAGTACTATGAGTGAAAGATTTTTACTTTGATCCTCATTTAACACAGGATTTGTATCACTTGCTAGATTTGTTTTGCTGTTATCTCCAGATGTTAAAATCAAACTTTCACTAACAGGTGAGTGAATTTGTTCCTCATTTTTGTGGCTAGAAGGTCCTGATATAATAGTGAAAGGATCATCATTAGGTGCTTTAGTTTTGATTGACTCCTTTTGAGGAAGAGGATTAGTATTCAGCCTGAATACCCTCTTGCTTGCTGGATTGAATTGTGGAAGTACCTCAACCTGGCTTTTAGCTAAATCAGGGACAGTTTTAAGGTTGTCCTCAGCCATAACCACTGGAGGAGGAAGCTTAGTTCTTTGTATCTGTTGTTGTGGTCTTGGTTGATGAAGGAGGAAAGGTGGATGTTTGCTATTTGTGGGTTGTGGAGGATGAATTCTTGTATGAGGTTGAAAATCTGAAGCAGACTGTTTAGGAGTTAAAGTAAAATGAGTAGAATTCAGCAAGGGGAAATAAGGAGGAAGATTATCTTCATTATGATTAGCAGGAGGATTTTGTGGTTGATGAAGAAAATTATGTTGTTGTGGGGATAGATGATAATTTTGTTGACGTGGTTGCTTATGGAGGGACTGCTCATCTGGTGATTGGTAAATAGATGTGTCATTTACTAGCTGATGAGAGGCAGGTGGGTGATAAAGGGGAACCTCTTGTGAACGTCTTACAGGAGTTTGTTGTGTGTTGATCTGTGAATTCTGAGGATGGATATTGTGAGAAAAAGAAAATGTAGTACCTTGAGACTTTAACCCATCTCTAGAACTGAAATGCTCTCCATAAGAGGCTTCACTCCTTCCTTCATGTAATTCCGATGATAGTTCCTTCCTATTGAAGTCAGGCTCTTGATCATTTGACTTTAGGTCAGATTTTGTTAAATACTCTTGATCACTAATTGTCCTTACTTGGAAGTAATGTGTTTTGGGCAAATGATCATTTTCTGGAGAATCCACACTGGACTGGAAGTGAAAAACAGGAGCAGGGCCTGGGACAGGGCCTAATGCTGGATACAGAAGCTGACCACTAGGTGACATCAAGGTGTGGAATGGTGGTGGATGTTGACTCCTATAAAAAACAGTATCAGGATGAACTAATGGGTCCTGAGTGTTTGGAAGTTGTTGGTACGTGTTTGGGGCTGGGACTGTTTGGGGTGACTTAAGGACTGAAGGAGACTGAGGATGACGGTTGGCAGTGGGGGTTTGGTGGATGTTTGAAGGAGGCCTTGAAGGTTGCTGTTGATGGATATTTGGATTATGATGGTTTTGAGGTGTGAAGGGTACAACTGGGTGCCTGGCTGAAGGAAATCTAGGTGGAGCTGGGCGATTCATGCCATTGTACAAACTGGGTGAAGAATGCTGATGAGAGGCTGGAGATCTATGGAAGGTCGGTTGTGGTGGTGGTTGACGTAAAGACAGATGAGGTCGGGACTCGTGAATGAGGGACTGAGGGTAGAAAGTCGTGTTAAACTGTGGAGGTAGAATAGATGGGGTACGAGATGGTAAATTAGGTGCAGATACTGAAATAGGGTGAAATATATTTTGTTTTTGGGATGAGAGAAGAGGTGTGGAAGTTTGCTGTGAGTGCTGTGGATTGGTTGGACCCAAAGGAATAGAAGTAGAATTTTTTGCATGTACAGATGGAAGCCTCTGATAATTTCTGCCATGATAAGGCTGCAAAAATTGTGTTTGTGATGGGTAAAGGTTCGGTGGAATTCGTGTGCTAGGAGAGATTGGATTCATTGGGGAATTGTGGTGAGAGGGATTAGATTCGACATATTCTGGGGAATGTTGGAGTGTATGAGAAGGAGTTGTATCTGGAAATGGTCTCTCTAAGTTTGATTCAGAAGGATCAGACTCAGCAGTTGTTGATGCTGTTGGTCTGTAAGGTGTTTGTTCGGAAAATGTATGAGTTTTTTGTGCTTCCTGTACTACTGCATATTGTGGCAAAGCTTCATGATTCTTTGGTGTTTCATCATCCATTAGGTGGCTTCTAAAATGTAGAGAGTCCTGGTTGAGATCATCTTTGTTGTCTTTAACCACCTGGTGCTCAGTTGCTGGTTCATCCAATGCATCTTTCTGTTTGAATTCTAAATCTTGTATTTCATCATCTGCTTGTTGTTCTGCAACATAAGGCTTTTGTGTTTGGTCATCCATTATGTGGTGTAAAAACTCATGTGGTCCTGTTATTTGTTCATTCATTGGGTTGTCATCAATTATAAAGATTTCTTCTTTTTCTTTACTCATCTCATTGCCTACATAGCCTTCTTCTGTGTGTTCATTTATTGTGTCTTTTGATGTGTATGAATCCTTTACTTCAAAATTTAGATTTTCATGTTCAATCTTTACAGGTTCTTGAACTTGCTCAGATGCGAGAGCATGTTGCAGAGGTGGCTGTGAAATTTTAGGATACACTGTTTCTCCCGCTATTAAAATTTCCTCACGTTGTTTATCTTTTTCATATGCAATGCCATCTTTTTCCAGCTCTGAACTACTGTCTATAACACTTTTGTAATGGACTTCATCTTGAGTACTGCTCTGAGTAGTTTCTTGTTTGTCAGTAGAACCTGATTCGGAGTTTCTGTCATTACAACAAACATCCTTTTTCTCACTTGTGGATGATAGGGTGTCAGTATTGGAAAATTCTTTCTCTGTGTCATTTTCATTCACTTGAGTCATTTCATCAGTTCTACCTGTTTCAGAAATCAATTGCCTATGTGGTTGTAAGATTGTTTGGTTGATGTCATCAACAGATTCCTCTGTGCTGGATGCTATCACAAATAAAGATTTAGCTGGTGATTCTTCTGAAAATAGAGTTGTTATTTCTGTGATGGGAAGCTCTGTTTCAATGGTGTCTACACTCTGTATTTTCTTGCCCTGTACATCTTTTATCTCGCTATAACCATTAGAATTGTTCTCTTCTTTCTCAGTCTCATTTTTATATGTATCCATGCTCTGAGCATCTATATTATCAGGTCCAGTGCTTTGACCTTTTCTGTCATTATCATCCCCATTACTATATTTTACAATTTCATCTGATTCAGAGTCAAGTGCTGTGCTATGAGATTTATAACCTGTCTGCACTCGTGTTGCAATATCATTGTTTGTATGAAATTCTACCTCGCTCATACTTGATCTATGAGGATCACTGCTTTCATGAGCATTTTGATGAAAATCACCATCATCATCATCATTTACTGGAATGTATTTAGCACCACTTTCAAGGTATACCTGGGCATCACTCATATCTTCATGAGGGGATGCTTTCACTAAATCATCAGTATCATCTCTTCTTATGGAATAATCATATGTATTACTAATCTGGGTTTCAGGACCAGAACTAGTACCTGTATTAATGCCACCATAACTTGTACCTTGAACATTAGCATTTTGACTAAGGTGAGGAGTTTGTGATATTATGTCCCTTGAACTAAAGGGATGAGTTCTTTGAAGATCCAATGTTGAAGATGGTAAGAAAGTTGGTGGTGGAACAATGGAACTTGCAATAGGTTGTGAATATGTCCTTTGCAAAGGTGCCTGGTATCGAGCACCATAGTTTCTGAAGTTATCATAACGTCTTTGATGCTGAAGATAAGGATTGTAGCCTTGAGGAGGATTATATGGGATTTGCTGTGGGTATCTGAGGAGTAGACAAAATTTGGCAGTTTATTTAATGATCAGTGAACATGTTAAATTCGAATGACTTCAAATAGTGAATTGTACAAAGAAATTTATTATGTCTGATGCATAAATAATAAGATTTTATAATTCTGAAATCATAGAAATCTTCATTCAGAAGAATATGAAGAACTCACCTTGTTGATCTGTATGGAGGAAGACGAGGTTGAATACGGCCTCTGTACAGGTACTGCCCTTCCACCTGAATCAGCATCAGGCATATTACAAATGCTCTTATAAATGACTTCCAATCTGGAAGAAAAATTATTGCTATTAGTATTGATACATTAGCCTTTTCATACTTAAAATCACCATTCATAAAAAAAGATGCATGCCAGGGCAGTGGAAAGTCTCAGGCTCAATTCCTGGGAGGTGCCAGTTTTTCAGTGGCACTTTCTATCCAACACAGCACAGTGAGTAGGATCCCACAGCAGTGCACATTCCTGCACTGGCAGAGGCCCATGGAAGGGAGATATGGGAGTGGTCACTAGAGGCGACCGTGGTGTGATCAGTAAGCACGCTTGCCTGGAAAGTGGGAGGTCCCAGGTTTGATTCCTGCATGGTTCCAGCTTTTCATTGATGCTCCCTATCCATAGGGTCACATGACTAAATGAATAACCAAACATTAAGACAGAAAAAGATGACATTTTCTGGTTGTTGAAGACAGGATTAATTGAAATGGGTTTCTACCTTGGCTATCAATAGTGTAGCACAACTGAAACAAAATTACCTAGCACTGACAAGAATAACATGTCAAGTCCCTGCCAGTACAAATACAGTCAACTGAGGTTATTTGGAATCATCTTTAGCCATGAATAGTATCACCTGAGTACCTCCTCACAGGATGAATGTTAGAAAAAATCACTTCCCTGCTGTTCATTTTCAAAACCCCTCAATATCATCTCCCCTGGAATTAAGACACTCACCTACTGGGATTCGAACCTTTGCCTGAGTGGTATGCTTATTATAAGGCACACAAATCATCACCCCCTTTTTGAAAAGTGCAGCCTTGAGTGGCTGGGACTTGGTCTCCAAACTTTGAAACTGGGCCCAAGATCTACTGTTTTCAACTTTGACTACTTTTCCCTCTTTCTTTTTCACATTTGACTTCACTTTTGACTTCTGGCAACATTCTCACTCTGCTAGCCAGTAATATAGAAACAGATCTACACTAATACAATACAGTCACTTCATACAAACAGCTCAACAGCGCAGTGGTAGCATTCGGAATTGCAAACTCAGAGGTCTGAGTTCGAATCCCACCCAGGTCTGAAATAATTTCAGTATTGCTGTGCTGCGAGCCGTTACTCCAACTCTCGTGGGCAGGGAGTTGGGGTGAGCGTGTGTGTGCAGGTCACAGCATTACCCATAGATCGGTCATACATGAGCTCTGAGCTCTCGTCCAGGAGGGTAGTAGCTATCAATCATGAGTCCAACACATGATCCAAGACCATGGCGAATTACCATAAAGGCCTATGAGAGGCTGAAGAACCAATACTAGTTACTGTAGATCTGTGAGTTTTCAGTTAGTGAAACTCAAAGCAACAGTTATTAGTACTATCAGAACAAAATTACAAAAGATGTCAGGGCTAATAGGTTAACAGAGTGATGACCATGTTGTGCCTGTATTTACCTAATAGTATACAGGAAAGGAGCAACGCTTATAGGGTCCTGTTTCCTACTCACCAATTTGTCATACCTAGTCTCAAATTCATGCACAGTTCCAACATATATCCTTCATTTCCAATTATCATATTTAGATTTGAATTTGTTTTATTGTTCCAACTTGGGCTATATCACCTTTACTTCCATGCTAATAACATTTCTTGAATTTCACTGACTGCAGATGGTTCTTGAGTCCTCCAATTAATGTCTCTTCAGACTCTTGATTGCGTTGTATTAGCATGGGTCTGTTTCTGTCACCTACTAACAAGACGGGGACGGGGAGTAGTCAACAATTATCAGCTCTCCTCATAAAAGTGGAAGAAATAAGCTTACAGGCTTTTTTGTGTTATCCTCGGCAATTGTAATTGTTATTTCGAACTATGTATTCTTTTCATTATGTGCACTTCATGTATATTGATTCATTGCCAAATAAAACTATTATCATTATTATTATTATTATATAATAATGATGATGATGATGATAATAATAATAATGATAATAATAATAATAATAATAATGATAATAATAATAATAATAATTAATAATAATGATAATAATAATAATAATTAATAATAATAATAGTAATAATAATAATAATAATAATGATAATAATAATAATAATAATAATAACAATAATTAATAAGTGAGATCCTGGGCCCGATCCGGCAATCGAACTCCACGCCATCGTGGCCGTACCTCGTGATGTAGATGAGATATTGATAGGTTTGGTGTGAACTTCCGCCACAAAGGAACGCCACTGACAGGTACCCACACCGATACTATTCAGATAACTATCACAATAGTCTCACTTTAAACTGCACTATCTGCAGTAAATGAAATTGACGACACGAAAGACAAAGTTAATATGAGGTTGACACTTGCCTTCCATGGTATGATGTTCTCTCTACTGCCTGAAGAGACACCCTAGAGAAAGGAATACACCCGTACACGCCCACAGCCGACGACTTCCTGACTGATCCCGTGGTTGGATGGTCCAGACCTGCCCGGAGACCAAGACAAATGCACGTCGACCTGACGGGCGACCCAGCGGGAGGGTGAATGCCCAGGAGGGATGGGTCACGACTCTCGAGACCTCTTCGACTGTCCCCCGCAACACAACGAAAGTCTCTTATCCAAGAGGGTCTTCCCCCAAGAACATCATTCCAGGGTTTGCTTAGGATGCTGATGTTATTGTTATGGAGTGTAATTTATCAGCGCTGCTCTCTGTGTGGCGCAATCGGAAGCGTGCTGGTTTCGAGTTCGTATTTTTTTCTTCTTCTTCTTCCGATTCCCAGCAGTGACTGTCACCTGTCCCAACAGTCCAAGTGCATAATAGGGCAAAGGGTGACTGCTTCGGCCGCAGCTACTCAGCGCCTCATGGCGTAGGCTCCTCACCTTGTAGCCATGAAATTTGTATATGTAAGTGTGATGGATGACCTGTACAAAAGAACCGTAGACCTCATTCAGACGCTAACTTCGACAGGAACGTCCTGGCTATAAAGGCGTCTTCCTCGTTATCACAACCCATAAAACGAACTTATTGACTGTGGAAACGAAGTTAAACGACTGTGAACCAGAGGAGATGAGTGGAGGGGTAGGAGGACTCGGTATCCGAAAGGAATCTTCATGACAAGGGAGAAAGTTTACACCCAAGGGGTGATGGGGAGGGGGGAGGACATTACTCCCCCGGTGGGATGGGGGGAGGGGACCGACGAAGAACCCTTGATGGATGGGAAGTATTGGAATGTGTTTTGGTGGGAGAGGAGGTTCCCCCCACCCTCCCCCCGTGACAGATGTCGGCCACAGGATTAGAGGGACTCTACGGAGCAGCCCAGAGGGTAACTCGAGTTGGGGTTGTATGTTTGAGGAGATATGTTTTATTCATACATTAATTTTATAAATTTGAATAATATTTCTTCTATTCTGATAATATAGTATCATTTTCTCACCTACATCCGGCCTCTAAGGACCGAAAGGTCTGTCAGCTTCATTCTTTATATTTACAGTCCGCATAAAGTTTTATTTATTTTTTTCTTTAGATAGTTCATAGGCTCTGTAAGAAAAGCAATAGAATAACCTGGCGGAAAAGACAAGACGCCAAATGTCGTTAAGTGATTTTATTCAAAACAGCGACAGACGACTTTATTCAGTTTAGTGACTTCTGCCTAACGAAGGGTCAGTATTACAACTGACCTAACTTAAGACTAGGTCGACTGTATTTTATTTCAAATGCTCCTATTATTTCCATTATTATTATCATTATTGTTATTAGGTTTATTATTATTATTATTATTATTATTATTATTATTATTATTATTATTATTATCGTTATCATTGTTAAGAACGTAAGAATGAAGGAGACTGCAATAGACCATACTACTAGTATTACTATTATTATTATTATTTATCAGTGTTATCATTATTATTATTATTATTATTATTATTATTATTATTATTATTACATTATTACTATTATCGTTATTTTATTATTATTACTATTATCTTTATTATTATTATTATTGTTGTTGTTGTTGTTCCCGCCTACGATTTGCGCGCACGAATCCTGTGTTCTATTTGCGGAATGACGGTCGTTTGGGAGCCAGTGAGGTCAAGGATGCTGCCCCACCCCCACCCCCAACCCTCAGCCCCCAGTCCGGGGTCAGCCTTTTAACTCTTAACACTGCGGGAGGTAATTTAAGTAGCTCGAAGGATTCCAAATATATATCACTCACACACACACTACGACTCGTGGCGTAATGGTAGAGTTCCCGGCCGCCACTACGGTGGTCCAGGTTCTGATCCCGCTCAGGGTTGAAATAATTTCAGGATCGCTGCGCTGCGATTCGTTATTCCAACTCTCGTGGACGGGGAGTTGGGTGTATGTGTGCGTGTAAGGCCACATCATTACCCATAGATCGGTCATATACGAGCTCCGAATCCAACACGTGAACGAAGACCATGGTGGTGAATCACACACACATATATATTATACACATATGCACAATAGAGAATACAAGTTCCGATTGCTACTTTCCGGTGTCGTTTTGGTGTCTTTCGGCAACACATTGCGTCGGAATCTTTTCGAGAATGAACAGACTTTGAATTGAATTGATTTTTTTTTTACATCAAAATGATGTAGGCAGTATACAGTTCTTCGCCCTCAAAGTGAGCAGACGAAATCTCTTGTTGACTCCAGTTACCAACATGTCGGACGCATTTTCAGTTATACTTTAATTATATCCTTTTTAGTTCAAATGCATCCAAATAGAATATCGAAGAACTTATTTAATTCACTGTACAAGTAGCCAATGTCAATTTATGAGAAAAAGATGATCATATTGAAAATGAAAACGAGAGGGAAAAAACGTTAACATTTTTCTTATAAGCAGCACTGTCGTCAGGCTGCGTGGTCCCCCCCCCCCCACACACACACACACAAAGGGACAGACAGGTGCTGTGGACCATGAAACCTAAACACTTCTATTTTTTTTTTTTTTTTTTTTTACTAAAGAAAAAAATGTGTTGAAAACTAGGTATCAAAACTTCTCCGTTAATAAATTAATTTTTATTTCTTCTTAGTTTTATCGTGTGAATGATGATGGAAGATTAGGATCCGCTGAACAACTGTCACCCCAAGGTGATTATTCTTCAGGTGGGCTGTCCTGCGGTGACAAAGAGGCGCCAGTACAGTATGTGGCCTACCTCTTTGAAACTGGCATATTATGTGGCCTACCCTATTTGAAACTGGCATATTATGTGGCCTACCCTATTTGAAACTGGCATATTATGTGGTCTACCTCTTTGAAATTTGTATATTATGTGCACTACGCTATTTGAATATGTTCTACCTAGGCAAAATTTTGAAACAAGGTTAGGTTAGCTTAACCTAATTGTAAAGGTAAGACACATACTATACCAAGGGGAAAAAAATCATAGGCCACATACTATACCGGCACCGACAAATATTCAGATGGGCTGTCCTGGGGTGACGATTCCTAATCTAACCTACGACAGCCTAACTTAAACTAGCGTAACCTAACATAACGTAACTAAGCCTAACATAACCCAACTAAGGTGGCGATTCTTCAGGTAATGTTGGTTGGGGTGACAATTCTTTAGGTGATCCAAAGGGGGAAAAAATCTTAAAATAATTTCGGAACAAAACAGAGAGTATTATGAGTATATCTAAAAGAAAAAGAAAAAAAACAGGTTCTCATTGACAATGACTTTGGATTGACCCAATTTCCCCACTTTGCCTTTTCAATTGTCAACGCTTTGGAGGCACCAAGGGACTCGGCCACTACTACCAGCAGGAATTTGCGTGCTGTGATCTCCCACTCCCCACGGTTCCTTAGGCCCAGAGGAAGTTGATGCATCACAGTGATGTCCAACTCACCTCCGGTCAGTGGTGAACAGCGGCTAGGAGCCATTACTCATCGCGGCCAGGGTTTGAACAGACACCGAAATCCTTACGCGGTTACCAGACGCACGCGGTACCACTGGGTCACGGCGTGGGATGTTGTAACCACTTCCACGTTGTTGTTAAAATTTGTGTAGTTCCTATTACAACTGTTCTCATGCATCGATCTTTCAAGAAATCCTGGATCTATTCAAGGGACTTAATCAAAGTTTTCCAATGTTTCATTTTCCAAGAAAGTCTAGTCTATTGTCAGATACCTTGTCAGTTGCTTTCTCTAGATCCAAATTTACAGTCTACCCAACCCTCTTTCCTACAGCACAGCAGCTGATCTTTAATACGACAAACAAGGCGGGCCCAAGCCATTACGGGGTCCTAAGCAGGACTGATTAGTGGGCCCTTTGATTGCCACTTGTATCAGTGCTTAACTATTAATTGTGCTTGATAATTCCATGCACTATAAATGCATCACCAACACACTCACCTAATATAATTTGCAGCATTTAGTTACCTTACATCATATTGTCATATTTTTTTCCAACCTTATAGGAGTACAAATTCACAATATGCTTCAGTTTTAGTTGCACACTAAAAATTCAGTGACGTATTGTATGGCACATTGAATTTGTGATTGTATCAGCAAATTAATAGACAAGACTCTACATTTAAGACAAAACAAGTTAACCAGCTTAAATGCATCTAATTTAAAGAATGGGGCGTCTGTGCAAAAAAAAAAAAAAAATTCCCACACAAATAAACACGAATGCCATACGTGTTATCTTAGTACACAAAAAGAAGTTGTAGAAATAGATAAATGTGTAACTTCATTGGGAAAATACTTGAATATGTGCACAAAAAATAACAGAAACATTCACAACATACATACATATACCAAGGCTTTTTCACCCTTACAAGGGAGGTAGCCAAAAAGGAAAAGACATAAAATCATTCCTACCCATTCCATCCCTGAAAACACTCCATACCCCTCCACCCTCCCTCTTATCTTAGCACCTCCTGGATGACGGGTCATCCCTGCACCTTGTCCACTGCCCTGGGTCAGAAGCAGTGTCGCAAGACACAGCACATCCACAGCAAGGCCGCTTCATTAAATCGGCGACCCCCCTCTCCGTCCCCCCCATGCATAAAAGGAGAAGACGGGGAGAAATCCCTTCGGGCTGCGTCAAATTTTGCTCACACATACTACTTAACCCCCCATCCCCCCGCCCATTCCACCTCATGCATCACAACATCATCCATATACAACCATTCTCCATTCACCCCTGTCTTCTGTCCTCTCCCGTCCTTCCTCAACAGACATTCCCCTCTTCCCCAAAGCCCCCTTCACCCCATCCATCCACCTCATCCTAGGGCATCCCCTCATGTTCACTCCCTCCACATCTGCCTTCCATACCTCTTTTACTAGTCTTTCTTCACTCATTCTTTCCATGTGTCCAAACCATCCTAATACTCTTTCATCAACCCTATCTCCCAACTCCCTTTCCACCCCTGTTTTCCTCCTCACCTCCTCATTTCTTACTCTATCTAGCCTAGTAACCCCCATCATACTTCTCAGACACCTCATCTCAAACACATTCAAACTTCTTCTCTCTTCCTCTCCTATGTTCCATGTTTCTGCCCCATACAGTGCTGTTGGCACAATCACTCCTTCATACAGTCTCCTCTTAGCATCCATTCCCAAATGTCTATTCATCATTACACTCTTCAATCCACCAAGGCATTTACTCGCTTCTCTCAATCTACATTCTACCTCCACTTTCACTCCACATTTCCCTGCCACATTTGCACCCAAGTATCTAAAACTATCCACTTCCTCCAGTCGCTCTCCCTTAATGCTCACTTCCAGTCTACTGCCACTTTAACCCCTTGTACATCTCATCACCTTACTTTTACCCACATTTATCTTTAGCTTTCTTCTATCACATACTCTCCCAAAATCTGTCACCAACTTCCTCAATCCCTCCTCCGATCCTGCCACAAGCGCAGTGTCGTCCGCAAACAACAGCTGGCTCACCTCCCACTTTTCTCCATTTTCTTTAACCATCTCCAATCCCTGACCGACTACCCTTGCACTACCTGGCACTACCCCATCCATGTATAAGTTGAACAGCCAGAGCGACATAACGCATCCTTGACGAAGTCCCACCTTTACCTCGAACCACTCACTCTCTCCATTTCTAATCCTGACACAAGCTCTACTACTCTCATAAAAACTCTTGACAGCTCGTAGAAGCTTTCCTCCTATCCTATATATCTGCATAACCTCCCACAGTGCCTTTCTGTCTACCCTATCGTAAGCCTTTTCCAGATCCATAAAAGCCCAAAAAACATCCTTCCCCTTTCCTATAGCTTTCTCACATATCTGTCTTACCACAAAAATCTGATCTACACAACCTCTACCTGTCCTAAATCCACACTGTTCCTCACCAATTACTCCTTCTGTTCCTCTCCTAATCCTCTCAATCAAGATCCTCCCATAAGCCTTCCCAACTACACTAACAAACTAATCCCTCTGAAACTACTACATTCACACTTGTCCCCTTTTCCCTTGTAAAGTGGAACTATACAGGCACTTCTCCAGTCCTCCGGCACTCTACCCTCTCTCCAGCAAACATTATATAACCTCACCAACCAGTCCACCATCACTGTACCTCCTTTTTTTTTATACATTCTGCATGACATCCATCCAGACCAGGTGCCTTACCTGCTTTCATCATCTTAACAACTGCCTTCACCTCATCCTTCCTTATTTCTCCTCCATTTTCCTCACCCATCACGGTCATTTTCTTAGCATTTCTCACTGCAGCTATCTTTCCCTCCCTATCCTCCTTCACATTTAGCAACTCCCTAAAATATTCTGCCCATTTTCTCCTTACTGCCTTCTCTTCCATTATCATCTCTCCATCTGCACCTTTTACCTTTTCTTCTCTACTTGATTCGCCTCCTCTTCCTCTCTTAATTTCTTTCCAAAACATATTTTTATTACTTTCAAAATTTTCTGTCACACTCTTACCCCACTTCACATCTACTCTCCTCTTTGCCTCCTTTACCTTTTGCTTTACCTCTCTTTTCTTTTCTTTGTACCTCTCATATGACTCCCTCGTCTTATTTTGTAACCAATCTGTGAAAGCTCGATTCTTCTCTTCTACAACCTTCTTTGTTTCCTCATCCCACCATTCACTACCCGTCCTTCTATTTCCTCCTGTCCTTCTTGTTCCACAGACCATCCTTGCACACTTTGTGACTCCCTCCTTGAACCATCCCCATTCCTCCTCCACACCTAGCTCTACTCTATCCTTCACTCCCTCCCACTCCTCCTTCAGCTTCTTCTTGTATTCCTTCTCCTTTTTCTTTTCATTTAAAGAGTTCACTCTGAGCACCTCCCTACCTTTTGTCCCTTTCCTCTTTCTCCATCTATCCTCCACTCTCAACTTACCTTCCACCAGAAAATGATCTGATATTCCCCCACCCTCTCCCCTTACCACATGTACATCCTTAACTCTTCCTATCATAATCCTATTTACCACTACATAATCCATTAACACTCTATCTACCACCCTTCCATCCACCACCCTCTCCCATGTGTACTTATGCTTGACTTTCTTCCGAAACACTGTATTTGCTATCAACAACTCTCTTTCTAGACACATTTCCACCATCAACTCTCCACTACGATTCTTTCCTGGAACTCCACATTTCCCAACCACTCCATCGATTGGACCATTTCCTACCCTAGCATTAAGGTCTCCCAGTACTATTACATTGACATTTCTCCCTAAATCCTCTATGCAATCATTTAAATCTATCCAAAAGGCCTCCCTTTCTTCTACACTCTTCTCACTGCCAGGCCCATATGCACTTACAAAGACCCACATCTCCTTTCCCAGTTTCACCTTCATCCACATTATCCTTGAGGAAACCTCCTTCCACTCCACTACACGTTTACCTATCTCTTCACTTACTAGAATAGCCACCCCTTCCCTCCCTCGCCCTCTCTTCACTCCTGATAACCTCCCACTTACACTCCCAAACTTACACTCACCCTTCCCTTTCAACTTAGTTTCACTCAAAGCCAACAAATCCATCTTTCTTCTCACAAACATACTACCTATCTCTTCCCTTTTACTCTCATCTGTACCACATCCACGTACATCAAAAGACCCAAACCTTAGGGTGCTGGTCGGAAAACTCCCAGACCCTCTTATGCCTTTACTTTTTCTTTTAGGAATGTCCCCTGTGGGACTACAAGGAGAAGGATGCCTAGTCCCAACATAATAACAGTAATGGTTCAAAATTTAGAATGAACAGACATATTTCAAAACTTAGGACGAAATCAGTAGGTGCGAAGATGCTCTAGTATAGGCCTACTTAAGGTTATACATTGGTCATTGTATTCTGTAATAAATACAAGACACTAACTAGCACTGCTTTATTAACAAACTACTTCAGTATTCAGTTCATTTTTAGTCTCTGTTTCCTGACTTTCCTGGAGGCAAAATAATTTATGACGTCAATGTATGTGCTCTCGCGGCCAGTAGAGTTCAAGTAACTTTTGTAAGTTTGAGCTTAGAAAAGCTCGCAGTAGACGTTCTAAACGGGGTTTCAAGATTTTTTGTTTTCCAATTTCAATTAATCTATATCCCAAGCGTTCTTGGGGGCTCCAAGACATATCAGTCAAGTCTTGCGTAATTTCTATGATTTTCATGTCTTACGGCATAAGTTGAAAATCTTGCGCTTTTTCTCCGCATGCGATGTTTTTTTTAATGTTTTTTTTTTTTAACAAATTCTCCTTTTCAAGCGTTTTCAAATACTATCGTCATGGTCAACATGGTTTCGATATTTACTGAATGGGAACATGACAAGGAGTTTCACGATCAGATCGCGAAGTCGGAAGAAGGATGTGAATATGCATTTGCAAGGCATGCAGAAAGTCAGTGAAGATAACAGTTCAGGCCGATTTACTCGTAATGACGTGCGGCACATGGAATCCAAGAAGTACAAGCTTGCGTTCAAAATGGCCAAACATTATGTACTGTTGTTGTACACAATGTAAACACATGACAGTATGAACACCACATAATGAAAAACAGTACTGTTTACTTCTTGTAAACAGTACTGTTTTCATTATGTGGTGCTCATACTGTGTTATGTGTTTTCATTCTGCATTTATTTTTAAACATAAATAATGAGTAACAAAAATTAGGGTTTCTTATGGTTTAATTACCGTTTTATATACACATATCTGTCAAGTCTTACTCTTTTTTTTTTTGCGTAATTCTTGCGCAAAATCTTACGGCAAGACTGCACAATAGCTTGACAGGTATGCGGCAATACGTCATTTAGTTCGCTTATACCTCGGGCCTGTACCTGACAACAGGTTTGTTTGAAGTTCCGTCAACAATTGACGCAGCTGAGATGAATACTGAAGCCTCCTGAGGGACGATATGCAGCCTTTCTGCCTTACCTCGGTGGCTAAACCCTGCTTGATAGGTTGTTTGTTTGGTGATATATGCATGTGTTTTTTTATGTTAGAATGGCTAAGGTTGTGAATGAAGTCTGGAATTGCATTCAGCTCCATCATACTGATTCGCACTTCTGATGCCCTCCGTTGGGGAGAGGGGTTGGAAAACCATGAAAGTACTTTTGCATTTACCGGGGA
The DNA here is from genome assembly GCF_046742065.1 of Oratosquilla oratoria. Taxonomy (NCBI): domain Eukaryota; kingdom Metazoa; phylum Arthropoda; class Malacostraca; order Stomatopoda; family Squillidae; genus Oratosquilla; species Oratosquilla oratoria. Next base: position 44,310,383 of record NC_134802.1, on the reverse strand, counting down.
TCTAACCCGGGCCTTCCTGTTGTAAAACCATATTTAAATATCCTCCAAAATATCAATCTCTTCAAGCTATTAAATTCATACGTATGTAACAAATTATTTCGGTTTAGTTAACATAAAGACACTGGTTTAACTAACACAACGAATCTAGGTACAAGATAAACTTTGATCATGACTGAGGTTCTCAGGTTGTATTACATCTAAATGACATGCACTGATACGGATTATCATAAAGATACATACATTTTCAAGGAAAACGCCTGCAAGACAAATAACATTTTACCAGTTATCGTTCAACTGGCATCCTCCCCCTATTTCGGTGTTTGTAAACAAATCGGTGAAGTCGCGCAAACCGCCTTAGACTTTTCGCGCGCAGTTAGCTACAAGTAGCTAGCATCCTGAACGACTTTACCAATTGGACAGCTGGCCCGGACGATCCGTATAAAGTATTTAACACAACTTTAGCCACAATTATTGAAAATACACGGAAAGGTACGGATTAGTTGTTTAGGAACCTGATGAACTATGTTTTTTAGCGAAAAAGGTCAGTTTACAGTCCTATTCCGTTAAAAGCCGCCATACCCACGGCGACACTGATCGAATATGGCGTATTGTTTACATAGCGACAACAAAACGAGCACTCCCACAGCAACGTCTGAGCTGTTCCATAGACTCGGTATGATAGAGGTTAAAGATCAAGTAATTAATTTCTTTGCTTAGTTTGGCTGTCAGCAGTATGCAAACGTGGTGAGACAAGGAATGTTATGCACTGTGACTTATATTTATGCAAGGAAGTATTGCATTTCTTGTGACTTGTCCTGTAAGCATGTTATTATTGATTGATTTAAACAGGTTTAATCAAAGAAACTAGGTCTAGGCTGGAATTGTCTGTGTAACTACTACTTAAAGTTCTAATGACTTTCCTTTTGATTGCATAACATTGTGAAATAATGCGTAATAGTATAAAACAAGCTGCATAACATTTTTAGTATGTGAACGTGGCCTAGCCCTAGGGAACGTGTATCAATAATATCATATGTGATTTTTTCTGGTGATTTTTTTTTTTACAAAATATTGGGAACAAGCGTCTTTTAATTCTTACATTAATCAAATCTATTTGACAGCTGTCTGTTTTTGTCATCCTCTGTAGAGTTTAAGACGACCTTAACCTATGAATTTATACATTTATGCATGCAAGGTGTACAACCACTAGATTATTACAAAGCCACAAATTATGTAAGCTGTGCATTTAGGGATGTGCTTCTTATACCTCTTCCATGACCATTCCCTTGGCCTTTGGGTGCATCCACTTGGTTTATGTCAAATATATTGTATCACCAGTAGTATTACCAACATTGTGCCTATCAATATATATTTTCAGCAATTTGGTGTTGAGCATGAATTTCACAGAAGAAATTGGGTAAATATTTAGAAGTGCACACCTATGCGATATAGCAATAGAAAATCAAATAATAATTTAGTAAATTATAATACATCAATGTAATATACATTATTCTTGGCAAAAATCAATAAAAGAAAATGTTGCTAAAAGCTATAAATGAACAAACATAGCCGCTTCAGTTGCTTGGGACATCATCTTTGTTTTGGTCGAGGATGCCAAAGAAATTAAAATATGATAAATTTGTCTATTTTAACCTAACCTAACCTACCTACCTACCTAACCTAACCTGCATTTAGCAATGCAGTACCTGTAATTCTAGAATTCATCAGGATTCTCTTCATTGTCTCCGACCTCTGAATTTATCAAAACAAAGGTGGCATCCAAAGGAGTCGAAGCAACTTCATTCGTTTCTGTATAGGTTTTAGCAACATTTTCTGATACTGATTTCTGCCAAGAAAAATATTTATTACATTGATGTATTATGATTTAAAAAATTTATATCTAATTTTCTAATGCTATACCACATTAATTAGAGTGCACTTCTAAAAAAAAATGCCGAAATCCTTTCAAAAAGTAAAGATGAAAAAGAACAGAGTACTTGCATTGTAGGAAAATAGTAGACCTTATTTTGCAGAAGGATTGTCATTAACAAGTTCTTGATTTTTCTTGTCTAATAGGTTGAAGCTGGTTGATATGATTACAAAAATTGCTCATCTATCCTTCAATCTTTTTCACCTACTGTATGACTCAACTTCTTGGTTCTCTTTCAGTATCGCACAAACATAATTTTCTCTCACTCACTCTTACTCTTTCTATGGAATAGTTACATTATGTTAGGATAGGGGCATAATTCTGGAATTTGACTCGTTTCTTCAGTGTGGTATTGTTCTCAAAGATAGAATAATATCTAAGCCTCCATTGACCCTTGATATATACAATGACATAACCATTGGAAGACACCTAGAAGAATTTAAACACTTCTAAACAGCCAATATCATCAAATATAGACCCTATTCCACCTGAGAAAAACTCAAACTTCAAATGTTGGGGATTAGTTGGATCTACCAATTGATACCAATGACGGATAACTGCAGATGGGGGACCTACAAGACAGGTGTCATAGAGAATCATCATCCTGTTTTCCATCTTCAAAAATTTTCAACACTATCTCTCTCTCTCTCTCTCTCTCTCTCTCTCTCTCTCTCTCTCTCTCTCGGGGTATCGGCCTTTGTGGCAGGTCGCCCACACTCTTGACATGCCACAGTACACCACCTGTAAACTATGCGACAGCCCTAATGCTAACAACCTAGAACACTATTGTCTTCAGTGCCCCACAGTAAGAGATCTTCTACCAAGAGGTCAGACCTTGATTCAAATCTGCACGTTCTTGCTCGAGGCTGACAACCTTGACATAATACTTACCCGTTTTCCTCAATTCGGTGGTTATTGACTGTATTACTGATCAAGTCGAGGAGCAGTGCAGAAGGGTGAGGTCCTGGGTCGACTACACTTTTCTTCTGCTTCCACAGCTTGTTCAGCCTGGAGGGGGGGGGGCATCGTTGTGTGATATTGGTTATGTCTTCCTGTGGTGTTACACAGCCCATTCTGACAAATATTATTGCTGTTCATATCCATTACCGTTTGTATTCCATTAGAATGTTTATGCACTCACACTCAATTTATAAATTGTGTAATGTATTTTTTTTTCTCTCCCACCCCTTTGCGCTCCTCTCATCGGTGACCTTCAGTGATACTGTTTACTGTATATGATTCTTACGTATGACCATGTACACTGCCGTTATGACTTTTGTTTATCGAATGTTCGTGCCTACTGTATTATTTACTGAGTCGAGGAGCACCATAGGAGAATGAGGTCTTGAATCGACAGCATTCCTCTACTTCCTCAGGTTATTCAACCTGGGGGGGAGGGGCGTCATGTGATGTCGAGTGCGTCCTCTCGTGATGTTACTCGGCACATTCTGTATAGATTTGTTGCTTCCCATAACCATTATTATATGTATTCCAATTGTATGTTTACGAACTCAGACTATACCAAAGGAAGGAAAAAGGGGAGGGGGAGAGATTTTTTTTTTTTTTTTTTTTTTTTCTCTCTCTCTCTCTCTCTCTCTCTCTCTCTCTCTCTCTCTTTCTCTTACCTTTGTGCCCCTCACATCGATGGCCTTAATGATATTGCACACTATGTATGTCATTTAGGTCTGTCTATGCACACTACCATTATGTCCTATGTTTGTCAAATGTTCATGATTGTACTGCGCTTGGTTGTGGGACTTATTGTCCTCACTGCTGTCATTTATTACTAAAACTATCACATTGTACTCAATATTATGTTGCTATTACCGATATGACATTATTGAGGCTCTGACTCATATGCATTGTACTACTATTGATTGTGTATCCATCTGATGCATTATATGAACATTTTGTACTTGTATATTCATGTACTGACTGACGCCTTGGCGTAATAAATTAATAAAATAAAAATCTCTCTCTCTTTCTCCCTCCCTCCCTCCCTCCCTCCGTCTCTCCCTCTCTGTCTCTCCCCCTTTCTCTCTCCCTCCCTCCCTCCCTCCCACCTCCCCCTCTCTCCCACCTCCCCCTCTCTTTCTCCCATGTAAAACTTACAGCATTTAGAATTCACCATCAATGTACTTAAATTTTTTTTTCTAAACAGGAATAATACCAAGATTGGTCTGTCATGGATGTAACTTCAACATTTATGGTGTACAGTGGCTCTGTGGAGCTGGAAGGAGAAGTTCGTGAAAATATCCAACTTGCTGTCAAGGATTTAGAGAAAACTTCCTATGCTATTAATACAATCCTTGAGAAGATGCATCGAACTCATGGAGTGCAGGTTAGATTGTGCATTGAAATTTCTTCACAGTTGCAGTTTCAGGGTCCTGTGTAGCATAGCACTGCTTAGCCATCATACTTTTCAGAGGCTCTCAATCTGAAAGTAACCTAAAATTGGATCTACAGGTACCTGGAGCATCTACCTTTCTAGATATTATATCAGATTTAAAGTTTTGGTTCCAGTCATTCAGGTGTATATATAATATATATATATATATATATATATACAGTATATATGATTCACCATGGCCTCGGATCATGTGTTGGACTCGTGATCAACGGCAATTTCCCGCCTGGAAGAGAGCTCATATATGGCCAATCTATGGGTAATGCTGTGACCTTACATGCACACACACACACCCTACTCCCCTTCCACGATAGAGTACCCACAGTGCAGCAATACTGAAATTATTTCAGCCCTGGGGGGGGATTTGAACCCGGACCACCATAGTATTTACCTAGTTGTATTTTATAGGACAAGAGCTGTGCTTGTAGTGACCCTTTTTTGTATCTCTCCGCATCCAGTTTATTCTTAAAATCATGTATAGTTTTGGTGTTCACTGTTTCTCTATTTAGTTTGTTCCGGACATCAATCATTCTATGTTTTTTTTTTTCCTTCTTCTTCTTCTTCTTCTTCTTCTTCTTCTTCTTCTTCTTCTTCTTCTTCTTCTTCTTCTTCTTCTTCTTCTTCTTCTTCTTCTTCTTCTTCTTCTTCTTCTTCTTCTTCTTCTTCTTCTTCTTCTTCTTCTTCTTCTTCTTCTTCTTCTTCTTCTTCTTCTTCTTCTTCTTCTTCTTCTTCTTCTTCTTCTTCTTCTTCTTCTTCTTCTTCTTCTTCTTCTTCTTCTTCTTCTTCTTCTTCTTCTTCTTCTTCGTTCTTTAGTTTCTTTTCGTGTTAACTTGTTTCTCTTCTGTCCCACTTTAATCAGTCATCTCTATTGAGAATTTCCATTCCTTTCATAATTCTGTAAACGGTCAATAAATCACCTCTTTCTCTTCTCTGTTCCAGTGTTGACAGATGTAATTTCTCTAATCTTTGTTCGTATGTCAGATTTGACAGTGTAGGTGCCATTTTTGTCACTGCTCTTTGGATTCTTTCTAATTTTCTTATGTTCTTCTTTGTGCTGGGTGCCCACAATGTTGCGGCATATTCTAGTTTAGGTCTTATCAATGTAACCACTATTTTTTTAACCATCTCATCTATGTAGTCGAAGGCCACTTTCATTGATCTTAGTAAGTTAAAAGTATCTCCAAATAATTTATTGACATATTTATCAAGTGTCAAGTCGCTTGAGATGACTACTCCCAGGTCCCTTTCTGAATTGACTTTTTTGACTCCCTCATCCATATCATTTATATATATGGCAAACATTAAAGGAGCCAATACAGAGCCTTGCGGGACGCCACTTTTCACATCTTCCCAGTTCGAATTTTTGCCTCTAAGTACCACTCTCGTTTTTCTTCCAATTAAGAAGTCCTTCATCCATTCCAGCAGCTTACCCTGTATTCCTCCTATTATTTCAATTTTTCTTATTAATTTTTTATGTGGTACCTTTTTGAATGCTATCTGCAAATACAAGAAGTTGCAATCTACCCAGCCATCTCTTGTATTATCTCAATTAATCTCAAGTAAAAGCAAATCAGGTTTGTGGTACACGATCTTCCACTTCTAAAGCCAAATTGTTTAGGGTTTATTATTTTATTTTCTTCCAAGTGTTTGTTCCATTTATTTCTGATGACTTTTTCGCATATTTTTGCTACTGTGCTTGTAAGGGATGCCGGTCTGAAATTTGTAGGATCTTCCCTATTTCCTCCATTGTATATTAGTACCGTATTTTTCAGACCATAAGGCGCGGGCAAAATCCTTAAAATCGGCCAAAATCGGGTGGTGCGCCTTATGTGTGGCTTCAGAGCAACAAAAAGCCTCAGACAGTGACGTACTATTTTGACACGTTTCGTAGCTAGCCTGCCGATGACGACAGTGCATAGGCCTAGCAAAAGTTACAAACAAGTTATAACCAAGATGCATGTATCTTGACAAGAAAATTACGAAAACTTCGACAGTTTTCAAGTCCATGCCACCACATTTATTCACGCTATCATGGCTATGACATGATAGCGTCCACAACACAGACATCCATTTTGCATTGGTCTTGTCTCGCTCCACTCCGACTGTAGTCATTTGGGTATTTTTTTAGTTTCGACCATGGGTGCAATATAGCAATAGAAAATTAATTATTAATTTTGTAAATTAAAATGTATCAACGTAATATGTAATTTTGTGGGCGGAAATGAAAAAAATACCTTGCTACAAGCAAATATGCTAATGAACGGAGTCGGTAGCATAGGATCGGGATGCCATCTTGTCGTCTGTCAATTGACGGCCTCGGTACTTCTGACAGTACCTCACCAGGTACATTTTCTGGAAGGAATGTTATGGAGCAGAGATACATGCATTCCTTCAAGCTGCAAGAACTTTGTATACCCCGCAAGCTGAGAGTGGTTGAAAAGCCCGCCAACGTCTCTCACGACGACGACAACGAGGATGAGCCGGATGACATTTAATTTGCAGGTAATGATTTATTAAACACAGGTTAGGTTAGGTTAGACGAATTTATCATCCTTTCATTTCTTCGACGTCGGCATCTATCATAACAAACATGGTGTACCATTCGTCCGACACGGCTTCGTTACTTACGAAATCTGTTTTAGCACCTTTTTTGTTTTTTATTTCCACTCACAAAATTGCATATTACATTGATACATTATAATTTACAAAATTAATAATTAATTTTCTATTGCTATATTGCGCCCATGGTAGAAAATAAAAATTTACCGTCATTTGTAATAAATCTTGTGTTTTTAAGTGAATAGAGAATTCCGGGAATATGCTAATGTTGGTTTTATTCCCCACAATTCCCGTAACGTGTTTATGTTGTTTTATAGGGGTATTGGCAGGGCAGACCGTCCATGGAGGTGGTCTGATTTCACTGACCAAAATAAAAAAATATTTCATTTATTTTTGTAATTTTGCTAAATCCCAACCGATTTTTCTCATTCAACAACGAAAATGTTCAGTTCTGAATGCACTCACATATGTATGATTATCCGATGACGAGACCAGGTGCGCCTTATGTAAGGACGGGGAATAGCAAATTACGGGTGCTCCTTATGGTCCAAAAAATATGGTACTATGTTTGCATTTTTCCAATCCAGCAGTACCTTTTCTTCTTTGAGTGAGGAGTATATTATCTTGTATAGTTTGTCTGTCAATTCATCCATACACTCTTTCAGTATCCAGTTTGCAATTCCATCTGGTTCATGTGATTTCCTGACATCTAGGTTTTTTATTTGATCTCTTATTTCTTTTTGTGTTACCTTTATTTCTTTCATTTTGGATGATCTTTCTTGTTTTCTATCTTACCAAAATTGTGAGCTCTCAATTGTAAAAATCGACCTGAAATGTCTGATCATGACTTCTGCCATTTCTGTGTCATCTATATATTCTCTATCTCCTTTGCGCAATTTCGCTATTTCATGTTTATCCTTTAGTTTTTCATTTATATATCTGTAAAAGAGTTTAGGTTGAACCTTACATTTGTCTATAATATCTTTTTCATAATTTCTTTTTTCTTTCCTGTGTATATTCACATATTCCCAAGATTTATATATGTTTGCCATTTGGATTTTTTTTGTCTTTTTTCCATCTTTTCTAGGCTTTGTCTCTTCTGTCTCTAGCCTCACTGCACCTTTTGTTTCATCTTGAACTCATGAGCAGGTGGTCATGAGTTCTATTCCTGGGACCTGCTGCGGGTTCACTGCTTTGTTTCCCAACAGCATTAAAAAAAAAGTGACATGCTGCAATTAAGAGTGTTTTCCCCTACCTGGGGTTTCTCACTTCCCACTACATGGGATTGAGACGATGGTATATATATATATATATATATATATATATATATATATATATATATAAATATATAGTGGTTGTATTCTCCAAATGTTCAGTATGGTGCTACACTTATTCGTCTGGCATGCCAGTCTGAACCATGTGTTGATAGTGCCATTTTAGTTCATATTGTAGAGGTAGACCTAATGGATGAATGATGTTTGTAAGAATAAGGTATTCTTGTTCACATCTACTACAGTGAAAGCTCAAACAGATGAATGTTCTTATAGGATTAGAGATTGCTTTTATATACATATAACAAAAGGCCTTGTCCTTTGGAGGTGGCTGAATCAAAGCATATTCTCACACTACACCCATCCCATACCTATCCAAAAGCTCATTTGTTATGCTTTATATCAAGTACAGTTTGATGGCATTGACTGTACAACAAGTAATATATAATTTTATTGCCTCAGCAGGCAATATGAAGTGGGGCACATTGCTCTATAAATGCTAATACCAGTAACCATTTCTTGGGTTTTGTAAAGACCAGGGAACTAGGTATTGTGAGTTTGATAATTGCAGAGATGTGATGTGAACCATTGACCATGTTCCTTTTAAACTTTGCTGGAAGATTTTTCAAACTGTAATATGTTCAGGACCCCTAAATTCATCAGGGTAGATTTAGTATTGATTATAGCTATGTTGAAGCCGTACTCCATATCCAGGAGACTTCCAGGACCTAATAATTTAATTGGATTCCATGATAGAAATACCCAGACTGTGCTGTAGTCTTGACACATTATTTAGGTGTTAAATATTCTTGATTGGAAGCTCACTGGCTGAGCGTGTTAGGGCGTCGTTACTTGCGGTAAAGGTTGAGGGGATGGCAATTTGAATCCTGTCACCGGCAAAGTTGAACCAAGCACATAGTTCATTAAATTCCATGCTACAAAGTCCTCTGTGAGGGGCACTGTCCTAGCCTTCTGAAAGGGGGAAGTTTGTGACGTTAAACCATATCATCATCATCAAATATTCTTGATAGTTATGGAGAACCATAGAACACTTAACATGGGAATTGTGTTAAGTGGTCAGGAAATACCTTATAGCCAAACCTATATTAAGTACCATAGAATTATGAAGCTTCAATTGGATTATATAGTTTGTGCTGGAGAACTTAAGGTTTATGTAGTCAGAAGTGTAGTCCCTGTCTTCATATATGAGACTATAACCCACATGACCTTGGCTTCACACTATACTGCTTTGGGAATGAAGCTTTAGAAGTATCATGGGGTCTCAGTACCTCTGAATACTAAAATAAGAGGAATAATGTGCCAAATGAAATGCCAGTTGAGGTAATACAGTTGATTATCTCTTACCAAATGTTGGTCCTGTTCAGGTCATACACATAGAAGGGAACCCTGTGTGGGTAAAACTAAAAGGGCACCCACATTAAATGTAAGTGTCATCTAGATTGGGGGTTCTCAACCTCTTTCCTTATGATACCCCGTTCTTATGTACTGCTGTTCTTTAACCTCCTAGAAAACCCATCACTAATGAATAGATCCTTAGTGCATTCACTATCACTAGTTTTTTATTTGGGGCACTGTTTGTGAACCATGGTGGCCCACGAAGAACCATTGAACCAAAGATTAAGAAAAATTGATCTAGGTAGTGTCTGCTTGGGAGTTTGTTAGGAAAGATGCATCAAGTCTGGAGAAAGTGGGTGAGCATAACTATGCACTGCAATGGATTTTGTTACCGTTCATTGGTTGACTGATTGTTTAAGGTCAAGGTGTTTTGATTATATGAACTTATTAAGGATATATCTTTTCCAGAACCTGCAGACTATATGTAATGATTGTAGGCTTGAGCTAGCCAAAGTACCAGCACTCTATGAAGCTTTACAGGAGAAGATTCCAATTGGTGAATACTACAGATTTCACCATAGTTTCCGGGGAATCAACCACCGTCTTGTTTATGCAACAGTTTTGGTTATATATTTAGAAGATAACAGGTATGATATTTTTAGAGTACTTAATATAGAATTCCCTGATACACGTTTAACTCCATTGATATAATGGTTTATTCCAGACAGTCTGTGCAGGTGTTTTACTCAATTTATTCTTGTGTTTAATTCAACTGAGGGGGAGAACCTTAGAATGAAGGGATTTAATTAATCAAAAACTCGTGTATTATGGGGCATTGACAGATACCTGGGGGCCATGGGTATCCTGCAAGAAAGATCCAAGGCAACAAAATGATTAAATGATTTATGTAAAAAAATATAAACATATAAGAGTAAGAAGTTTCTATACTTTAAAAGTTTTTAAAATAATTTTGTAGACTTGCAACCCATGAAGAAGTGGCAAAGGCTCTAGGAGTGAAGGACAGAAGAGAAGATGGCTTTCATCTTGACTTGGAGGATTATTTGCAAGGTACACTGCAAATAGGCCATGAGCTGTCCAGATTAGCCATTAATGCTGTTTCAGCAGGTAAGGCTCTTGGGGTTTGCTTTTTTTATTTACAGGTAGAAGAATGGGGATACATTTTATTTTTTTACATCTTAGGAGGTGCTAAGATGGGAGGGAGGGTGGAGGGGTGTGGAGTGTTTTCGGGGGTGGAATGGGTGGGAGTGATTTTGTGCCTTGTCCTTTTTGGCTACCTCCCTGGTAAGGGGGAAGAAGCCTTGGTATATGTATGTATGTAGTGTTGGCATTCCATGTTTTTTATTATATGCATTTACATTCATCTTTAGTGTACCCTTGAACTCCTATTCACATTATCCTTGCACTTCTTTTTTTTTTTTTTTTTTTTTTTTTTTTTTAACTTTATTATTCCATACTCTCATACCTATTGACTTCATTCATAATCCTCAAGCATCTTATTACCACTACTTATGTATGAATTTTCTTTCTTGCATTCACCACTTCTCACTCCCATACATGACAGTTAGCACGGATATTTCTTTATACATATATTTTCATTGCCTCTATTAACATCCTTTTATTTCTCTGTGTAACTAAAGGCTCCTAGCTTCTGCCTCTCCTCTATTCCATGGCCAATTTCTTCATCTATTCTTCCCCTTTCATGTGTACTAGTTTCCTAATATTTATACACACATATAGATTGGGCTATACAAGCACTGAGCTCACTTCCAGAAGGGCAATTATTTATTATCAAGAGTCTAGCTTAATTTCAAAGACCATGGTGAATCACAGTTCATGCTAGAACCCTGAAACACCCACCCCTCAAATCATTTACTTAAGCACAATCCACGGAATTCAACATGAAAATAGCTCGGGCAACACATCAATACATGAACATACTCACAGACCACAAAATAATTTCATCCTATTGAACTGACAAGTCCAATACTTCACCAGACACCCCAAGAAATCAACCTAGCAGAGAAATTATTTCCAAGACCAGCAAGAGTGACACTGACACACTTTCATTTAAGTCATCACCCTAGACTGAAACAGTACCTACATGGAATTGGCCTGGCAATAGATACCAGATCCCTTGAATGGAACTATCACATAGAATACACATAGTATTTTGTCTTTCACTGTCACTCCACTGTGTATGTAGTCTTACACTGTCAGGCACCCACTCTAGATAGCTACACATAATCTTTTCACCGTTCGACCTTTCTGCTACCTGCTTGAATCCCTCTTTTATCACTTCTGAGTCTCAACAAACTCTCCCCCAACCCTTAGGGCATACATACATATACATACCAAGGCTTTTTCCCCCTTACAAGGGAGGTAGGCAAAAAGAAAAAGGCATAAAACCATTCCCACCCATTCCATCCCTAAATACACTCCACCCCCTCCCCCCTCCACCCTCCCTCTTATCTTAGCACCTCCTATGGCAATGGGGAGAAAAATGTTGTCACTATGTTCCCATTTGTGTCATGTAAAGGATAGACTTGTATCTTACACTAGTAGATAGAAGACCATACCCCTTTTTCCCCTGTGTTTGGGAGGAGAATAATTATAATGAGTGAAGTGGGGTTGTTTGCCATGGCTGGTTATCTCCCTTATAAGGGGGAAGAAGCCTTTTGCTATATAGATTGACTATTAAATTTGTGTGATTTGATTTGGCAACCCACCTTATTAAGGGTGAAGGGCCTATGGTACTGAAGTATGTGTTTATCAGGGAATTTTCTTTTCTTTTACAGGGGATTATGCAAGACCCTTCCAGATCAATGCTTTTCTCCATGATCTTCATGCTGCTTACTCACTTTTAAATCCAAAAAATGAGCTCAGAAAGAAGTTTGATGAACTCAAATATTCTGTGAAAAAGAGTGAAGAAATTGTCTTCAACTTGTCTCTCAGAAATCTCAAACCGCAAGAAGATAATACATCAGGGTAAAGAGGGACAGGTGTCAAAGAAACAATACAAAATTAATGTGAAAATGTCAGTATGGTGTGTATTTTCATGACCCAGGAATTAAATTTTATTTATGGCCATGTGAAGAATGTTTGCAAAGAAAACGTGTGAATAGAAGAAAAGTGGAAAGTGAGGGAAGACAAAAGAAAAACAGCTGTGAAGAAGGGTAGGTGCGTATCTGGGAATCTTGAAATAGAGTGAAAAAAGAGAAGAAGTGAGTCTAGTAGAGATGTGAGGATGAAACGAGTAAGTAGGCTGTTGTTAGTAGAAGATAAGGCAAGGAGAAGAAGATGGATATTTCATGGAACTGTTGAATGTAAAATGAGATACAGAGATTGTGAATGTGGCTGTGGGAGTTGTTAAGAGAATGATGAAAGAAGAGGTATGAGTAGCATTGGAAGAGATAACTGATAAGGCAATAGGATTGGATATGTGTCACATGAAATTCTTACAAAGGATGGAATAGTAAGCAAGGTTGTGAAATGTGTCTCAGGGAAGAGTGTGTCTTGGAGTGTATGTATAGTCTCACTATATTATGGTAGGGGAGTGGTGTATAAATGTAGTAATTTATCTTCCTTGGCCCACTGCTTTCACAAATTGGTCCATTAATAAACAATATTGGTGATATGCTACCTTTTCTCGTACCAAATGGTACTTCAAACCTCCTCTTTTTTTCTGCATTTGGTCTTATCAAAGTTGTTACATACGGGTTTTCAGTTGTTTGTATTAGCTTGGGGGTGCATGTGGTGGGAAAGGGAGGAGTGGAAATGGAGATAGATTGTAAATTGAGAGAAGCAAGTAAATGCCTTGGGGGATTAAAAAGTGTCATGAAAAATAGATATTTGGGAATGGATGCTAAGAGCAGATAATATGAAGGGGTGATTGTGCCAACAGCACTGTATGGGGCAGAAACATGAAATATAAGAGAAGAAGAATTTAAATGTGTTTGAGGTGAAATATCTGAGGTATAGCAGGGGTTACAAGGTGGGATAGAGTGAAAAACGAGGAGGTGAGGAGGAGTTTGGGGTGAAAAAGGAGATGGGAGACAGAGTTGATGAAAGAGTATTGGGATGGTTTGGACACTTGGAAAGAATGAGTGAAGAAATATTAGTAAAAGAAGAGTGGAAGGCAGAGGTGGATGGAGTGAACAGGAGGGGGCAACTGAAGATGTGATGGATGGATGTGGTAAAAGGGGTGTTGAGAAAGAGGGGGATGTCTGTTGAGGAAGGAAGGTAGAAGACAGAAGGTAGGGGTGAGTGGAGAATGGTTGTTTATGGATGATCCTGTGATACATGGAAGGGGATGAGGGGTGGGTAGGGCATGGTTATGTATGAATGATATTTTGATACAGCCCAAAGGGATTTCTCCCTATCTTCTCTTTTTCTGCATGAGGGGATGGAGGGGGGGGGGGGTTGTCAATGAAATACAGTGGCCTTGCTGTGGATGTGCTGTGTGTGTCTTGTTGTATTGCTTCTGACCCAGGGCAGTGGATGGGCTGCAAGGATGATCTGTTATCTTTGAGGAGCCATGAAAAAAAGAGGGAGGGTGGTGAATGGGAGTGGAGTATGTGGGGATGAAATGGGGTTGAGTGGAATTATGCCTTTTGAAACTGACTGCTTCCCTTGTAAGGGGGAAAATACCCTTGGTATATGTATGTATTAGCTTGCATGTGGGTGAAAGTAATATTACAAGATGTATAAAGATTATTGATGGTGAATGAAGTTTGAATATGTGAAGGATAAGTTTTAAGTGATGAATGTATGTAGAAGAGAGTTACAGAGTAAAGAATCAAGTAAATCTATGGATGGAATGAAAAGTGTACAGGTAGTTCTGTTTATGAGTCTTGACTTCTGCCATTTCATGGCTGCAACACTGGCAGTGTTTGTCCATCAACATTCCCCTTTGTTGTTGCTTTTTTTTTTTTTTTTTTTATATATAGTTCAAAGAACTAGTTGGTAAGCGCTGAGGAGGAATATATCATCACGTGTTGATGAACTGACAAAGGAAGCATAAATTTGGATTACTAGTTATTATGATTTATTTTTATTTTATTTATTAATTCATTTACTTTATTTTGTATTATTATTATTATTATTATTTTTTTTTTTTTTTTTTTTTTTTTTTTTTTTTTTTTTTTTTGTGCCCTTTATTATGGCTCCCAAGCGTAGACTCTCCTGATGGCAGTGCACCGAAGAAAAATAAAGCAATCACCATGGAAGCTTCTTACTAGGCTGGCTCTGACCTGTGCAGTTTATGACGTTGCATAGGAATAGAACTTCATCATAGTTTGGGGACCCCTGTATTTGGGAATGACTGCAGAGATAATTGTATAAAGATTGTGTCTGTAGTGTCGTATGGAGCAGAGGCTTGGAATGTATGAGAGTTAGAGGAATAGACTGAATATGAGGTCTGTTCAAAAAGTATCCAACCTTTATTCATAAAAAATACTCGTATCCAGATACAACCAACTTACCTTAATCTCCTTCAAAGTAGTTCCCTTGGGCAACTGCACACTTCTCCCAGTGGTCCAGCCATTGTCAGAAGCAGTACTGGATAATGTGCAGCTGGTCTGTCAAATTCCACATGATTTCTTTTCTGGACTGAAACCTGGTTCTTTTGAGGGGTATTTTTGGCTTGGAGGAAAGCCAGAAGTCACACAGAGCTATGTCAGAAGAGTAGGGAGCCTGAAAAAGCACAGATGTGTTGTGCTTGGCCAGGAAACAGTATCAAATGTGAAGAATGGGTGGGTGTATGATCATGATGGATCTGCCAATTGCCCGCTGCTCACAGGTCCAGCTGTTTGCATTGCACAGCATTGCAAAGGCAATGCAAAACCTCTTGGTAATGTCCCATGGTGATGGTTTTGCCATGTGGTGCATACTCAGGATGAGCCACACCATTGGAGTCAAAAAGACACTCGGTATGACTTTGACATTGCTGCAGACCTGCCTTGCTTTTTTTGGCCTCAGGGATATTGGATACTTCCATTGTGATGACTGCAACTTGGTTTTTGGGTTGTACCCATAAACCCAGAACTCGTTACTAGTGATCACTATGTTGAGGAAGTTGGGATCTTTTGCATGTCCTGTGCAATCTCCAGATAGAGTTGCCTCTGTTCAATTGTTAGCTGTTTTGGTACAATTTTTGCCGAGATTCTCCTGAAGCCCAAATCCTCCTTCATGGTGGAATGAACAGATCCAGTGGTGACACCCAGCTCATCTGCAAGTTCTCTGATCATGATTTGACAATCCTGCATCACCAGGGTCCTTAATTGGTTAATGACTATCTTATTTATGGATATATAGGGCCTACCAGAGTGTGCTTCACTCACCACTGATGTGCGGCCCTCTTTGAAGTGGTTGTGCCACTTTATCTGTGTTGTGGCCATTGCTTCATCCCCAAAGGCTTGTTGGATCTTTGGATCATTTCCACTTGAGAATCTCCAAGCTTTACACATAATTTAATGCAGTATCATTGTTCAAAACTTTCCATAATTTTGTCAAAAACTAAAATCTGACAGTGGTCATATGTCCTCACTCATTGGCAGTCTGCCATCGATTGACAGCTTCTACAGGCGGGAAAACATTCATGCATGCACATTAGGGTTGCCTACATATGTGCACCAAACCACGTCTCCCGAGTTTCATTTGTTTACGCACAAAAAGTTAAGCTAGGATACTTTTTGAACAGACCTCTTAATTGTGAGATGGAGTGTTATGAAATATGATGGGTGTTTCAAGAACAGGTACATTGAGAAAGTTAGGGGTGAGGCAGAGAATGAGGAAGAGTTGAAAGTTGTTGGATAAGGTGGACAACTGTTTTAGGTCATTGGATGGAATGAATAAAAGTATATGAAACCCTGAATTGGAGTAAGCTGGAGAGGAAGACCTAGAATAAGATTGATGGGCAGAAGGGAGCTTTGGATGTATGTTTTAGTTGGTATGTTAGTGGAACAAGGATGAGAGTGCAAAATGTAGGAATGTATGGAGGAGTGTTGGGAATGAATGAAGGGGTGACACAACCTGACAGGATGTTTTCATATGCCCCGTGGATGCGTGGATGAGAGGGGGGATGTCACCACATGGTGAAGTGGGGGTAAACCAATTTTAGTTCTTGGGCCAAGCTGCACTGCTTTTGACCCAAACAGTATAGCAGAGGACAGGGCAACCCTTCATCCCTGAGGTGCTAAAATAGGAGGGGTGGTTGTAATTTTTTCCAGATGTGAGCGTAAGTGTTTTGAATTAATCATCCCCCTTAGGGGAAAAGACCTTCAGTTCATATGTATATATTTATGAATTCAGGAAAATGAATGGAAGATTTTTAAACTTTTGTATAATTTTTCCTTAGTATATTTATACACATTCAAACCTTTTTTAATCATGTAATGCGTATGATTTTGATTGTTAGCCATAATTGCAGTAACATCCAGAAAACCATTAACAACCAAAGTCCAGACTCATGGCTCTGATGAGAGCATGGGAACTCAATGATACACTCCAATAGGGATGATGAAAGATGGAAGTATTGTCAATGGAAATTACCTTTGTCTCTTGGAGAGCAGTGGCAGTGAGTGTTGGCACCATCCAGTTATTTGGAGTAAATGTGACTGGAACCCACAGAATATTGCAGCTTTGCTGAATACATTGTCTATTATTATGACTGGCAGATTCTTTGAGACTTACCTCATCTTTAGAAAGGTTGGACAGATTTACTATCAAAGTTCACTATCTATATACCAAGGACTTTTTCTACCCCTTATTAGGGAGGTAGCCAAGTCAAAGACATGTACCCATAACACTCCCATCTATCACCCTTTCCCCTCTCTGATCTTAGCTCCTCATGGACGAAAAGTCATCCCATCTCCCGCCCACTGCCCTGGATCAGAAACAGTAAGATGAGAGTTAACACTTAGATAATCCAACCTAAATCATAATAGGACATGAATAACATACACATGTTTTAGGAAACTAACATGAAGTGGCTAACATACTTCTTAGTTGAATGATAGTGCTGAGTAATCCAAAACAATAAAATTTGTGAGACTAAAAAACTACAGTTAAGTCCCCCAAGGGGTAGTACTCCCACTTGTATTATTCACCCTCTTCCCAAGTGATCTCCCAATTCCAGATCCAGATCATAACACCAAAGCACTCATCTATGCAAATGATCTTTAATAATGCAGAATAGTTGTTAAGAATACCCAAGTTTACTTAGACAAACTAGAACAATGGCTTGTAGAATAGAGGCCTTTCTCTCAAATCTTATTAGTAATGTGTTTGAGATGAGGTGTCTGAGAAGTATGATGGGGGTTACTAGGCTAGATAGAGTGAGAAATGAGGAGGAGAACAGGGGTGGAAAAGGAGCTGGGAGATAGGGTTGATGAAAGAATATTAGGATGGTTTGGACACATGGAAAGAATGAGTGAAGAAAGACTAGTAAAAGAGGTGTGGAGGGAGTGAACATGAGGGGACGTCCTAGGATGAGGTGGATGGATGGGGTGAAGGGGGCTTTGGAGAAGAGGGGAATGTCTGTTGAGGAAGGACGGGAGAGGACAGAATACGGGTGAATGGAGAATGGTTGTATATGGATGATGATGTGATTGCATGAGGTGGAATGGGGGTGAGGTAGTATGTGTGAGCAAAATTTGACGCAGCCCGAAGGGATTTCTCCCCGTCCTCTCATTTTATGCAATGGGGGGTCACCGATTTAATGAAGCGGCCTTGCTGTGGATGTGCTGTGTCTTGCGACACTGCTTCTGACCCAGGGCAGTGGACAAGGTGCAGGGATGACCCGTCATTCAGGAGGTGCTAAGATAAGAGGGAGGGTGGAGGGGTGTGGAGTGTATTCAGGGATGGAGTGGGTGGGAATGATTTTGTGCCTTTTTCTTTTTGGCTACCCCCCTTGTAAGGGGGAAAAAGCCTTGGTATATGTATGTATGTACTTATTCCTGACAGACATGAATCAGAGAAACATCAAACTGTAAAATTTAATGGCCAAACCCTTCCTGGGCCTCACTTTTGATACATGACCTTCTGGTCACACATCAAAGACCTGATAGTGAGAATCGTGAAGAAAATGGTAGGCAAAAGGAGGGTCTAATCACAGACTACAGTTCCTACACTCAACTAGAGACCAACAATGGGTACCTGCATGTGGTGGTGCAGCCCTGGAGGGCTGACACTTGGTCACCAGACTGGACCCAAGATCTCTATCATCTTCAGTTGTATTTTTTATATTTTCACACATTGAGAGTTGACAACCAGCAACTGTTTTCCTTTCCCTACAACTTTCAGCTAATGACGTAGAAACCATTCCACACTGATACAACACAGACAACAATCCTAAATTTCTTTTCAAAGAGATCTGTGAGAGGTTCTACAGATTGTTGCTACTGTGGGGCAGAGGGTTTTACACTTAAACTCTTGAATATGATGATGCCTGTGTATGCATCATGAGCCCCAAGTGAAGTATACCTGAATGCTGGCATTGGCTTCCTGATTATGTTTATTTTGCTGTAGCTGAGTGACACGTATTCCATGAACAGGCTTGATCACATTTTCTGTGACGTTATATTTATTCAGGGTGAAAGAGAACAAGTATAATAGCAGTAATTTTATATTTTGTAATGCACGTATTGTGATGCATCATCATACATCAGGCAATCTGATGTGCATGCAAATATTTGACTTGTATTGAAGACATTAATGAATTGCAAGGCAGTGATTGATTGTCTGTTAGGTAACAGATTGTCTTATCAACAATCCCAAATTGATCTCCTCTTGCCCTTTTAATGGATTTTTCTGAGCTACTGTCCATTTCCAATTCTTTGCATTTTTTGGTATTTAAATCAACTTTCCATTCTTGGCTCCATGGGGATAGATCTTTACAACAGCTGACAGCCCTCAGTTTTCACTCTTCTCATGATCTTTGTATCATCTGTAAACATATTGGCGTAACTTGTACCTTTCACCATGGGAGGAAGCCAAGTCTGAAGGCACATACCGCCCACTCCCATCCACCACCCTTTCCTCCCTCTCATCATAGCTCCTTGTGGATGATGGGTCATCCCTGTATCATGCCCACTGCCCTGGGTTAGAAACAATGTACAAGACAGTACATCCAGTATGGAACACTTCACTTAATTGGTGACCCCGCCTCTACATCTCCTCATGCAAAAAAAAAAAAAGAGAAGTCAGCAAGAAATCCCTTCGGGCTGCATGAAAATATCATTCACACATAACCATTCCCTAGCCCCCACCCCCTTCCTAGCATCACAGTATTATCTATACCCAGCCATTCTCCACTCCCTCCTTCTCCTATACATCTCATTAACATAGGAAACATTATAGGTGCTAGCACTACACCATATGGAACTACGTTGGTCAATGCTCCCCATCTTGATATTCATCCTTTACTGCTGTTCTCATGTACCTTCCCTTAAAAAAAAAAAAAAAAAATTATCCATTTGAGTAGTTTACCTTTTATTCCCTCAATATGTTCCAGTTTTCAAACAAGGTGACTGTGTGGTATTTTATCAAAAGCTTTATAGTTATACACAGTCCACCCAGCCCTCCCTGCAATTTACGAAAAAGTAAAAGAAATAAATTAAAGTTGATAGAGATCTTGGGCCTGGTCTAGAGACAGAGTGTCAAGGCTGCACCTTTTAATGAAGGTTAGGGGGTTGACAGGTTTTGAAAATGGGCAGCTCTGCAGTCCATCTCACAGGATCACCACATGCAGGTACCCATCTTGTTAAACAGCGGAAAGGCTCGACTGTGGCCAATTATGATGCCAGTATCAATCATGAACTTTCCTGGTGGGCTGTGAACCAGGAGGTACTACAGGGAGGTGGTGAGACAACAGCTAGTTTTTCTCTGGGAAAAAAAGTCTAGAAGAAGCCCTTGGTCCCCTATTTTGAGTGGAGACTAGTCTTTATTCATAAAAGAATACTATGTAACTGGTCTGTAATGATGTTACTAGTGAACATTTTTAGAAGTTCCTTAGAATATTACCCAAATAAAGCGTGCAGTCAGTAATCCCAATGGGGAGATAAAAGATGGCAATCACATGGAACAGAAAAAATGTATCATAGAATATTGATGGCAAGCCATTTCAGGTATCTAATTGTTTATTGTAGGAACTTTAAAGATTAATGACCAGAAGTATCTTTCATATTTATTAAAAGAAAAAAATTCAACAAGAATGTTATTATATGATGGCTAATCATTTAACATTACTCTGTGAAACAGCTATCACCTGGAACTGCATAAGAAATCCTTAGTGGGTGGACTACTAGTGCCTGGAAAGCAGTGAAAATGCTCAATTTTGCTATACAGAGCTTTCCCAACTTGTAATACAAGTGATACATGATGATAGTAATATTGTCCCAAATTTAATGAACTGGAAACCTGCAGCCCCACACTAACCAGCAGTGGTCCTCCCAGAAGAAATTTTAAACTGTTGCCTGTCTTAGGCTGGCCACACACGTGCAGTTTAAACTGACAGTTATAACTGTCAGTTGAAACTGCACATGTGTGGGTATCTCAGTGATACAGAGATACCCACACACATGCAGTTTCAACTGACAGTTTTAACTGAACAGTTGTAACTGTCAGTTTAAACTGCACGTGTGTGGCCGGCCTTAGGTTAGTGAGGGTCTGTTTTTGTCACCAGGTAGTAGGAGGGAAGCAACTGCTAGCTGTCAGTCCTCCATATGTGAAAAACAGGAGGGTTGTTGAAGTTGAAAATTATTTTGAGCCAAGTCCAGAAAATAAATGCCAGGCCTTCCACCTCCAAGTGGAGGTGAGGATGTTAATAAGTTTTGAAGATGAGCAACTCTCTATATACCAAGGACCTCTTTCCCCCTTACAAGGGAGATAGCCAGCCAAGGCACACAGCTGCTGCCACCCATTCCAATCCCATTGTTCCCTATTATCTTAGCTCCTCGTGGATGAATGGTCATCCCTGTCTCCTGCCCACTGCCTGGGTCGAAAGCAATGCAACATGACAGCACATCCACAGCAGGGCTGTCTCACTTATACAGGGACCCTCCCTTCTGGCTGTGTCAACATATCACCCATACACAACCATTCTCCACTCACGCCTATCCCCTGCCTACTCACTTCCCTACTCAGCAGACTTTCATCTCATCCATCCATCATATTCTTGGTCATACCCTGAAGTTCACTCCATCTACCTCTACTTTCCACACACTTTTTGCTAATCTTTCTTCACCCAATCTTTCCATGTGCCCAAACCATCACAAAAGATTTTCATCAGCTCTATCTACCAGCCTCCTTTCCAGCCCCACTCCTCATCTCCTCATTTCTCACTCAATCCAACCTTGTCTGGAGATGGCGAGAAGATCGATATAGGGTGTAATAACTAGAAGATGGGCAGTAGGGAAATTATTCTCCCCAATGTCTATCTCACAGGATCATCAGTAAGAGATGCCTATCATTGGTCACCTAAGCATCAATTAATCCTTTGAATGCAAGTTTCCTTTTGCTGAATATAAATTCCTGGTGGACCACTGACTGGTACCTGCAAGATGGATGTCAGAAAGTCATCTCCCATTCATTCATTTTCAAAACCCAATACTGTAGCACTATCACCTTCATATAGAGATGCAATTCCAAGGTACTGACACTTGGTTTCCTGATTTGAGCTAAGATCTCTATCAACTTTGATTGAATTCCTCCACCTTTTCACATAAAGAGAGATGACAGCCATCAGCTGCTTTCTCCTACTACTAAGAGCCAGTGTGGATGTACTGTGTCTTGCGGGCACTACTTCTGACCCAAGATGGGAGGGAGGGGAGTGGAGTATGTAGGGGATGGAATGGGTGGGAGTGGTTTCTATGCCTTTGTTTTTTGGCTACCTCCCTTGTAAGGGGGAAAAGCCTTTGGTATATGTATGTATGTACTAAGAGCCAGTGACAGAAACAATCAATCAATCAAATCAGCCATCCTGAGTCCACTGCTGAACAAAGGCCTCCTTCATAGCATTCCATGATTCACAAGGTAACATCCCACACAAATATAACACAGGCAACAGTCCAACATTTCTTCTCAAATAGATCTGTGGGAGAGCCCAAGAACAGATGCCAACCACTATAGGGCCTGCAGGTTTCCAGTCAATGACGCTCAGGGTAACAATTATTATAATTATAACTTCATGGTGACAACAGAATAAAATAATTAAGTTGCCTATCACAGACAGGGTTAAAAACTTTTAACCCCTTGACTTAGTTTCTCTGCAACACCTTGTGAATGAAACAGATTATATGTTCCAACAAATGGGTTGAAAGGGTTTTAACACTGGATGGTTTCAAAAAGAAAAAAAAAATTGACATACCCATAACATATAAATTACATGTACATGTACTGAAAGGGTTCATCAACTGGTTTAAGGATTCTTAATATACGTACAGTATAAAAGAGTACACTTTGATATATTATTTGTACTTTGCTTACAAAACTAAAACAGCCAAATGTTGGTCATTTATGTCTTCATTAAAATTTTTGATACTGTAATAACAGGTTCTATACTGTACAGCCCAAGCTCAAACAATACATGAGTTCAAATCTAAATATGATAATTGGAAATCAAGGATATATATTAAGTTGGAACAGTACATGAATTTGAGTCTAAATGTATTAGAAAATTAGAGAATAGAACACAGGACCCAATGAGCGTTGATCCTTTCCTGTATACTACAATTAATTAAATGCAGCAAAAGGAAACCAAAAGAGAACATAGGAGAGGAATATTACATGAGACAGAAGGTAGCACATTGCAAATGCAAAAGTGATATTTCAAGAGAACAAGAAATTATTTTGGGAGGAGGTGAATGATGCAAGACCAAATGAGATGGATGGTGGGATAAATGACAATAGTGGAAGACAACTGGAATAGTGTAGACAGATGGAACAAGTACTCTGAATAGGAACAGGGAAGTTGAAATGATCAACCCGAAATGAAATGGAGGTTCATTGATGGATAGTGATATAAGGAGGTGAATCAAAGAGTGAGGGTGGAAAGAGAGATGACAGATAAAGTTAATCAAAGAATACTAGTATGGCTTGAGCATTTGAAAAGAATGAGTGAAGAAAGACTAACAAAAATTGTGTGTGGAAGGCAGAGGTGAACGGAGTAAAGTTGAGGGGTAGATTGAGAATGAGGTGGAAGGGGCTGTGGATGCAATAGGAATGCCTGTCAAGCAGGGAAGGGAGAGTTGTAAATGGATGAGGAAATGGCATGGACGGAAAGGATTTCATTCAGTATGTTTCGTGATCTCTATCTACAGTATGTACCAGTAGGTTTCTTTCCCCTTATAAGGGAGGTAGCCATCCAAGGTGCATGCCTTGGCTGGCTATCTCCCTTATATGGAGGGAGAAGCCTATTTGTATATAGATAGTAATTTCTCAAGGGGATGAGGTGAGGGGAGGGGGTCTTCATATAATGAAACCATGGTGTTAAACCAACTTCGGCTGTTGGGCTCTGATATGGATGCACTGTGTCTTTCTTCATTGCCTCTGACCCAATCAGTGATCATGGATGACCTTTCATCCACAAAGAGCTAAGATGGGAGGGGCAACAAATGGGTTTTGGATGGGTGAAGGGTGGATGCATGCTTTGACTCAGCCACCTGTTATACAGGGGAAAAGGCCTTTTGGTAATGTATGTGTGTATGTGAGAACAGGTGTGTATGAAAGTTTTAAGTGATGGTAGAGGAAATGGGAGGTACTGCTTTGAGAGCTGTATGGAAAAATAAAAGGATGTTATTGAAATTAGTGAAAGAAATATGTATTTACCTAGTTGTATCTTACAGGAAGGGGAGCTATGCTCATGGTGTCCTGTCTTTGTATCTCTCCATATCTAGTTTGCTCTTAAATTCTTGTCCTCCTTTTGCACACATTGTTCTTCCGTCTTATATGTTCCATACATCCACCACTCTGTGGGTAAAGCTGTTCTTTTTTAGGTCTCTTCTATAAATGTCCTTTTTGAGCTTTTTGAGCTCAAGGGAGGATGGGTACAGACCAGTATGAGATGATTTGGTCATTTCATGAGAATGGATAAAAGTAAATATTTTCAAAGGATTCATGAATCTGTGATGCTGGCTATAAAAGTAAGGGTTAGATCTAGGAAAACATGGATGGGTAGGGTGAATGGAACTATAAAGCCTTTTGGTCAGCATGTCAAACAAGCAATAATGTGTAGCAATGGCAGTGAGTCATTGTATAAATTGAGGCAACATCCTGTTCTGTAAGGAACTTCACCATGTATGACCTGATAGTATTACTGGGGAAATAACGTCATGCATTTTCTCATGGTAAAGTGGGAAGAAGTGGAAACGATTAGGATTTTTCCCTTGTCTAGCTACTTTGCTTTGCAAGGAATGGTGTAAAAGTTGGGAAGGTATTGTCTCATTATTGGTAAGGCATCAGTTAAATCTGTCATCATGGTTAAGGTCAAATTCCTGTTCTGTTCCCTTGTCACATAAAGAGTACCAATTAGTCATCAGAATTGCCTGTTATATTTCAGATTTATTATCATAGCACCAGAGTTGGGCACGTTCTTTGGTGCGTCCCTCTGTGTCCTGACTATATGTGTTAGTCAGGACACCGAGAGACGTACCAAGGAATACACTGAGGAACACACCCAGCTTTGTATAGCAGTATCTATCTTGAACTGCTACAACAGACACTAGCTCATATACTGATCAGCTCTTTACCCCTTTATTACACTGATACCCTCTTGGCTGGGTATAATCATCTGGTGGTAGAAAGAATGAAATTGGTGAATATATTAAACAAAAGGATTAATCCTTAAACCCTCAATTCTTCAAGGGTTTTCCTTGTTATCCTTTTCATAAAATAGCTTGAGTCTTCTTCTCGCTCCATGCTCTTGTTCTCTTAATTTGACTGGCTGCATAGCAAACTTTAGACAGCATTATCCTTAATCCAGTCCAGATAGGCCCCAGTTCGAGTATAGATTCCTGGAAAGTCTGGGCGGCCACACTCAACTCCAAATGACACAACACCAACAACATAAGTCTGGAGGACTTTGTTAACCATGAGAGGTCCACCACTGTCACCCTGTGGGAGGAGGAGGATGAAACAAAAGGTCAGTCTATTTAGGTATGTACTTACTTGCAGATTAGGAGTTATGGAGGGCAGTGATCCATTTCAGTACATTTATTCTACCTACCACAAGGTTATTCATTCAACTGAGGGAAATGCTCTCTGCAGCAAAAGAGTAAAATACTATCTTGGTCTTATCTCTATTAATTCTTGCATTGTATGTTATGAGTCACTTATTCTACATGCTGTCAGGTGATATTTTTCAGTTAAGAGAAACCTGCTGCATAGTAAGAGGGGCAAAAATTATCTTGAACTTATTGTTTTGCTGTATTTTTTTTTACTTCATTAAAACAAAGTCTCCTAACCACTACCAAACAATCTTTCGCAGTTGAAGAAACTCTTCCAACAGCAAAAGGGTTCAGAACTGAAATGAGACAAATCAGCCCTTCTGGTGGATTTTATGATTAAGTTTAACATCACAAACTCCTCTTCTCAGAAAGGGCTAGGATGATATTTCCTTACAAAGGACTTTTTGAGGAAGGGACTTTAATGTAGTATGCCCTGACTGTGAACTTGCTCAGCCTGGCATCCTTGATCTGCCTTCAATTTAACCCCACGCCCCAGTAGCAACATTAAACTAATCAGCCAGCAAGCATGCCTACATTTTATAATTTTAGTAATCTGTTCTAGCTGCTGTCTGGCAATTTTATTTTGTGAAGTATAACCACTTTCAATTCAAGCTGAAATATGAACAAAGGTTTCAGATCAGAATCAGATTCACTATGAAAAGTGACCAAAGAGAAATGTGAAAATATGAATGTTGGATGAAAGGAAGCAGAACTGGAGTATAACCTCTGATAAATACATATTAAACAAAACCCTCAATGTGCCATAATTGTGATGATATGGTTTAATGTCACAAACTCCCCCCTATCAGAAGGCTAGGACTGTGCCCTTCACAGAGGACTTTGTAGCCATATTTTGTAAAATGTTGATATATACACACCTTACATGCATCCTGACCTCCAATGCCCGCACATATCTGAGATGAACCCAGTGCAGGTTGTCTCCGTAGATTGCCATTCTTGTAGTTGGTCTGACACGTGTTAAGTGGAACCACAGGTATATTTGCAAAAAGTAGCGTCGGTGAAGATACAAGCGATTCTGAAAGCAACGTAATAAGGTAAATATTAAGAATCAGTCATGAGCAAGTACAAAGACAATGCAAAAATGCGTTTCACATAATTGTAATATCCCTATTTACCACACTCCCAACCTCAAACTTGTCTCAAGCTTTCAACTTAGTTTCACTCAGTACAAACACATCCATCTTCCTTCTTGTAAATATATTACCTTTTACTATCATCTGCCCCATATTCACACATATTCAAAGATCTAATTACTAGTCCTGATTAGAGTTCCTCATAGACCCTATTTTACCATGGCTCTTCACAGGTGAAAATTACAGAGAGGGAAATTCCTAGTCTGTCCTATTTAGTCACCTTCTTTGACATGCATAGGAATATGGTGGCAGCATTCTTCTCACTCCTTCCCCACTATAGAGGTATAGGAAAAGGAAGTGGTAAGGAACAGAATTAAGATAGCAGCAGAAAGGACAGGAATTAATAGAAAAAAATCCCTAGATTATTGACTGCATAAAACTATGCAGTTAATACCCCAGTATCAGTATATTATGCATATTATACTTAGGTTAATACAACTACCTCCACATACTTCTTCCTTTGAACCATTGTTTATCTATGTATATACCAAAAGCTTCCCTCCCCATTATAAGGCATATACCTACTCCCACCTATTTCACTCCCATCCATCACCACCCTTTCCTCCCTCTCATCTTAGCTCCTCATGGATGATGGGTCATCCCTGTATCCTGCTTACTGTCTTGGGTCAGAAGCAATGTAGCAAGACAGTACTTTTTTTTTTTTTTTTTGTACAATGGTTCATCTACTGCTGTGGATGAACTATACCTCTGTAGTGGAGAAGGAGTGAGAAGAATGTTGCTACCATATTCCTATGCATGTCAAAGAAGGAAAATAAATAGGACAGTCTAGGAATTTCCTTCCCTGTAGTTTTCACCTGTGAAGAGTCATGGTAAAATATGGTCTATGAGGAACTCTAATCAGGACTGTAGTAATTAGATCTTTGAATATGTGTGAATATGGGGCAGATGATAGTAAAAGGTAATATATTTACAAGAAGGAAGATGGGTGTGTTAGTACCGAGTGAAACTAAACTGAAAGCTAAAGACAAGTTTGAGGTTGGGAGTGTACAACAAATAAAGTAAAACAAAATTCTACAGTATATTCCACATAATATTATTATAACATTACTTATATCTAATCATTTTGGTGATCATGAATAGGAAAATCTTATATCCAAGAAATTAAGTATGAAGATAATTGAAAACAGAATATACAAAAGGTGGCATAGACTGACTGGAAGATATGGTTCCCCATCCAGCTACTGTCAGGTTCTTTCCAACAAAGGTATCATCCTTGAATTTGTCTGGCAAGCAAGCAGGTTGAATGCCCACTGAAATATAGTAAAAGATAAATTACATTAGCCTGGCTGGCTAGATCAGTAGTCACAAATTTCCATCTTCTTGCCACATATTTCTACAAGAGGAAGGATTTCTTTCCAAACTATAATTATCACATAACATGTACACCTGACATGACACATTAACGTTCTCACGGCATATGTCCTGGGGTGGCACATTTAGGGGGGAGGCAATTCTAGTCTGGGCATGCCAGCCACAAGGCTGGGAAAAAAAAAAAAATGTCACAGGAGCCCTGAATATTTTATCGTAATATACGAATTTTGCAATAGAATCAACAGAATATGAAATATTTTTCCCTTGTCCTTTCTGCAATAGGGACATTAAATAACATTTTAACATGTTTAAAATATGTTTAATTATTTTGCAAGCCAATGGCTATAATATGCAGTAAGGAATGATGGAGATGGGGGAGGGAGGGGGGCATCCTGAGAACTTTGCCCCAGGGCTCCACTTAGGCATGTAATGACTCTGGTCCTACAAGATAGACAGCAGAGAGAATAATTTCCCTGCTACCCATTTACAAAATCCATCAACCCCTTTACCTATTGGAGGACCACAATGAAAATAAGCTTACATACTTTTTTGTGTTATCCTCAGCAATTGTAATTGTTATTTCGAACTATCTGCACTTCACGTATATTGATTCAATGCTAAATAAAATTATTATCATTATATTGGAGGTGCAACATTTGATCACTGTACTAGGCCTAGGATATCTTCTTTTTAACTTCAGTAGTATTTCCTTCACCTTTTCATACAAGGAGAGCTAACAACTGCTCCCCTCTTACTAATACTACTTTCAGTCAGTAAAATGGAAACAGTTCCATTTTCATACAACATAGACAACAGTCCAGAGAGGGCCTAAGGAATATTGTCACCCAATGAGGGACTGGGTTTCCAGCTAAGGAAATTTGAGGCAACAATTATCATTATTAGTTTTAGTATTATTTTCAGTGCATTTAGATTCATATATTTATGTGATTTTTGCTGCATGTTGCATGTATGTAATAATTATTGCTGCATCAAGTTTTACTGACTGAGAACCTGCAGCCCCATGGTAGCAAACAACAGCCTTCAGAACTCCCATAGATCTCTCTGGGTAGAAATATTGGGTCTGTAGTCTGTGTTACATGAGATTCTTTCTGTCTAACTGGTAGGAAGAAAAAGAGGGGCACAATTCTGAGTTGTTCACTCCTTTCACGTGAAAAAGTGCATGAAAGTAAAAGATAATGGAGAGTAATTCTGGACCCAATCTACACACCAAGTGGCAGCCCCCCCAGGGCAGCATATCAGGTCTATTGATATCAACATGCTAAAAGAACTTCACAAAGATCAAGTAACATACAACTTACATGAGAATGTGACATCACGATCAAGTTTGACCATGGCTATGTCATTAGAGATGTCTCTGGGATTGTAGGCTGGGTGAGATCTTACATCAATGATTTTGAAGGATTCTGGATTGGCACCATCATCATCTCGTAGTAGGTTATGCTCTCCTAACTTGACATCAGTCCTGTAAATCAATACTAGTTAATAACTGTTTTTGATGGTTAATTAGTCACATGCTTGCAGATATATCCATAACACTTACCCAGACTTATGCAGCAAAATGAAATTGTACATGTCACTAAGCTGAATTCATCAAGCCGTTTCAAAGTATCTAGTCCTGACAATTCTTTATCGAATGTCATTAAATCTTATATTTATTAAGCTCAGATCGATTACAATTATTTGTTTAATATATTTCTTCCTAATTCCAAAAGCTTGATAATAATTTTTCCTTCCAAATTTGTATTTCATATTTGTGCTTTCTTATTCATGCCTTTGTTTTTTGGCTACCTCCCTTGTAAGGTGGAAAAAAGCCTTTGGTATATACACGATATGGCAGCGTCGCGAATCCACTTGTTCCTCATGACGCCTACGTGTGCGGCACCGTATGGAAGGGGTTAAATTATCATATCGTCGTCGTCGTCATCGTAAAGTCGAACAATCGTAAGTCGCGGCCATCGTAAGTCGACGTTTACCTGTATATGTATGTATGTATGTATGTATGCTTTCTTATTTCACCAGCTGATAGTAATCTTTTACTTCTGTTCCCTGTTAGAGATACACACCACCAAGGTATCTAACAACAGCCAAGTCTGCCATTAAAATCAATATGAAAAGAAACTTTGTGTCCTGCATGAATGTTGGCCAGTGTGTGGCAATGTATTGTGTCTTCATCTGGGGTATGTAATGTGTATTTTAAAGTATACATTAGAATGATTGGAATAAAGTTCTGTGTAGGCATTCTGTTCTTGAGCCTACACCTCCAGGTGGAAGTGAAGATGATGGTAGGACTTGAAGATGGTTGGTGGGGAGATGGTTATCTTAAATAGCTTTTTGACAAGACATATAAGCAGGTACACATTATTGGTCCCTAAATACATTCATATACAATGCTACAGTAAGAACATCACTGGTTGTATGAGTCAGTCATGTGAATTTTCAATCAAGTTTGGAGGTATCTGTAATGTACTTACGGGTCTGGAGCAGAATTGCTGCCAAAACAATGTGCAGCTGTCAGTACATGCCGACGTGTCACAAGAGTTCCTCCGCATAAAGAGAAAAATTGACCTTGGACAGTGACACCAAGAGCTGCGATCCATGGAAACTGATGAAGCTGTGTGAAAAAGAGGAGTGAATTCAAGATTCTGCATATATTTGGTTGGGATTATTTGAGTCTTTTTGTCTTGTGGATGCAAAGTTGCCATAACTTCTATGATGTATAAAGCGCAATATTGAAGTGCATATGTAGTCCCACTATACAAGAGGAAGGGGAACAAGAATGAATAGAGTAGCTTTAGCGGTGATCAACCTGTTGAGTGTGGTCAGTAATAGACATGTACTGATTAAGAGTAACAAGAGTGATTGGACAAAAGCATTGTGGGTTTAGGAGAGAAAAAGAGAGAAAAATCAAGTGTTAGTAAAAACTAAAAGTCTTTTTGGGCTTTCAGGGGGTTTAATAGTGTATGATGATTGATAGAGAAGTTTGTGGGGTGTGTTGAAAATATGTGCAATAGGTGAAAGTTTGCTGACAGCTGTAAAGAACTTTTACACAAGTAGTAGGGCACATGTTTGTGCACCTCACCCAGTCTGCCAGTTGTGTGAAAACAATTCAGCTAGCTGCAGGGATCCTGGGACAATCTTAGGTCATCACTCAGACTCAGTTTGAGTGAGGTCAGTGTGTGACCACCCTAAATTCCTTTCCTTTTTATTTGTCTTTCTAATGTTTCCTTGTTTTGTTTTGTTATTCTTTACTGATCATGTATTCCCTGATGATGTTGATCAAGATGAAAATTTTTGGATTATCTCTTATTTCACAGTGGTTTTCAGCAAATTTTTCTTTTACATGTTTTTGTGTGACTGAATAAATGATAACTATTGAATAACAGTGGTCCTGCTAACAATGAAAAAGACTAAAAAAAAACCACAGACCACATACCAAGCATTCAGACTACACAACAATCTTGAAAAAATAAACATTCTGACAGACAGTCAATTTGTATCAATGTGTATCAAACTTTTTAAGCTTTTACTTGAGTGATTCCTGTGCTGCAAGAGAGAGAGGGCTGGGTGGACTGTGTGTACCTGGACCTAAAGAAGGTATTTGATAAAGTACCAGTGGACTTATGTGGAAATTGGAGTATGTTGGGGGACTGAGAGGCAAACTATAAGAATGGATTAAAGACTTTTTGAAGGAAAGATACATGAGGACAGTAGTAAAGGACAAGATGTCAAGCTGGAGATCAGTAACAAGTGGAGTTCCACAAGGTTCAGTGCTTGCACCAATAAAGTTTCTTATATGTGTTAATGACATGATGGAAGGAACAACAAGCTATGCCAACATGTTTGCAGATGATGCAAAAATCATGATGAGAGTGAAAAATGAAGACAGTAGAATATTACAAAAAGATCTAGATACTATTTTTGCATGGAGCCAAGAATGGGAAATGAAGTTCTATACCAAAAAATGCAAAGTACTGGAAATGGGCAATAGTGGCAAAAGGCCATCCTTAAACTATTCCTTGGGAAGTGAACACATTACAAAAGCTAAAGAGGAGAAAGACTTTGGAGTCTTGATAAAACACAACCTGTCACCTGACAGACATATCAGTAGGATAGTGGAATAATAATGTGGTGTTCCATTATATGGATGAAGAGATGATGAAAAAACTCATCGAAACCCTGATACGTCCATGACTGGAATATGCATAAGTAGTATGGTCGCAACACAGAGTGAAGGATATAAGCAAGATTGAGAGAATACAAAGGCCAGCAACCAAACTGGTCCCTAGCCTGGCTGATAAACCATGAGGAAAGACTAAAAGCACTGGGTCTACCAACTTTGAAAGATCAAAGAGAAAGAGGTGACAAGATTACAGTGTTCAGGTCACTAATGAGGATAGATTGCACTGATACTCCTAGTTCTAAGAGATCTCCTAATTAACGATGAGAGGGCTTTATCACCTTCCATATGATGACACCTACATAGGCATCATGAGGTGTGAGTGGGTATACATGGATGCTGGTGTCAGCATCTTGATTATATTTACTTTGTAGTTGTAGCTGAGTGAACCTCGAATTCTGTAAACTGGCTTGATAAATTTTTTTGTATTTATTATTACTCAGTGAAAGAGAATGGGTTATATAGCAGTGACTTTATATTTCATAACACAAATATTGTAATGCATCAATCACCATAACTCAGACATCAGATGCTGCATGCAAGAACTTGACTCATATTGAAGAGGTTAAGAGGTCATGGAAGGAAACTAAAGAAAGACCACATGTCAAAAGAATGTGAAGAAATGCAGTTTTACATATATATGTATAAATAAGTGGAATAGCTTAGAAGGTGATATAGTCCAAGCTCAAATAATACACGAGTTCAAATCTAAATATGATAATAGGAAATAAAAAACATAAATTAAGTTGGAACCGTGCATGAATTTGAGTCTCGGTACATTAGAAAATTAAAGAATAGGAGACAGGCCCCAATGAGAGTTGCTCTTTTCCTGTATACAAGTACTACAGTTAAGTAAATACAGCACAAAGAAAGAATTGTTATTCTAGTACATAAAGACAAACAGTTCTTCAAAAAAAACAAGGAAACAAAAGACACTAAGGAATATTGATGATGGCCTTTAAAATCTGGGTGAAATGAATGCTGTTAAAACATCAAGCAGTTCAAGTACATTACTTACATCAGCTTCCAACCCTAAAGTGATCCGAAAACTTTGAGAGCGGCCACATTCTTTTGCTGGTGGGAAAATTGACGTTGATGTCCTGATTTCCCCAATACTGACTGGGCTAGGAGGACAGCAAAATTCTAAACCAGTGCTTCTTGAGAACCTGTGGAGGAGGACATGTAAACATGTGAAAATGTGATTCTGACCCAGATGACTTCCATGGAAGTGCAAACTACAGGTTTTTGTCTATTTAATGCATGTTCTAGTAACATGTTTTTATGTTATGTGATATGGTTTAACGTCTCAAGCTCCCCTCTATCGCAAGGCTAGGACGGTGCCCCTCAAAGAGGCCTTTGTAGCGGGGATTAATACTAGAAATTTATATCAAATTATGTTTTTGATATCACTTTTACATTTTGAAACCATATGCCAGCAACCTGTACACCACCAAGTGTCTGCCTGGTACACTAAATGCTTTAACATTTATTATTTTAGTAGCAGAATAAGGATATGTTCATTCACAATGCAGTACTGTATGTGTTTATTTGCAAAATTAATTTTTGTGACAACAAATGTGTTTCATCCCCTTCCCATACCTATGGCAGGTGTAACTCCAAGTGAATCCACTCCATTTTCTATTTGCACAATTTTCTAATTGTGCAACACCCAAAAGAAAGTACATATCATATATACATAGATGAATACCTGTACTTTTTATCTTTACTCTTATCAAGTATGGTATAAAGTAGGTTATCATTTCAATTTCAACCCCTTAATCAATCTCTAGCATAACATAGAAATCTGAATAAAAATCCTGCTTCATAAATCTACAATAATAGGGACAGCACATGTATTGACAATTTAATAAAAGACTTCACCACTCATTTGACAAGTAAATACGTACCTACATATATGCTGACGAAACATTCCAATTACACCTGGTTCTCTGATCCTTGAAATCAAACCTTGCAGTGTTGGACATGCGTTGATCCTCCCACATGCACCTGTACAAGAATCATAAATCAGTGAATCATACATACATATACCAAAGGCTCTTTTTCCCCTATAAGGGAGGTAGCCAAAAAACAAAGGCATACAAACCACTTCCACCCATTCCATCGTTATCATACTCCACTCCCCTTCACCCTACCCTCTTCACCCCCTCTTATCTTGGCACATCCTGGATGACAGGTCATCCCTGCATCTTGCCCACTGCCCTGGGTCAGAAGCAGTGTCACAAGACACAGCACATCAACAGCAAGGCTGCTTCATTAAATTGGCTAGTGTATATATATATAAATATATATATATATATATATATATATATATATATATATATATATATATATATATATATATATATATATATAAATATATATATATATATATAATGTATCATGTATCATGTGTGTGTGTGATTGACCATGGTCTTGGATCACATGTTGGGCTCATAATGAACAACTATTACCCTCCCAGATGAGAGCTCAGAGCTCATATATGACCAATCTATGGGTAATGCTGTGACCTTACACACACACTGGTCATTAAAGGAGATAGATTGCACTGATAAAAGAGATCTGATTAAAGATGGGAGGGCTTTAAGAGGTCATGGAAATAAATTAAGAAAGACCACATGTCAAAAGGATGTGAAGAAATACAGTTTTCTTCATAGATGTATAAATATGTGGAATAGCTTAGAAAGTGATATAGCCCAATCTCAAACAATACATGAGTTCAAATCTAAATATGATAATTGGAAATCAAAGATATAGATTAAGTTGGAACCGTACATGAATCTGAGTCTAGGTATGTTAGAAAATTAGAGAATGGAACATGGGATTTAACGAATGTTGCTCCATTCCTGTATACTACAATTAGGTAAACACACATGACTCCCTGCCCACAAGAGCTGGAGTAACAGCTTGCAACACAACAATACTAAAATTATTTCAGCCCTGGGCAGGATTCAGACTCAGACTGCTGGAGTTGCAGTTGTGAACTCTACCAATGTGCCATCGAGCCATGTGTGTATGCTATCCAATGCATTTTATACTAATAAAAACCTCAAGAAAGTAAATTTCAGTCATGAGATCCCATAGGACCAAAAACAAGAAAGCCCAATGTCATAAAGATTCATACTGAGAAACATACATTTGAAAAATTGCTCCATTTATCAATATTCACTAGATAAAGATATACATGTGTTTCTGGGATTAGTCAAGCTTTGTTGTATCAATCTATGAATTTTTAAGAAATGTTTCTATCTCTAATGCTTTCTAAATAACCACTATTGCATTGGCCTTTATAGCACTGATAGAAAAAAAAATCTGTAGTAAGTTATATTATTCCTTCCAGTTCTTGGCCTTAGTACTATGAGTCTAAAAGGTATTGTACATATTTCAAAATTAACTTACCTATTTCATTTTGTGGAGTTGTACATTGGTCCCCAATTACCCTGTTCCGATTGCCTTCACTTAAGTCTCCAAGTAATATATCTTCTAAATTTACACTGCCTCCAGCATTCTCGGGAAAAGTTACTGAAACATTTACATAATAATTAAAATCTATTTTTGAGCAAACCAATAAATCTATTCCCCCTAGTTCTCTTTTACAGGGGACCCATTGCCCCATGGAAACTGCCCTTGGTGACTTGTTCTTTTCATGTCACACAGTGAAAAGATTTCATGTTGTCTGGAAAGAGTGAAGAATGAAGAGGATTTTGTAGTTATCAGTAAAGACCTTGAATTATCTAAGCATATAATTTCTGTCTCTTTGAAATCAAATAGGATACTCAGAATTGTAATGTGCTCTTTTAACTTCAGGTACTAGCCTTCTGGGGCTGCAACCCCTGTTGAGGTCACTTGGGAACCATGGGTCTCCTGCAAGAGAGACTTGGGGCAACATATTCACTGACTGATTTGGCTTCACAAGTCCAGCTGTCATCAACCAATTTTACAGATCAGTGGCCTGCCCACACTTATGATATGCTGTTTCTGCATGGTCCATATATCTCACTATGGACAATGGTAGAAAGAGTACAGCAGTAAGTCACAATATTCATACTAAATATAAGAAATACATATATCAAAGGCTTTTTCCCCCTTACAAAGCAGGTAGCCAAAGTCAAAAGGGATAACTCTACTCCCACCCATTTCATCCCCACTCACCACCCCTCCCTCCCTCTTTTCTTTTCTCCTCCTGGATGACAGGTCATCTCTGCATCTTGCCCAGTGCCCTAGGTCAGAAGTAATACAGCAATACAGTATATTCACAGCAATGCCACTTCATTTAATTAGTGGCCCTCCTCTTTGTCTCCTCATAAAGAAAAAGCGAAGATGAGGAGAAATCCGCTTAAAACATAGAAGTGTGTGAATTGTGTTTTTCATTCTCATGTGCTACCCTATGGGAAGATTTTTTTTTTTCTAAATGTAATGTTCTATTGGCATGATTTTAGAGTAGCCAGTCATCAGTACTAAAAAATTATTAGAAATCCCAGATAATCTCTATGATCAGGGAGTTTTTGATATCATACTTTTAATGGTGCCAAGGCATTTATCAAACCTTACCTTGAGTCTGGGCAAGAGGTAGAAGAAAGAGCACGGCACACAGGTGGAACATTCTGGAAGAATTGAAAAGTAAATTATCATAAATGGTCCTTCATTGCACATGGTTTTACATTCAGTGTTCTTAAAGTGTTTTATAAGAGGTATAATTAGCTTTACAAACAGGTATCCCCATACAAACTAAATGCCAAGCTGTGAACACTGTGTAGATGCTAACTTATTCTATATAACTCAAAGCCTAACATGGAGAGAAAGTAAACATTGATATCTAATTGACAGACAAGTAAATTCAAACCAATAATAGCAATGGAAGATATAATTAAAGACGGGATTAATGCTGCTAATTAAACAAACACCCAAAGCCTTTTTTTCTTTCTTTTTAAAAGGGAGATAACCAAAATGCTTCATCCTACGATATCCTAATATGGTCTTACCTAAACAACACATCTTTGTGTGAATTGTGAACACTAACTAAGGTTGTTTCCAATGGACCAATTACTTGAGAGCCATGGTTTTCTTGCAAGAGAAAACTGGAGCAATATATTGACTCTTTGCTAAATGTGAACTGTTCACGAAGCATTCTGTCCTAAATCCCAGTAAGTAGCACATTAACAGATTTGCATTCAACTTTCATTAATTTAATGGTAGAATTAACAGATCAAGTTTAACGAAAGCATCTTCACGTGCAGAAACGGTCAAGGAAGCTAATATTTTTTCGTTAACTTGCCCACCACTGCACCAGACAAATACAGTATTCATAATCGAGAGATCTAAGTCCCTTTCCTCATTTGTTAATGTTTTCACTTGTATCCATTCGTATGTTTAGGTTGTGTTCAATAGCGATCCGCACAATTCCTAAAAACAGAAAAAACATTGCAATGACGTCACATGATGCGCACTCGGTCTCTATTGCGGACAAGCGTAATTGTACGCCTTACAAAAATATTCATGTCCTTTAGAAAAATATCCACAATTATCGGCTATTTCGACGGGATCCGACTTAATTTAACTTTTCAAAATCCAAACCACTAAATACTGGTGTTGTGAATTATTCCGTGATGACTCACGTTGTGATTATAGACCACATATCAATAGTTACTCGAATCCGTTTTCCCAAACGCCATGTGGACATTGAAAAATGCAAGCGATGGGCTCAAACATGTGAAGGAGAGGATTTTACCACCGAGAACGTGAAACAAAGACACATACATGTGCAGCAAACACTTTGTAAGTGAATCTGGGACTACTAATACTCACATGATGGCCACATCCAATCCTGCCTTCTTATTGCCAGATAAGGTTAGTCCACCAACCATTGAAACAGTACAATATTGTCCAATTTTAATTGAATTATGGTTTATTCATTCGTTGTCAACTACAGACCCTTAAGATGCGTACACACTGTCTCTCATGTATACCTGCATGTAATGTTGAAAACTGCCCACACTGAGTGGGTATGAGGAAAGAATGACAGTCTCACAGTCTATACATCACTATAGCTCCTATCATTCCATGAATAAGTACTACAAATTAATAGTAACGTCAGTAGCGATTTTATAATATTATTTTTGTCTTATTTTATTTATTTATTTATTTATTTGATTATTTTTATTCATTTATTTATTGTATTATTCATTTTATTTATTTTTTATTCCGCACCTAACCTAAAAATGTTTGCAAAACTATTCCTAATGCGACTATGGAAAGCAAAAAATCTGTTGTCTGCAGGTACCTACAATTTATCGTACTGGCCTATTTCATTTGAGGTAATATCAGTACATATCTTGGCAGTCTCACAGATGCAATTCTTATCTATATAACTGGATAGCTCCTATTATTCCGATTATTTTCAATCCCTATTAACAAGTACCACAAATCAATATTAACGTCTGTAGCGATTTCTAAATTTTTTGTGTTTTTTGGCGGTGGGTGCGAAAGAAAATAAATCCACCTAACACACAAAATCTTGCAAAAATACTGCCAATGGTGGGGGCAGGGAAAGCTAATATATTGTCTGCAGGTGCCTTCGGTTTTTCGTACTGGCCTATTTTAGGAAAATCGATGAATATAAAGTTGTTTGCCAGTCTCACAGATACAATATTTATCTTTATTATTTTATTATTTTGAACCCCATAAATATGTACCGCAAAATAATAGTAACGTGAGCAGTGATTTAAAAATCAAAATTGACGGGGGCTGGACTGAGAAATCACAAACACCTAACCTAACTTTCGTTTTTAATGTCACTGTCAGGGTAACTCTTTACTCATATCATCAAGGCACGCACGTGTCCCTTGCTCTTGATGTTCTATAAGCAGCGATGCTGCCTCAATAGCCATAAAATATTGGGTGTGGCTTAATCAATGGAGCTCACAGAAGTGACTAAGACGGCGAGCCTTGTTCCCACTTTTTAGTCCTCAACACGCCAACCAACGTTTCAGTTCAGTGTTGAAATAACTGTCAATACATTGAATGTCTAGCCTGGTCCCCAGAGACATCGTCCTCAACTCTAACAATAAAACCTTTGGGAAAATGTCGTATGTCAACAATGTTTACTCTAGAATGCATTTCGAGCGCGTGGTAACTGTTCGTCATCGTTATTGTTTACTATTGTTTGTTTATCAAATTTATGCAAAAAAATTATGGG
This sequence comes from Oratosquilla oratoria, assembly GCF_046742065.1. NCBI lineage: Eukaryota > Metazoa > Arthropoda > Malacostraca > Stomatopoda > Squillidae > Oratosquilla > Oratosquilla oratoria. The sequence goes on along the minus strand of NC_134802.1, from coordinate 44,270,722 downwards.
TGGATTGTTATTCAACTTTTTGGGAGTTGTAGAGTGTACTCACGCGACAAACCAGTAAATTTCAGTGGTGACCCAGATAATGAGCCGGATTTTTTTTTTTTTTTTATCTTTTTGTAATTTTACACCAACCTTGGTAAGTTTTTACATATTTTATTTACACTTTTGCATACATAATTGCACTGCTTTTGCATTCAGTACTCAGCGTAGGCTACGCTGCCCACACAACCTGTGACGTAACACTTCTGAATGGGCTAAGAAATACTTGTATTAAAAACAAAGGATTACAAAGGAACATGCCGACAGGAGACCTTTGGGTCCATAACTAGGTCGGATGCAAAAAATATATATAATAATGATAAATAAATTAATAAATGAAAAGTATAATAATATAAGTAATAAATAAACCAAGTAAATAAATATGTAAAGTTAAATAAACAAACAGGTAAATAGCAAATAATAATAATTGACAGAAATAATAAATTATAACCAAAATGATAATGATAATTAAGCAAAATAATAATAAACAAGCACAAATAATAACAAATATAAAATAAATGGCAGGCATTACAGCGTCTTGCGTAGGTGTTTAACTATTCTACACGAATCTTAAAGCTTCGAACTGAACTACATTGCACTGCCTCTGCAGGAAGTTTATTCCATTCATAAACTACACGGCTGGCGAAGGTGTTTCTACCCACTTCCAAATAAAATCTAATTCCAGACTGAGACTATTGTTTCTTGTCGGATTCTCACTCAGTGTGAAAAATTTGTCACTTTTGATGTTGTCAATTCCCTTTAGTCTTAAAGACCTGTATCAAGTCACCTCCGAGTTCACGTTTTTTTTTTTAGGGAAAACAGATTCATATGTTTTAGTCGATTTTCGTATGATTTGTTTTTTATATTTGGAATCAGTTTTGTGGCTCGCTGTTGTTCTTTTTCCAATCTGTCAATGTCTTTGATGTGATTCGGTAACCATTTACAATCTGTCAATGTCTTGGATGTGATTCGGTGACCATACGGAAGCAGCATATTTCAAATGTGGATGAACTATCTCGGCCACAGGAACAAGGTAAATTAATTACCGTAGCGCAGATACAGTACATGCTTTCCGAGTGCTTGTAGCTCTGTATTTGATTTAATTTTCCACTCCTGACTCCAGTAATAAATATTGACTGGATATTATTTAGAGTAATATACAATGCTCTTAATTTCTACTCCTTTCCTGACCTTGACGTTGTCTGCAAATACGTTAGAATAACTATTTGTTTCACGCATCACGTCATTAGTGTGTATCAAGAATTACAAGTGCAGCCAATTGTTGATGTTGTCGACTGGCATGACAATCAGTCCCGTCTTCCCGAGGAACGCCATGGTTGGAACAGGGCTTAAAATCAATAATAATAATTAATAATAATAATAATAATAATAATAATAATAATAATAATAATAATAAAAGTTTATTCAGCAATGAATCAATATACATGAAGTGCAGATAATGGAAAAGAACACATAGTTCGAACTAACAATTACAATTGCCGAGTATATATCGTGTTGTTGGCGTGCGTAATTCGGTACAGTGCAAACTTCCATGATGTGTTGTATAATATGGGGTGAAGTGTTACATATTGGACACAACACACACCTACAACGGCATCTCGCTAAGCCAAAAAAAGAAAAAAAAACACACCCAGTTCTACAGTGGAATCGTGGACTCATCCAAAACTGGGGAAAACCTGTCTCCATTTCCAACAATTCGAACCCAAGTGAATCTGACAACAAAAACAACTACATACACGTCCAGTTGACCAGTTACAAAGGTTTACAAAGGAAGAACATTCCGAAAGGAGACTTATAGTTCCACAACTAAGTCCGATGCTAAGAATAGATAGTTAAACGAAGAAATGAATAAAGAAGCTAACAAAACAATTGGCAGGCATTACGACAGCATAGATGCTTATCTTAATGCATCTTAAAATTTTGAACTGTACTATATTGTACTGCCTTTGCGATTATAGGTTGTCTTTTATCTGCTTCCCCCACTTCCTTTTGAAACCAAACAAGGATGAACATTAATTCTGTTACGCTTAGGTATCTCATTGTTACAACTCAGACTCCATAACATTCTAACGCAACCAAATCCTCCGCCGTCGTCTACACTCTCTATACATCTCCCTCAATACGGTGACGGATTTAATACGTTCTGACTGAGGAAAATTAATTTTATTCATTTCAAGGGACTGACCACTAATTGAAAGTTGTCTTCATTGATCGACACCCCCATTCAGTTCGGAGTTCATGTCCTCAAACATGTTAGAAATTGTTTCTCGGCTAAAATGGAATATTTGAAAGGCGTCTCCGTGTTGATGGAGTCATCTTATGCACTGTCTGTCGGAATCTCATGCGGTTGTTGTCATACTTATTACTAACATTATTGTTATTAATATTACTAGCATTATTATTTTCATTATTTTTTGTTATTATCGCTTATTATTATTACTACTACTATTATTATTATCATTGTTATAATTATCATGGTCATTGTTATCATTATTGTTATAATTATCATGATCATTATTATATCAGCATTTTCACTTATTATTATTATCATTATCATCATCATTATTATTATTGTTATCATGTTCATTATTAACATTATCATTATTATTATTATCATCGTCATCATTACTACACAACGCAATATACAGATTAGGAAAAAATAAACGCGAACCGCCGAAGGAGCTGTAGCCACTGGACACCACGACGCCGCAGATCAAGAGCGAGTGAGAGACGACTCTCTAATTTCGCCAGACAAGACGATGTAGCATCTCTATAAGGAAAAGCTGCTCCAAGGTCTAACCACAAGAGACAGAAAGCTGCGCAAGGTACTCGCTGGCTCTACACACTTAATTTCCTTATTGTGTTGCTGTTGCTGCTGGTCCCCGCCTCGACGTATCAGGACATAGCGCCCGGGAAGGACACTGTGAGGAGGATTACGCACGATCTTAAAGACCAGCTCTTCTCACGCCCTACCTCTCCTCAATATCGGACAACCTACACCAGAGGTGGGCAACCCTTGGCACGCGTGCAAAACCTGGCACACTAACGACTTTTCTCCGGCCCGTGAAACCCAGAGCTCACATTGAAAAATATAGATAAATTTCCAACTTCTTTTGTGTGAAGGGAGGGGCCCATACACGTATGTAGACCTATAATTTTACTTTGTTGGCACGCGAGAAAAATTTGTATCAAATATATATATATATATATATATATATATATATATATATATATATATATATATATATATATTTTTTTTTTTTTTTTTTTAGCGCCTACAGTATACCTAAAAAGGTTGCCCCGTCCCTCAACTATACCTCCATCGACCTCAATGCACCCCTGACTTCCTCCTTGACTTCGAACGGTGTTCAGTAACAGGCCCCACACCACAGTGACCACTGACCACTTCCCATTCTTCGCACACCTCTCAGAAGTCCTCCACTCGTACAACTCAGATGGTCGCTCTCCCAAGCAGACTGGAAAGCTCTTCCAATCAGCATTACAAAGGATTACAAAGGCGGAGCATGCTGACAGGAGACCTTTTGGTCCATAACTAGGTCGGATGCGAAAATATGTATATAATAATGAAAAATGAATAAGATAAAAATAAAATTATAATATAAGTAATAATAAATAAAAATATATGCATATGTATAGTTAAATAATAAACAAACAGGTAAATAGTAAATAATAATGAATTGACAGATAAATAATAATAAATAAAAATCAAGCAAACAATAAACAAACAGACAAATAATATCAAATAAATGACATATCTCCAAAAGAGCCTGGATCACCTTCAAGTCATCGGGGACAGAGAACGCCGTTAAAATCGCCAAAAGGTTACTCTTCCACAGCAATTGGTAACATGCAGAAGTCAGTTCAGTTCAAACTTTAGTGGGCAAGAGTCTGGAGATCAGGATTTCAATGTTATCACCCGAGTTGCAGATAACTGTTACTCAATATAACATACATACATATACCAAGGCTTTTTCCCCCTTCGTTAAAAACCATTTCCACGACCAGGCGATCATATTTTCACAAAACAGGTACGCGAGCTCGTTCGGGGTTATGTGCGATTTTCATTGTTGGCAACTTGGTCGTCTTATAATTTAGTAAAGCAATCGCCCATGTTGTGTTTCTTTAATATGCTTCCCTCGCATTAAAATCTGATATTCTTTTTATTTATTCATTTGTGCGTTTCACTTGTGAATAGGTTTATATCTGATCGATTTATTTATTTATTATTATTATTTACCAGGTGGTATGCGGCGATGGTACGGAACCACCAAGTGGTACTCAATCAGAAAAAGAATTTGGGAACCACTGTCGTAAAAAGGAATGAGGAGGGCTTTTGGAGACAGGGTCGGAGTTGTTTCAGAAAACACGGTCGATACATTGGAAGGTTTTGCAGAGCCGGAGACACCTTCGGGGGGATCCTTCCCCTCTACATGGTGCCTATGGACCAGAAGCAACATCGCCAGAGCTGGGTGCGTTCCGCTTTAGTTTGGCCGCGGTTAGCGCCCCTAAAGTATTAAAGCTATTAATATAGGTGCCGGTATAGTCTGTGGCCAACAAAAAATTTCTTTGGTATAGTATGTAGCCTGCCGGGCTTTTACTTCGGAATGAACCTGCCTTTTAAGCTTGAATAGTTTGGGAGCGCTAACCGCGGCCAAACTAAAGCGGAACGCACCGAGGAACGCGCTCAGCTCTGAACATCGTCTTGTCCACAAAGATCCCCCATCACCAAAGATTTTTCCCAAGTAAATGAGGCTCGTTTCACACGTGACGACTTCTCTCCGTGCGCCGTCCACGACACGACGTCGTGCTCTCAAATAACTATGAGTGTCTATGGACGCCTTCACACGTGGACGTGGTCATTACGTGTGAAAGCGTCTATAGATACTCATGGTTATTTAATAGCACGACGTCGTGCTGTGGACGGCGTACGACTAAAAGCCAATACGTGTGATACGAGCCAAGCAGATAACATCTCGAGGTCTCCTAAATCCTTATTACCAGGTATTCCATCTCAGCGTTCAAACTAACCATAAAGTTAGCATTATGTACAATTTTGCTGTTAGCAAAGCCCAGAACATCTCGATATCTCCTCCTAGATCCTTATCTCCAATTACTCCATCTCAGCGTACAAATTAAAATAAGCATTATGTACCATTTTCTGTGTAATTGGCAGTTGCTGACAAATCTATAAAAAAACGTGAGAACGGAGCTTCGTGTTTCTTTTAGTTGTGTAACATGTCTGTATTGTATTTGTACAGGACTTCCTAAGTCGCCAGCTCATAGTAGGAGTAGCGTCAGCCAGCGTCAGTTCTCCTATGAAAAGGTGGAAGAAATATGACAAAGAGACCAAATGTCAGCCCACTGGGGTTGAACCCTTTGATGGAAACAGGGTGTTGACGGGAATAGATAGGAAACAGGGAGATGATTCTATGTGACGTCCGACTCGAAGGACCATAAGTTACAGGTAGCTTTGTTGGTTCCTGGTAACCAGAGTAAAATGGAAAGTGACTATCACTACAGGAGGGATTGATCAAGGTGGCCTGTAGCAATGTTTCTCAATATTTCATGTTTGTGAACCCCATACATCGACTTGTATATTTAGGGGATCCCTTGGTACGGAATTGGATAGTATATAGTCACATTTTTTTTAATAATTCAGTGATATTAACATAATACAAATCATCGCCACGTTTCCTCAGAATGTGGCCATGGTTTGCATAACCATTGGAAAAAAAAAATAGAAAAAAAGCTGGACATCCCCATTAAGTGACAACATGTTGGATTTTCCGTCCTGCTGACCACTTGGTAGCCTCTGCGCACCCCTAGAGGTCTGTGGACTCCTGGCTAAGAAAGGCCTATAGCCAACAGCCCCATCGCTACAGAGGATGTCACAGAAAATAATAAGATAGCTTGGCGGCAACCAGGGTAAAAGGAAAAGTTTATGCCATTTAGGTCAAAGGTGAAAATGGTGAAGAGTGTAGTGGAATTACTGCTTTGGTATGGGAGCAATTATAGGCCGCTGAAAACATTGTTACAGAAAATATCGAAAACACCGGAAAACTCGAAACTCGTGAAGGAAAATAGGGAATTTGCTAAAAAGATAAACAGTTGAAAGATGGAAACTCGGAGGGAAATAGTGGGAAATAGCATTTTTAACGAGGTAGTTAGGACATGTGGAGAGAATAGGTAGGACAGACTGGGAGGTAGTGTATGGAACCTGGATACAAGAATGAAAGTGATTTAAAAAGACAGTAAAAACGTGCGAAGATTGGAGAGGAACTACATAATACACCATCTGGTCGAAGAAGATAAGAGAGCTTCCGCGGCCCCCAGAAAACCAACCACGATCATTGGCTCAGTCCACAAGTCACCCAGGGAAGATATTCTATGGAGCTGATTCTAGTGAGTGCAGTAACAGTGTAATACTAAGTGTTTTAGCTTCTGCGCGGTGGCTGTATCTTGGTTATTTGGTTTATGTTCCCTGGCTGATTCTGTGGTGGAACTTTTAATGCTGGGTGGTGACCTAAACGTAGATGTGTCAATGTCATTCTTGTTTGTCTAATAGTAGTAGTAGTAGTACTTTCTTTTGCATTGAATCAATATACATGAACTGTAGATAAGGAAAAGAACACATAGTTCGAAATAACAATTGCAATTGCTGAGGATAACACAAAAAAAGCATGTAAGCTTATTTCCATTGTGGTCCTCATAGCTTATTTTCATTGTGGTCCTCAAGAAGCGATTTCTCTGCTAAGTTATCATCTGAGAGGGAGAATGTACCATCTGGTAAGTTAAGTTGTGATAGAATTGTTTGTAGTTTTTGGAATTGGGTAATGTTTACATTAAATATGTGACAAGTGGGATAATGAACACAGGAGACAGCAAGAACGTTGCACACATATACAAAACAATTAATTTTGGATCGAAAGTTAGAATAGAGAATGTAAGGGGAGACAGAATACATAATGTTGTTTATATGTCCCTTCAAATTCAGTTACCAACTGATTCAGTTTCCTCAAGATCGGTGTCACCCGCAAACAAAAACCAGCTCAGATCTGACGCCCTTCCACCCATATCCACCAAAGTTAGAAGTAAATGTGGATAAAGTGATGAGATATGTGATTCGGTTTAATTTCGCGAATTCCCTATCAGGAGGCTAGGACGGTTCCCCTTTCCAGAGGGCTTTGTAGCGTGGAATTTGATTAACTATGCCCTTGGTCCAACTCGCTGGCGGCAGAGTTCGAACTACCGTCACTTCGACCCCCGCCGCAAGTAGTGACGCTCTAAATCACTCGGCCAGCGGTGATGAGAATGCGAAGGAATGATGAGGATGGGAGGCTGCCACATGATAGCAAATGGTGAAAGTCCAGGAGGAAGTATTAAGAATATTTTGGGTCGCAAGTGTCAGTGAACGGAGGAGTGGATGAGGAGGTGATTTCTAAAAATAAAGGAGGCAAGGAAACGTCTGAATGGAATGAAAAAGAAATGAGTACTCAAGTCACTCAAGGAAAAAAAATTGTTTTGTTGTCTGAGTGGGATAATGTAGGGTATCTTCTGAATGGTGATTACATTTGAGTAGTTTGCTTTTGTGACCAGACCTATTCTGTGTTGGGACTGAAGGGTGACATGTGGTTCTGGCTTGACCTGAGAAGACTTTCTATGTTGAACTCGTATCTGGAGGCATCTGAAGAGAAGTTGGGTGGTGGGGTACGAAATGTTTGTTTTGGGATCCGAGAGCGAATGTTTTTCTTTTGGATATGTTTGGCACAGAGAGTAGATTATTGTAGAAGTTTGAGTAGTTTGCTACCAGTGTTTTCGGGGAGAGGGTTCTAGCACAGAATTATATTCTTCTAGGGTAATGTCAGTACACACCGCAATTACTCTAAATTGTTTGTTGTGTGCAGTTTCTAGGGTGCCTATGTTTTCTTGATCGTAAGAAGCCATGTCGGTAAGTATCTGTTCACCAAAAGCAGTGATTGCTACTGATCTTAGTATGTTTATCTGGATCAAGTGTATACCACCCCTCACACACACACATACACATATGCTTGGGGTGGAGATTGTACAGTTGATTACTGTGGGGTGAATTCTACAGTTGAGAGTAATTGGAATGGAAGTTCTACAGTTGATCAGTGTTGGGGAGGAGGGAGTGGATTCTGCAAGTGATCCTTTTATCTTCTTGCTGATGTTCACTATTAGGTCCTTCATGTGTTGGTTGGTGGATGTGTATCAAAGGTGAGGTCCAGGATTCTGTTGTGGAAGAAACTAGTCATTCAGTATCACTGCAGGTTGTTTCTTTGAATCGCGGTTGCCCGGGGTAAGCAATGACGTTGGTGATTTCTGAGGACCGGCTTCCATTCTGTTTTGTCTTTGCCACTGTTTCAGTTTGTCTACGTAAAGCCATCGTCACGCTATCACGACTCGAGTGAGTTCGTTTGAGTAGAAACGACTTAGTTTACAGTTCTTTATTTTTCGAATCTACAAATGTCATTTAACCTTTGTGCCGTTTGTTGAGAACCTAAATGACGAACTAAGAGAATTTAAACTTATACGAATTCAGACACATTGTTGAACTGTCCTTAGTAAAGTCTAGAATGCTGTAGGCGAAGTCGTCCGACAGCTTTTCAAATTCACATTTGACGAGAATCGTGATAGTGTGACTGGGGCTTAAGGTTGGGTGATCTTAGCAGCTGTTTTGTAGTTGTTGTGCTGGGTTATCATTAGGTCATCTGGATTTGTTACGGGGAGATCACTTGTAAAGAGGCTGAATCAGAGCCCTCACATGGGGGGGGGGAGGATATGCACATTTAGTGGGGGTGTCAATTCTAGTGTGGACATGCCGCCCACAAGACTGACAAAATTATTATAATAAAAAAAGGGTCAAAGGAGCCCTAGATATTTTACCGCAACATACGAATTTTGCGTCAGAATCAACAGAATATGAAATACGTTTCCATTATCCTTTCTACAATAAGGACGTTAAATAATGTTTTTAAAATCTGTTTAATTATTTCGCAAGCCAATAGCTATAATAGGCAGTAAGGAATGGTGGAAATGGGAAGTGGTGATGAGGGAGGAGGAGGAGGGGGTGGGCGTCACTGAAAACTGTGCCCCGAGGCAGAGTCACTGAGAACTTTGCCCTGGGGCGACACTTGTGCTGGTGAGAGAACTGATCCCTGGTGAACTCCACTATACAATCTTTTGATTCCAGAAATTTGTTATTTATCTATTATTATTATTATTATTATTATTTTAATATTCTGCACTCTTTTTCTGAATGAAAAAATGGGAACACATGGGAGACGTATGCAGAATGGAGGGGATTTATTTAAGGCACGGTCTGGTTGAAGGAATAAAGGTGTTGAAGGAAGAAAGGCCTCAATCGAAGATGCAAATAGTAGACAGCAAATTCATTATAACTGCATGGAAGTTTGTGAGTCGTTTGTTAATTATTTCTTCTTGTTGTGTATGTCTGGTTCTATTATCTTTTAACAGCATGTTTCTAGGTATTTCATTGAATGCATTATATCGTTATAACTGTTATCTTTGGTAGTGTCATCTTTAAAATTTTCTAATATTTATTGAGTGATGTTTGTGAGCAGTGTGTTGGTGGAATGATTCTTTTTTTAATCTAAGTTCGTTTGAGAAGGTGGGCATTTAGTTAGTATGTGGTGGACACTAGAGATTGTTCTATAGGAGTGGTTTCCAAAAAATTCCAGGCTAGCTCCCCTTTGCTTCCAGGTGGACTCCTAACACAACACACACACACACACACACACACCTTCATATATACATGTGAACATTTATTATTATTATTATTATTATTATTATTATTCCGACTTCGGACTACTAACAAAACTATGCATTCGTTTATAATTTATTCTTATGTCAGTTTTATCATCTATCAACTGCATACGTGTTCCTTTACCTTACTATTTATGTTATATATTTTGTCATTCCGATTTTGTACGAAAATATATAAATTAATTAACTACTGATGTCATTCTGGCATCTCGCTACCGCCCGTAACGCCGAAGGTGCCGCCCAATTTGGGAACCAAAGATCTATAGGACGCCAGGTTTTATGGTTTTACGATGATTGTATATGCTCTTTCGGGTTGCTCGAATTTTGTTGTCTGGGCTTTCTACATGATTTTTTTTTCTTTTCTTGTTGTATTTGTACGTCTTTGTTAGAAATAGGAAGGTGACATCAATGTTCTGGTTTTACTTTGCGAGTTATTTTGATTATCTTCCTTTTCCTTGAATATGTAGGTTTGAAACTTATTTTTGGAGAAGTGCCCCTTACAAGTACATTGATATTTCGGCGATTGGATCAAAGCCAAACTTCGCCAAGCCTAACCTAACCAGTTAGAATGGACCGAACAGCCTTGATGTATTCCTGTTTCGCTCTGGGAAGGAAAGGGGCAGAATACACACTGCGTCAGACATGTAGGTACTGCGTAGAAACTAACCATATAATTAACGTTATGCAACATGCTGTCACAAATAGACAAATTTGTGTAATACAAAATCTACAATCAATTAAAAATAACGACACATATGTTGAGATTTGGTTATTATAGCATAAAGTTCAAGGATATTAAACGAAATTGTTGGAACAGCAACATTTGAATTGAATCACCCAACGATAACCCGCGCGTCACCTTCCGACATACAGTAAATAGACCTTGAGCTTGAGGAAGTAAGGTAGTGAGCTGTGAAGGGGGTGGTGGAGCAGTGGAGGTGGTGCAGTATAAGACCGGAGAAACTAACGTTAATAAATGAGGAAGACGAATGATGTACTAGAATTTAAAAAAATAAATACTGAAGTTGTTCATGTGCTGCAATTTTGTATTGATAATGAATTATATATCAACATCATATCTTATAAAAGAAAAGAATGAAAATCCCTGTAGGCGTTAGGAAAAAATCATGAACTTTCCAGTAGGTTGACGGATATACATTTCCAGTTGTGCTCTAATAGGTAAACATGTCCTTCATATGAATTTAATGTATTAATTATACCTATGAAGAGTATTTACTTTTTATAAAATGATCATGCCTTGCTATTTCTGGGAAATTACCACCAGTTCTTCTCATCTAAAACATTGGAAGTATCGGCGGTTATCATATACCGTAATGCAATGTGAAGACGCAAGATATTTCACGAATCATAAAAAACACTTAATGTTCCATGTCTGGGGTTGCGTGCCAGTCCAATTTCTGCTTCAAGTTGATGCACATCCTTGATCGAGGAATATTCTAATGTAAGAGATTCCACACTGGACTCACCTGAATAGTGAATAGCTCGGAACTGCCACGGCTGTGGAGTGTCTGTCGACTGCGGCAGGTATGCAGGAGTTTCGCCGTGGTGTCGTGAAGCTGTTCTTGGTGTGACGTCACTGGAGGGATAGGATGTTAGGGTAGGTGGAAGATGAACAAAGTAAGGTTGGAAGGACAATGGACTGGGAAGGCTGGCGTACACAAACGACTAGGATAAGAATGAAAACTAAAGTTATAACGAAGGGATATGAATTTACGTACAGATAGATTCTTAGGGTGTAGTAAATATCGTACACATTAACTTGAGACATGGTAGTCAAACTGGACACAAAGGAAATGGGTATCAAGGGGTTTTCCAAGTAAGTAGCTGACCGCACTTCGGATTGTACACACCGCTGAAGTAAACACGTATTTCCCAAAGTACTCTTTTTTTAACAACTCGCCTCTCCTTTTTTATACATAAATATATAACAATCAGCCTATCTCGTTGTGTGCCCACTTAATTAATCTCTGCTATCCATATATGATTTAGCTAATACTGATTTATAATAATAAATTAATCTTGACATCTACCTGTTTCTATGTCCACCCATATCAGTGAGTCTAGTTCTGTCAACAGTCTATTACACACACACACACACACACACACACACACACACACACACACACACACACACATATATATATGTATATATATATATATTTATGTATATATATATATATATTTATGTATATCCCATTCGAGAGTTGACACCTTGACGTGGTGGATAGGCTTGAGAATCTTAATAATTACAAAACCTTTGTCGATAGAGAGGAAATATCTGCAAGGTCACCCATATCGAACAGGTTTTGTAGGAAAGATGAGACAAAGAGCAGCTCATACACACAGTCGCAGGACCCACTGCTAACTAGCACGTCCTTGATGGCGAACAGGGAAATTCCCCATAGACATATGGGGTACCGTCATAATGACGGCGTGGACCATTGGGAACCCGTTAGATTTATAGGGCTTCACCGAATATAATGAACAAGGTGACAACAGAGAAATATCTCACCAGAAATTAGTTGGTAGAGAGGTGAAATTACTGCCAAAAGCTCTTCATAGCAATCATGAACAGTACAAACAAAACAAAACCTGGCGTTCCTGTTGGATCATCGTCTCCTAAAGGTCCAACCGCATTGCCTCATGTGCATACGGGTAGTGATGCGCCGAATGTGAGTAAACATTGTCCAAATAGATCTAAACCTTCTGCATTAAACAGTATGAAGAAAATGAAGATCTATACTCACAACGTAAGAACTCTCTCAGAAGACCACAGGCTGGAGAGTTTAATGGAAGAACTAGACATCGTGGGACTGAGCGAAGTCCGAAGAGCGGAAGAAAAGCTTATACAATTACAAGATGGTCACCACCTGTTCTACTATAGAGGTAAGGACAAAGATCTAGTAGAGTAGGATTCTTGATAAACCGAGAGGTTGCTGGTAATGTAGTCAAATTCAGTAGTTTATCGGACAGGGTAGCTTGGATTGTGATTAGGCTGTATAAAAGATACACTCTAGAAATAGTTCAGGTTTATGCACCAACTCTACAGAGTTCAGACGATGAAATTGAGTCGTTCTATAATGATTTAAGTCAAGTAATGGATCAAGAAAAAAGTAAGTACACGTTGGTAATAGGCGACTTTAATGCTAAAGTGGGGAAGAAGATGGGAGATGAGACGTGCATTGGGAAGTTTGGAGTAGGTGAAAGAAAGGAGAGAGGCGAGATGTTAGTAAATTTTGCAAAGAACTACAATATGAGGATAATGAAAACTTTCAAAAGCGAGTAGGTCGTAAATGGACGTGGAGAAGTCCAAATGGGACAACAAAGAACGAAATAGACTTCATATTAGGAGATGAGAGCAAAAGCGTTAGCAATGTTACAGTGATAAATAAAGTCAACATAGGTAGTGACCATAGAATGGTAGGTTGCACAGCTAAATTCAATTTCAGAGCCGAGAGAAATAAACTAGTTTTAAAAAAGAAAATAAGCCTTGCAAAGGTTAATAAGAAGAAATTACAGTTAGAAATTAAAAATAGAATCGAAGCTCTAAGAACGAACGAGGACACCATGGAAGATATTAATTTGAATTTAGTGAATATCATCAGGGAATCAGCAGAGAAAGTAGGATGTACAAAAAACAGTAGTTTATCAGACAGGGTAGCTTGGATTATATAGACATATATATATATATATATATATATAAACGATGAAAAATAAAATGGAAGGTGAGGAATCTGTTACGGTGGGACTCGGCAGAAGCGAGTGAAGATAATGGAGAAGAAGGAAGATAGGAATGAAATAGTGAAGATGGAGAGGGATGGGATGACGGAGAAAGCGGAAGTGACACCTCGTTTGAAACACGCAAGGAGGAGACGGGGGAAATTCCCTGTCCTTCTCAAGGATACCGAGGAAAATAGTCATCTCCGTCTGTGTATTTCAGGGAACTGATTAAGCCCGTCTTGTCTGGCTGACGGGTCGGCGACCCGCCATACGGAAAGATCTGTCATAGATAAAAAAAACGTGTGTGTGTGATTCACCATGGTCTTGGATCACGTGTTGGACTCATGATCGACAGCTATTTCACTCTCGGAAGAGAGCTCATATATGACCGGTCTATGGGTAATGGTGTGATCTTACACGCACACACACACACACCCAACTCCCCGCCCACGAGAGTTGGAGTAACGACTCGCAGCGTAGTGTGTGTGTGTGTGAGATAACCTAATTTACCCAACTGTAGTAAACAGGAAAGGAGCAACGCTCGTTGGGTCCCGCCAGTTACTTTCCAATTTATCATACTTAACCTCAAAATCATGTGTATGCGCACATGTGTATATGTGTGTGTGTAGAGATGTTCAGACGTTGGTCCACTGTAGAACCTTAGGACCCCCTAGGAAACAACTACACCAAGTTGCCTCAAGCCGACTTACCAAAGCTGTGTTGTGTGGATGGTGGAACATTAACTTACACTCTCTGGAAAGACGGAGATTACGGGATGATCTAATAGAGGTATTGAAATGGGTTAAGGGATTTAACAAAAGTGATGTAGGCAAGGTCATCATATTAAGACATCAGGGCAGTATTCGTAGTAGTGGATTTAAATTGGACAGATTTAAATTTAAGTAGGAAACGGGCAAGAACTGGTTTACCAACAGAGTGATTAACGAATGGAATAGACTTTGTAATCATTTTGTGAGCGGTGAAACAATTAGCTATTTTAAGAGAAGATTAGATAACGTTGTGTGTAGGGATGGCAGGTGGCAAAGGACATGGAACTGCCTAGTGTAGGCCTTATGGTCTCTTACACTCTCTTCCACTCTTTTATGTTTTTTATGTAAGTGTGGAATGTACGTGGTGGAATGGTTTGTGGTTGTGAGTGGAATCTGAAACTACAGCTCCACCATAGCGATTATGTACCAGCACTGAAATACGAGACTGGTATACGGCACCTCTGACGTCCGCCGTTGCAGAGAGGGGTTGGGAAGCCTTGAAAGTGAGATTTGAACAATTATCATACACCTCCTGGAGATCGAACTCGAGCCTCCCGTGTCACACACGCGCGTGAGCACACACACCACTCGATGGCGCAGTGGTTAGAGTTCCCGGTTGCCACTACGGCGGTCCGGGTTCGAATCCCGCACAGGGCTTAAATGATTTCAGTGTCGTTGCGCTGCGAGTCGTTACTCTAACTCGTGGGCGGGGAGTTGAGGTGTGCATCCGACCTAGATATGGATCAAAAGGTCTCCTGTCGGCATGCTCCGCCTTTGTAATCCTTTGTAAGGTCACAGCATTACCCATATATCAGTAATATGAGCTCTGAACTCTTCTGGGAAGGAAATAGCTGTCGATCACGAGTCCAACACGTGATCCAAGACCATGGTGAATCACAACACACACAGATCGAGTCATCTATTGCTCTCTGTCGATCATGATTCCCACACGTGATCCAAGACCATGGTGAATCAGACCCATTTAAGGAGCGTGGTGGCCGGCGTGAATTGGCCGGGAAGTGGGCGGAAGAACCCCGCCGAGAGAGAGAGAGAGAGAGAGAGAGAGAGAGAGAGAGAGAGAGAGGCCCTGGGTGGCGATGGCAGCAAGGTCACGTTATTTGACATCCCGAGTTGTTCGCACAAAGAGACTCGCTTCCTGGCAGTCCTGCGGAGTAAGTTTCGACTGAAGGTTTGAAAACCCACACGCACGCACGCACGCACACGCGCGCGCACACACACACACACACACACACACACACTTTTGTCGGATGGACGGCGTGGATTAGAGTTTTGAAGAAAAAGTGAAATTTTCGTGGACCTCAACGCAAAGGAAGTACCTATTGTATTTACAGGGAAGGAGATAACTCGTGGTGTGGGAAAGTGAGGAAAAAGGAGAAGGGGAGGGATTACTGAGGGAAATTGAAGGAAATGAGGAAGGGGAAGACTTAGTCCAGGAGGCCAGACGTCTTGTAAACAAACGGAGGACCGATGATTCTGGTGATGGGATTAACAAAAATGTAAAGATTAGAAATATAGATAAGGCAGCACAATGGAAGGTGAGGATAATAATTTCCAGGGATTTAATGAGGGTGGGGGGATACCAACCTCCCCCGATTGACAAGACTAGAGGAGAAACTTGATAAGATGATCGAACATTGGGAAGACAGGTTCGGTAACGTAACCAACATTGCGCAGAGAGTTGAAAAGTTGGAAGAACTAGAGAAGGCGAACAAAAATTTAACTAATGAAATAGAAGAATTAAAAAGACAGTTAAAAGAAGTAAAAGAGGAGAATGAAGATTTAAAGAATAATAATAAAGACAATAAAGAGGCCATAGCAAAAGAAGCACAGGGCTGGAAAAAATCCAGGAAAACAGTAAAGTTGCATTTATTGACATAATTAAACAGCAAATGAAAGAACAAACTGAAGACTCAGTTATCAAAGTGATGAGACAGAAAGAGAATATAGTAAGAGACTTAGCAGATAAAAAGAAATGTATAATTATATTGGGAATGGAAGAGAAACATAACCTAGATAGAACTTCAAGAATCAGTGAGGAAAAAGAAAAAGTAAGCAGTTTACTAGAATTAGTTCAGGAAGATGAACCTGAAATCATGAAACAAATTGAAGAGATGTTTAGGCTCGGAAAATATAGTACAGATAAGACCAGACCAATTAAGATTAAATTCAGGTCACAAACAACAGCAGAGAACATCTTAGCAAAAACAGGGAAGCTAGCAGCAAGTGAACAATATAAAAAGGTATGGATAAAAAGAGAAATTAATAAAGAGGAAAGAGAGGAAGAAAAAATGAAAAGGAGAGAAGCTAAAGAAAAAAACGAGACCAGAACGGAGTCAGAAAAAGAAGAATTCTACTGGAGAGTAGTGAATATAAAAGTGAGGAAATGGACCATAACAGAGAGAAACAAAAAAGAAACAGAAAATACAATGGAAATAACAGAAAGTTAAGAGTGTCCTACACAAATATAGATGGATTAATAACAGGACTGAATGAACTGAACGAGTATCTGAAGGAAAAAGAACCGGACATAATGGGAATTGTAGAGACAAAATTAAAAGGTCCACTACCACCCAACAGCATAGGACACAATGCATATAATTATTGGATTAGAAACAGAGAGATAAAACAAGGGGGTGGAGTTATGTTCCTGACTAAGAAGAATATAAACGTGAAGAGTGTCACATATGGAAAGAATAGAGTAGAGATGATTATGATAGAAGTAGAAGACAGAGATAAGAAGAGCAGAAAGATTGTAATAAACTACGTGCCCCCAAAAACAGCCTCGTGGGAAGAGAGTGAACATAAAACTATGTTAGAAGACACAAGAATAACATTAAACAAGATAATGGAAGATGGAGGAAGAATAGTTATGATGGGCGACTTTAATTGCAAAGAAATCTGCTGGGAAGAAATGACCGTAAAGGGTGGAGAAAACTCATGGGGAAATGTTCTACTTGAGATGATTATTGACCACACAATGACACAATGGATTCAAGAGAACACTAGGTATAGAAATGAAGAACCATCGAGACTAGACCTAATAATCACATCAGAACCTGAAATAGTGGAAAAGATAGAATACCAGGCACCAATAAGTAAAAGTGACCACATATTGATAGAACTAGAACTAAATGAGAAAAAATACATGAAAAGAAATGAACAATATAGAAAAGGAAGATTGATGTATGAAAAAACAAACTTTGATAAAATAAGAGAATTCTTTCAAAATGAAAACTGGGAAAGAATACACAAAGAAGATACAACAGTAGAAGAGAAATGGAATATTTTGACAAAAATTTATAATAATAAAAAAAAAGGAGTGGAAAAGTATGTCCCAAGACAAAAACAAGAAAAAGAATATGTAAAGTGCTGGTACAACAAAAGTTGTAGGGAGTTAAAAGACAAAAGAGATCAAGCTTGGACCAAATGGAAGAAAAACAAAAGACCTGAAAAATGGAAAATATATACTTGTTATAGAAATGAATATGTACAAGCGTGCAGAGAGGAAAAGAGAAAATATGAAAAAGATGTCATAGAAAAATATAAAGATCAACCAAAACTATTCTACAGATTTGTAAACAACAAACTGAAAAACAAACAAGATTTGGAGAAATTAAGACAAGGAGGAGTTGAATACACAGAGGAAATAGAAATGGCGGAAATTATGAACAGGCATTTTAAATCGGTGTTTACAAGAGAGAACATACAACCGGAAGAGATCGAATGGAAGGAGAAAGTCCCCCCTATGAAAGAAATAGAAGTAACAAAGAATGAAATAATGAAACACTTGAGCAATCTTGATGTTAGAAAATCGCATGGACCTGATGAAATAGCAAACCTGGATTTTGAAAGAATGCAGAAATGAACTGGCAGACAAAATACATAGCATAATAAATAGTTCCTTGAAAGAAGGAAAAGTTCCAGAAGATTGGAAAAAAGCAAATATAGTACCTATATATAAAGGAGGAAATAAAGAAGACCCTACAAACTATAGACCAGTCTCTCTAACAAATACAATAGCAAAAATTTGTGAAAGAATGATCAAAAGTAAATTGGTAAAATATTTAGAAAAAAAACAGCGTGCTAAATCCAAGGCAATTTGGATTCAGACAAGGACGATCATGCGTCACTAATTTAATATGTTTCTATTCAAGGCTAATAGATATAATACAAGAAAGAGATGGATGGGCTGATTGTGCATTTCTAGACCTAAAAAAAGCTTTTGACAAAGTACCACATAAGAAGTTGCTTAAGAAATTAGAAACTGAAGGAGGAATACAGGGCAAACTGCTTAAATGGCTGGAAGACTTTTTGCAAGAAAGAAAAATGAGAGTAGTGATAAGAGACAAACACTCAAAATGGGATGACGTAATAAGCGGTGTTCCACAAAGAACAGTTCTGGCCCCAATAATGTTTGCTATATATATATTAATGATATGGATGAAGAAATTGAAAGTTATATGAGCTTCTTTGCAGATGATGCAAAACTATTAAAAAAAAGTGAACACGGAAGAAAATTGTGAGTCACTACAGAGTGATCTAAATAAAGTCTGGGAATGGAGTAGGAAGTGGGAGATGGAGTTCAACACTAAAAAGTGTAGTATAATGGAATTTGGAAAAGCAAAAACAGAATAACAGGATCATATAAATTGGGAGAAGAAGGAATAAAAAAAGTAGAAAATGAGAAGGACCTGGGAGTCATTGTTATGAATAATATGTCACCTGAGAAACATATAAATAAGATTTTTGGAGAAACTTATAATTTAATAAGAACAATCAAAGTGGTATTTACATATCTGGATGAAGAAATGGTGAAGAATATTCTAATCACTCTGATAAGGCCAAGATTGGAATATGCAGCAACGATGTGGTCACCAAGTACAAAAAAAAAACGTATAAAAAAAATTGAAAGAATACAAAGAGCAATTACAAAATTGGCACCAACACTCTCAAAACTATCATATGAAGAGAGACTAGAAAAACTTGAACTACAGACACTAGAGCAAAGAAGAGAGAGAGGAGATTTGATAGCTATTTACAGAATCATGAAAGGCATAGAAATTATTGATAGAGAGAATCTGATAAAATGGGATGATAGAAATACAAGAGGACACGGAAAGAAAATAAAAAAAGACAGCTATAGAAGAGATCTGAAAAAGAACAGCTTTCCTCACAGAGTAATAGACAGTTGGAACAAGTTAGACGAGAAAGTGGTGTGTGCAAAAACAATACATGAATTTAAAAATAGTTTAGATAAAATGAGATATAAAGACGGGACCCCACGAGCATCTCCCCTTCCCGTAAAATACAACTAGGTAAATACAAACACACACACACACACACACACGAGCTCTCATTCGGGAGAGTGGTATATGTCGATCAAAACCAGGATGAATCACACACACACACACACACACACACACACGCACACACAAACTAGATATGGAGAGATACAAAGACGGGCTTAGCTACCCTTCCCGTAAAATACAACTAGGAAAATACACTTGAGCTCTCATCAAGGAGGGTAATACATGTCGGTCAGGAGAGTAATACATGACCCAAAACCATAGTGAATCACACACACAACACACACACGCACACGACTCGGTGGCGCGGTTGATAGAGTTCCTGGCTATCACTATGGCGGTCCGGGTTCGAATCCTGCCCGGGGGTGAAATAATTTCAGTATCGCCGCGCTTCGAGTCATTACTCCAATTCTCGTGGGCGGAGAGTTGGGTGTGTGTGTGTGTGTAAGATCACAGCATTACCCATAGATCGGTCGTACGAGCTCTGAGCTCTCATTCGGGAGGTTGATAACTGTCGATCACGAGCCAACACGTGATCCAAGACCATGGTGAACACGAGCTCTCATTCGGGAGAGTGGTATATGTCGATCAAGAGATCAACACGTGATCCAAAACCATGGTGAATCATACACACATACACATATATTCACGCGCACACACACACACACACTTGAGGCTAGGTATGATAAAAAATGGACAGTAGATGAAACCTAACGAGCTGTGCTCCTTTTCTGTATAAATTAGGTAAATTACTCGTAGGTAAATACACACACACACACATGATATGATCAATGTACACTTATGACAGGTGTGGGAAAGATTGATAAATAGGGTTTATTTGTACTGGACGAAAGAATGTCAATAGGACAGAAATTTAAAGAACAGCTGAAAGGCGTTAATAAATACAATTTTCTGCGCATATGAATTAATTTGAACTACAAATCAGAATTTACCGTCGTTTGACGGGAAACAGAATGTAAAGCAAAAGTTGATCACTGGAGATATAAGGACGGGTATGAACATAGCTACTATAATTTTCGTTACAATTAGGTAACATCGATTTTTTTTTTTTTTTTTTTTTTTTTTTTTTTTTTTTTTTTTTAGATCTGTAAGAGGGTAGCAGCCGTGAAAATTGAGAGTTTGAGGTATTGCACGTGGTATTACGAGATTGGACTTTGTGTCAAACAAGAAACTAAAGTAAAAGTGAATGTAGAGATGCAAATAGAGAGGATGATCATGAATAGGGACCTGATGAGATGATGACAGAGTCCTAGAAAGAAAACGGAGAAGAGCGTAAGAACACAAAGAGTATAAGAGGCAATTTTGGAAGAAAAGAGAGGATGAAGTCTGAACTAGGTGGAAGAAAACTGAGATGCTCTCTGAAGAGAAAGATAAGAACGAAAGAAACAATTGTGCCTGTCCCCTTCAGAAGCCAGAGAGACAAAATATATATATTTAATAAAAAAAGAAAAGAAAAAAAGAAATAAATAAAAAAACGGGGAAAAAAAGAGGAAGTGTTTGTCATTTTGCCGGGAATACCCAGGCTCCACCTATTTCCTTAGGGACTTTGTCTGACCGAAGAAGTTGAGTCATGGAGGTGTTAGAGGGAAAAAATCAAAAGGTTCAACAGAGCGATGAGATAATAGTAGTGAACAGGTGTAAGCATTGGAAATTCAGGAGAAGGAAAGGGAAGAAATAGAAGAAGGAAAGGACAAGTTACATGGACAAATAAACAGCAACAGACCTATTGGTCCTTACAAGGCTGTTCTGGTACTTAACTTTTTAAACTATCTAGAAGTAAATAATTCTAGTTGGGGATATGTAGCTAAGTAAATTTCGAGGCGTTTTTCGAATACCTCTACAGTGGAACAACCGATGACGTTGTATGGTAGACCATTCCATTTATTAACAACGTGATTGAAGAAGGAGTATTTTGCCATGTCTGTCTGAAATCGTTTTCCTAAAATCTTGCAGCCATTACTCCTAGTTGCGTTGGAGGTGTCAATTTTGAAATATTTTTCCACACCCGTGTTTTCAATTCCTTTGACAATTTTGAACACTTCAATCAGATCACCTCTTCGTTTCGAGAGCTAAACAAATTTAGTTCTCTTAAGCGATCACCGTACGGCTTGTTCCGCAACCTAGGAATGAGTGTTACTCTACGCTGCACTCTTTCTAACTTCTGTATATCCTTAATATGGAGACCAGCACTGTAGACAGTATTCTAGGTTAGGTCTTGCTAGGGCATTGTAAAGATTAAGAAAAAAAAATTCAGTTCTGAACTCAAAAACTCTACCTATAAATCTAATTAATTTATTTGTAGTTTTAATAACCGATACGAAAGTTTTATTCTTAGGTTCGAGATTACCCTCTTGGACGTGGTCTTGGACAAGGTCTAAAATTACTACCGGGAAAAAAAATGCCCGATTAAAATGCCCCATTTAATCCCAAAACGTAACCAAAGGAATCAAACAAAACGTCAGAAACAAACATGATGAACAACGCTGTTTTATGAAATGCTGTCATCTCATTAGGAAAGCTACATACAAAATAGGAGTTTTTTGTTCTCCAGGGTAAATATATATGTACTTATGTATCTCAACACAAGTTCTAAGGCCTCAGTCACTGTCAGTGTAAGGTTTCAGTAATCCTCAACCAGCGGCCATGACAGAAATTTAAGGAATATATAGCCTAGGTTACACTGCCCTAAATCAAATTTGTGAAAAAACTAGTGCTGCTAGTATGATATTTACTCAATTACTAAAAGAAAAATGAGTATATAAAGAGGGCCACAACAATGTTAAAAGTTCTTAAAGAGGGAAGGGGAAGGGTTAGAAAAGGTTGAGAATCACAAGAGTGTAAACAGTGACACGTGGAAAACACGTGGACAAGCTGCCCAGCTGCCGACTCATGATGACCTCGCGTTTATATCCAACTCGGTTCTGACAAAAGTTTCACCACGTTGTCCATCACAAAAGTTATCGTAGATATAAACTGCCAGCCTTAGCGGTGTTGTGCAGAGCCCAGTCATAGCTGTGTTATATATATATATATATATATATATATATATATATATATTTATATACATATATCAGACAGACGGTGGAGAGATGAGATTGAGAAGCTTGCAGGAGTGACGTGGCAGAGGTTGGGTTGGCGCGGTCGTGTGAATCATGGAATGCTATGGAGGAGGCCTTTGTTCAGCAGTGGACTCAGGATGGCTGATTTGATTGAATGGATGTATATATATAATATATATATGTATATATATGTATCTATATATATATATTATATATATATATATATATATTTTTTTTTTTTCTTTTTTTTTTTTTGTTTTTTATGACCATTGGTAACCGTATACTGCGTTAGGCGGCCGATTGGAGATTTCCTGGAAGATGAAGGCACACGGAAATAAAAATGAAAAATATTTGTCTAATTTTGACACCCACACTTAATATAAAAGTTACCCACCTGCTCTAGGCCAGTAAGTTCAGGCAGAAGACCTGCCCGTTGTTGAGAGACAAAAGAAGATGCACGAGGAAAGTATCAGTGTTCACAATATGCAGGCCTCTCACATGGCGGGAGGGGGGGGGGTAATATATGCCCCGGGGCGGCATATTTAGGGGGGGAGGCATTCTTAGTCTGGACATGCCGCCCACAAGGCTGACAAAATAATTATTATAAGGTGAGGTCAAAGGAGCCCTGAATATTTTACCGTAATATACGAATTTTGCGTTAGAATCAACAGAATATGAGATATTTTCCCACATATCCTTTCTGCAATACAGACATTAAATAATATTTTTAAAACCTGTTTAATTATTTCGCAGGCCAATAGCTATAATAGGCAGTAAAGAATGGTGGAAATGGTGATGGGGGTGGGCGGGGCGTCCCTTTTTTTTTTTTTTTTTTTTTTTTTTTTTTTTTTTTTTTTTTTTTTTTTTTTTTTTTTTTTTTTTTTTTTTTATGTCACTCATACGGGCTTTGTTTGAGCCCGAACGGTCATGTTTATGTAAGACACACCTTGTAGAAGAGAGGACGTGGGATTGTGTAGCTAGTGTAGGGGGCAGTGAAAAAGAGAGGCTGCAGCTGTTAGAGCGGCGGTGGACACTGATACAGCGTTTCTCCACCTTTTTATCCTTGCGTAACCTTTAAAATAAATTGCATGTATCAAGGAACCCCTACTCAAAATAAAAAAAGACATATACCATATCTTTCTCATTTTATTTTCATCGTAATAATAGGTTAGATGGAATGATGTCTATATTACATTATTACAATAACCAAAAATGTGTCGAGCGTGTTTTATTACGTATATGAAATTAAATCAAAAATCAAAAAGTGCATTAGCTTATCTCACTTGTTCGCGCGGAACCCTTAGGGACCTTTTGCGGAACCTTAGGGTTCCGGGGAACCCTGGTTGAGAAACGCTGCTCTAGTAGCTGACGGAGCTCCTAGGGCAGTGGTTCCCAAACTTTTTTCTGTCATTTCCCCCTTACACCCAGTTCAACCATCCAGATTTCCCCCTTTCATGTGTATGAGGGAAAGAGTAGTTAAAACACACTGTGACTATTTACTATTTTATTTTTCAAATGTACATATATACTGATAAACAGGCATTCTCTCTCTCTCTCTCTCTCTCTCTCTCTCTCTCTCTCTCTCTCTCTCTCTCAGACATGAGAAAATTCATCTGAGATTTTTTTAGTTAGTAGGTAGTGTAATTATTTCCCCCCTGGTAGGTTCAAATTTCCCCCCAGGGGGGAATTTCCCCCCAGTTTGGGAACCACTGTCCTAGGGGTTTTGGAGGCGGCAGAGGCGGCTCACAGCCCCTTCAGGGAGCGCCGGTGATCCCCGTGTGAGGGAGGAAGTGGCACAGGAAAAACCACCACCTCTTTCTTCAGACGGGGACCACCTGAAGGTCTTGTGACTGGGAACTTTGCCCCAGGAAGGCACTTCAGCATGTAAGGGAAATGAGGAAAATGAAGAAACATGAGGAAAATATGTGATGACGAGTTAAACATCATGTGAGGACGGAGCCTTTATTTGTACGACGTTTCGCTTATTACAGATTTTCCAAGTACTTGAAAAAGTTGTAATAAGCGTAACGTCGTAAGAAATAAAGGTTCCGTCCACACATGTATTTGAAAAAAACTGTAATAAACGAAACGTCGTACAAATAAAGCCCCCGTCTTCACATTGTGTTTAACTCGTCAGTCTTGTCGGCAACTGCTACTTTCATAAAAAAAAAAAATAAAAAAAAAAATGTGTTCGCAATATGTTACCATGAACTGATTTTCCCTAACTCTCCCCTCGGAACACATGTCCCATTCAACGTGGTCGTAGAAATTGACTTAAATTGGATTAATTTTGGTTTAAGAAGGAAATAGGCGAGAACTTATTTACCAACACAGTGGTTAACGAATGTAATAGACTTAGTAACCATGTAGAGAGCCCTGAGACAATTTGTTCTTTTAAGAGAAAACGAGATAACTTAATGGATAGGGATGATAGGTGGTAATAGACCTGGAACTGCTTAGTGTAGGCCATATGGTCTCTTGCAGTCCCCTCACCCCTATTCCTATGGTCCACTCTACCATCTGGCAAGATACTGAATAATACATTGTGGAATTTACTTTGCCTAAATCGTTCCCTTACCACCACCATCATCATCATCTTTGTTCTCAGCTTCATCATGTATATTCTTATCATCACTGTAGTTTTTCCAACTCCTGAGAAAATAAAAAATATCCCGAAAACTGAGATTCAGACCTGAGATGCTGTAATGCCTGCCATTTATTTTATGTTATTTATTTGTTTGTTATTATTTGTCTGTTTATTATTGTTTCCTTAATTATCATTTATTATTATTTATCTGTCAATTTATTATTATTTGATATTTACCAGTTTCTTTATTATTTATCTTTACCTATATATTCATTTACTTATTATCATTTATGTTATTATAATTTTATTTCTTTATTCTTTATTATATTATAATTTTTATTTATTTATTTATCTATCTATTATTTTATATTATAATTTTATTTGTTTTTATTTATGTATTATTATTTATATTATCATAATTTTTTTTTTTTTTTTTTTATCTATGATTATTATAATTTTTTCCATCCGACCTAGTTATGGAACAAAAGGTCTCTCGTCCGCATGCTCCTCCTTTGTAATCCTTTGACTTGGTAGGTCCGTCGTTACATTCTTCTGCAGAGTTGAAGGAAAATGAGGAGCGTACGTCAGGAGGCGTTGAGTAGCTGCGGCCGAAGCTGTCACCTTTGCCATATGAGCTTAGACTATTGGGGCAGGTAGCAGTCACCGCTGGGAATCGGAGAGGAGCGCGGGATTCGAACCCACAATTAATGCGAGACCAGCACACCTTCGATTACGCCACTAGCGCACCTTCGGCTCAAGAAATACAAAAAAAAATGATAATGATAAAGAATAATAATAATAATAATAATAATAATAATAATAATAATAATAATAATAATAATAATAATAATAATAATGATGATGATAATAATAATAATAATAATAATAATAATAATAATAATAATAAAAGCAGCCCAGGCGTTATCTTGAGTTGTCTAATTTGCGGTATTTATGGAACTTCAAAAACGACAAACAACGTCCTTCTCGAACTTTTTGGAATACCGTTATGACTTTGTCAGTAGGCAGCGCTTCATGTGGGCGTTGTGTTAGCTCAGGTTTGTCGGGTCCCACTTTCGCGAGTTTTGCGCTGCTGTAGCCGACAGCAGACTGAGCACTGGTAACCGTTATAGGCGTCGTCAGCACGGTAGCCAATAGGGCCGTCAGTTGACATAGATAATTTTATAACAAAAAAAAAAATTCGTGTAATGCAAGGAGAAATAAATTTATGCACATATAGCATTAAATCTTCTTACAACATTTCATTTATGCAGATATAACATTAAATCTTCTCACGATATTTCATTTATGCAGATATAGCATTAAGTCTTCTTACGATATTTCATTTATGCAAATATAGCATTAAATCTTACTGCGTTTTATTTAAGATTTATTCATGGCCACAATATAACAGTACACGGACGTTCAAGGATGATTTTTTTTTTTTTTTTTTTGTCATTTGTTTAATGGCTATATAGATGGCTGAAGGTATGTAAAATCCACAGAGGCATAACAAAATCTGTTATATTGACAGTCACTTTTAGGCGAGAATTTTTTGCAGCATACAATTAATTATTCACGCAGCTGTATTTTGGTACAATTAATCACTTTACCAAAGTTACTTCGGTGTGTGTGCAGCATCAACCTCCCTTGTAGACCAATCTGTCAACTTTGGCAACCAGCGCCGATTATCATCGCTATCGTCTACCATTTCAATTATTCTAATTTACAGCAGTGACAGTATCATTACCATCTTTCTAACCAATGCTTTTTGTAATTATATCTTTCTTTGTTTTATTACAGATTTTCTTATTTCTGAACCGCTAAAAATACTTGAATGTCGATAATATGTCAGCGTGCTGATGACGTCATCACTGGGCGTTCTTTGCACAAAACAGTTGTATGTTGCATGCCGTTACTCCAATACGATAATATTATTTGTCGACTTCAAATAAAATACCCAACCAGGATGTTGATCCCTAATATTGACAATTTTGATGTACTCAGGTTTAATTCTATAATCATCTTCATTTGCCATTCTACATGTGTCAAATAGATCAACACCCGGATGGAAAGTCAAGTGACTATTCGCTGTTCTCATAATTTCAACAAAACTACATGAATTATATTGAAAGAGATTATATGTTTTGTATTTCCTATTTATTATCATCATTATTTTATCTATTCACTTAATTATCATTATTATTATTATTTTAGAAACCATGCCATGCAAATGTATGTTTACGTCATGTGAGGACTACGTTTACATGTAATTCGTGATTTTTCAGCGTTGGACAATTACGATATACAATATTTTTTCGTATGATAAACCATAAGGATAAATAATGTGGCTCTCCTCCATAAGGTTTCATTCATGAATACTTAGTTTTTGAGAAAATTGCGACAAATGCTGTGGTAATTCACTATGATTTGGGCCCGTGCAATCTTTTCACTTAGCGGGTGCGTGCGTGTGTATGTACTATGTGGAGTGAATTGCGTACGCGTGTACATTTTCGCGATCCATTTAAAGGCTGAATTTAAAAATTCAAAGTGTTATTATTATTGTTTATTATTGTTTCTTTTTACTACGTTTTCATGAGTAAAGAATTTTAGCAATCTTCCATTGTTTCACTGTTTCTCGCGTAGTTCTCTCCCAACACACACACTCAAATCAAATTAAATATATGAACAAACAGATAGATAAATAGAAAAATCAGTCAATCAATCTAACAGATTACAGCAACGAAATATAAAGGAATTTATAACTCATAACAGGTTCATTTACTACACAAAAAATTGATCAAACATATCTGCATCATAATAAACAATAATTTATATAGCTTGAAGTACAGATACTACGGTACAAATATTTAGATTATTTGCAGGCATATGCGCTTACAGAGACCCACATCTCCCTTCCCAGTTTCACCTTCATCCACATTAACCATGAAGAAACCTCCCTCCACTCCACCACTCACTTACCTACCTTCTCACTTACTAGTAAAGCCACCCTTTACCTTCCTCGTTTTCTCCTCATTCCCGACACCCTCCCCACTACACTCCCAAACTCAAAATAACCCCACCCTTTCAATTTAGTTTCACTTAATGCCAACACATCAATCTTTCTCACAAGTATTATGCCTATCTCCTCCCTGTGTCTTGCTACATTGCTTCCGACCCAATGCACTGGGCGGGATATGGGAATGACCCGTCATCCACGAGGAGCTAAGATGAGAAGTAGGAAGGGGTGGTGGAGAGGAGTGGAATGGGTGGGAGTGGGTACATGACTTTGATTTGGCTACCTCCCTTATAAGGGGGAAAGCTCTTGGTATATAAATAGAATGTACAATTACGAGCATATTTTTTAACCCACCTAGAGTTTTTCATGACACAAAATTCAATTTTTGTTTGACAATTTTTCTATATTCTAGAAAAGTGTTTAACTGCGAGCTAGATATCTCATAAAGAAATATACCAAATACTCGAAGAAAAGAAAAAAATATTGACGTTGTGAGAACAGTAACGTGAGTCAAAACTTTTGCACGTGACTGTACAGCATGTGGCGACGTTGGAGGCGATTACATTCGGAAGTGATGTCATAATGAGATTAATAGTTTTCCTTTTGACATAAATTACAAGGTCAAATTTGTCGTCCTCGTTTATATGTGACTAAAGACATTATAAATGGTAATTTTAAACCTGGCAACGAGAACAAGTTAATTTTATGATACATTACATGTGCGCACATACACACACACATATACATGCATACATATATATATGTATATATATATATATATATACATATATATATATATATATATATGTATATATATATATATATATGGTCCAATAGAGAGATAAGTACTAAAACATCGAACAATCATAAGTACTAAAACATTAAACAATCATTGAACAAACATTGAACAATCATAGCGATATCACACAATCCCAGCGCAACGTTATATTCACCCAAAACTATTTTTATATAATTGCAAAATTTGATCTGATGTGGAGAGGAGTAACCGAGCTAAATGTTGATGGAATAGTATAAAAGGAAGCAAGATAGAACAAAGATGATGAATTGAGAGATAGACAGAGAGAAGGGGGGGGGGCTGAAATAGTGAATGAAATTGTCCTGTCAATATATTATGTGTTCCTTGAAATAAGAAAAGGTACCACAGGACCGGGAAATAATCAATATAGTACCAATCTACAAGGGAAGAAGTAGGGACGAACCTCTGAGTTGTATATCAGTGTCCTTGACATGCATGATAGACATGAACAACATGATAGATGGAATAAACAGCTACGCTAACTTGTTCACTGATGACGCCAAGATCACGAAAAGAATTAAGAGTGAAGAAGATTGTAAACTGGCGCAGGAATATGTAGATGAAGTGTACGAGCAGAGCCAAGAATGAAAGACAAAATTCATTCCAATGAAATGCAAAATTTCTGAAACGGGTAAACGCAACAGTTTTATGAAGTTCCATTGTCAATGGATGAAACAAATACAAAAACAAAAGAGGAACAGGATAAGATGCAATAAGTAAACAAACAAAGAAAAATAAATCAATAGAATAATAGAGGAATAGATAACGTGGGACATATAATTTGTTAACGAAGATGTTGGTAACATTTCAGTATACCAATGAAAATATGAAAGCAAACATTTTGAAAATATTGTTGGCTCTAGATTGGGGAACGATGTAGCGACGTGGTCACAAAACAAGTGAATGAATAAATGAATGATATATGAATATATATATAAATGAATGAACGAATAAGTAGATAGTTAATAAATAAACAAATAAACACAAATGGCAATGTTGAAATTATCCTAAGTTTGGCTGACACATTATGGGGTGATTAGTTAAAATTTGATTGCCCAAGAGGTGGGATGAAAGAACATAAAGACAAAGTAAAAAATAAATAAATAAATAAAGAAGACTGATTGATTAGAGACAACTCTTCGCATCGACATCATTGTCGTCCTCGTTTATATGTGACTAAAGACATTATAAATGGTAATTTTAAACCTGGCAACGAGAACAAGTTAATTTTATAATACATTACACGTGCGCACATACACACACACATATACATGCATACATATAACCGAAGTTGACGCTCACAAATTATATTGGTTACAAGTCCTGGCAGAATCGCATGGTGTACCGTAATCGTTGCTGTGCTTCATAATCTATTCCGAGGGTATTTAGAATTGAAGACGTTGATTCGCGTCTTTGAGTCAGTATTCACCGTCCATGTTTCATAACCATACAGTAGGACAGATCATAAGCGATTTGGAGATTCGGATAATAATTGCATTCATCTGTGAAACAAGAAACTATTCAGATGGGCAGAATCAAGTTAAATAGATTGTGATATGGAAACAGGATCCTTGAATCCTTTATATTACAAATGGATAAATACAATTAGACATTTCTAACTTTAACGTTTCCATAAGTTTGAAGTGATTGAGAAATTTAAGTTGTCTTAATTCTTGTGTTTTATTCTTAGTACTATGATATTAATAGACCTACATAGTAATTATGACTCATTTTGCTTCTGTTTTAGTTCGTTTTTTATATAGTGGACATTTCTATTTGTCATTTCCATAGTTCTTTGTGCAGTTTATACATTTTCTTCGTTGCCGTGCATTCAGTATTTGTTTATCACAGAAAATTGTTACATCATATTCTAACAACCAATTAGGGTTACCCACTTCCTGTTAGTTCCGACCGTGAATGATATGTTTCCCAGAAAAGTACCCAATAGGATTGTAACACACAAATTCACTCAGGGGCGATAGTTACATCTTTGACCATATCCAAGATATTTATATAATTTTTTTCGAATTAACATTGCGTTATTCATACCTTCTATTAGTATGGTTGAATATTTTCACATATACTTTGTATTGAACAGTTGGTAGTCATGAACGTCAGCTGATTACTGTACACAAGGAAATGTCAACATGCCAGTATTTAGAAAAGACCCTTGTGGGATCACTTGCATTATTTTGACGTATTGTGCAATATTTTACGCGGATTATGTCGTCATTAACTGGATTATCCTGCAGACGATGCGAAATAGGTAAGGTAGATTAGGAAGTGTAGAATATAAAGCGTCTCGTAGCCAGAGAAAGTTTTTCCTAGTCTTCAAGTCTTCTTGTTTCATCTTCCTTGTGAAGCATGTGCTTTAGGCAGTTTTAGATAATGTATTTGTGGTACCAGGGTCCAGTCTTCAATTTCAGTCTTAGTGGTTATTTTCTGACCTTCCACAAGGATTTAATTAAATATCCTGAGACCCATGCCTTTTTTTTTTTTCTTATTTTCTCTGTGTAAATTTCACAGATTTTAGGTGTTATTTACACAGTTATAGTTCCTTAATGTCACCTTGTCAGTAAAATTTTGTTAGGACATTTCTTACATTTTTTATTATTTGGGGTGTTTTGTTTCTATCTACTTAAATATTGATAAAATTTTAGGATTATTGGCTTGCAGCTCAGGGGATTTTTCCAGCTTGCGTAGGTAGGTAGAGGGAAGGAAGAGAAAACAAGTGATTTCTAATATAAACAAAGATTCCATATGTCAAATCCAGCAATAAAACAATTGGAAAGATATAATATTCCCAGAGAAACACTTAAGACATATAACTAATTGTTACCGTTTATGGCATTTGCTAAAACCTTGATGTTGATATAATTGAAAACACTATGTTATATACTTTATTTATTCCACAAGATATATAACATTTCATATTGATCATATACAAGAAGGTCTTCCCAGATGTCACATTAGACACAAAGTCGCTTAAGTTCGTATCATCCTATGATTAGTTGTTCTCCCTGCAGAGTAGTTTAAGCTTATGTGAATTTGTATAGTGTGCCAAGGTTATCTCAAAACAACCATATTTGGGAAGAGCTATATTGTTTTTTTGATGTCAAGAATGCATTTCATGATGTAAAAGTTATTCTTTATCATCCTTAACCTTGATATGTTCCTTAAGGTTTTTATTCATTTGCTATTGATTTTGGACCTAATTAAATGAGTGGTATACGTAAACACCTTTCAAAATAGTGATTTGCTGCAACATATAGTTTGGGCCCCTTGCGTTATTATACACATTTAAGCTATCTCATATTTAGATGTAACACTTGGCAAAACAGGTGGTTCTGCATCAATTTTAAACTATATTAAAATGTGTGCAAACAACATATAATAAAAAATAGTGTAGGTAGGGGAACTCAATTCCTAAGCTAGGTAAGAGAGTTAAGAAGTTAAATTCAATCAGGTAAATTAGAAAGATGAGCATGTATTAACAATATAGATAAAATGCTGACATGGCAAGTAACCAATTAGTACATTTAGATACTAAATGTGTACTTGTGGGAATCATTGTGTTTATGTATAAAGGGGTCGCATGAAGATTTTTCAAACCCAGAAAGCCCACATGAAGAATTGTCACCCCATGAGATCCCACCTGAAGATTTGTCACCCCAGTATGCCAGATATCAAGAGTGGAATAAAGGTTAGGTTAGGTTAGGTTGAATGAGGGTTGTGGTTAGTCATCAACTTGTGCAACCAAAGAATCATAAACACCAGGATGGTCCACATGAAGAATTGTCACCCTGTCGTAGTCTGGGATGATGATTCTTCATGTGATCCATATAAAGTATTAACATGGCAAGTATTGGTATGTTTAGATACTAAATTTGTATTTATAGGAATCATTGTGTTTTTTTATTTATACATTTATATCATTTATACAAACTTTGTTAGTTTGAAGGTGTTCCAGAATCTGATTTGTTGAATGGGAAAAGGATTACAAAGGAGGAGTATGCCAACAGGAGACCTTTTGGTCCATAACTAGGTCGGATGTGAAAAAAATTATGATGATGATAAATAAACAAAAAAATTATAGCAATATATATGATAATAAACAAAATAAATAAATGCATAGGTATAGTTAAATAATAAACAGGAAAATAGTAAATGATAAATTGAAAGATAAATAATAATAAATGAAAATCAAGCATATAATAATAAACAAACAGACAAATAATAACAAACAAATAATATAAAATAAATGACAAGCATTACAGCATCTTGCTTAGGTGTTTATCTAAACGAATCTTAAAGCTTCGAACTGAACTACATTGCGCAGCCTCTGCAGGAAGTTTATTCTGTTCATTAACTATGTGGTTGGTGAAGTTGTTTCTATCCATTTCCAAATTAAATTATTTTCTGACAGTTTGAGACCATTATTTCTGGTCGGATTCTCATTCAGTGTGAACATTTTGTCACTTTTGATGTTATGTTGTCTCCCTTTAGAATCTTAAGACCTGTATCAAGTCACCTTGGATTCTACACTTTTTTAGGGAAAACAGATTCATGTGTTTTAATTGATTCATGTCATTTATTTTTGATAGACTAAAGAATTGACCCATAATAATCTAAAATATAATGAAATCACAATACATTACTATTGTCACTATGTGACAGCTGTTATAGTGATGCTATTTCACTGTACCTCTCTGTTTCTGTTAGGAAAAAGGCCAACCAATATTTTGTGGATTATGTTAAGATAGGGTAGTCACCAAAGAAACATATTGTGTATGTTTGTGGCATTTATTGTAGAAATTTCCATGGCTATAGCAATATTGTCACCTACAGTTGTGGTTGAAACTTGTTAATCAAACATTATCCTGCCTTTCCACAACAGTATGGCAAAAGGAAAAATCTGTTGGCCAATCATAACTGAAACAGAACAGTACTTAGATGATAAAAATAGCAAACTGGTAAAAACAAAAAATAAGTGAAAATAACACTGCCATATATCATATTTCAATATAAATAACAGAATAGGATGGATAAAGTAAAATTTGGAAACTTGTTACTGTTTTGGCCCTTCATGAAAACTGAAAGCATCTGCCTAGTAAAGAATAATACCGGCTCCGGCGCTTGGCCTTTGAGCCAAAAATTCCATAAATCAATCAATCAATCAATCAATACTGAAGGGAAAAATGATTT
Organism: Oratosquilla oratoria; assembly: GCF_046742065.1. NCBI lineage: Eukaryota > Metazoa > Arthropoda > Malacostraca > Stomatopoda > Squillidae > Oratosquilla > Oratosquilla oratoria. The sequence goes on along the minus strand of NC_134802.1, from coordinate 44,236,297 downwards.
AGCCCAAGCTGGAACTATACAGTGAGACCTCTCATTAACGGACGTTAATTAGCTGTGTTTGCGGTGTTTTTGCTGTGTTTTCCGTGTTTTGGAGTGGTTTTTGGGTGTCATAGTGATTGCACGCACTAAACAACAGCACCAAAAACACGGAAAACACAGCGAAAACATCGCAAACACAGCTAATTAATGTCTGTTAATGAGGTGTCTCACTGTACATGAGTTTGAAACTAGGTGAAGGTGAGGAGCCTATACCATGAGGCATGTAGCTACGTCTGAAGCCATCACTTTTGCCCCCCTATGCATCTGGACTGTTGCAGAAAATAACAGTCATTGCTAGGAATCAGGACCATGGGATTCAAACCCACAACAAAGTGAATACAAGATGACACACTTCTGATTACACCACCAATGCATATATAAAACCAGGAATGATATATAACTGAAGAATAAGAGAGAGGACCCCAAAAGCATGGTTCTTTCCTGTATACTACAATTAAGTATCAATCAGTCTGTTGCCCATGGGCTTTTGAAGGATAACCAGAGCTCCGAGGTAACTGGTAACAGACACCTGATTGGCTAATAAGTCACCCAAAAAAGAATTACTGTTTTGTCTTGGTAGGGCAAAAATGAGATGGTATAAAATGTAGTGTTCTCTGTCTTTCATGGTGATTGGATCTGGGATGATTTTAGTTTTTGGCCAGGCATATTCTGTATTGGTACTGTTTTATTGCTGGATGCCTGAACATAGTCATGTGAATGTGGTCCTTGTTTGTCTCTAGAGGCTCAGTAGATTTGTTGCACATGATCTCCCGGATCTAAACCCAAAATATGTATTAGACATAGTTTATATATATATATATATATATATATATATATTTATGTATATATATATAGTAGAACCTCTATTCTCAAATGTCTTACAAGTCAGATTGAATCTTGACAAAAAAAAAAAAAAAAAAAAAAAAAAAAAAAGAGAGAGAGAGAGAGAGAGAATTTTTTGCTTCGGTAATCAACCAAAATATTGGTTCTCAACCAATCTGGAAAGAAAAGGGGAGGAGTTAAAAGTTTTGTGAGAAAGTATCACCCTCATAAATATGTATCCAGTAGATCAGTAAATACAATTCGGTCCTGACCAAACTAGTTCTGGAACATTTTTCTAGAGTGGATTGTGGTCAAGAACCAAGGTTCTAGTATTTACCTAGTTGTATTTTACAGGAAGGGGAGCTATGCTCGTGGTGTCCCATCTTCATATCTCATTTTATCTAGACTGTTTTTAAATTCGTGTATTGTTTTTGCACACACCACTTTCTCATCTAACTTGTTCCAAATGTCTATTACTCTGTGGGGAAAGCTGTTCTTTTTCAGATCTCTTCTATAACTGTCTTTCTTGATTTTCTTTCCGTCTCCTCTTGTATTTCTACTGTCCCATTTTATTAGATCCTCTCTATCATTAGTTTCTATGCCTTTCATGATTCCATAAATAGTTATCATATCTCCTCTCTCTCTCTTCTTTGCTCTAATGTCTATAGCTCAAGTTTTGCTAGTCTCTCTTCATATGATAGTTCTGAGAGTGTTGGTGCCAATTTTGTAATTGCTCTTTGTATTCTTTCAAGTTTTGTTATACATTTTTTGTACTTGGTGACCACGTCATCGCTGCATATTCCAATCTTGGTCTCATCAAAGTGACTAGTATTTTCTTCACCATTTCTTCATCCAGCCTCTGATTATTCTTGTTGAATTATAAGTTTCTCCAAAAATTTTGTTTATATGTTTCTCAGGGGACATGTTATTCATAATAATGACTCCCAGGTCCTTTTCATTTTCTACTTTTTTATTTCTTCTTCTCCCAATTTATATGATCCTGTTATTCTTTTTTTGCTTCTTCCAAATTCCATTATACTACACTTCTTAATATTGAATTCCATCTCCCAGTTCCTACTCCATTCTCATACTTTATTGAGATCACTCTGTAGCAACTCACAATCTTCTTCAGTGTTCACTTTTTTCAACAATTTTGCATCATCCGCAAAGATTGCTCCTTTATCCATATCATTAATATATATAGCAAACATTATTGGGGCCAGAACTGTTCCTTGTGGAACACCACTTATCACTTCATCCCAATTAGAGTGTTTGTCTCTTATCACCACTCTCATTTTTCTTTCATGCAAGAAGTCTTCCATCCACTTCAGTAGTTTGTCCTGTATTCCTCCTTCAGTTTCTAATTTCTTAAGCAACTTCTTATGTGGCATCTTATCAAAAGCTTTTTTCAGGTCTAGAAATGCACAATCAGCCCATCCATCTCTTTTTTGTATTACATCTATTAGCCTTGAATAGAAACACATTAAGTTTGTGATGCATGAATCCAAATTACCTTGGATTAGGACATTGTTTTTTTTCTAAATGCCTTACCCATCTACTTTTGATGATTCTTTCACAATTGTTTTATATTGTACTTGTTAGAGAGACCGGTCTATAGTTAGTAGGGTCTTCCTTGTTTCCCCCTTTATATATTGGTACTATATTTACTCTTTTCCAATCTTTTGGAACTTTTCCTTCTTTCAATGAACTGTTTATCAGGCTATGTATTTTGTCTGTTAGTTCGTTCCTGCATTCTCTCAAAATCCAGTTTGCTATTTCATCTGGTCCATGTGATTTTCTGACATTGAGATTACTCAAGTATTTCATTATTTCATTCTTTGATACTTCTCTCTCAATCATAGGAGGGACTTTCTCCTCCCATTTGATATCTCTAGGTTGCATGTTCTCCCTTGTAAACACCAATTTAAAATGCTTGGTTATAATTTCTGCAATTTCTATTTCCTCTGTATTCAACTCCTCCTTGTCATAGTTTCTCTATTTCTTGTTTGTTTTTCAGTTTGCTGTTTATATATAAATCTGTAAAATAATTGGGGTTGATCTTTACATTTTCTATGACATTTTTTTCGTATTTTCTCTTTTCTTCTCTGCACACTTGTACATATTCATTTCTATAACTAGTATATATTTTCCATTTTTCAGGTCTTTTGTCTTTTTTCCATTTTATCCAGGCTTTATCTCGTTTGTCTTTTAACTCCCTACATCTTTTGTTGTACCAGCACTTTACATATTCTTTTTCTTGGTTTTGTCTTGGGACATACTTTTCCACTCCTTCTCTATAAATTTTTGTCAAAAATTTCCATTTCTCTTCTACTGTTGTTTCCTCCTTGTGTATTCTTTCCCAGTCTGCTTTTTGAAAGAATTCTCTTATTTTATATAAAAAAAAAAAATCATACATCAATCTTCCCTTTCTATTGTTCATTTTTTTCATGTATTTTTCCTCATTTAGTTCCAGTTCAACCAATATGTGGTCACTTTTACTTATTGGTGTCTTATATTCAATCTTGTCCACTATTTTGGGTTCTGATGTGATTATTAGGTCCAGTCTCGATGGTTCTTCCTCAATTCTATACCTAGTATTCTCTTGAATCCATTGCGTCATTGTATGTTCAATAATCATATCAAGTACATTTCCCCATAGGTAGTCTCCACCCTTTACTGTCATCTCTTCCCTGCAGATTTCTTTACAATTAAAGTCACCCATTATAACTATTCTTCCTCCATCTTCCATTATCTTAGTGTAATCCTTGTGTCTTCTAACATACTTTTGTGTTCTCTTCCCACAAGGCTCTTCCCATCCCTGTCCTCCACTTCCATCATAATCATCTCTACTCAAAGGATTACAAAGGATTACAAAGGCGGAGCATGCCGACAGGAGACCTTTTGATCCATATCTAGGTCGGATGCAAAAAAAAAAAAAAAAAAAAAAAAAAATCATATTAATAATAAATTAAAACTATAATAATGTAAAAATAACAAATAAAATACATAAATAAATGCATAGGTATAGTTGAATAACGAACAAACAGGTAAATAGTAAATGATTATAAATTGACATATAACTAATAATAAATGAAAATCAGCCAGACAAATTATAACAAAACAAAAACAAATAATATAACATAAATTATAATCATTACAGCATCTTACTTAGGTATTTATCTAAATGATTCTTAAAGCTTCGAACTGAACTACATTGCACTACCTGTGCAGGAAGTTTATTCCATTCATTAACTACACGGTTGGCAAAGTTGTTTCTACCTACTTCCAAATTGAATCTATTTCCGGACAAAATATTCTTTCCATATGTGACATTCCTCACATTTATATCCTTCTTAGTCAGGAACATAACTCCACTCCCTTGTTTTACCTCTCTGTTTCTAATCCAATAATTATATGCACCATGTCCTACACTGTTGGGTGGTAGTGGACCTTTCAATTTTGTCTCTACAATTCCCATTGTGTCCAGTTCTTTTTCCTTCAGATATAATCATTCAGTTAATTCAAGCCTGTTATTAAGCCATCTATATTTGTGTAAGACACTTTTAATTTTCTGCTACTTCCATTGTGTTTTCTGTTTCCCTTCTGTTTTCCTCTGCTATGAACCATTTCCTCACTTTCATATTCACTACTCTCCAATAGAATTTCTCTTTTTCTGACTGTTCTTTTCTCATTTTTTTCCTTAGCTTCTAGTCTTTTTGTTTTCTCATCCTCTCTTTCCTCTTTATTCATTTCTCTTTTTATCCATACCTTTTTATATTGCTCAAAGTCTGCTGGTTTCCCTGTTTTTGCTAAGATATTCTCTGCTGTCATTTGTGACCTGAATTTAACCTTAATTGGTCTGGTCTTATCAGTATTGTATTTCCCGAACCTATACATTTCTTCTATTTGTTTCCCTATTTCTGGTTCATCTTCTTGAACTACTTCTAATATAGTATTTACTTTTTCCTTTTCCTCCTTTATTCTTGTAGTCCTATTTAGATTATACTTCTCTTCCATCCCTAATATAATTATACATTTCTTTTTATCTGCTAAGTCTCTTATTATATTCTCCTTCTCTCGCATCACTCTAATAACTGTGTCTTCAGTTTGTTCTTTCATCTCCTGCTCCATTATACCTCTAAATTCAATTTTATTGTTCTCTTGTACTTTTTTCCAACCACTTACCTCTTTTGCTATGGACTCTTTATTACTCCTCTTCAATTCCTCATTCACTTCCTTTACTTCTCTTAATTGTCTTTTTAATTCTACTATTTCTTTAGTTAGGTTTTGATTCTCCTTCTTTAGTTCTTCCAGCTTATCAACTCTTTGAGTAATTGACTTTATTTGGTTAAACTTAGCTTCCCAATTTTCATTAATTTCTTTTAGTTTCTCCTCTAAATTTACTAGTCAGGGGAGGTTGTCATTTCCTCCCTCATTAAATCCATGGAAATAGTTATCTTCACCTTCCATTGCACTGCTCTTATCTATATTTCTATTCTTTACATTTTTGCTAATCCCTTCATCTTCATTATCATCCGGTCTCCGTTTGTTGACATGGCATCTGTTTTCCTGGACCCAGTCTTCCCCTTCCTCATTTCTTTCCATTTTCCTCAGTAATCCCTCCCCTTCTCCATTTTCATCACCTTCCCACTACACCATGAGCTTTCCCCTTCCCTATAAATACAACACAGGTACTTCCTTGTCTTTGTTATCCTCGACATTCTTGGATAACTCCAGAGTCTGAACTTCACTGCCACTTTGACCGACGTGTGTGCGTGTGTGTTTGTTTAATGTTCATATGTCATGTATATATATATATATATTTTTTTTTTTTCAGTTTATGGGGAGCAGTACATGTGTTGTTTTTCAACACTGTTATATTTCTGACAATCATGTCCCACCTACGTGCTGTTTTAAGTGATCCAGGCATTGTACCACTTCCACAGAGTAGAATTGACTTCTCTGATATGCATTCAGGTGAGCAAAAAATTATTTTCTTTTCTTTTCAGTAAAGTATTACAGGCCAGGGAAATTTCTGGAATACAAACTGGCTGGGACCAAAAGTTGTTCATGTGAGACAGTATAAATCAGTTTTCCCAAAGCCCAGATATATAAAGTCTATGCTCTTTATTGTGTTGTAGTTTAAGATATATGTGATATAGTTTTCTAGGAAACTAGTCTTGCAAGAACACTTATGTTTGAAACCAATGCAAGCTGTCATGTATTAGACATTTGCTTTCTGATTGAGGTTGATGGTGTTTCTTTCCATTCTTTTCCCTATGATTGAGGTTAGGCTTACTTGTCTATAATTTTGTGACTTCTGCTTATCAACCTTTTTGGATATAGGAGCAACATTTGTATACAAATATTGGCTTGTCACTTTAAGTTGCAGTGAAAGATTATGCTTGTCTCTATCTTATAAAGGAGGTGAACAGAATAATGACTGGACAGTTTGTGCACGTTGTGAAATGTACAGACCACCACGTGCACATCATTGCAGAATATGTCAACGCTGTATCAGACGCATGGACCATCACTGCCCATGGTAAGCTCTCTAAACTTTCTATGTTTTATGCTTCCTGTTAGTACAATACTTGCTCACATATATATGTATATATATGTGTATATATATATATATATATATATATATATATATGTATATATATATGTATATATATATATATATATATATATATATATGTGTGTGTGTGTATGTATATATATAGAGATATATATATATATATATATATATATATACTGTATACTGTATACAGACGCTCCTCAACTTACGTTTTAGTTACGTTCCGAATGGCCGAACGTAACGTGAAAATGAACGTAAGTTGTTACTGTACGTTCCAGTAATGACCGTTCATACTGTACTATACATCCATAAATTATATTACCGTATCTTATAAAACACCCCTAAATCATTAATTATAAACATGACATTGTAAAATAATAACATTAATTTCAAGTAAATTAAATTCAAGCAACATAAAGTGAGATGGTGAAGGAGGAGGCAAGGCATGTTCAGTCTGTCGTTTGTGCCATGTAAACAATGGACGCAGCGTCATGCGTAAGTATAGTTTGAATGTCTCATACTACAGAGAGTGCGCTAAACTAAAAAAATCATTATTTTTTTTTTATTTTTTTACATTTTTTACAGTCGGTTCAAACGTAAAATCGAAAAAACGTAAAACGAATGAACGTAAGTAGAGGAGCGGCTGTATATATATATATATATATACAGGTAGTTCTCGATATATGCGACTTCAATATATGCGAATTTGCGTATATGCGATTCAAGAATTTGCACCACTTTTCGATATGTGCGGGGATATATTCGAAGATATGCGATTTGACCTAAAAAAAAAAAAATAAATAAAAATAGTCGCGGCCGATTATTTTTTTCAAAATACCTATTATATATTTGAAGTTGGTGCGCATAAAGCCGTGTGGTAACACTGGCTGCATCAGCTAGGTAGAGCTGGCATCACTGCGGCGTTATCACAACAACAACACCGGCAGCTGTACAGACGGCATCGTCTTAGGCATCCTTCCTGTTTCATAGGCCAAACCATTGTCTTTCTGCAGGTAATTAAGCTTTTTTGATACACAAATTAATTATTTTTTTCACAAACAAATTAATTTTTGATACTTATTACTGCCCCAATTAATTTCGTCAATTTTCACTCTCTGCAAGAATTATCGTTTATTCTCCGCACTAGATAAACTCTAAGCAGTAAGCCTGCCTGTGTACCTCCAGAGCACATCAACAGTCAGTTTAAGCGTAGCAAGCAGTCTGAAATGTGAATTGTAAACAGACTGATTTTTCAAACAGCTGAAGAAAATACGCTTGGCGAAATAAGTGATGTTTACGGTAGCGTCTTTTCCCGAGGTTAATACTTACATGCTAAAATGTATGTAAACATATATGAGATGCAGTATGTAAGCCCTTTGCCAAAATAAAATATGTAAAAAAAAAAAAAAAAAAAAAAAAAAAAAAAAAAAAAAAAAAAAAAAAAAAAAAAAAAAAAAAAAAAAAATCAATCCGAGTTGAGAACGTATCCCCCTTTTTCCCATAGGTTCAATAGTTCGATATATGCGAATTCGTTATATGCGGGGGGTCCGCGGAACGGAACCCCCGCATATAACGAGAACTACCTGTATATATATATATATATATATATATATTTGTACACTGCTTTGATGTGTGAATTTTGTGTTTCTTGTTTCTGTAGATGTGCACTTACACACTGTATATTAAACACTTTTAGAGGACCAATGATGTGTACAGTCACTATCCGAGTTACGATGTACGCGAGTTACGACCACCCGTACTTACGACCACATCTAGCAGATGCCTATTATGAGTTTACTGTACATATCTGGCAGCACAGCGCGTAAGATAGTTGTGGCAACCGGCATCGCGTGCGGCAGTTATGGCAGAGATGGAAAAGTTGCTATACACGTGGTTGGAAGATAATAGGCAAAGAAATGTGAGAGTGACGTTGCAAGCAGTGCAAAGTAAGGCTACAAGTTAATTTCACATGTTGAAAGAACGTGCAGGTGAAGAATACGCTTCACATGAGTTCATAGTGAGTGCTGGGTGGTTTCGTTGCTTTCGAGAGCGTTACCAGGTTCACCACGTGTTGTCGAAAGGTGAGGCTGCTAGCAGTGATGCGCCTGCAGCTAAGGCATTTGTGGAAGAGTTTGATAAATTATGGATGAAGGATATTTACATACTTACGACCATGTCTAGCTGATGCCTATTATGAGTTTACTAATACGAATACACTATAATAAGTATTTTCTTTCTTTAACTTACCATATCATATTAACAACTAAGCAACTGAAAACAATACTGTATACAACTGTAGGAGAGAAGCCAAACCCAGAGTATGGGATCCAATGTATTTAACGTTTCGCCCACCAGGGCTTCTTCAGTAATAACATAGTGGACAAACATCTGACTCCTTATATAACCCGAGCTTGCGGGGAGAAACAAACATGAAACTGGTGTTTAAAAAAAAAAAAAAAAAAAAGTAGAGACTGAACAACTTCACACCAGGCTTAATGACCCCCTTATGGGTCGATAGCCTTAAAAAAGTCCACTATGTTATTTCGGGAGAAGCCCTGCTGGGCGCAACGTTAAATGCATTGGATCCCATACTCTGCGTTTGGCTTCTCTCCTACAGTACTGTTGCAGTCGTTGCTGCTTTTACTCAATGCTGTATACAAAGATAGATGTACTGTACCTATATCTCACACTTAGAATGAATTGAAATGGATGAGGAAAAATAGATCTTAAAATTCACATATGTTTAGAGTACATACAACAATTGAAGAATTAAGAAAAAATTATTAAAAGGAAACTACAATTTAAAAAACTTAAAAATGGTAAGCAAGGTTATATTTAATATGTGTATTTACCTAGTTGTATTTTACGGGAAGGGGAGCTATGCTCGTGGTGTCCCATCTTTATATCTCATTTTATCTAAACTATTTTTAAATTCATGTATTGTTTTTGCACACACCACTTTCTCATCTAACTTGTTCCAAATGTCTATTACTCTGTGAGGAAAGCTATTCTTTTTCAGATCTCTTCTATAGCTGTCTTTCTTGATTTTCTTTCCGTGTCCTCTTCTATTTCTTTCATCCCATTTTATTAGATCCTCTCTATCAATAATTTCTATGCCTTTCATGATTCTGTAAATAGTTATCAAATCTCCTCTCTCTCTTCTCTGCTCTAGTGTCTGTAGCTCAAGTTTTTCTAGTCTCTCTTCATATGATAGTTTTGAGAGTGTTGGTGCCAATTTTGTAATTGCTCTTTGTATTCTTTCAAGTTTTGTTATACATTTTTTTTGTATTTGGTGACCACATCATTGCTGCATATTCCAATCTTGGTCTTATCAAAGTGATTAATATTTTCTTCACCATTTCTTCATCCAGGTATGTAAATGCCACTTTGATTGTTCTTATTAAATTATAAGTTTCTCCAAAAATCTTGTTTATATGTTTCTCAGGTGACATATTATTCATAATAATGACTCCCAGGTCCTTCTCATTTTCTACTTTTTTTATTCCTTCTTCTCCCAATTTATATGATCCTGTTATTCTTTTTTTGCTTTTTCCAAATTCCATTATACTACACTTTTTGGTATTGAACTCCATCTCCCACTTCCTACTCCATTCCCATACTTTATTGAGATCACTCTGTAGTGACTCACAATCTTCTTCCGTGTTCACTTTTTTTAACAGTTTTGCGTCATCTGCAAAGAAGCTCATGTAACTTTCAATTTCTTTGTCCATATCATTAATATATATAGCAAACATTATTGGGGCCAAAACTGTTCCTTGGGGAACACCGCTTATTACTTCATCCCAGTTAGAGTGTTTGTCTCTTATCACTACTCTCATTTTTCTTTCTTGCAAAAAGTCTTCCATCCATTTAACCACTTCCATACGGTGACGCCTACGTAGGCGGCATGAGGAGCAAGTGGGTACTCGATGATGCCGACGTCGGCATCTTGATTATATTTATTGTAGTCGTACCTACGTAATTTCCATTCCCTCTAAACTGGCTTCATCAATTTCTATGGTTATCAAAATGCACGGGTGAAAGAGAATGAACGATTGAGCACTGACTTTATTTTTTATAATGCGATTATTATGACGCAACATCGCACGTCGGGCAGCTAATGCTGCCAGACGTGCAATGTGCCCCGGAGTGAAGAGGTTAAGCAGTTTGCCCTGTATTCCTCCTTCAGTTTCTAATTTCTTAAGTAACTTCTTATGTGGTACTTTGTCAAAAGCCTTTTTTAGGTCTAGAAATGCACAATCAGCCCATCCATCTCTTTCTTGTATTATGTCTATTAGCCTTGAATAGGAACATATCAAATTGGTGACGCATAATCGTCCTTGTCTGAATCCAAACTGCCTTGGATTTAGTACGTTGTTTTTTTTTCTAAATACTTTACCCATCTACTTTTGATAATTCTTTCACAGATTTTTGCTATTGTACTTGTTAGAGAGACTGGTCTATAGTTTGTAGGGTCCTCTTTATTTCCTCCTTTGTATATAGGTACTATATTTGCTCTTTTCCAATCTTTTGGAACTTTTCCTTCTTTCAAGGAACTGTTTATTATGCTTTGTATTTTGTCTGCCAGTTCATTCTTGCATTCTTTCAAAATCCAGTTTGCTATTTCATCTGGTCCATGCAATTTTCTGACATCAAGATTACTCAAGTGTTTCATTATTTCATTCTTTGTTACTTCTATTTCTTTCATAGGGGGGACTTTCTCTTCCCATTCGATCTCTCCAGGTTGTATGTTCTCCCTTGTAAACACCGATTTAAAATGCTTGTTCATAATTTCTGCCATTTCTATTTCCTCTGTGTATTCAACTCCTCCTTGTCGTAATTTCTCTAATTCTTGTTTGTTTTTCAGTTTGTTGTTTACAAATCTGTAAAATAGTTTTGGTTGATCTTTACATTTTTCTATGACATCTTTTTCATATTTTCTTTTTTCGTCTCTGCACACTTGTACATATTCATTTCTATAACTAGTATATATTTTCCATTTTTCAGGTCTTTTGTCTTTCTTCAATTTGGTCCAAGCTTTATCTCTTTTGTCTTTCAACTCCTTACAACTTTTGTTGTACCAGCACTTTACATATTCTTTTTCTTGTTTTTGTCTTGGGACATACTTTTCCACTCCTTTTTTTATAAATTTTTGTCAAAATATTCCATTTCTCTTCTACTGTTGTATCTTCTTTGTGTATTCTTTCCCAGTTTTCATTTTGAAAGAATTCTCTTATTTGATCAAAATTTGTTTTTTCATACATCAATCTTCCTTTTCTATATTGTTCATTTCTTTTCATGTATTTTTCCTCATTTAGTTCTAGTTCTATCAATATGTGGTCACTTTTACTTATTGGTGCCTGGTATTCTATATTTTCCACTATTTCAGGTTCTGATGTGATTATTAGGTCTAGTCTCGATGGTTCTTCATTTCTATACCTAATGTTCTCTTGAATCCATTGTGTGGTCAATAATCATCTCAAGTAGAACATTTCCCCATGAGTCTTCTCCACCCTTTACTGTCATCTCTTCCCAGCAGACTTCTTTGTAATTAAAGTCGCCCATCATAACTATTCTTCCTCCATCTTCCATTATCTTGTTTAATGTTATTCTTGTGTCTTCTAACATACTTTTATGTTCACTCTCTTCCCACGAGGCTGTTTTTGAAGCACGTAGTTTATTACAGAATTTCTGCTCTTTTTATCTGTCTTCTACTTCTATCATAATCATCTCTACTCTATTCTTTCCATGTGTGACACTCTTCACGTTTATATCCTTCTTAGTCAGGAACATAACTCCACCCCCTTGTTTTATCTCTCTGTTTCTAATCCAATAATTATATGCATTGTGTCCTATGCTGTTGGGTGGTAGTGGACCTTTTAATTTTGTCTCTACAATTCCCATTATGTCCGGTTCTTTTTCCTTCAGATACTCGTTCAGTTCATTCAGTCCTGTTATTAATCCATCTATATTTGTGTAGGACACTCTTAACTTTCTGTTATTTCCATTGTATTTTCTGTTTCTTTTTTTGCTTCTCTCTGTTATGGTCCATTTCCTCACTTTCATATTCACTACTCTCCAATAGAATTCTTCTTTTTCTGACTCCGTTCTGTTCTCGTTTTTTTCTTTAGCTTCTTGCCTTTTCATTTTTTCTTCCTCTCTTTCCTCTTTATTCATTTCTCTTTTTATCCATACCTTTTTATATTGTTCACTTGCTGCTAGCTTCCCTGTTTTTGCTAAGATATTCTCTGCTGTTGTTTGTGACCTGAATTTAATCTTAATTGGTCTGGTCTTATCTGTACTATATTTTCCGAGCCTAAACATCTCTTCAATTTGTTTCATGATTTCATTCATTTCTCTTTTTATCCATACCTTTTTATATTGTTCATTTGCTGCTAGCTTCCCTGTTTTTGCTAAGATATTCTCTGCTGTTGTTTGTGACCTGAATTTAATCTTAATTGGTCTGGTCTTATCTGTACTATATTTTCCGAGCCTAAACATCTCTTCAATTTGTTTCATGATTTCAGGTTCATCTTCCTGAACTAATTCTAGTAAACTGTTTACTTTTTCTTTTTCCTCTTTAATTCTTGTGGTTCTATTTTGGTTAAATTTCTCTTCCATTCCTAATATAATTATACATTTCTTTTTGTCTGCTAAGTCTCTTACTATATTCTCCTTCTGTCTCATCACTTTAATAACTGAGTCTTCAGTTTGTTCTTTCATTTGTTGCTTAATTATGTCAGTAAATGCAACTTTACTGTTTTCTTGGATTTTTTTCCAGCCCTGTGCTTCCTTTGCTATGGCCTCTTTATTGTCTTTATTATTCCTCTTTAATTCCTCATTCTCTTTAACTTCTTTTAACTGTCTTTTTAATTCTTCTATTTCCAAAGTTAAGTTTTTGTTCGCCTTCTCGAGTTCTTCCAATCTTTCAACTCTCTGCACAATCTTGGCTACATTACCGAACCTGTTTTCCCAATGCTCGGTCACCTTATCAAGTTTCTCCTCTAGTCTTGCCAATCGGGGGAGGTTGGTATCCCCCCACCCTCTTTAAATCCCTGGAAACTATTATCATCACCTTCCACTGTGATGCTCTTATCTATACTTCTAATCTTTACATTTTTGTTGATCCCATCATCACCGAAATCATCATCATTGGTCCGTCTTTTGTTTACAAGACGCCTGGCCTCCTGGACCATGTCCCCCTCTTCCTCATTTCCTTCCATTTCCCTCAATAATCCCTCCCCTTCTCCTTCCCTATCACCCCCCCCCCACTACACCACAAGCTCTCCCCTTCCCTATAAATACTATAAGGCATTTCCTGGACGTTGAGATCCACGTAGATTTTCCTTTTTCTTCGGAACTATAATTCTCGCCGTCCATTCGACGAAAGGGTGTGCGTGTGTGTGTGTGTGTATATACAGGTATAGTATATACATACAGTACCTGCATACGTATATATACTGAAATACAGTACAGTATTAAAACAAAAAACAAAAATAGAAAAAATTATAAAAATGAAACTAAAAAGCATTGATAAATAGACAGTAAACAGCTTGTATTTAATAGTATTCAATAGAAAAAGTTACTTAAAAATGCAACAGATTGATATCATGTATCCTAGAGTAGAACCCTCGTGTTGGCCATTTTGAATAGGATCCGACTTACGACTGGTTTGTCGGAACCTATCTAGGTTGTAACTCGGATAATGGCTGTATTTACAAGAGATTGTCCTGCAAGATGAATGACAGAGAGTATGAGCTCCTTGCCACTTGTCTATAAAATCCATCAACACTCTTAACTCTGTCTGGGGGTGCAGCCCCAGTGGCCTGACATATACTCTCCAGACTGGGCCCAAGATTGCTATATCAACTTTGGCTGTATTTCCTTTAATTTTTCACATAAGGAGATCTGATTCTCAATAAGTGCTCCTTAAATCTGTTACTATAACCTGATGACATACATACATGAATTTAAGAGCAAGCTAGACATTGAGAGATACAAAGGCGGGACACCACGAACATAGCTCCCCTTCCCGTAAAATACAACTAGGTAAATAGGTAAATACATACATATATCAAAGGCTTTCTTCCCCCTTATAAGGGAGGTAGCCAAAAAACAAAGGCATAAAAACCACTCCCACCCATTCCATCTCTGTCATACTCCACTCCCCTCCACCCACTCCCCTCCCTCTTATTTTGGCACCTCCTGGATAACAGGTCATCCCTGCATCTCACCCACTGACCTAGGAGTTCTGATGACATAGTCCCACAATAATACAACACAGACAATAGTCCGTTTCTTCCCAGAGGATTCTACTGAAGCAGTTCAATTGTTGCCTAAAGTTTCACTGGCTGGAGACCTGCAGTAGTCCTCAGGCCCTCCCGTAGATCTCTTAGGGAAGAAACCTTGGACTCGATTGTGGGACTATGGATTTCCAGTCAGTGAAACTTGTGTCAGTTATTATTGATTAATGCCCTCTACCCCAATTCCACCTGGAGTTGTAGCCCAGATAGACCAGTATCAGGTCTTTGGACTGGACCTGAAGCTTACCCAGTAATTTATTTTGTTTTTATTTACTGCTGTATGGCTAACTTTATTAGAACCCTGGAACACCTAGAAAACAGGAAACACTCACCAACCCAAAAAATCTCTGATGAAGGCCTGGGCCCAGGCTGGTGAGAGGGTGCAAATACACAGGGCACTCTTTGATTGGGTGAGGAAAGGCTTGGAGGTCTCAGGGGCAGATATCTCCACATCTTGGAGAGTAGTGGCACCATATATGCATCTCCAGTTGCTTCTATGCAAAGGTCACGAAAACACTCAAAACATATTGAATAAAACATCTACTCTTGGACAAGTATCCCCAGACAGAAGAGAAAAACTCGCAAGCAAAAGTCACATTAGCTTGCCTCTTTTTAGGGTACCATTCAGCTCTAAATCAGTATCAACACAGAAGTCCAAGTGATGATTGCATCTAGGGTATTTAGTGCCTGTTGCTGGACCAGCTCTATGCTAGTTCTGTTTCAGTGTAGGATGGTAACCTGAACAGAGGCATGTTGGTAGCACTTCTTTTTGTTTCTGGAGTGATTTCTCTACATAATGTCTGGATGTGTCTGATAATGTATTAGATTTGTTGTAGTGTTTATTTAGTATTCTGTGTGTGTGTGTGTGTGGGTTTGTGGATAGATGTTGGGTACTGGAGATAAGTTGTAGACATTGCTTATAATGTCACTGGAGTGGTTTTCATGTTGCGTTCTGTGGGCTGTGTTTGTGTTGTTAGATGTGATGGGTTTTAGCATAGAATTGTGACCCTATAATTCATGCACTGCTCCACTTATATTGAATATATTCATAATTCAGTGAAAGTGACAAGTAGGGGTTTGAATATAGTATGTTGAAGAATAATGATTAAATGCAAGGCATATTGGTTTTCATCGATATGATTGATAAGTCATGTTAACTGAAAGATCAAGGGGCAGGTTTGAGAGAAATATTTCATATCCTTGTAGATATAAAATCTATATTGACAAGTGATAGTCAAATGAGGAAGGCTTCAGTTTTTTTCTGCAGTGGTTGTCAAATATTTTGAACTATTCTTGTAGTAGATCAAAGTTTACAGTATTGTGGATGGCTATTCTGGAGGTTCTGAGGTATTTTGATTTGATTCACCCATTAGTTTTAGAACTTCTGGAGTGGCTGTCCTTTCTTACATGTTGGCTGTGGGTGACAAATAGACATCTGTTGGATTCCTTCATACACAAGTCTCTGAATTTTTCTGAGCTTTGTTTTCACTTGTGTCATATATAGTCATTTAACTATTAAGTCTCCCACCAGGATTACATTGTCACTTTGTTCAATTTCCTCAACAACTGTTAACCTCTTGTGTGTTTTCCATACTGTGCTTTGTCTGATGTTGGGGTCATTTGAGATCTATAGTGCTTGCTACACATTCAGTTTCAGTCTCTGTATTCTTTTAATAATAAGAACAGTAATGAATGTCCCAGGCAGTGAGAGGGCAGACATGGTGGCAGAGACAGCCACTTTATAGTCGCTTTTCTGATTATTGCCTTGTTCGTTCTTTTTAAGAATACAGTTATCATATTAGTGCAGCTATATTGCATTACTTGGCAACAGGAATGCAGTAAAATGAGGGACTTTGTTCCATAATTGCCCAGCCACCTGGAAATGGTTCTTTCCCACATTTGAGTAAACATACTCAAAATACATGTAGGTACCTTTTAAAGGATCACCTACGGCCACACTATGAGGACTGCAGTGGCCCTCCCCATACTTGCAGGCACTTGTTTTAGTGCCCCCCAGTCTGGAGGACTTGAGGAAGTGACTCTTCTTCAGACAGTTGGGGAGGATGGCATCTATAATTTCCCCTCTCTACTAAAGAAAAGTGACTGCGGTCCAGAAGGTGAGGTTTTCAAGTCTTTAAATGAATGAGGTATTTTAGATAGCATTTAATCTTATAACTAAATGCTGTTTATCTTTCATGCTTGCAAATTTTGGAGTTTTTTTTTTATCTATTTTATTCCTTTATATCTCTTACTCTTAACCTGTTGTATCAATTGTTATTTTTACAGGAAACCTGTGATCTCAAGGTAGCCAACAATGGCCACCTGATCTTCCTATAGATCTGTCAGAAATAATGTATTGTTCATGTGTGAATGTGAAGCACTGAAGAATAAAAATCTTGTCTTCAGTGTGGTGCTGTCATTTTTTCATGGATGTTTGAAGTGTTTGAGAAGTGTTACAAGAATTGATAGAGTAAGAAATGTGGGGGTGAGGCAGAGAATAGGGATAGAAGGGAAGTTATTGAATATGTTAGAAAAAAATTATGAGGTGGTTTGGGGAATATGGAAAGGATGAATGAGGAGATGTGCAGAAGTAAATGAAATGAGCCTAAAAAAAAAGAATAAGAATGGGATGGATGGAGTGAACGGGCTTTGGATGCACATAGATTGCTGGGCTGGTACCCACTCGAACCTCAACCTTGTCAGTGGTCTGAAACTGTTCATACATGAATGTAGGATATGGTGTCCATGGTATGCAGTGACAATACTTGGAGGAAGCTGATGTATCACACACACACAGTGTTGTCCAAGTCACCTCAGGTCCTGAGGTGAACAGCTGTCAGGGGCCATTATTCATATTGGATCCCTTTCCTAACCTCTGCGCCATGGTGAGGGTTTGAACTAACACCATGGTGGGACCCCAACTGTCAGCCAAGGCAAGCCTCAATTCCCCCACCATGGCACCCAGCCATGGCAGTAGCCTCCCCAGTAAACAGATTAGGCTCATGGCCAGGGGGAGGCTTGATAAGTTGATCCCGTGATTACAAGGCCAGTGTGCCACCACTGTACTAGCCAGGAGGCAGTGGTGGGAATAAAATAGCTCAGGCTGTCAGGCCCTACTTTGGAAGAGCTGTGCTTTGTTGCTTTGTCTTTGACTTAAGCAGTGTGGCAGGAGACAGGACGGATCTTCATTTTGTCCATCTTGTTCCAGACATCCACCACTCTATGTGGAAAGCTGTTTTTTTTTTTTTTTTTTTTTTGGGGGGGGGGGGTTGTCATCTATAACTGTCCTTTTTGAGTTTCTTTTCATGTCCCCTTGTTTTTCTTCTATCCCAATTTAATAAGTCTTCTCTATCAAGGACTTCCAGGGTTGGTAATTCCAGTTTAGACTATCTTTGCTCATATGTCAGCTTTGAAAGTGTTGGGGCCATCTTTGTTGTTCTTTGTTGTTGCTCTTTGGATTCTTCCTATTTTCCTTTTGTTCTTTTTTGTACTGGATGTCCATAGTTTTGCTGCATTCTCCAGTCTTGGTCTTATCAGTGTGGCTAGTATTTTCTGTACCATTTCCTTATCCAAGTAATTAAAAGCCACCTCTATTGATCTTAACAAATTGTAGGTTTCTCCAACTACTTTGTTTATCTGTTTGTCTGGGGACATGTCTTTGGTGATGATTACTACTAGGTCCTTTTTGGAACCAACTTTCTTTACTTCCTTTGCACCGGTTTTATATTGTCCTGATACTCTTTTTACTTTTCCAAATTTCATTATGCTACATTTCTTAATGTTAAAGTCCACTTCCCACTTCTGACTCCATTCCCAGACCTTGCTCAGATCTCACTGTAGCAATTCACAATCTTTTTCTGTACTTAGGTTCTTTAATAGTTTTGTGTCATCTGCAGAGAAGTTTCTGTAATATTCTACACCTTCATCCATGTCATTTACATACATAGCAAATATTATCAGAGCCAGTACTGAACCCTGTGGGACTCCCCTTATCATTTCTACCCCGTCTTTTTTTTTTTTTTTTTGAATGAGGGGATGGTGAGGGGGGGTCACCAATTTAATGAAGCGGCCTTGCCGTGGATGTGCTCTCTCTTGTGACATTGCTTCTGACCCAGGGCAGTGGGCAAGATCCAGGAGGAGCCAAGATATGAAGGAGGGAGTGGGGTGAATGGGAGTAGAATATGTGGGGATGGAATGGGTGGGAGTGGATTTTATGCCTTTGTTTTTTGGCTACCTCCCTTGTTAGGGGGAAAGAGCCTTTGGTATATATATGTATATAAGGATGGAGAGCATGCAACTACTGATTTCTGAAGGACAGTGGCCATGAAGAGAAAGAAATAAAGATGTAATATTGCAGTGGATAGGGGGATGCTGAAGTTCAATGAGACAGGAAACATTCGATCAGTTATTGCTTCAAGTTTCTTAATGTAGAAAACCCTCAGCCTCACAGGGGCTGGCAGCACTCCTTGGAACTCCTACAGATCTCTATAGGAAGAAACTTTGGACCATTATCTGTGTTGTATTAGTGTGGGACTGTTTCCTTTTCACCAGTTGAAAGTGTTAAGGGAAGGAGGTAATTTCCAATTGTCAGTTTCACACGTGTGAAAAGTATAAGAAACACAGTTGAAATTGATAAAGATCTTAGGGTCCAGTCCAAAGACCAAGTGTCAGCCCCTCAGGGCTGCACCTCCAGATGGAGGTGTTGGGGTTGATGGGTTTTGAAAATGGGCAGTTTCACTGTCCATCTTGCAGGACTACCACAGACAAGTATCCATCATTGTTCCCTTCATCAGGATAAAAAAAGTGTTGATATGTAAAGTATATTGCATAACATTGTGAGGCTCTTGTCCTATCTTCATGTGACATATTTCATAAGCATTTTTGAATTGATATGCATATAGATACAAATGAAGTGGCATTTAAGAGAGGTCACATGGTGTAACATGTCAACTGAAGTAAGTAGAGGTCACATTATACAGTGGTTGGTGGTCTTCAAGGTGATGTGGAGGCAATGATCTTACAGTGTATAGGGGGTCATATGTTTCCTGGTTGATCACAGAACTCCCTTCTTTTATGTAAAAGGCTTCTAGGCTTTGTAATCTCTTTCTGTCATCAGGGTGGGACTCAACAACAGCTGTTCCATCTTCTAGCATTTTTCTTTTGAGGGTGTTGTTATGGCAAGTATGTAGTTGGGTTTTGGGAGATCCATTTTGAAGATGACAAGTCTGTTTTGTTGATGTCATACGAATATAAGAAGAGAGGCATGCATTTTCGGTCAGTCTGAAGGGAAGAATACATACATCACTGCTTTGTCTGCTTTGTGAATATAGATTCTTGGGTCATCTTTTAGTTGTGAGGGACCTTTAAGATGTCTTTTTTCCACTGTGCTGCTTTTGAAGGCCCCATGTTTCTTCACAGCTTTAACTTGAAGTTCCATTTGGAAGATAGGGCTAGTGGTGACTTTGTTGCTGGAGATAAGTTTCTTTACTTCATTAAGCACTTTGGTACGATGATGCCTACGTAGGTGTCATGAGGCATAAGTGGGTACGTGAGGATCCCGGCTTCAGAGTCTTGATTATATATATATATATACAGTATATATATATATATACATACATATATATATATATATATATATATATATGTATACTTTTTTGTAGTCGTACATGAGTTACCCCCGGATTCTGTGAACTGTTTGGACACATTTTCTGTATTTATTATTACTCGGAGTAAAAGAGAACAAGTAATACAGCAGTGACTTTATATTTTATAATCCAAGTAGTGTGATGGATTGTACATATGGCAACCAATGCTGCACACGAGAATTTTACTCATACTGAAGTGGTTAATAAGGATCTCAATTTTAATTTTTTGTGAGGATATGGTTTTGAGAGAATGTGACAGTTGAAACCTAGTTAAAGTATTTCATTCTGGTCTTCTGTTAGGGTAATGTCAAATAGAGAGAGAGTTGGTCAAACTAATTTAGATTTACACCATTCATGGTAGTCAGCTTCTTTTGCATTTTTCTTGTTCTGCCAGCCCAGTGTTGTGACAGAATGTGCTGTAGGTTGGAATACACAATCTTTTTGGTGCTTTGAGATATGTCGCTCTTAACTCGATCGTCCTTCAGGTTTTGTTGGTGGGTTCTTAATAGTGAAATTAAGCACATCTTTTCTCTTTGCAAGCTTACTACAGTAGATATTTCTGGTGCTCTAAGGTGCATGATGCTTTCCTGACTGCCCAGTCATGTATTTACCTAGTTGTATTATACAGGAAGGGGAGCTATGCTTGTGGTGACCCATCTTTGTGACTTGCAACATCTAGTTTGTTCTTAAATTCTTGTATGGTGTTTGCACATACTATTGTTTCATCCACTTTGTTCCAGACATCCACCACTGTGTGGATTTTTTTTTTTTTTTTCAGATCTCTTCTGTTACTATCTTTTTTGTACATATAGGCATGGAATTTTCTTTCATGCAAATTTCATTCACAAGCAGACAAAGCAGTGGTGTATGTATTCTTCCCTTCAGATTGACTGAGAATGCATTCCTCTTATGTTATATTGTTATATTTATTATGTTTCTAATCAACCTTCTTAGGGAATCAGATAAAGTGTGAAGGTCTCAAATATTCATCAAGGAAGAAAAAAAAAAGGAAAACTGGTGTTGATGTTTAGAGACTTGTGAGTTTGGGAAAGGTTACATGGTGTGAAGGTTGTATAAGGTGCTTTTGTCTTATGTGTGATGATTGCATCTAGGCAGTTGGAGTCTTGCTCGGCCAAATCTGCATTGGTGCTGTTTTAATACAGGGTAATGATGTGAATATAGACATACAAATGCAATTCTTTCTTGTCTTGTGAGCAGTGAAACAATTGGCTGTCTTAAGAGATGATATAAATTTATGGATATGGATGATAGGTATTAATGGACATGGAACTGCCTAGTATAGGCCTTAAGGTCTCATGCAGCCTCCCACATTCTTATGTTCTTGTAATATATGAAGGAGACAGTGAGACTGGGATGACCCTTCATCCAAGAGGAGCTGAGATGAGAGGGAGGAAAGAGTGGTGTATGGGAGTGGATTGGGTGCATGCATTTTGATTTGGCTACCTCCCTTATAAGGGGGAAAAAGTCCTTGGTATATAGATAGACATAAGTGAGAGATTTTATGTGCTTTGGGCTTCATATGGTAAGGTCGAGTGAATAGTGATGGTGATAGTATTGCTCCTTGGGGGATCTTGTTGTTCATTCTGGTGGTTTATATGGATTCAGGATGAAGATTATGTGGTCTCTTTTCCGGATTGTTAAGATGCTGTTGTGCAACCAGGAGTGGTTGAAGATCTGTTTGATTATATGAATTTCTAAAATTCACATGAATAAACCTAAGAAAATGTAGTTTCTATTTCTCTTATGAATATATCCATTTCTCTCTCTCGTATGTCTCTTTTTCTCTCTCTACCTATCTCTATCTCTCTGTCTCTATTATCTTTCTCATTCACTCTCTCTCTTGTATCCATTTCTCTCTTTCTCTCTCTGCCTCACTTTTTTCTTTATATCTATTTTCTTTCTCACTCCCTTTCTCTCATTCACTCTCTTTTCTCTTTCCTTTCTCTCTTTCTTTTTCTCTCTTGCTGTCTTTCTCTCTTTAATAGAGATTAACAATATAGTAATAACTTATGTTTTATCTTCCAAAACAGGATCAACAATTGTGTGGGAGAATGGAACCAGAAATACTTTCTTCAGTTCCTCATGTATGTTGGAGTTCTTGCTTTCTATGCAATATTCCTAATTGCATATTCATGGCTCAAAGATTGCCATGACTGTGCAAAGGATATGATCACCAAACAAGGCAGAGTGTAAGTCATAAATCCTTCATTTTTTCATACCCATCTGTGTCATAGATTTATCCACTGCGAAGTTATTGTCAGTATGTCTTTTTTTTTATTGTATGTGGTCTAACATCTTTATTGATTAAAGTTTACTTAGCCATTCAATTGTACTAGTCAGAAAAGATATGTACAGTAAACCATTGATATAACAGACGATATGGGGACAGGGGTCTGTCGTCCGAAGATCCGTTATAACCGAGGATCCATTATATTCAATGGAAATACCGGACAGGTCCGTTATAGCCTGAAGTTTGTCCAGTATTAGATATTAGTAGGATTAGAAATTACAGTAAACCCTCAATATAGGGACAGGGGTCTATCGTTTTACCCAAAGATCCGTTATAACCAGGGATCCCTCGCTATAATGGATAAAAATCTGTTGTAGCGAGGGTTTGTCCGGTCACATTTTTTGTCCGTTATATCTGATATCCAGTATATCGAGATCAGTTATATCGAGGGTTTACTGTAATTATAATTGTCCCCTAAGTTTCAGTGACTGGAAACTGCAACCTGACAGTGGTTGAAAATGGTCATCAGGCCTTTTCATGGGTCTCTCTGAAAAGAAATTCAGAAAATACACCTTTAGCCCTTTCCTAATTTTCTCAATCAACACATACTGCTATACCATACCAACCACACATAACAAACTAATCTCCATAACTACTGCATTTATATTTTACATTTGAGTGACCATTGATGGGTACGTGCTAGTGGCGGCCTTGCAAGGTGGACGTCAGAGAGAATCACCTCCCTACTACCCATCTTCAAAACATGTCAACATTTGCAGCACCATCTGGAGATAAAGGGTTTGACAGTCTCTGGACTGGACTGAAGTTATCTCTCTATCCATTTCAACTGTATTTCCTCCACCTTTTCACTTAAAAAGAACTGAAAACTAGTGAAAAACTCACCTCGTGCTACTGCAAGTGTAGTGCCATTGCTGACACCCAAAATATGTAGTGCCAGAATGCCTTCTATGATTATATCAATGAAAGGATGGGCAAGATGTATTGTACACCTTCATAAAATCGTGTTCAATCAAGAGCACCACATACAACACAGTCAACAGTTCAATTTTTTCCCTAGAGAGATCTGTGGGAGGACCTAAGGACTATTGCCAGCAAATGTGGGGTGGCAGGTTTCCAATCACTGAAACTCAAGGCAACAGTTATTTCTGTTATTATTTAAAATAAAATAGGTAAAAATATATAAAAAAAAGAACTATGGTTAGGATATCAAGACCACTGAAAAAAAAAAATACTGCACACTTTTCTTAAGGGATGTATTATTGATACAATAAGAAATGGTCCAATGGTAGGCTAAGATGTATACTGTCTTAACTGCAGTGTTTAGTTTAGCTATTGCCTGTAAGGATAATGTTCATGTATTTGTTTAACAATAGATTATTACATCAGTTTTCTTCAGTTTAACAATGAAATATATAGTGTTTATGCAAAAATAAAGAAATGAATGGTGAATCAACCTTCATATATATATTTGTATTTATTTACTTTATTTATTTGTTTATTTATTTTATTTATATATTTATTTTATTATTATTATTTATTTATTATATATATATATATATATATATATATATATATATATATATATATATATATATGTAATGAAAATATGTTTGTTCCTACAGCCTCCACACTGTGATTCTAACCATGGAGAGTATATTGTTTGGCATGTTTGTTGTGGCTATTCTCTTCGATCAAATGCAGGCAATCTTTACAGATGAAACAGCAGTTGAACAGGTAAGCTATGTTTATATGTATTACAGATACATACATACATACATATACCAAGGGCTTTTTACCCCTTACAAGTGAAGTAGCCAAAGTCAGAAGGTATAATTCCACTCCCACCTATTCTGCCCCCATTCACCAACCCTCCCTCCCTCTCATCTAGGCTCCTCCTGGATGACAGGTCATCCCTGCATCTCACCCATTGCCCTGGGTCAGAAGCAATGCAATATATATATATATTTATATATATATATATATATATATATATATATATATATATATACAGTATATATATGTATTTACCTAGTTGTATTTTACGGGAAGGGGAGCTATACTCGTGGGGTCCCGTCTTCATATCTCATTTTATCTAAACTATTTTTAAATTCATGTATTGTTTTTGCACACACCACTTTCTCATCTAACTTGTTCCAACTGTCTATTACTCTGTGAGGAAAGCTGTTCTTTTTCAAATCTCTTCTATAGCTGTCTTTTTTTATTTTCTTTCCGTGTCCTCTTGTATTTCTGTCATCCCATTTTATCAGATTCTCTCTATCAGTAATTTCTATGCCTTTCATGATTCTGTAAATAGCTATCAAATCTCCTCTCTCTCTTCTTTGCTCTAGTGTCTGTAGTTCAAGTTTTTCTAGTCTCTCTTCATATGATAGTTTTGAGAGTGTTGGTGTCAATTTTGTAATTGCTCTTTGTATTCTTTCAAGTTTTTTTATACATTTTTTTGTACTTGGTGACCATATCGTTGCTGCATATTCCAATCTTGGTCTTATCAGGGTAATTAGGATTTTCTTCACCATTTCTTCATCCAGGTATGTAAATGCAACTTTGATTGTTCTTATTAAATTATAAGTTTCTCCAAAAATCTTATATATGTTTCTCAGGTGACATATTATTCATAACAATGACTCCCAGGTCCTTCTCATTTTCTACTTTTTTTATTCCTTCTTCTCCCAATTTATATGCTCCTGTTATTCTGTTTTTGCTTTTTCCAAATTCCATTATACTACACTTTTTTGTATTGAACTCCATCTCCCACTTCCTACTCCATTCTTGTACTTTATTTAGATCTCTCTGTAGTGATTCACAATCTTCTTCAGTTTTCACTCTTTTCAGTAGTTTTGCATCATCTGCAAAGAAGCTCATATAGCTTTCAATTCCTTCATCCATATCATTAATATATATAGCAAACATTATTGGGGCCAGAACTGTTCCCTGCTGGTCTCTTATCACTACTCTCATTTTTCTTTCTTGCAAAAAGTCTTTCATCCAATTTAGTAGTTTGCCCTGTATTCCTCCTTCAGTTTCTAATTTCTTAAGCAACTTCTTATGTGGTACTTTGTCAAAAGCTTTCTTTAGGTCTAGAAATGCACAGTCCGCCCATCCATCTCTTTCTTGTATTATATCTATTAGCCTTGAATAGAAACATATTAAATTGGTGACACATAATCGTCCTTGTCTGAATCCAAATTGCCTTGGATTTAACACTTTGTTTTTTTTTCTAAATATTTTACCCATCTACTTTTGATAATTCTTTCACAAATTTTTGCTATTGTACTTGTTAGAGAGACTGGTCTATAGTTGGTAGGTTCTTCTTTATTTCCTCCTTTATATATAGGTACTATATTTGCTTTTTTCCAATCTTCTGGAACTTTTCCTTCTTTCAAGGAACTGTTTAGTATGCTATGTATTTTGTCTGCCAGTTCATTCCTGCATTCTTTCAGAATCCAGTTTGCTATATCATCTGGTCCATGCGATTTTCTGACATCAAGATTACTCAAGTGTGTCAATATTTCATTCTTTGTTACTTCTATTTCTTCCATAGGGGGGGCTTTCTCTTTCCATTCAATCTCTTCAGGTTGTATGTTCTCCCTTGTAAACACTGATTTAAAATGTTTGTTCATAATTTCCGCCATTTCCATTTCCTCAGTGTATTCAACTCCCTCTTGTCTTAATTTCTCCAAGTCTTGTTTGTTTTTCAGTTTATTGTTTACAAATCTGTAGAATAGTTTTGGTTGATCTTTACACTTTTCTATGACATCTTTTTCATATTTTCTCTTTTCCTCTCTGCACGTTTGTACATATTCATTTCTATAACAGGTATATATTTTCCATTTTTCAGGTCTTCTGTCTTTTTTTCCATCTGGTCCAGGCTTTGTCTCTTTTGTCTTTTAACTCCCTACAACTTTTGTTGTACCAGCATTTTACATATTCTTTTTCTTGTTTTTGTCTTGGGACATACTTTTCCACTCCTTTTTTGTAAATTTTTGTCAAAATATTCCATTTCTCTTCTGTTGTTTCTTCTTTGTATATTTCTTCCCAGTTTTCCTTTTGAAAGAATTCTCTTATTTTATCAAAGTTTGTTTTTTCATACATCATTCTTCCTTTTCTATATTGTTCATTTCTTTTCATATATTTTTCTTCATTAAGTTCCAGTTCAATCAATATGTGGTCACTTTTACTTATTGGTGTTTTATATTCAATTTTGTCCACTATTCTAGGTTCAGATGTAATTATTAGGTCTAGTCTCGATGGCTCTTCTTCATTTCTATACCTAGTGTTCTCCTGTATCCATTGTGTCATTGTATGGTCAGTAACCATCTCAAGTAGAGCGTTTCCCCATGAGCCGTCTCCACCCTTTACTGTCATTTCTTCCCAGCAGATTTCTTTGCAATTAAAGTCGCCCATCATAACTATTCTTCCTCCCTCTTCCATTATCTTGTTTAATGCTATCTTTGTGTCCTCTAACATGCTTTTATGTTCACTCTCTTCCCATGAGGCTGTTTTCGGGGGCACATAATTTATCACAAACTTTCTGCTCTTCTTATCTCTGTCTTCTACTTCCATCATTATCATCTCTACTGTATTCTTTCCATATGTGACACACTTCACATTTATATCCTTCTTAGTCAGGAACATAACTCCACCCCCTTCCTTTTTCATTCTGTTTCTAATCCAATAATTATATGCATCATGTCCTACACTGTTGGGTGGTAGTGGACCTTTTAATTTTGTTTCTACAATTCCCATTATGTCTGGTTCTTTTTCCTTCAAATAATCATTCAGCTCATTCAATCCTGTTATTAATCTATCTATATTTGTGTAAGACACTCTTAGTTTTCTGCCACTTCCATTGTGTTCTCTGTTTCCCTTTTGTTTTTCTCTTGTATGTCGACTTTCTTTAGTTTCATATTCACTACTCTCCAATAGAATCTCTCTTTTTCTGACTCCGTTCTTTTCTCGTTTTTTCCCTTAGCTTCAAGTCTTTTCTGTTTTTCTTCCTCTCTTTCCTCTTTATTCATTTCCCTTTTTATCCATACCTTTTTATATTGTTCACTTGTTGCTAGTTTCCCTGTTTTGGATAAGATATTCTCTGCCGTCGTTTGTGACTTTAATTTAATCTTAATTGGTCTGGTCTTATCTGTGCTATACTTTCCAAGTCTAAATTTCTCTTCGATTTGCTTCATAATTTCTGGTTCATCTTCCTGAACTGATTCTAGTAATTGGCTTACTTTTTCATTTTCCTCTTTGATTCTTGTGGTTCTATCTGGGTTGTGTTTTTCTTCCATTCCTAATATAATTATACATTTCTTCTTGTCTGCTAAATCTCTTACTATATTCTCCTTTTGTCTCATCACTTTAATAACCGAGTCTTCAGTATGTTCTTTCAATTGTTGTTTGACTATGTCAGTGAATGAAACTTTATTGTCTTCTTGGGTTGCTTTCCAATTCTTAGCTTCTTTAGTTGTGGCCTCTCTGTTTTCTTTACTATTCCTCTTCAATTCCTCATTCTCCACCTTTACTTTTCTTAACTGTCTTTTTAGGTCTTCTATTTCATCAGTTAAGTTTTTGTTCGCCTTCTCTAGTTCTTCCAATTTTTCAAACCTCTCGGCGATTTTTGTCATCTTGCCAAACCTAACTTCCCAGTTGTCAGACATTTGTTGAAGTTTTTCCTCCAGTTTTTTCAGTCGGGGGAGGTTGGTATCCGCCGCCCTTTCATTAAATCCTTTGAAATTATCATCCTCACCTTCCATTGTACTGCTCTTATCTATGTTTCTGATCTTTACATTTTTATTAGACATTTCGTCGTCACTCAGTTGGTCGGGGGGCCGTTTTTTGATGTTTACATTTCGTCTGTCTGCCTGGGCCAAGTCTTCTCCTTCCTCATTTCCTTCCATTTCCCTCAGCAATCCCTCCCCTTCTCCTCTTTCCCTACTTTCCCACTACCCCACGAGCAATTTCCCCCCCACCCTGCAAATACAATAGGTACTTCCTTTGCTTTGGAATCCTCTATTTTTCACTTTTTCTTCAGAACGTCTTCTACGCCGTCCGTTCACTGAAGTGTGTGTGTGTGTGTGTATCTACCTAGTTTTATTTTGTGGGAGAAGAGCTATGCTCGTAGAGACCTGCAGTTGTATCTTTCCACATCTATTTTTTTCTTAAAGTCATGTATAGTGTTAGCACTCACTGTTTTCTCTTTCAATTTATTCCATGTATCTATTACTCTGTGTGAAAAGTTGTTCTTTTTCAGATCTCTTCTGTAACTGTCCTTCTTAAGTTTCTTCCTGTGTCCTCTTGTATTTCCTCTGTCCCATTTAAGTAGATCATCCCTATCAAAGATTTCCACCCCTTTCATAATTCTATAGATGGTTATCAAATTGCCTCTTTCTCTTCTTTGCTCCAGAATTAATAAGTTTAGTTTGTCTAATCTTTGTTCGTATGTCAACTTGCTAAGTGTTGTACCATCTTTGTTAATGCTCTTTGAATTCTCTCTAGTTTCTTCATGTTTTTATTTGTACTGGGTGTCCATAGTGATGCTGCATACTCCAATTTTGGTCTTATCAGTGTAACTAGCATTCTCTTTGCCATTTCCTCATCCATGAAGTCCAAGGCCACTTTCATGATCTTATTAAATTGTAGGTTTCTCCAACTATTTTGTTTACATGTTTGTCTGGTGTCATGTCATGTGAAAAAAATTACTCCTAGGTCTGTATTTACCTAGTTGTATTTTAGAGGATGAGAGCTATGCTTGTAGTGACCCATTTTTGTATCTCTCCATGTCCAGTTTGTTCTTAAAATTGTATATAGTTCTGGCATTTACTGTTTCTCTGTTCAATTTGTTCCAGGCATCGATCACTCTATGTGAGAAGCTGTTTTTTTTTTTTTTTTTTTTTTTTTTTTTTTTTTCAGGTCTTCTGTAACTGTCTTTAGTTTCTTATCGTGTCCTCTTGTTTCTCTTCTGTCCCACTTTAATAGGTCGTCTCTATTAAGAACTTCCATCCCTTTTCCCATAGGCCAGTAATGAGGGCCTGTATGAGATAGTCCAGTAAAATGAACTTTGGGGAGAATCATTTCAGCTGATTGTCTTTAAATCTCCACAATGCTCTTATTTATTTTTGTGTGTTTTTTCTTTGTACTTCTGTTTTTCTTTTATTTGTAGCTGAGAATATTTTTTCTTCTTTTACTCCCTTATAAGGGGTAGAGGCCCATGATATATAGATGAATGGACTTTTGTAATGTAATTGTGATTAATAAGAATTTTACTAACCCTATGATAATGAACATAATTATGATTTCATTGCAGGTCAAGAAGCAAGGTCCTTATAGAGCCCACAGACCTAAGATGGTCTTGCTTCGTGAAGTGTGTGGAAGAGGTGACCCAGCATTATGGGTTTTCCCTTGCACAAGCTCGCCAAAAAACCTCGAACCTGCCTTTACTATGGTTGCCTAGCATATTCTATGCAGGTCCATTGTATTACTTACCAATGATTTGTTATGTGCCCTAAAGGGCAGGTAATGATTTAGAATTCTATCAGATCTGTTTCATATTTTTTACTTAACATTTACTTTCAGGTTGTTCTTCAAGAAAAATTAAACAGAATCTAGTCATGAAAAATAATTATTCAAAAGGTAATTATATGTATTGTCTAATTTGATACCTGGCTTTCATGGATTACTAGTGTGTGTTTTTCATGTTAAGGTTAAATTCGGACATGTACAAGGGTAGTTTACCACCTTTCATTTTTTTCCCCATATTAAAACAAGACTGGTTTTCTGTGAACCAAATTTTCTCTCATGCAAGGTTAGTCATCTTTGGACTGACAAAAAAAAAAGAAAAAGAAAAAAGTTATAGATATTATGATATATATATATATAATATATATATATATATATATATATATATATATATATATATATATATATATATATGTATGTATGTCCACCTTATACTATCATCACCTGCAAAGCAAGGTGGCAAGGTATGGGAAAGGAACATACTTTCCTGTTGCTCCCATCACACTCATCCTTTTCACGCCATCATAGTTAAAAACCATGTGAAAATTGCACTTTGTTTCTTCCACAAAGAATACTGCCATTTTATCCCAGGCACATCCCACTCATAGAACAGGTTGTTGCCTTAGTCTGTACATTCTTCTCCAACTCACTCTGTCACCTACATACATTATTACTTGTTTGACATCCCAACCACAAGCTCTAGTGGTTTCACCCTCTCCACCCAATTTTTCTTTGGCCTGCCCTATGTTCTCTCTCCTGGCACCATTATCTCATGCCTCCTCCAAGAATATAAACTCTTGTTAACTCTCATAACATGACCAAACCATTTCAGGTTGGTCTTTTCTTCTCATACAATCTCATCTGTATTCCATTTCATTCACAAAGGGACCAATAATGGGTACCTGCAAGTGGTAGTCATTCAAAGTGAATGTCAGAGAATCTTTCCCTACCACCTATCTTCACAACCTATCAACACACAAACACCTCCATCTGGAGGTTCAGCCCTGAGGGGCTGATATTCAGTCCATCTCTGGACCAGGACCACAGACTCTTCGTGTTAATTTATTTCCTCCTCCTTTTCACATAAGGAGAGTTGACAACTAGTAACTGAGGTCAACCTCATACTACTATAAATCAGTGACAGAAACAGTCCCACACCAACACAACACTAACAAGTCTAACATTTTGCCGGAAAGATATGTGAGAGGGCATGAGGATTGTTGTCTGCCACTGTAAGTTTTGTGTTTCAAGTTGAACTCAAAGCAACAGTTATTATTATCATTATGCCTTCACAAATCATGTTATTCCCTTCACTGCCATGCTTCATAACTTCATGCCTAACCCTCGAGCATCTCATTTCCACTACCTCAATGCAAATTTTCTCTCAGCATTCATCATCTAGGCCTCACTCCCTCACATAAGTCATTACAACTGTCAGTTCACACACTCTTTTCATTGCCTCCATTGATGTCCTTTTATTTCTAGCATACCACTCTCAGGTCACTTCCTACCATCATCCCCTCTCCCCCCCCCTCAATCTATGGCCAGTCTCTTCCTTCAGATTTCTGTTTTCATGTATATTATTTCCTAGATGTCTACAACTCTCTCCCTGTTCCATTTCTTCCCAAGCAACTATATATCAACTTTGTGCCTTCCACTCTTAGATACCTATATTACCTTACTCATTGATTCGTTGAGTTTATGTTTTCTCCAGTAAGCCATACCAAACCTATTCCTCAACCTCTGTAAGCACAACAAGGTCATCTGCTTATAGTAGGCTGGTTATTATCCATTCTTGCCCAGTTTTCTCCAGCCACACTCCTGTACTCTTATTCATTTCTGTCAACACTCCATTTATTTAGGGCAGAGATGATGATGATATGATTTAATGTCACAAACTCCCTCCTTATTGGGAGGCTAGGACGGTGCCCCTTACAGAGGACTTTGTAGTGTGGAATTTGATGAACTATGCCCTTGGTCTAACTTCACCGGTGGCAGGGTTCAAACCACCATCCTCATGACCTTTGCTGCAAGTAATGAGATCCTAACCCGTTCAGCCAGCGAGCTTCCATAGGGCAGGGAATAGGGGTAAATTACCCCAAATGGTTTAACTTTGAAAAGTTTGGTGGGGTAGTAGGCACCCAAAAAGCCCATAATAGCTGAATGAAATAAGTTATATTTGAATTTGTATGACTGTACTTCTCCATAATAATGGAGGCAATTTTTTTTTTTTTTTTTTTTTTTTTTTTTTCTTCCATTTCCATTACTTGCATCTCAAATACTCCTTCCTGTTAAAACAATATGAAGGTTGCACCTCATCACTTTCCCAGCATTACTACTGGTTCATCTTCATGAAATGGATTGTTGCCTTAGTCTAATAACCTTACCTCCTGAAAAGGCATTTGCTTAAAGAAAGGCATTGTGTGTTTTCCAGAATTATGTGGAACTGAAGAAGATTGTAAACCATATGCAACAATTTAGACCATTAGCTTTTTTTTTATTTACTTTGAAGTCTGGGGCCAGCGAAGTTAATTTTATTTTAAACACATTTATTTTTTGGATAATACTCAGAAAAATTCTCTGACCTTTCATTGTAAAGGTTAAACAGGCATATTGTCATTACACACACACACACACACATCATAGAAGTTCTTTGCCTCTAAATTTCTCCCTCCCTCCCCTATTCACTAGTTTCATGACCTGGGATCCTCCTGTCCTATCTACTTTATCAAACATCTTCTCCAGATCCACAATATGCAAGTATAATCACTTCCCTTTCTTGCATGTTTTCTCATTGAGCTGGATCTCTTGAGTCATGTATGGGTAGAGAAAGGAGGCCAAGGATCCTGGTAGACTCCAACCTAGCTAGAGCTCTCTGTGAGCACTGCATGTATATGTTTGTGCTTGTGTTGTCAGGTAGGGGTGATGGGATGGTGCTGTGTATCATGTTATATTAGTGTTGTGGAGTCTTAGGTGTCTCTGTGTTGGTGAGTGGTCTCTTGTGTAATGTAATGGGTGCTGTAGGTTTTGTTTGGTGGATGCTTTGTACTATGTGCCATGCATGGTAACAGGTCATTTGCCTCAGGTGCAGTCATGAAGTAGAAGATGACATATAATTTTCATTGACCAACACATATTAGACAACACAAAGTTTCTTTTCTGTGTGACCTGTGGGCCAAGCCAGTATATAGTTGGCCAGATATCTCAAGGCTATGGGGCCTCCTACAAGAGACATGAGGTTATACGTTGTTTGGCTCATATACAATAGGTCTTCATAGTACTTATTCCACCTACCTAAGACCTCTTCTTTTTCTGTAAACTGTCATATACTCTTAGCATTTATCCCATCCTCCATTTTTTTCCAATGAATTTCATATATTATTCACCAGATTACAAAATTTCTTGTCCTCATAGATTCTCAGATCAGATAGCATGTTCCCAGTGAGCATCACTCACATTTGCATTGTATTAACTTCTTTCAGACTTAATTATTAAAGCTTCAGTTTTATTCTGAAGGTGTTGCTCATAATTATTATTATTCTTTTTTTCTTTAAACAAATGGAATTGTTCCAATTCCTCACTCCATTAATGTTCTCATGTCCTTCCTTTTCCATCCGATACCACATAACTCCTGAATAATTTCTTTTATTTCCCACTTTTTATTTCACCAATTCTCCATTCATATCTTCAAGTTAAACTGTATTTCCTCCATCTTTTAGCAAAAGGAAAACTGACAATTGGTAACTGCCTCCCTCCTGTGACACAGAAATAGTCTCACACTAATACAACATAAAGAGTAGTCCAATATATTTTCCCAGAGAAAGTTATGGGAGGGGCTGACAAACATTGGCAGCTTTTGTTGGGCTGTGGGTTTCCAGTCTTGAAATAATAACTACCCAGATCTGTATCCTTTTATTCACTTAAGCTCCCACTCACCTTTACCTTTTACTTTTGCTTAACTTGTGCCAGGATATCCAGCATATTCCCCCTCTATCATTCACATCATTTTGTTTTCCGTACATACACTGTTACATCCATGCACATTTCACACAGCCAGTTCTCAGGATGTAAAACCATTTGGCAGCTGGCTGGACTACCCTAGTATTTCACCCTGAATCCTGTTTCCCATGCCTAGTTTAAGCATTTCTTTTTGAGGAGGTGAGTTTTGCTAGCTCCACATTCCCCCATCCCTTTTAGTCACTATTACAACTTGCAGAGTATATGTGGGGAGTATTCTCACTGACCTCCAACCCCAGAGCATGATATATATATATATATATATATATATATATATATATATATATATATATATATATATATATATATATATATATATATATATATATATTTGTTGGGCATTCTGATGAGTTGATGTGGGTGGGAAGAGGCAAGGCAAGAGACTTAATCTGAGTTTATTCATGACAATTTTTGCAATAAGATTTCTCATAGGCTATGTCTTTACTCTTCTGATCCATGTCATTCACACACACATATATATATATATATTGTGTGTGTGTGTGTATGTGTGTGTATCAAACATGCTATTTTATGGCAAGAACTAAGATGATGGAAGGAAGACAGTCCCCCAAGGTGCAATGCCCCCAAATAGGAACAGCCAACCAACCAACATCCAGAATATTTCATTCCCTTAACCCACT
Organism: Oratosquilla oratoria; assembly: GCF_046742065.1. Classification (NCBI taxonomy): domain Eukaryota; kingdom Metazoa; phylum Arthropoda; class Malacostraca; order Stomatopoda; family Squillidae; genus Oratosquilla; species Oratosquilla oratoria. The sequence continues at coordinate 44,201,447 of NC_134802.1, read as the reverse complement.
TTCACCAGAATATTCAGTCCTAAGTGGCTGGGACTTGGTCTCTGAAAGAGGTACAATGTTCACTCAGTGTTTCACAACACTTCAGCTTCCTTCCATCCCACACTTTTGTAATTATTTTTCTGTTAAAGAGAATATCACACCAGCCCTACCACATCTACAAGCCAGTAACACTGAAACAGACTTAGCCCTTGCACTTGTGCTAAAGACCCATCACATATGCATGTACATCTCTCCAATGCAATAGCTGCATTCATGGATTTACTTACTTAAAATGGACCACACTTACCAACTTAAACAGTACACAACAGATTTGAATTGTTTGGCTGCACACACCTAAACACTTGGCCACAAACACCCCAAACACACCCAAAACATACAAATAAACATTGATATGATCACAAATAAATACACACAGCTGTAGCAGTTCACTTAAACATGCCATGATCATAGCAATGATACAAAAATCTAGACTCACCATACACCACACTACCAGCAATTAGAAAATACAAAACACAACATAAAGATTAATAGTAATACTTATACACTAAAACATACAATACAACAAAACGAAACTAAACATTTTGTTAAAGACACTAAATAGAAATCATCACTCTTCAAATACAAAAGAAAATATGTACATCACAAATATCTTTGTACCATAACACTCCAAGGATACCCATCCCATCATCAACCACTCAGTGACTCAATAAACTACATTCTGTATGGAGACATGAATGCACACCATCCCTTATGGCTGCACACACAATCAGGAAACCAAAGAGGGAAAAAATATTCTAGACTATCTCCCCAATTTAGACATAATAAACTCAAGCAAATTCTCCACAGAAGAACCTCACCTAACATGCCATATCAGCAAGATTGTGAATGAGAAATACAGATTATTGATGAAGATGAGTGTTCTACACAGACAAGATGAAAAAAGATCAAAATGCTCTATCCTCTATAGGTTACAATATGTAGATGAGGTACAGTCAAAGATCTTAAGTTGATGGCAGCTACTACAACAATCCAATTTCAAGTCCTGCCCAGGGCTAAAATAATTTCAGTATCACTGTGCTGTGAGCCAGTACTCCAACTCTCATGGGCAGTGAGTTAGGGGTGTGTGTGCATGTAATGTCACAGCATTACCCATAGATCAGTCATATATGAGCTCTGAGCTCTCATCCAGGAATGTAATAGCTGTCAATAATTAGTCCAACACTTGGTCCAAGACCATGGTGAATCATATGCAGGATTTACAAATCTGAATACAAAGTGGCACCATGAACACAAAGTGAAACATAAGGGAGATTAATAACCCCATCCAAACATGCACTTTACTTGGTTCCTCTTGATGATCTGATAGGGGACATGAACAAGTTACTGAGCTACAGTAATGCACTGATTAGCTGCCTTAGGAATTGAGATAGCTGAGTTGCCTGTGCACTAATTGCCTCCTTCAGAGGGCAAAATAGACATGATAGTAAGGTGGCACACTGTGGGATGATGGTGATGTGTGTTTGTACATGCATTACAGTTCTGGTCTCCATCTTATAGAATGGACATAAATTCACTAGAATCAGTACAGAGGAGAATGACCAAAATGACTGGGCTCAGAAATTTACCTTACGAAGAGAGGCTTAGGCACCTTAACTTAACCCTGGAAAGACGCAGAGTGTAGGGTGATCTAATAAAGGTGTTTAAGTGGATCAGAAGCTTTAACAAAGGTGACAAACAAGGTCATCATATTAAGACAACAGGGCAGGACTCTAATGGATGTGGAAGACCTCTCATTTTTCTCTCATGGAAGGTTTAAAATAATTTTCCCAAAGGTTGTGGAGAAAATATAATCAAAGATTTATGTGTACTGAAGCAATGTATGGAATTTTACTACATATGTAAAATTTACAGATCTGAATACAGACAGAAATATCATTTATAGGTACAAAAGTAGTAAATCATGAGTAGATGTCAATGTAAATCAGAAGGTATAATATTTAATACTACACTGCCTTAGAGCAAAAGAACACCCATTCACTGAGTGACTTTGCACTGAACTACTGGTTATGGCCAATTTCGTGGGGGCTGTGGGTGTTTTGCAATTAACAGATTTGTATATATATATAATATATATATATATGTATGTATATATATGCACATGGAAAAAGTTGTAGAAAACATGGATTGGATCAGGAACACTATTGCTGACATTTCAACAACAATTCTTCTTCAGACTTGTAGTCAAAACAACAACCTAGTGTTCCTGGCCCAACCCATGTTTTCCTACCACCTATTCCATTCAGTTGTCTCACCTTCAAACATGAATATATATATATATATATGTATGTATGTATATATATATAATATAAATGTGTGTGTGTATAATGCCACTGATCAGCATCTGCAAGTGTTGGTCCTGTGGGATGGATGTCAAAGAGAATCACCAAAACCCTCATCACCATGAGATGGAGAACATGAAGGTCATATATATATATATATATATATATATATATATATATATATATATATATATATATATATATATATATATATATATATATATATATATATATATGTGTATATACACACACATACAAACATAGTGTGTTTGTGTGTGTAGCATGTATGTTTACATATGTTATTGAAATATTTGTGAACATATATACAAATGAATATATGTATTTATACAGTAGAGGCTCGATTTCACGGAGTTAGATCTTCCAGAAAGCTTGATCTACAGCAATGAAGAATTCTCACATGGAAATGCATAATGTCATTTATGTATGTTATCACGAACGACTTACAAGAATCTCCCTTGATTTTACGTTGAAGTCTTATGTCGAACCAAGTCACATGTGCTTAGTGTTATCACAAAGGATTTACCAAAAGTGCCCTCACATCTAAGGAAATGTTCAGTATAATGATCTGAAAGTTATGTTTGCATAATATTAGAATCTACTGGGTATGCCGTCGATTTTATGGGCAATTCCGTTGGTTCAAGCTGTGTCAGGATATGTACAACTGTTCCCCAGAAATTTTACTTAAAGGTGATGTTGGCCGAATTATAGCGTTAAATCGAGTTTCCACTGTATATGTTCACATACTTTATATACTTAAAAGAATTATACATACATATATATATATGTATATATATATATATATATATATATATAATATATATATATAATATATATATATATATATATACAGTAAACCCTCGCTTTAGACTGATAGGAATGTAGGTTATACCTGAAATCAACTGTAACATAGGGAGGCCATTTTTACAATTTTTATTGTTTTGATGTAAAAAAGTTTTAATACAACATACAGTACTGTACAATATACAATTAATAAATTATAATAAATAATATGTCATATTTACTCTCCTTTTTGGCAATTCTTGAACAGTATTTTTCCCTACCATAAAAAAGCAAGACAGTCTGTAAGTAGGCTATATATAATTAGTGTAAGGAAATCCTTGGTTTCATATTCTTATAAAAAGTACATATTGTGTCGTATTGTTACATGCAAATGGATGTAATTAGGATGACCAAATTTCTCAAGCAGGGTGTTAGACAGCCAGTGGTGGCACCAGGGGGGGGGCTTTAGCCCCCAAAAAAAGTGGCCAGCCCCCCCATTAGCCCCCCCAACTGAAATGAGCAAATTGAAAATTTAAAACACTCATTGAAATAATTTTATTAAGTGGAATTTTTAATTGCCAGGGCTAAAGATTTGTCAGCCATCAGTGCTAGCCCAACCATTAACCCCCTCCCCTTCTGAAATGAGGATAATATATGTGTATTATCATATTACTATTAGCCCCCCCCAAAATTTGCTCAGCCCCCCTTAGCCTCCCCAACTAAAAATTCCTGGCACCGCCGCTGTAGACAGTAGCAAACGTATTGCTAAATATTTTTCCCGTAATACGTCATGTTTCTGTTGTGCATATTTTTCTTAATGTGTTATTTCTGGGAAAACAAGTTAAATTTAGTATATGTTAAATCTGGTCACCCTGGTTGCAATATACAAACAGTAGGGTATTGAATAGAATTGGGGTAGGTGAAGTTAATTTTCTCTCTCTCTCCATTACTCTTCAGGGATGGGTCTGGCTCGTATTTGATACCTTGTCGCAATTTCCTATTGACTTTAACATTTTCTATTTACTTGTTCACATTTTCAATTTCCGATTATAGTGTAGTGACGTGATGCATCCTACGAGCCGTCACACACTAATCAAAGAGATCTTCGGAGCTAGCCTTTCCAAGTTCCTGTAGTTGGCAAGCGTAGTTCGCAAGGGTGTCCCTGCCAGCCAGCGGTCAGCCAATCAGGAACTTGGAAAGCTCCTCACGTTCCCGCCAGCCTCCTTTAAAAGCTCGGCGTTTCGCCGAGATGGGCAGAACAGTACCGACCAGTCCGAACTAAAACCACTACAATAGCTCCTGAAGAAGACCTGGTGGGCGAAACGTTGAATATACTGGATCCTGGCCTTTCTCCAACAAAGAGATTTATTCTGTTTTATTTTGATTTGTTCAAAATCTGAAGTGTCTTATGATTCAGCCAGAAGCATGTTAGATATTTCTAAACACATTTTTCTAACGTTTTGTCTCCTGCGATTTTACCTGATGCATTCTAAGACTTGGTCGAGAATTTAAGCGAATCGGTCTGTCTTTCGAGTGTTCTAGGTCTTATTGTCTTACAAATGAGAAGATATACTGTATATGATTATTATTGGTAAAGGCACTAATTAAGTCTGTGGACCCTTGTCTATGGTGTCGGATCTCGACCCATGAAAATAAATAATTGCTAGTATTTATCCATTGATTTCCCTTGAAAGGTCATGATAGCATTATCTGGTATTTAGATTTTTTGTGATTTTTTATTCAGCTGGTTTCACCTTTTAGACTTTAATTGAGCTAATTAGAATTTTGACACATTAAAAATAAATACACGCAAGAATTATTCGTCCGTTGGATCTCCAGAAAAGGCACATTAGCATTGTCTAGTCGTAGTTTGTTTTTGTTCTATTCGTCCAAGGCCCTAAGGGCCTTATCCAAATACGGGTTCTTGTTCATGACGTTTAAATATTGAGCCACTTGGGAAAGAAAATCAAAGCAGGTCGAGAATCTTTATCAGAAATGATTGGGACCGGTTTTTTTCAGATTATTGAATATTTGTGCATAAAATGGGACCGTTAAGTGGTATATATCAACTTGAATCCACACAATCAACACACTATAATTGCCTTCAACCTAAGCCCACTTCATTAGTTTTTTATTTACCATTGGGAAAACACCTGGAACCATAACGTATTATGCTGCATAGTGAGCTCAAAACGTTTCATCATTATACAACACGACAACTATTATAAAAGGCCTTAGCAATTCTTCTAAAAAAAATCATGGGTTAATCCTTTTGTTCAGTGCATTTATAAAACTTTCATTCTAAAGAGAAATTGATTGAAACCATGAATAAATTCACCACAGACATTTTCAAATTTCTTGGCAAAATTAAATGGATCATCATTACACGAATGAACACTAAAAGTATTGTGTACATTGAAAATAGCGGTTTTTATATAATATTAGCGGACATATACCCTTTTTAATTTTCGCTCATGTGATAACTTGTTTAAAGTATAAATGAATGTTGGTGAACGTATGCATTTCACCGTTACAAGAATGAACAAGTGGCGTGCAGACTGCAGAGCCGGGTGTGGGTGAAGCGGTGGTGGCCCCGGACATCCAAACGGGTGAGGTGATATGATTAGATCATTCTGGGAAAAGAACTCTATCAATTTGGTTAATTTATATCTAAATCGAATAAAGTGTTTATTTTATGTTTCATCTGTGTTTATTCAAAAGATCTTCCTATCTCTCAATATTTCTCAGTACTAAGCCTTTTACTTGAATCTCTGGGGCATTTGATCAGGCAGTTGGCCTCGGGCATCACTAGACCTCTGCAGTTTCTAGGGCGTTTGTATAATTCCTTTGCCCCAATAACATCACCTCAATGTTGTTGTTTTTTCTGCAAGTTATGGTTATTCCAGAATGGTTTCTGGAGACTATAAAAATTACTGAATGTTTTTGTTTATATTAGCTTCAAGTACGTAGTGAAATCTGTAATGAAATTATTTTGTCATTCATTACTCTATACAAAAAAAAGTGATGATTATTTAGAATTAAATTATATATCCATTATATTTTACAAAGTTTACATAAATTGTTCATTGTCATAAAAGGTAACATGGATTGCGACCTAGATTTAAAACACTAGTTTTCGGACTTCGTATTTCGGATAAATTATTCTCTACCTGTACTTACATGTATTCTACGTCCATTGCTTTTACAAGAAGATATTAGTGTTCTTTAGTACTTAGGAAGTCAGTTTATGTCTTTTCCCACTCGTTTAGTGTACTAAAAGACTAAACCGGGACCTGATGTGGACATTTTTTAACCATGAGGATTGGGTGGATTTGTCCATATTTTCGGAGAGATATTTTTAATGAGTGGAGGTTTGGAGATTAGATTTTTTTTTTTTTTTTTTTTGTGAGGAAGAGTTTGAGGTTGTCCAGTAACCATTAATGTCGTTTGAATCTAGAGGCATTAGGGGGTCTAAGGCAAGGGTTCTCAAAACATTTTGGTTGTATATATACCATATACCAAGGCTTTTTTCCTCCTTACCAGGGGGGTAGCCAAAAAGGACAAGGCACAAACACATTCCCACCCATTTCATCCCCGAAAACACTCCACACCCCTCCACCCTCCCTCCCATCTTAGCACCTCCTAGATGACGGGTCATTTTGGTTGTGAATCCAACAAATTACTTCGATAGATTCGCGACCCGCTCCCCACCCAACAGCAAAGCGTGTCGTGTCTAACAATCACTAGAACACGTTTCCTTGTCTATATGTATCTGCATGCCTGTCTATGTATGGTATGTGCATATGTATGTATGTGTATATGTATGTATGTATGTAAGCTTGTATGGGGGAAGGGTTACAGGATCTCGGAACCACTCAAAATTATTTCGCGGTCCCTCTGGGGGTCGGGACCCCCACTTTGAGAACCTCTGGTCTAAGGGAGGCTGAGTTGCTCTGTTGAGACAAGTGGGTCTGTTCTCTCCCTCTCTTTCTCTCATTCTGGGGCATTTTTGTGGGTTTGGGGCGTGAGGTCGGTGCAGAAGTGGAGTGTGTCTCGGCTTGGAACATAAGTTCTGTGGAGCTTTTGAGAAGATACTGCTGTTATATATATATATATATATATATATATGTATATACAAATATATGATATATATGTATATACAAATATATATATATATATATGTATATGTATATACATATATATATAAATATATGTATATACAAATATATATACACATATATATATATTATATATATATATATGTATATATATTATATGTATATATATATATAATGTATATGTATATATAAATATATATATATGTATATATATATATATATATATACATATTCATGTATACATATACTATATATATACATATATATATATGTGTGTGTGTGTGTGTGTGTATATATGTATGTATATATATATATATATATATATAAATATATATATATATATATATATATACATATGCCTTTTTGTTTGTTTATTGATCTATTTACTTATTTACATATCTGTTTATTATTTATTCGTCTATTTATCTCTTGTGCTACTTGTTCTCATGTTTCAGCTAAGGACTACAAGAGGAGGTAAGTGTGTGGTCAAAAAGGTGCGAGTTTATAGTGGGTGGACGTGATAGGCTCGCGTGATTTGGCAGGTTATGCATTGCAACGGAGTAGGGGTCGGAGTGAGGGAGTGAGAGGTTGGACGGCGTTGTTCCATGCTGTGCTTGTAACCTCTGGTGAGGTTGGTGGAGAGAGAATGTGAGAGGAGGAGGGGCTGTGGGTCGTGCCAGGATGGGTGGTGGGTCATAGTGCTTCTGTGTATGCGATTAACAGGTTTGACCATTATGGATCTCAATCTGATTCGACTTTCTCGGAAGCCAATAAGTTCCGAATCTCGAAACTAGAAGGCCGAAGGATTTCACGTTCAAAGCGGTCGACTGTGAAGAGGATGTTGTGTGGTTTTGGACACAGTTTGCGCGTTTAGCTGGATGTAGGCGTGGGAAGCTGTGTGTGGGGTCTTGAACAGAGTACACATGTACCAGGTTGATTTAAAAAAAAAATGCCGTCTCTTGTGATGCCTCAAATAACGACCATTGTTTAACGGTAATGTGCGAACATATTGCTTCACAAATTATGATTCCCTGGGGGTAATACCGCACTTAAACTTGTACATACATACATACATACATACAGTATACCAAGGCTTTTTTCCCCTTACAAGGCAGGTAGCCAAAAAGGGAAAGGCATAAAATTATTTCCACCCATTCCATCCCTGAATACACTCCACACCCCTCCACCCTCCCTCTTATCTGAGCACCTCCTGGATGACGGGTCATCCCTGCACCTTGTCCACTGCCCTGGATCAGAAGCAGTGTCGCAAGACACAGCACATCCACAGCAAGGCCGCTTCATTAAATCGGCGACCCCCCCTCTTCGTCCCCCCCAGTGCATAAAAAGGAGAGGACGGGGAGAAATCCCTTCGGGCTGCGTCAATTTTGCTCACACATACTACCTCACCCCTACCCCCCTGCCTATTCCACCTCATGCAATCACAACATAATCCTTATACAACCATTCTCCATTCACCCCTGTCTTCTGTCCTCTCCCGTCCTTCCTCAACAGACATTCCCCTCTTCCCCAAAGCCCCCTTCACCCCATCCATCCACCTCATCCTAGGACGTCCCCTCATGTTCACTCCCTCCACATCTGCCTTCCATACCTCTTTTACTAGTCTTTCTTCACTCATTCTTAAACTTGTAAATCCTATTATTAAAAAAAAAGGAGCATGCAACAGTGAATTAAATATCAATGACTTGAAAGAAGACAATTGCGAGAATACGGCAGTAGTTAATGTAGGTGAAAAAAAATAATGATAATAATAATAATGATAATAATGATAACAATAATAATAATGATAATAATAACAATAATAGTAATGATAAAATACCAAGGGCTTATAATAATAATGATAATAATGATAACAATAATAATAATGATAATAATAACAATAATAGTAATGATAAAATACCAAGGGCTTAAGAGCCAGTCAAGGTATGCACCCACTCCCACCCTGCCACTCTAGGTGGCTATGTATATAAAAAAGTAAAGTGCACAGGATCAGTACCAAAAAATCGGCTTGTGTTAAAGTTTCTTGTCAACAATAATTCCAAACACGAAGTATGCACGTTGTGTCCTCAAACGTGACGTCATGAAGATGACCTGCGACAGAACAAATTAAATAAACAATTGAATAAATTAATAAATAATTATATAAATATTTGAATTAATAAATATAAACAAAAGGGCGGCAGAGCTGCGGAAGGTGGGCGCAGCAACCTGAATATCATTAATAGGAAATGTGTGTGTGATTCACCATTGTCGTTCACCACGTGCTTGTGTTCGTATGATTCACTACGGTCTTGGACCACGTGTTGGACCTGTGATCGACAGCTACTACCCTTCCGTATGAGAGCTCATATATGACCCGATCTATAGACACAAATGTATACTATACTTTGGCTTAGTCATCCCCTTATCAGAGGGAAAAATACCTTATGTATATTATATACATTATATATGTGTATAAACCCAAATATATACTTTTCAGCATTGATTACAACAGTATCTAATGAATGGTTTGAAATGGTTTCTATATTTACTATCTAGTGTCGACCTAAATCCAGTTCAGCATATTCCTGCATATAACAACACATTCCAAAAACAATCCCCATTTCCCTAATTAACATAATGAAAATGGTGAATTGAAATACCCCTGGGTATGTCTACTAATACTTTTATTACTGAAGTTAGAGCTGAATTATAATTTAGTTAACAAAAATAAAATATGGGTATCTGGGGTGTACAAAGAGGCACAGAATTAGCGGTGACGAAATACATCCTATAGCCGTGGGTTTGGGGGCTCGTAAGGGCATGCCACATCCTGGAATTTTCCCGCGCCCATAAAATGAGTCATGAAAATGACGCATATCAAGTATATGGACAAAAGAGGCGTGTCGTTTTATCTCCCTTCTCACCCCTGTTCTCTGACTTTAGCTTCTTTCATTTGCAAGTATTCGTTTCTCATCTTCGTCTAAATTCATGTCAAACATATGTCAGCTTCCTGTTTACATAGTCTCAGTTCAATAAGATCCGGGATCAATCGTTAGTTGCTAACGTAGTATGTCATCCCGGAGTAATAGTGACGAAAGAGACATCCCATCGAGCCTGTATCTCCCGCAGTCGGTTGATACCACCTGTTGAAGGCTGGCACTTCAGCCATGTCAACAACCATACCCACCTGGCCATACCTCTAGTGTGATATTTAAATCTTTTCCAACACCTTTGCAGAAGAGGCTGTGATCAGATATTAAGTAGCTTTGGGTTTCGATTCAAGCACCATGTAAGCCATTTAAGTCTCTAAGAGAAGAGGTGGTCGTTGTGCTGCCATCTATCGGGGGACTTGTCATTGAAATCCCCGAGTACCTATAGTTTGGGGTTTGACACCCGTTTTGTACGTGTGTTTCAGGTTCCGGAGGTGAACATTATTTATAATTTCGTCTGTGAAGGTAATGATATATAGTAAATTTAAATTGAGGTCATAAGTATTATTATTCTTCGTATATGGTAGAAGGTGTAAAGGGGCGAGGCGAAAGAACTGTTCCTGTGGTTGGTTACATTCATTGAAGTTCCAGTACTGTTGTCATTCATAGTTTTGCCACTACAACCCAATTCGCAAGAGAGAGAGGGAAGAAAATTAGACAATACTTCCAAATAATATGAAGTTGTAGGCAATACAAATTACAATGAATTCAGAGTTATTAAGAAGGACACAGTAAACTAGTGTTAGTATATATGTTACATGTGTACATACAAATATTACAGGCGGATCCAGGATTTCCAGAGTAGGGGTTCTCATATTTGTTTTGTATCCTAGGTGACATCATTATTATATGCCCATTTCAGAGAATGAAAATATTTTTACAATGCGACTTACTATATGGAATATGTATGTTATTACAGTAATTATATGTGATAAAAAAAGAAAAGAAAAGTTTTACATGTTTGGAGTGTGTGTATGTTATGTATATATATATATAGAGAGAGAGAGAGAGAGAGATTGAGGAGTGTTGTACATTGTAACATTTGTTCCAGTTCTTTACTCCATTATTTGGTTCCTCTTCAGTGCTATTACAAGAAGTAGTATACATAACTATAAGAAAAGAGAAAAGTTTTACACATTTGGAAGGGTGTGTGTGTGTGTATGAATATGTAGATAGGTAGATAATGAGGAGTGTTGTACATTTGTTCCAGTTCTGTACTCCATCATTTGATTCTTCTTCAATGCTATTACAAGAAGTAGCGTACATAACTATGTAATCAGGTGGAGGCTGACTTACAACTGAAAGCCAGCTTGTCTGGCTATCTTATGTCTACTTGCACATAATTTTGTTGTACTTTGTACTCTGTAGCTAAGCTGAGGCAATCCATGGTAACCAGGCTGTTCTTTTGGCTCTAGTTTGTTGATTTGAAATTGACTTTGTAGCAAAACCTAACCATTTGGAATTTGCTTTGGAGTAATAGACAAACAGGTGCCATTCTTCCGTTTTATTTATGGACAGTGCCGTTTCCAATGTACAGTGATTTTAGATTGGTCCAAATAGTGATCATAGGGCCTGTTAGGCAACTGTGGTAGTGTTGTCTCCTTATTATGGTTGTATATGATAATTTTCCTATTCTTGAAGTGTCTGGGTGTGTTGGAATAAGGTTGATTTGGGTTCACCCAAACTGAAGACAGTGAAATATTGTTGCTGAGGCAGTTTCTGGCAGAAAATTTGCCAATATACCATGTTTTTCTGCCAATACCATAGCCTGACAACCATGTTGGATTAGCATCTCTATGGTTAAAAAAAAAATAAAAAAAATTGGAATCCCAGTCACTATTGGGTAGAAACCTATCCAAATCTAATGTGATCTAATCTAGCTTAACCAACTCTAACATAACTAACAAAATGTTTTCCACCATAACATAACTATGCAATGAAAGTATATCACCTATAGTTAATACATACATACATATACCAAGGCTTTTTCCCCCTTCCAAGGGAGGTAGCCAAAAAGGGAAAGGCATAAAAAACACTCCCACCCATTTCATCCCTAAATACACTCCACACCCCTCCCACCCTCCCTCTCATCTGAGCACCTCCTGGATGACGGGCCATCCCTGCACCCTGCCCACCGCCCTGGGTCAGAAGCAGTGTCGCAAGACACAGTACATCCACAGCAAGGCCGCTTCATTTAATCATTGACCCCCCCCTCTCCGTCCCCCTTTGCATATAAGGCGAGGATGGGGAGAAATCCCTTCGGGCTGCATCAAAATTTACTCACACATACTACCCCACCCCCCCGCCCATTCCTCCTCATGCAGTCACAACAGCATCCATACACAACCACCCTCCACTCACCCCCGTCCCCCGTCCTCTCCCCCCCTCCTCAACAGACACTCCCCTCCTCCCCAAAGCCCCCTTCACCCCATCCATCCACCCCACCCCAGGACGCCCCCCCATGTTCACTCCCTCCACATCCGCCCTCCACACCTCTCCCACCAGTCCCACCCACCCACTCCCTCCACATGTCCAAACCATCCCAACATAACCTATAGTTAACATTAAAGTTATAATAATTGCTTTTATATATATTTTATTGGAAAAGCATTGAACTTTGTACTTCCTATTTATTTTTCATCTGTTTAGAATCTGACTGTTGGATGCTTTGAACTGTAAGTTGAAACCTCTTTAGTCTTGTCCCTGGACTATGATCTCATATATGCATGTGTGGCAGAGTAGTGTATGGGCATTTATCTGATGATACTATTTCTTCAATTTTAGTTTCATAAGTTGACTTCCCTGAACTCCTGTCCCTCTATTTCTTTTTCCTTTATTTTATTTATTTATTTATTTTTTATATAATGTATTTTCTTAAAGCCCTTGATGTAAGTATAGGTTGTACCTTCCATCATGTCATTTACATGGATAAGGAATATTATAGGTACTAGTATTGACCCTTGTGGGACTCTGGTAGTCCTGACATCTCCTTTACTACTGTACCTGTCCCTCAGGACAGTACTTCTATTTTTCAAGATGGTTCACACAATCCATGTGACCCTTTCTTGCAAAACATCAATCACCATCAAGTAAAAGTCTAATAGGTTTGACACGCATGGTTTTCTATATTTGAAATAATATTTACTGTCCATCAAATATCAATTCAAAGTGTCTCTGAGCAAGATCCCATGCATCCACCCTTGCGACTCCAAACAACTTACTACAGGTTTGATCAACATGCTCCAATGAGGGTTGTCTCTTTTAAGTATCCAGTTTAAGATCCCAATAGGCCCCAAAGCTTTGCTCACATCTGGTGATTGCAAGAGCTTGGAAAACATCTTTCACTTCTACATTTATATCTTCTAACCCAGTATTATTGATCACAACTATTTCTTTAACAGAATCACTCTCACCATACTGAAAAGAGATTGGTAATGTTTGTTGATTATATTAGAGTTGATGCCTCTTGAAATTAATCACCATCCATGTTAGCTTGGAAATTTTCTCCCTGTGTCATTGATAAACCTGTAGAGCTGTTATAGTTCATTTTTCCATTTATTGATGGTGCCCTTTCCAAAGTTTCTTCTTACCTCTATTTAGGTTCTTGTGTAGTTATTTTTAGCTTTTCTATCCTTCTTTTGTTTTATTAATTCCTGTCTTCCTCCATTTATCTCAAGCCTTTTCTCTAGCTTCTTTAGCTCACATTTTTTGTTAAATAGGCATGTTTACAATTTTTCCTTCCACTGAACCTCCGTGCATGTTCGTTCAAATTGTAAAAATTTACTTTTGTTTCAGTAATATTCATGAATCCCAGTCAGTTTCAAAGAATTTCATTTAACTTTGGATGTTTGTCTTCCAAAATTTGAGTCTGCATGCAATTTCTCAGCTCCACCTTCCAACTAAAATTCAAATGTTATATTTTCCCTTTTTTATGGGGCAAAGATACCTCAGTGAGTCAGTAGTGTTAGATTTCTTGAAAACTACCAATTTCAGTCTTGCTGAAATGTCATCACTTCTCAACTTGTCTTAACCATGGGGTCATATATTATCCATCACAATATTTCACAAGGAATTTTCATTTACACATGCTTTCCATTCATCCCAATTGTGCCTAAGAGGTGCTAGATGGATAACTTTAATGGATGAGGAGAATGATTGGATTATTATAAAAGAGAAGGTATGAATAATTTTGAAAAAAAAAAATGACAAGACACAAGGTTTAGATGGGTAACCTATGGAATATCTAATAGTGATAGCGGAATGACGGGTGAGATTGTCCAATGTGTGCCTCAGGGAAGAAAGTGTTCTTATTGATTGGAGAAGAGTATGTATAGTTCCACTATGTAAGGGAAATAAGAATGAATGTAGTCATTTTGGAAAGATAGTTTATCAAGTATAATTTGTAAGGTGTGTGGGCATGACTGGGAGGAACAGAGGGAGTGATTGGGAGAGAACAGTGTAAGAGAAGAAGAGACTGTATGAATGAAGTGTTTATGGTAAGGGAGGTGGGTGAAAAATATGAAGCAAATATGTTTTAGAAGTCCCTGAACTTTGAGAAATCATATGACAAGATTAACAATGAAGCAATGTGGAGTGTTGTGAATGTTTGGGATAGGTGGAAGTCTGTTCAAAGTGGTTAAAAGTTTTTGCATGAATGATAGTGCATGTGAGGGTTAAAATTAGTGAGTCAGTTGGTTGAAGTGAATATAAGATTGCACCAAGGTTGTGTAATGACACCTTGGTTGTTTGATGTGTATTTGGATAAATCAATCTACCTTGGTTCTCTTACAGGAAGTATACAAGAAGCCACCAATTGAGCCCATCACTGTAAAAAGATATAGGGTTGATATCTGAATAGGGCAATTGACAGTTTAGTGTAAGGTGCACTGCCCAACTCTCATTTTACCCACTCAACACAAAATATCTTTTTTAAGTGATTAGTTGGTCAGTCTGGTGGCTATTGCCATGGGTCTCTTGCAAGAGAGACCTGGAGTAATTAATCGATCAATAGACATGATCTCTAACAGTCTTCTTTTAGGCAAGGTTTTCTGAATAGAATTATGATGCCTACATTCCTGTATTAATCAATTCACCAAATATAACCCAGAGTTATAGATTGATCAATAGACATGAGCTCAAACCATCTTAGCCACCAAAGTATAGAGCTAACTGTATACTGAGGGCAGAGACAATAATGATAATTATTACATAGTGTTTCATTGACTACCCATAGCTCCACAGTAGCCAAAAACCCTTCCAAGGTCCTTAAATACTTGTCTTGATAGGAACATTGGAATGTTGTATATTTTGTATTAATGTAGGTCTGATTTAAAGTCAAGCGAAGCACAGTTGTCCTATTTGTACCATGTAAACCTGTTCTACCTGGCATGTGGTCAGATTGTCAGCAACAAAATCATCTCTCCCAAATGGAGGGGCTGGGCTTGTAACCTGCTCCTGTCAAACCCTCAAGCCTGTTATATTGCTAGCTGTAGTGCAAAAATTGCAAAAGCACATTGGACCAGGTCATGGATCCTCTGGCAGGCTCTTGGCGTAGTTATCTGGGATATTCTTTCTTCTCCAATAATGATTGATTACCCTTGTATTGGCAGAGCTCATGAGGCTTTAAATAAAGTGGCTCTCACTGAGCTGGTGATGAAGTATATTTCAGTTCCTATGACTGTGGAACCAGGAACAGTTAAAAGTTTTCTCCAGAATTTTGCAAAATTCAGATTGCTCTCTCTCTCTCTCTCTCTCTCTCTCTCTCTCTCTCTCTCTCTCTCTCTCTCTCTCTCTCTCTCTCTCTCTCTCTCTCTCTCTCTCTCTCTCTCTCTCTCTCTCTCTCTCTCTCTCTCTCTCTCTCTCTCTCTCTCTCTCTCTCTCTCTCTCTCTCTCTCTCTCTCTCTCTCTCTCTCTCTCTCTCTCTCTCTCTCTCTCTCTCTCGCTCTCTCTCTCTCTCTCTCTCTCTCTCTCTCTCTCTCTCTCTCTCTCTCTCTCTCTCTCTCTCTCTCTCTCTCTCTCTCTCTCTCTCTCTCCTCTCCTCTCCCTCCCTCTCTCTCTCTCTCTCTCTCTCTCTCTCTCTCTCTCCCCCCCCCCCCCAATGTCCTTTGGTATTTTGTATAACACACACTTCTTCCTTGTAGAGTATGTTTACTCTTTTCATTGTTTTGAACAGTGCTGTCATGTCACCTCTTTTCTTTTAATGCTGGTAGTTCCAGTAGTCTTTCTTCATACGTTAGTCAGCTAACCTTGGAACCGTCTTGGTTGATGATCATTGAATTGTATGTGTGTGTATATATATATATATATATATATATATATATATATATATATATATATATATATATATATATATTACTTTTCATGTGGGGACTACACCACAGCAACATACTTTCATCAGGGGTATGTCATATCATTATACGTGTGTTGAAATGCCACTTTTATAAAAAAAATTATGAAAATGCTCATGAGTATGCATGAACAACCTCCAATTTGTTTGAAGTGCTTAGCACTATTAGGACCCTGAGAACTGGGAAACCTTCAAACTTGAAACTGAAAGATGTAAGGGAGTGCACTGAAGAGTGTCCAAGATCAAGGAGTAGTGTGGCATCATATGAGACACAGAAATGGTGGACTAGATCTCTCTTGAAGAGGGATAGGGAGATGTATTTTCAGAAGAATGGATGAAGATGTTGAGGGTCATTTTTATACATATTATTTTAGACTTGCTTTGCTTGGCCCTAAAGAGAATCTATTCCAAATGTGTGACCTTGGTGAGCAGATGATCAACTAGTGTCAGACATAGATGGGTATAAAAGTTGTCAGGTCAAGTATTTTGAGCTGTTGAATATGGCTGACCCTCTAAGTAAACAACTTTCCTTGTATGGTGTTCTAGTAATGGTTGTTAATTCACTGTTAGATGAAACTCTACCCTCTGAGTGAGGTTAGAAATGTGGCTGGCATCTGCAATGTCAGTGCAAAGTTACTGAAAGAGTGAGGGGGTGGGCATGATCTGTGGTTTTCCTGTGGTGTTGTCTGCCATTTAGCAGTCCAGTACCATTTCTTCTAACAAGAAAAAGGGTGGGTCATCCCTATCAGGAAGAAAAAGAAAACTGACATGTCTGCAACAGTTAACATTGATTGATATGCCAGGCTAGGTTTTCTCCCATCTGCAAAAGTTCCAAAGATCTGAGCAGTCTGGGTTCATGCCCAGTAAGTCATCAGCTGTTTGTTTCCAAGTTCCTTATATTCTCTGGTACCAAGTGCCTTTGGAGAATTATGGAGGTATGATTGTACCAAACCAGCAATGGCTCTATGATGCTTGGTGAAGACCAGCATAACTTGTGAACATCAACTTTGGCATTGTGGGTATATGACATACTTCCCAGATGGTGATCCTTTCGAGAGTTATCTTCACAAAAGGCAACCCTCAGTGGAGATGAAAAGGACATCCACAGAACTCATGGGTGAAGCAAGTTGACTGATCCTAGTGAGATCTGTCTAAAATAGAAAAAGTGGTTGTGTGGGAGTTTGCTCTGGGAATGATGTCTACATGCACCTTCCAATGTATACTCCCTATTTATCATGATGTTCTTTATCATTGGTTAGTAGTAGGAGGAGGGGAACATTTTTCACTTGTTGGCTCTTTTTATGGTAACAAGTGTGAGTTTGTGTAGAGGGTAGTAAAAGTTTGATAGAGGTCTTGAGTTCATTCCAGATACTGAGTGTCATCTCATAGGGGCTGCACCTTGAGGTGAATGTGTTTGAGTTTTGCAGACATGATTGGGAAGTGACTCTCTTGTGTTTTTCCCACAAGATCACAATTTAGTGGCACCCATCATTGGCCCCATGAAAACAAGATAGGATCATCAAGTATTCTCTACTGAGAGGGCTTCCACACAGATGAATGAAGTAGCTTAATGGTGGCCATAGTAAATGGAAAATTGACACCCAGTAAACATAAGGGAGACTTCAAGAAACCATAAGGCCTGCACTAGGCAGTTCCATGTCCATTACCGCCTATTACCCCTATCCATAAAATTATCTATGCTTCTCTTAAGACAACCAGTAGTTTTAATGCTCAATAGGTGGGTACTAAGTCTATTCCATTTGTCTTTCCCGAGACTAAGTTAAGGTGCCTAAGCTGGTCTTTTTATGGAAAATTTCTAAACCCTTTTATTGTTTTCGTCATTCTCATCAGTACTGATTCTAGTGAATTAACATCCATTCTAAAGGATGGAGACCAAAACTGTACTGCATAATCAAGGATAGTTCTGTCATTAGATAGAGTTTAATGTCTAGATTGAAATAGATTATATAGCTTCTTTGCTTCCAAGGGTATGCCATGGAGATGAATGAAAAAGCTTGGCAGCAGTCAAAATATTGGGGGAAAATCACTAGGTGTAGAAGGGTTAAGGGTAAGAAAGAAAAAGTAAAGAGCTCTTTTCAAAATGTGCTGTCTGCCTCAAAGAAAGCAAAAGAAAATATCTTAATTGTAATCTTCTAATTTCAAAAATACATCTGGTAACCAATTAAGGTATAGTAATTAATATTCTTTTTCTGTATGGTCCCCAAATCTCATTAGATGATAGATCAGGAAAGGTACAGCAGCAAGCCACAAACTAATACCAAATATTATATTAGAAACAAATTGTGTGAAAACTGCCCACGGCATTGAACCTTCATCTATTTCCCTCCCCCTCAAAAAAAAAAAAAAAATCGTAACACAGGTCCTCAATATTTTAAAGGGAATTCATATATCAAAATTAAAAGTATTTCTATACTAAATACAATCAGATAAGGCATAATGGCCTTCAACTGTCTGGGTATAGATTTAGTCAAGAAGTGGAAGTGATTTTGCTAAGTGTGTAATGGAAAATATCCTCAAGAGGCAGTGGAGATAGTACAGTTTGAAGTTTCAAGGTTCAATTGAATACATCAAATCAAATCAATCAAATCAGCCATCCAGAGTCCACTGCTGAACAAAGGCCTCCTTCATAGCATTCCATGATTCACGCGACCGCGCCGTCCTGTGCCACGTCACTCTTGCAAACTTCTCGATCTCGTCTCTCCACCTTCTGTCTGGTTGAATATATACCTAAGCAGTAATCTGTAATGTCTACAAATACTTAGCTATTGTATTTTATTATTAAATATTTTATTTACATTATTTAAGTAATTCATTTATGCCTTGTGGGTATGCATTGCCATTATAACCGGTTGTCATTTTCATGGCCATTTTGAATCCCAGCAATCTGAAAAAAGATATTATCCTCATCTGCACTGAGCAACACATTTAATTTTATTCTGCTCCACCGGAGTTATATTCATCTCTTGCATCATTTATGTAGCGAAATAGTTATACCCGTTTTTGATGAACCCCTTATATACAGAACGACACTTTTCATATATTCCGGGACTTACCACACCATATTATTCATCTCTGTGGCATCCTTTCATTAGCAAAGGTTTTATAGGGGTCTCGAATTAACCACTTAACTGGAACTTATTCTATTACTCTGGCTCCCGCCAGGCTGTTTTATTAAAAGTGGTGTAGTTTTGGGTGCGAACTGATGGTAGACTTCCGGTATTTTAATTAATGACGCCTTAGTGACATTTTTGTGGTGGCTGTACGATGCAAGGGCCGACTCGTCTCGAATTCGATTGGTTTTATCATGAAGATGTACAGTAGGCGCGATTATCCGTTGGAGCTGCTCCTTCGGTCGGATGGAGTTTAGGGTCGGTATATCTTTTATCTTTTCTCGTTGCCACGCCAGTTGCTGTGGCCACTCTGGCGGCAATCAGATTGAAAAGATTAGTGGAAATATGCAAGGGAATGTGAAAAATCCACGTTCTATGCTACGGTTTTTATTTTATCAATGTGCCATTGTGCACTTGGTTTGCCGACGTTTTGCATCAATGATTCACGGTAGGTAGGTCTGGAAGGGAAAGGAGTTACGGAATCGACAACAGGTCTCCATTGATTGTCAATCCATGAGAAGTGCAGAAGGAGAGAGACATATTTGCTCCGTCGTCATCCCCCAGCTAGCCAGGAATGGGATCAGGTGCATTGAATGGGATCCAGCGGTAAGCTAATCTCACGCCTCTCTTCACGCCAATTTAATGCGATGTATACTGTCGCTGTCTCGGTGTGCTCGGTTGTGCATGATTTCAGCCACTTAACAGTTGATTTTCTTATGAAATTGTAGCATCTACGGAATTTCGGAAATGCTGTTCTGTTTAGTGCGCTACAGTGCAGCACAAGAAAAAAATGTGAATGTCAATTTACTAGAAGTGGTTTTTACAGCCCCTGATAATTCGTTGTCCAAAAATCGTTGAGCATAACCTATTAAAAAATGTAACTTATACTACAAACGAAGATTAATGAAATATAAACGCCACACTTTTTTATTTTTTTATAAAGAACTACTCCGAAGAGTTTGAAGAGACGATCTAGTGTTCTGTGACGGTTTGCCTGCACCCAGCAGCAAATCAGCGCTCACTGTCTGGCAACTGCAGAATTAGCGAAGACTCATATTTGCACGCAGGCGCTCGGCCGAGTGTGGACTGAGCTGCTGCGAGGCGCCGATGATCTAGTTGAAGTGTTACACTTTTACGTTCTTATCTGGTACGTGAGCAGTCGGAAGTGATATTTTTAATGCATTTATGTGACTGTATTTGGGTTAGGTTGTATATATAAATGGTTTATTTGTTCCTTTGTAAGTTTATTTATTTACGTAGATTAGGGACTATCAGTTAATGTAGGGCGGTAGGCTTCGTACTCGTAGAAAGTGACATAATTACATAAGAATATGAAAAATCGGAATACAAATTGTAAAATGAGCACTAGAACACTGTTGCATTTGATATTTATTGTAAAAGTTTAGAAAATGTGAGCAGTTCCTGAAAAACTCCAAGATAAGCAGCATAAAAATCGAAGGATGGTTGTGGTGAAGGAAGACATGGTCACGGTATGTGGTGAACTAATATGATATAGTTTAGTTTTCCTCTTGGAGAACATGATAGTGGCATTAAAACGCGCTTATCTTGAGAAGGCGGCAGTAATGTGAGGCTCAATGCAGTGTGGTGGTTGCGGCGTTCGAGTTGATGACGTCGGCGGAGGGTGACAAGGGAGTGAGAGGAGAGAGGAAGCAAGTGTGAGTTGAAGACCTGAACGTTGGAGGCAGTGGCTTGGCGGGAGCGCTGGAGAGTGCGTGGAGAGAGAGAGGAGCGGAACCGGGCTCGCTTGTTCCCCTCGAGATCTTAGTAAACTAAGGTCATACTTTTCTGGACAGCGGTGGCGGTGGTATCTCACCCAGCATGGCAGTGGCAGGTTGAGGTTCCTGCGAGTCTGCGACCGCGGGTGCGGCGAGGCTTAGACTCTTCTCACCCCACCCTGACAACCATGTGAATGCAACATGCGATCAAACCTCAATGAGTGACACTGGGAAGACATTCCGAAGTACACAAACTTTCGTTCTTTTCGCCAGATTGTATGATTATTTACATCATTTTTTGTCCAAATAAGTCGAATCCAACAATTTGTCAGAGATTGCAGACAAAGTGGGACGATTTACTCCTAAGTCGTCTTGGCCATTGATGGTCTAACGATAGTTAATTTAACTGCACTTCCTCGCCTGGACTCGTTAATCAAGGCGAAACAAGACCTGTGGAAGAGACCCAGCCATCCACAGGGATCATGGCGAACACAAGGTGCCCACTTCATGGGAAAGGAACAAGTTTTCAAACGCCTGTGGCAGAGTGAACGGCATCGGTCCGCGTGTGTTGGGCGTGATTCGGTTATGTGCGCCGACAGGTGGGTCCGTCGCCTCAATCTTCGCGTGGTCACGTCTCGGATACTCATGGGGAGAGTAACCGCAAGTTTGAAAAAATGTCTGAGCACTTGTGATCGCCACTGTCTGCGCCGCCTCGCCCCGGTGTGTTCGACACCTGTGCACCTGCAGAAGGACTCCTGCAGCGGCAGAAGAGCCAAAACCGTGTTCGTGAGCCATATTGCTTCTTGGCCGCTGTGTGGTCGTATTAATGGTGGATGGAGAGGAGGAGGAAGGGGGAGGAGAAGAATCAGGAGCACCATAGCCACTGTGGTCGACGTTGAGGGTTCTGGCCGGGTTGAATATTCAGTATATGGAAGTGGTGACGGACGGGAGAAATAGGTCGAACCTGCAAAGGCATCGTCAGCTACACCGACGGCAGGAAGTCTGTGGTAGTAGAGAGGGGGGACACTTTTAGTGCGTAACCCGAACTACCCATTGAAGGATGCGTCGTGGAATGAGATAAATATCATCTTAGACCGATAGATCTTATGTGATGATATTAAAGTGAGGAACTTTACCCCTAAGGTCGCTTTAATGCGGCCGAAGCCTACACCTGTATCCAGTATGCTTGGCCCAATCAGGGTAGGTGGCAGTCGCGGTTAGCAGTGTCCAGTATTTGCAAAATTGAACGTGTATTGACGGTTGGAGAACAATCACCTCGACGCCGAAGTTGCTCGAGGAAAACTTTAAGAAAAGCAGGAACTGCTTAACCTTTTCTCTGCTCAGTGGTTTTCACCTCTGGCTGAATAAAACCGTCTGGCGGTAGCCAGAACAGTGAATCAACAGCAGTAGAAGGGTTAGTGAAATTATTGATTTTGCAAAAACAAATACATGGTCAGACCTTACAATATAAACATGTTGTTTATGTGGTGTGCGTAGTGTCGATTGCGATGACTGGCTTTGTGAGGCCGAAATCATATCGTCACCAATCGTAGAAGAGAGAAAAAGAAAACTTTATAACGTTTCAAGTTCGACAACAGCAGCCCTACTCCCCGACACCACACAAGGCAGGAAGAAAAGGCAGAATCTGTCGTCACCACTCGCCAGTCGAAATCCAGGCGCAGTAATTAGTCGAAGTTGGACGGGTGGTCAAAAGTAGAGTAGGGAGAGGAGGGTCTGTGTGTTGTATAGACAGGAGACACTATCTGGCGTCTTAATTTTGAGAAAAGAACGAACGGAGCCGGTGTGAGCCAGTGTGTCCATTGGTGCTTAACTCCAGCCTGACACAATACGCTCTTGGCATCGACTTTTTCCCCCCTCACCAAAAACACCTGCACTTTCATCACTGCGAGGCGGCAGCAACAGGGTGCGGCGCGCCTTGGTTTTCTGCGTCGTACTGGAAGCTTGCAGGCAGGATAACCCCAAACTCGAGCAGGTTTGTTGGCAGGGCCTTCGTGTGTTAATAAGTTAGGCTTGTTCCTGGCTTTGTCTTCTTACCCCTTCGACCCAGGAAGGTCCTTTATATTTTCCGTCTCGGCAGGTGACAGACGGTGTAATTCGACAAAGGCCACGATCGAGCTAAAAAGTTTAAGGCTGTTTTAGTTAACCTTTTACTCCTAATGATGATTTAGGTGTGTGTTTTATTTTAATTACTTTTTATTATTATTAATTATTTGTTTCATTTATTCATTTTACATGTATATATTTTTGCGTAACAGTAGACGTTTTGAGGGTTCAGCGATGGATATTACACGTGGTAGTTCTTTGAAACGGGAGTTAGTGGGGAATCGTCTTCTTACAAATCAACTTAGAATCCCATGTATTTGGAGGTGCAGCCCCGAGGGGCTGGCATTCGGTCTCCGGACAAGACTCCAAAAGTCTATCAACTTTGGGTATCTTCCTTTGGTTCTTTACGCGAAAGGAGCAGAAAACCGTTAGCTACTCTCCTCTTACCATCCGGTAACAGAAAACCTCAAATTTCTTACTGGAGGGATCTCTGGGAAGGCCCAAGGACCGTTGTTAGCTACTGTGGGGTTGCGGATTTTCATTCACTGAAACTCAAAACAGTTGTGTATGTTAAGTTTCTGCTTAAGGCGCTGAGGCTGAAGAGTTAACTCGTTTGGCATGCAGGTCGAGTTATATATTTTGACTGTTACCAGGCGGTTTTATTAATCTATTTTATTCACTCGAAGGGTAAAAAACCCATGTCGATTAAGGCTTTGGGTACACAGGTCGAGCTGGACCTTGATTGTGGTTGTCCAAACAAGTTTATTCAAGGAAGGGAAGGATCTCACGCACTGTAAGGGTTAGACCATTGGTTCTCGCCCAGTTGTCTCGTGTACATCAGGCTTATGTAATGCTGTTGTGTATTACTGTTATCTAGTCGTCCGGAAACAGCTTCAACACTGAATTAAGATTAAGTTTTCGGTTTGTGGTCTCAGGTTTAGAACCACCGGGTTAAAACAATACCTGTAACCAGCTAGGGGCTTATTGCGAAGGAACTTACAATGGAGTGATTTATAGTCGGGTAGTGATTGATACGTCGCATATCATTTCAAACCTTCCATGTAAAACCTGAGAATCGGTCGAGGAAAGAACATAGATCAACATCTAACAGGCCCATTCTGCTAGTTAAGTAAGACTATAAAGCTTGAAGGAAACTGCAAGAGACCGTAAGGCCTACATTAGGCAGTGCGATGTCTGTTACCGCGTATCATCTCTATCCATAAGTTATCAAATCTTCTCTTAAAAAGATCAATAGTTTCAACGCTCACTACATACTAAGTCTATTCCATTCATTAACCACTATTGGTAAACCAGTTCTTGACTATTTCCTTCTTGAACCTAAATTTGTCCAATTTAAACCCAGTACTACGGGTCCTACCGTTCTGTCTGAATGTGACGACCTTGCCTGCATCTCCCATGTTAAAACCCTTGACCCATTCGAATACCTCTATCAGATAACCCCCGCAACCTACGTCTTTTCAGAGCCTGTCTTCGTGAGGTATACGGAATCGCCTGCGTTAAGGATTTGAAAGATATCAGATTAGTCACCACAGATGTCTGCCGATCACCTGAGGAATTGCTAGCATCATCCCTAAACCGTTGGCGCCATGCATTTCAATTCTCGAATAGAATGAACGTTCGGTACTCTTCGAAATCATCATATGGGATGTGATTTAGTAGATAAACTTTGCAGACTGAAATTTTGTTGTGCTTTTACGTGGTTCGGTGTTCTAAAGAGGAAGCAGAAGCGAACAAACTTAGTCACCAGAAAATGGCACAGACATCGTGTCCCCCTACCCACCCACCCCCACCCCCTTCCTCTTATAGGATCAAGAGTGGAAGAGTATACCCTCGGGACGGGGTTAAAAGGGGGTATCCTGTTAACAAAAACACGCTTTTGGAAGCAGATAATTTCAAGTTAACTTCTGGTAAAGACATAAGCAATGTCGGACCCCTGCGTAAGGGCCTTCCAAATAATTTCAAGTTAACTTCTGGTAAAGACATAGCAATGTCGGACCCCTGCGTAAGGGCATGTTCTGTCGAGAAGCATGTACAAGTATGCTAAGCCTCGAGATGATGATAGAGTGGCCAGGTCCTTTCCTCTCCGTCTCAGCCAAGGAGATGAATGTACTTCTTCACAGCTCATGCCCGGCGGGAACCTGGGATGCTGCAGCGCTCTTCCATTGAGCTACACCACCCACAGACGTAGCTCGCTCCATTGTCATCCTGTACCTCCATGGTTCCACTGAAGGATTACAAAAGTTTATTCTTGAGGCTGGTTTTGGTGCTAGTCTTCTGCTTCCCTGGTGTTCTTGGCGTGAGATTTAGAACTCGTGAGTGGAGGGGAGGGGTTGAGTCTCGTGAAATTCCACCTCTGTACAGCATCCACGTCACAGCACGGGCTACTGTACCCTTTGGAGCAAATTTGGACCAGAACGAAGAAGCTTTTTCCTCTCTTGGCCCCTCTCTAAACCACTGGTGAGATCGCCAGACCAGAAACTCTCACTGAAGTCAACTCTTGGGCCCTGAGAATTGTGCCCCGTTCTGTGGCTGTCCGGGAATTTCTGCTCCAAGGAGGTATGGTAGCAGAACGATAAAACGTGTTATTTACGAGTGAGAAAAAAAAAAATAGAAAAGCTGGGTAATGAAAGATCGGATTTAAAAGAGTCAATGGAAATTACATTTTTTGTGAGTCCTTCGTATGGAGCGAAAGGGTTGAAGGACTAATTTGTAAGTACCTCAATCCATGTGGGCAATCGCGCTGGAAATGGTTAATGCTTTCGACATTGGATGAGCCTCTGGTGGATGGATGGATGGTTGTAGTGGACACATGTTTACTATATTGCAGTTTGTGACTACAAAAGGGTTCAAAAGCCGGGCTTTGGTTGATGGCAGGAGCCAAATTTAAACGAATTTATTATATGTAGGACCCCGTTGGGGGTGGGGAGTGGGGGATGAAAGAAGGAGTGTGTCGTGATCGATTTGTTTTTATTATATAATATATATATATATATGTATATATATATACATATATATATATATATACATATATATATACATATATATATATATACATATATATATATATATACATATATATATATATAAATATAAAGCAAGCCGCTCAGGCGAGGGTTCGAATCCCAGTAGGAGAGTTTATTTCCTAAATGTCATGACACAAACTATACATACATATATATATATATATATATATATATATATATATATATATATATATATATATATATATACACATATAATACACATATACATACATATACATATTTTTATCCGATACGCTTGACCCCTTTTAATTTGACTTGGCTCAAGGATAGTTTGCTCCGCATTGGGCTCGACCCCGTGGCAGCATTTGGCATGGTTCTCGTTGCCAAACCCATCGGCACAACAATCTTCAACTGCCCAAAGCTGCTTCGCTGGATCGTTGTCTTTTCATTGCTCTGGGTCACTGTGTCGTTGCTCAATGATGATGGTGGGGGTGATTGTGATTTTAATTATACTAACAATGGGAATAATAATGATTCTAAGGATTGTGAATAAGAAAATTATAATGATTAGTAATAATAACAATGGTTGCTCTTGACGATTTTATGCAACTAAAGGTATATTGGAGACGAAACGGTGGTTGGCCGACTTGACTTCTTATTAATGACCGACAATTTTATTCACCTCGAGGTAGAATCTTGGGATTGAAGGGATGTAGCCATCCACCAGTAGCCTTTTCATTTCTAGATACATTTTCCTGACCTGAAGATAAAACTAGACGACAGGTAGAATAAATGTCTGATTCACAAACTATTTCCGTAATCCTTCTAGCCTACTCCTGGACTCACCCACCCACCAGCGTTTTATTACCGCTGCCAGCGTATTTTATTTTTATGTCAGGACTCGGAGGCAGAAAGCGTTAGGCCTATTTCAATTGAGCCAATTAACATGAAACTACTTTATTCAGATTTCGTTCTGGCTAGCACCAGACGAATTTATGTAAACGGGCGTGGAACATTCGAGGCTTGGGTGGTTAAGGCGTTAGGATCCTATGGACGGCAGAGAAATGGTTGAGGAAGTATGGCTTTGGGGTTGAAGGCGGGAGGTGAGGCTCGGGTTTGTTTTTAGTACCCCCGCGGCGCCTTTCGTAGGCTTTCGTTCTGCAGTGAACGAGTACCCAGGCCTGAGATGAAGCATCCTCATGGCAGCCACATAAAAATAAAATGTTTAAAAGTTTTCGCCAGCATGTTACCGTTACGCATTATGTCGTAATAGTGATACTTTTCACACATTTATGTAATAAATTTTGTCATAAATGAAGGGGTAATCATTTTTACGTGTTATTGTTTATGACAAAATACGTTGAAAATTACAAATGTTGGTGGGTAAATGTTGTGAACGTATGTTTTTGGTTGCCTATTGTGTCGCTGAACATCTACGGGGCTGATTTGCTATTCAGGTCTTGTGGATGAAAGTAGGATTCATTGGATGGACTGGGTAAGGCCATCTCGAAGCCAGGTGGTCTGCCTAGGCCCCATTTTGTTCAGGATGGCATCAAGTGATTTAAATCAGTTGAGGGAATGTCTATGTCTTGAGGGATTTGGTTGGGCTGACTTTAGATGATGTTATTCGTTGATGAAAGAGCCCTAGATTTATTTCAGAAGGTTAAAACTGCCGTGTTAAATACATTCTACCTTTCGACGATTTACACTAATGTTCTTAATTACTTTGCAATTATAAGACTGCACTTTGCACACAACCCACTGCCTGAGTCGAGTGGTCGTACATTAGTGCATACGTGCAGCTTGCAGTTGATCCATGGCAAGACGTGATGACCCAGCATGTGCAGGGGGTTGTCGCATGTCGTCAACCAACTTAATGTGAAATGGTTGTAATTTGTAATAATATATACTGTGTGTATATATATATATATATATATATATATATACATACATATATATAGCCTACCCGTGTCATTTTTAAGATGTAAGTTGTAATATTGGTGGCTAACCTATTTTTTTCTACATTATTCATCCAAACGAAACTCCCCAATGTCGTCTTAAGATATATTTAACCTAGGCAATGTTTCTTCTTCATTAGCGTCTTTTCCTCTTGCCTTTCCTCTTCCTCGTTTTCGTTGCTTACGTCTTAATAATTTTCTCTGTTATCTTCTTGTTGCCTGCACGACAGGCGTATTTATTGAGCTGAATCTAGTAAACTGGGGCTTCTAAATCCGTCCGGTTTTGATAGGAGCGGTACAGACTTGTAAACCATAAACAACTATCAGCACATTGCCAGGTTGTTTCTACAACTGATTTCCACTCCTCGAACAATTAAAACAAAACAAAAAACGCTCAAGTGATGGTAACAAGAAGTCGGAGGGTGGGGGTGGGGAGGGAGAGTTATGAGTGCCGAATATGTTCCAGCGCTTGATTCCCGCCACGAGCAGCGAGCGGTTGGGCTGTATTCGTATGTTCGGTGCGAATTGAACGTCAGCGTAAAAATAATTCTGTTGCTGCTCAGGTGGGAAGTATTGATGCGGAGAGAGGACCAACTTTCTCATGGATACACTATTAAAGCGTCGCAAGGAGGGGGGACGTGGTAATTGAAAACGCGAATTTGCATATGTCTGTTCCTTTGTAGGTCTTTGTAGGTGTGGGGGGGGGGGGAGGGGTCATTGCTTCATAATTTGTCTTCAGGTACACCAGAGGGTTCTGTCGTCATGTCTCTCTCACTGTCTCTTTCTCCGTCCCTATCTCTCCCTTCCTCTCCCTCTCTCTCCTTCCCTCTCTTCTCTTCTCTCCCTTCCTCTCCTCGCTCCCTCTCCTCTCTCCCTTCCTCTCCTCTCTCTCTTCCTCTCCTCTCCTCTCTCCCTTGCTCTCCCTCTCCCTACCTCTCTCTCTCTCTCTCTTTCTCTCTTTCTCTCTTTCTGAGCGCCCTACTAATTAAAGCTCATCTCAATGTTTATTCATGGCAGTTGCTCTCTCTCTCTCTCTCTCTCTCTCTCTCTCTCTCTCTCTCTCTCTCTCTCTCTCTCTCTCTCTCTCTCTCTCTCTCTCTCTCTCTCTCTCTCTCTCTCTCTCTCTCTCTCTCTCTCTCTCTCTCTCTCTCTCTCTCTCTCTCTCTCTCTCTCTCTCTCTCCCTCTCTCTCTCTCTCTCTCTCTCTCTCTCTCTCTCTCTCTCTCTCTCTCTCTCTCTCTCTCTCTCTCTCTCTCTCTCTCTCTCTCTCTCTCTCTCTCTCTCTCTCTGGGCGTCCTACTAAAGCTCATCTTAATGTTTCTATTCATGGCAATTGCAGAACGCATTAGTCTTGTTATGTCAGTTAGTTGGACTTGATTGTGGCAAAAGAAACCCAGGTGTCTGTTCATCAGCTTCAAAATACTCAATTTCTTCACCTTTCCTCTCGGCACGACCTCCCAATAAACTTTTTTTCTTTTTTTCTTCCACCATTCCGATATTCTTCCAGTTAGACGTTTCAGATTTGTTGGCTTGTCCCTTTCGCGCAGTCTCAACTGGAAAACTCGAATTTCTGTGAAGTGTTTGCGGCTCTTGTAGCGGCGTTATTTCTATTTTTATTTCGGCTTTGGCTACCCCTTTACGAGGGGGAAAAGGCGATTGATGTATGTGTACGTGATCGTCTTAGCTGTTGTCGAACGACTTGAAAGTATCCAATTCTTCACTGCAAGAAATACACCTCGCACGAATATAGCGTTTCTTGGTTATTTTATTTTGTATTTATTTTATTTTGCATTTCAGTTTTTTTTTTTTTTTTTTTTCCGACCCCCTGACCATGATGGAGTCTGAAGACATTAATGTAATCAAGTCTTCTCTCTGATGGGTTTTAGCCTTTGCCTCCCCTCCATATCTTTCCTTGATTATTAAATTTGGCTCATTTTTTGCTAATGGTCTCTGAGGAACGATAGTGTATTGACACTTTTATAAATTACCATATGTGTGTGCATATACGGTATATATTTATATATATGTATATATGTATGTGTGTGTGTATATATATATATATATATATATATATATATATATATACTCATGTATATGGTGGTGGAAAAAGAAGTTACGGGTCTAGTTCCGATAAGTATAGAGCGAAACCGGTCAGGAATAAACTCAAAAACTCGGAACTAGACCCGTGACTTCTTTTTCCACCTTCATCAACATGTCACAGTATCCCAGCTTATATATATATATATATATATATATATATATATATATATATATATATATATATATATATATATATATATATATATAAGGAAAAATTCTTGTTTACCAGAAGGCCGTGCACCATCTGCAAGATCGTAATTGTTACGGTTGACTGACGAAGAACACTTGCTTGTCAACACATATTCGGCTAATGCCATGGACGCGTAACAAATATTGTATTATTGGATTATTGAAATTCGGAGGGAATTGCCGGCTGGAGAGGTGTAAAACGATATTCCATTGATTCACTCCAAAGAGGAGGTTAGATGAGATTTTTTTTTTTTTTTTTTTTTTTTTTTTTGCACACACACACACACACACACACCTGGGTGGTGACGCGAAGAAACAGAATTTGCTCACACAATCAGGATATGAAAAGGGAATGACCCAATTCGTTGCCTGGGACGACCGCAGTGAATCTCAAGGAAATGCAGAGATTCTTTGTGTCGACCCAAATCGGCCATAAACCGAAGTCCGCTGGAAGACATGGGACCCTGAGGACGCGTCTGTGTGTGTGGGCGGGGGAAGGGAAAGTTAGACTTAAATCTCTGTTTTCCATAATGTCTCGCCATTCAGGCATTGGATCTTCATGTCAGCATAGATGCGCCTTTTTTTATGTATGAGACATGGATGAGCCTGTTAGTATTTATGTATTTATTTAATTTTCTTTTTTCATTTTTTGTTTATTATTATTTGTTTTTATTTTATTTATTTTATTTGTTTATTTGTTTTTATTTATTTTTTATTTGTTTTATTTTCTATTTTTTATTTATATATACTGTGTATATATATATATATATATATATATATATATATATATATATATATATATTTTTTTTTTTTTTTTTTTTTTTTTTTTGCAAAGGTCATACGTTCTTAATATTCTTGGGTTTCAACAGGGTTGGGTGTGACCATCCAAATGCATGGAGCAAGAATCCCGTCTCCATTTCCTTGCACGGTAGTTAGTTTCAGCGTTTCACTCGAAATGTATATCTAGTCCTTAGTTACCACTACGTCCAAGCGAGCTAAATGTTCCAACACATTGGTAAGAGTACTGTAGATACCACTGTCGTTGAAAAGAAACAATGTTGTACGAAGATATGTATATTACGATCACAGTCTGTGATCCTCACTCAGGCTGAAGAGGATCACAGTGATCGTAATATACTTATCTTCGTACTACGTACTTTTCTACGAAAGTGGGATCATATACAGGGCCCCGACAAGAGGAGGGGCAGGGGGGGGGCAATGCCCCGGGGCAACACTTTTTTTTTTTGGGGGGGGGGCGGCACTTTTTTTTTTTTTTTTTTTTTTTTTTTTTTTTTGGGGGGGGGGGGCACTTTTGGTGAAAAGAAGGTAAATAAAATTCCCCCTAATGTGCTTTTAATGTATGATTTATTTATCATGAGTTGTGTGTATGAATGATGTGTGTATAAACGTTGTTTTGTGGATGAATGTTACATGTGGATCGTGCTAGTGACCATCAGATGTGGAAGGTGATGGTAGTGGTGGTGTGTGGGTGGGGGGGGAACTTACCCATGTCGGGGCGTTGATCATATATTACGATCACCGTGATCCTCTTCAGCTTGAGAGAAGTTCACAGTGATCGTAATATACGCATCTGTCGTACATTCTTTTCTCCTTTAAAGGAATTTACAGTTCTTATTACTACGTGTATTGATAATGTTCCATAGCATTATGTATTGTTCGGAGTCCATGTTTACGTTCTGAGCAGGCTGTACATCGTCAAGGATTCGAAGTATTTGAAAATTGAACCGAACCGGCCTCAGGTGTTACATATCCGATGACTTGACGTCTGGCGTCGGGTATCGGATATCGGGTGACGCTGTACCCGGTTACGGGTCATTGGAAGGTGATATGTGTTGGTGTCGGTATGTAACACGTAACACGCCTGTCGGGCGGTAAGGTATGCGGCACATGATTATGTAGGTGGGATGGGCGTGGGCCGGATATATGGGCGTCCGGAAAGGGGTGGGTGGGTCAGGTGCACCCTCCCCCCACACACACACCTCTAGAAACCCAGGATATTTTTTAATCTTTGCAGCTCGTCACGTATAAATTTCGTTAATTTTTTTTAAGTTATATCAGTGTACGATTGATGAAAGTTAAAATGTACCTCATATAGATTATGTAAATATATCCTTATGCGGTCAATTTGAAGTGTGTATCTTGATGAAGACCCTATACCATTAACCATATATGTATAATATGTTTAATTTTACTCCCCTTCCCTTACAAAAATCGCTACAGAACCCTCTGCCTAGATATGGACCATATGACCAGGTTTTGAGGATTTGATTCCTTCGGGTGATTTCAGAAGGTAATACTACAACCAATAAATGAATATCATTTGAATCAGAGGACGGATAGGTCTTACTGTTTCCGTGGGGGAAATATCTGGCTTGGTCTCCAGTGTATTGTGATTTGGGTGCTTGCATGGGGGCGTTTCCATTCTCATCGCTCTAGTATGGGATGCGCATCTCGCTTCAGGAGAAAGACTTTTTCACTCGGTGTGACTGAGCATGATAGAATCGAGCCATCCGGTTGGCCAGGTCTCTTTCCGCCGAATTGTTGCCTCGTTCGCTCGCTTTCTACGAGTATGTTCATCTCCTTTCTCACTCACTCAATCCCTCTCACTCTCTCACTCACTCTCCCTTCCTCTCTTTCTCGCCCTCCCCCCCTTTTCTCTCCTTCTCCTCTCACGTTCCCCCACCCATTCCCTCTCCCTTTCTCTCTCCCCTTTTTTCATTCCCCACCTCTCCCCCTCCTCCTTCTCCTCTCCCCCTCCCTCCCTTCCCTCTCTCTCTTTCCTTTTTCTTTATCGCTCGCCCATCTCTGTTTCATTCTCTCTCCTTCGCTTTCTCTATCCCCCTTTATGTATCTGTCACTCTTTTCTCTCCTCTCTCTCTCCCTCTCCCCCCTCTCTCTCTCTTTCTCTCTCTTTCTCTGTCTTCCTCTCTCTCCCTTTATCTTTCTCTCTATCTCTTTCACTCAACCCCTCTCCCTCACTCACTCTCTCGTACTCACTTTCCTTTCCTCTCTTTCGCTCCCTCTCCCCCTTTCCCCCACCCTTTCCCTCTCCCTTTCTCCTTCCTTCTTTCATTCTTCCCCTTCTCTCCCCCTCCCTCCCTTCCTCCCTTCTCTCCCCCTTCCTCCCTTCCTCCCATCTCTCCCCTTCCTTATCTCCCCTCCCTTCCTCCCTTCTCTCCCCTCCCTTCTTCCCTTCTCCCCCTCTCCCCTCTTCCTTTCTCCCCCTCTCCCCTCTTTCCTTCTCCCCCCTCCCTTCTCTCTCCCTCCCTCCTTTTTCTCCTCCTCCCTACCTTCCTCTCCTCTCTACCTTCCTCTCCTCTCTACCCTCCCTTCCTCACTTCTCTCCTCCTCCCTCTCTTCTTCCCTTCTCTCCCTACCTTCCTCCTTTCTCTCTCTCTCTCTCCCTCTCTCTCCCTTCTCTCCGTTCTCTCTCTTTTCCTTATCTCCCTCTCCCACCTCTCTCTATCTATCAATCTCTGTTTTTCTCTCTTTCTCCTTCGCTCTCTCTGTATCCCTATCTATCTGCCTGTCTTTCTCTCTTTTCTCCCTCTCTCTCCATTTCTCTCTATCTGTCTCTCTCTCTTGGTCTCCCTCTTTCTCTCTCTATTTCACTTTGTCTTCCTCTCTCTCTGTCTTCCTCTCCTCTCTCTATCTCCTTTCTCTTTGTCTCTCTTTTTCTTAGTCCCCTTCTCCTCTCTATCTCTCTCCCTCGTTCTTATTGTCGCGGTTTTCATGGCCACTTTTTGACCTCGTAATTGTTGTTCCTGTTGCTGTTGTTGTTGTTGTTGTCGTGGTGCCTTCCACCATTCCCAGGGTTTGCCGAGTGCCGCACTTCCAGGGCCCTATTATTGTCATCTCAGCCTCGCTTTAGCTCGAGTCAACCGTTATGGTTTCTTCTTCTTCTTCGTCGTCGTCGTCGTCTTCTTTTCCTTCGTGTACTGTGACCGTTTCGATTCTTGTTTTATTTATTTGTTTGTTTATTTATATTGTTTATTTTTTATCTATTTCAACAGTTATAAGGGACGTGACTCTTTCTTGAGCTTAATGTGGAAAAGGTACCTTCTTCTTCTTTTCCAGTCTTTCTGTTTTCGGTCAATTTCCGCACTCTTTAAATGGAAAAAATGAGAGAGAGAGAGCCGTAAATCTAGTTTCAATTTTCTCGCCAAAATATTCTTAAACGATATGTCCATAGTCACGTTATTAAAACAAAAATCGATACCCTTTACAAATGTAAGTTCTCCAAGACCAAGGCTGGCTCTGCTAAATGGACGTCAGAGAGAGTCATCTCCCTCATAACTCGTCAACATACGTCACCTCCATCTGGAGGTGCAGCCCCGTGGGGCTGACATTCGGTCATTATCGATTTCAGTGTCATTTTCTTTGTGTTTTCATAAGAATGGAGGAGAGTGCAAGTGACCATAAGGCCTACAGTAGGCAGTTCCATGTCCCTTACCACTTGCCATCCATTTCCTTAGTTATCTCTTAAAGGAACCTATAATTTCAACGCTCACTACGTGGTTACTAAGTCCATTCAGTTCATTAACCACTGTGTCGGTAAACCAGTTCTCGCCTATTTCCTTCTTAAACCTAAATCCATAAATACGATCCTTGTCCTAAAGTCTTAATATGATGACTTTGCCTGCATCACCCATGTTAAAGCCATTGACCCACTGGAACTCCTGTATTAGATCACATTCACATAAGGAGAGCTGACAGAAGAACTGATTCTTATTAATACAACACAGCCTACAGTCCTTTTTTTTCACAGAAAGATGTATGGGAAGTCCCGAGAACCGTTGCCGGCTACTCTTGGGCTGCGGATTTCCAGCCAATGAAACTTGAAGCAACAATTGTTATTTGTTTCATTTCCTGAACACATACACACAAGCACATACATACACATACGTGCGCGCACACACACACACACACATACACATACACACACACAGTGGCGAAGTGGTAGAGTTCCCGGCTGGCACTACGTCGGTCCGGGTTCGAATCCCGCACAGGCTGAAATAATTTCAGTATCGCTGCGCTACGAGCCGTTCCTCCAACTCTCGTGGGCGGGGAGTTGGGTGTGCGTGTAAGGTCACAGCATTACCCATAGATCGGTCATATATGAGCCGTGAGCTCTCTTCCGGGAGGGAAATAGCTGTCGATCGCGAGTCCAAAACGTTATCCAAGACCATAGTGAATACACACACACGTGCAAACGCGCTCACTCACACACCCTAAGGTGAATAAAATGCCCAGGTATTCACCACAAAGTAAAAACAACTCGAGCTACGAAGCTGAAGGACTTCATAACATAATTTAATTAAACGAATCTCCCCACACCCACACACCCATACTCCCACCAGTCGGTCTGTTTTTCTTTCAACTCGCATTATATTACCCGTTAATAATTACCGGGACTTCATCGGTTAGGTGCAGCTGGAGAGGAAGTTGAAGCGAGCGGTCGTAGCGTGGACCGGCGCGGCGTTGCGGGCGGCTCGCCTATTCACGGTTCAGCTGCCGCACCAGCGGGAGCCATAACAATGGAGGGTGTATACAGCAGGAGGCTCCACACGTGTGCTCGAGAAGGAAATAACCGAAAACTGGTTTATCAATAGAGTGGACGAGTGGGATAGACTCGGTAACCATGTAGTGAGCACTGAAACATTTTTAAGAGAAGATTAGATCATTTTATGCTGGTAAGGGATATGGAACTGCCTAGTGTGGGCCTTGTGGTCTCTTGCATTCTCCTCCATTCTTATGTTCTTACGTCGAGTGCCTTTCGGGATGGTGCGTGTGTGGAATGCAACCCGACTGTGTCACTGTATATATATGTATATATATATGTGTGTGTGTGTGTGTGTGCGCGTGCAAAGAAATCACAACACGTGATTCACAAAATATGCAAGTAACCACTAGGAAAATGAGAACTTGGTAACCGAACGTTTTCGTCAAATAGGACATCTTCAAAGGTACAATGTGAACAAGAGAAATAAGGACAAGTTCTCATTTTCCTAGTGGTTACTTGCATATATATACATACATATATACACACATATACATATACACACACACACACACGCATATATATATATATATATATATATATATATATATATATATATACATACATACATATACACACACACACCTGCCTTAACGTGCAGGGAGCAAAAATTGAATTTCCTCCCCTGAAGGCCTTCAGATACGTCGGATCTCTTCCCTCTGGGCTTGGAGTGACGTCATGTTTTTCCTTCGATATTTTGAAGTGGTTGTCCATCCATCTCACGCGCCGTGACCATTTTTAGCTGTGCGTTAAAAGAGGCTCGTGCAATGGTCCCTGATTTCGAATTCGAGGAAGGGAGAAAAACCCATTCTTGCGCGAAGACAAGCTGCATTGGGATGAAAGATTGTGAAAACCCACCGTACTCCCTCTATGTACAAAATGCAAATTGACAGCTGCGGCTATCTATATACCAAGGACTTCTTACCCCTGCATAAGGGAGGTAGAGTGTCAAGGCAAGCATCTACTCCTGTCCATCACCGTCCATCCTAACTTAACTCCTCTTGGATGAAAGGTCACCCATGTCATTTGCCTAACGCGCGAGAAAAATAAGTCCGTTTTCTTCGAGTTGCGTGGCATCGTATTATAGCTCTCCTTAGTCATCACTTCTTACGTGTGAGGTGACGATGCACGTCTTACACAGCGTTTTTTACCAATGTTAGAGGAAACTGCGTTTGGAAATGGAACCTGGTACGATGTTTTACATGCGGGGCCTACATCAGGCCGTCGACAACAGACGAGCATAAACACTCTAACCCATGGAGAGGCAGGAAACATGGTGTAGACCTCTTGTCTATACATAAAATGCAGTGGCAATCAACCTGGGAGTCATGATCTAATGTTACAAATTATACATTTCTATAAAATGTGAGTAATCTGAATATACTTTAAAAAATTCCATCTCTCTGTCCTGGTAGATGAAATATAAGATAATTATGATTGTTAACTTTGTAATAGAGCAAAGGGTGTATCTTCACCAACATTTTAGTATTATTAATTTATTAATTGGACAT
Source organism: Oratosquilla oratoria (assembly GCF_046742065.1). Lineage (NCBI taxonomy): Eukaryota > Metazoa > Arthropoda > Malacostraca > Stomatopoda > Squillidae > Oratosquilla > Oratosquilla oratoria. Next base: position 44,163,579 of record NC_134802.1, on the reverse strand, counting down.
GAGTATTATTATTGATTTATTAATTGGAAGTGAGTATTAAGGGAGAGAGACTGGAGGAAGTAGATAGTTTAGATACTTGAAATGAGAAGGTGTAGAACGAGAGAAAGTTGGAAATTAAATTAATTGTAGTCGAAGAAAAATATGTGCACATGTTTGTGGGATTTTGTATGTGGGAAGCAAGTGTATATTTCGTACGAGAAGCAAGTCTAGTTCAGGTTCACTTCTGAGCTTGGTAACTGTGCACCTCCTCTCACAAGGAGTTAATACAACTCTAGAACTTTCTGAAATAACTCTTCTCTTTTCTATGCAGTTACCTTTTGCAGGAGACAGCCGGCACGCTTTATCTTTCGTTCCAATTGACTTCTGTGTATGACTATAACTCTCAACAATATCAAGGCTGTACGCCGGCTTTTTGACTTGAAACGAATATTCTTTCTCTTCCTTGCGCACCAGCCCCAGCAGGCATTTCATTTGTTATTTATCCGTATATTTGTTCATTCTGCCTGCCTTTTGCTGCTCACTGAAATAGGTAAAAATCTGAATTTATACACTGGGGTCTATTGCGATTTAATAATCGTGTTAATTGCGTGCATGCTCAATTTGTAACAGTTTAAGTACTTATCGCACTAAATGTTGGTGTGGGTGTCGTGGAACGATGTAACAAGATAGCCTCGGTATTTGTTATTGGATTTTGGATTTGTAGCCTAATGTGCAGTAGATACGGTTTGACTGCCCTGTTGGTTGTCCGTCTCTGTTCCCTGATAGGATTCATTCATCTTCGGTTGTGGCAGTTGAGGTAGTTTTGAATCTCGTGATGACGTCATGTCGACCTACATTATTTGTATTTCTTTGAAATTTCCCCCGAACTTTGGTAACCTAGTACTTCAATGAAATATCACTACTATGATATACTACACCGTGTGTGAGGATTTAAACAGTACACCATAAGTGCTTGGTCTAATTTCCTCACTCCATGTGGGTAAATTTCCTGCATCACACGCGGTAAGCCCGGATTCGTGAATGTAAGACTTTTATGGTTTCCCAACCCACACACCACTCAGCAATGGCGGACATTAGCAGGTGACAGTCACATTTCAGGGCTAGTACTGAATGGTCGATTTGATGATAGTAATTTCAGGCTACATTTATACGTCCACATGCACACCTCAAGGCAGCCATTACAAGAAATATATATTTCTATATAATGTGAGGAATTTGAATATAAAAAAGATATCAAATATGAGGTAATTATGGTTGTCAAATTTGTAATAAAACGAAAGGATTCTTCATCAACATTTTATTATTATTAGTTTGATTTGTTTATTTACTTTTGCGGCGGTGGGATTTGGGAGAAATACTAATGTTGAGAACTTATAAAGGGGGTTTGGAATGAATAAGGTTGAGAATCACTGGGATAGACCGGTCTTGGATTGGTCCAGAAAGGCCGGATAGCCAGGAGCGTTGTTCACATCATTTAAAACCTATGAAACTGGGAAAATTATATTGTTTTACCTGTAATGATGTAATATCGTCGAAGTGGTCATTGACCATGATTTAAAATTACTATACGTAAACTAAAGTCTTCAACAATACTTTAGAGTTCCTCCTATTACTTGTAACCTTGGTAATGTATGGTATTTCACCAGTATTACGTTATCCATATCACCCATAAATCATTTAGATTCTGCGAGCAATCGTGAACAAAGGTGGGCCGGTGGCAACATACTGACGACCTTCATATGCAGTAATTTGTTTGTGATTAAAGTTTATTGTATGATACTTGAAGTGAATCGCTAGCGAGAATCATACAATTTCCGACAGTCGCCTCGGGAATCGAACCGAGGTCTAACTTGATGCCCAACCATTACCTTACCGACTGAGCCATAGGAGCTACGAAACGTCTACCAACTTGGAGTTAACATAACTTTTGAAGGATGAACGGAATCTTCTTCTTGGTCTTCTTGATCTTCTTCTTCTTCATCTTCGTCTTCTTCTTCTTCATCTTGTTCTTCTTCTTCTTCTTGATCTTCTTCTTCATCTTCTTCTTCTTCTTCCTCCTAAAATGAATCTACTTTTGAACCTGTTATTTTCGGAAAGCAGTCACCTACTTTGGTTATCCGAATATCAATTTTCCTGCACTTAGGGTAGGTCGCTTTACCTGCCCCTAATTATTACCTCTATATACCAAGAGCTTTTTCCCCTTATAAGGGAGGTAGCCATATCAGAGGCACGTACCTATTCCCACCCATTTCACTCCCTACCACTACCCTTTCCACCCGTCCCCTCTCGTCTCCTAATTCCTAATGGATGACGGGTCATCCCTGCACCCCGCCAACTGCCTTGGGTAAAACGCAATGCAGCAAGACACAATTGTTATCCTATTAATATAAACATTGTTATTATTTTCATTTACTCATTATTATGATTAATTTTCACTTGTATATTTAATTTCGTGTTGTACCAACCAGTCGGTCGTTGTTTCATTAAAGTGGTGGTTAGTAACGGATAGTGAGAAGTTAAGTCTTGTTGAGTGGAGGATAGTCTGATCGCGATTACCCGACAGCTGGAAGCGAAACAGGTGCGCTAGAAAGATTTTGAGTCTTAATGATTCAATTTTCAACGTTTGGTTGCTGTGTGTGTAGTGTGTGTGTGTGTGTGTGTATGTATGTGTGTGTGTGCTTTGATTTGGCTACCCCTTCATAAAGGGGAAAGGATCTTTGGTATGTACGTACGTATGTGTGTATATTTTTATTTTACTTGTTTGTTGGGGGGAGTTGATTTTAGTGACGTCATTACCTCGTATCTTTGATATCATGAGCCTAGTCCAAAGCGACCAAACTACCTTTGCCCAGTGTGATCGGGCTACCGGGCTAAAGTAAATTGGAAATGTAATTTTTAAAGTTGTGGGGATGATGTTTTTAATATATACTGCCCACCACGGGTCATTGCTGTTCTATATATACGAGTATATGTGTTTGAGATTCACCATGGTGTTGGATCACGTGCTGGACTCGTGATCGACAGCTATTTCCCTCCCTTAAGAGAGCTCAGACCTCATATATGACCGATCATGGGTAATGCTGTGACCTTACACGCATACACACAGACACAGCCAACTCCCTGCCCATGAGAGTTGGAGTAACGACCCGCAGCGCAGCGATACTGAAAGTTCAGCCCTGGGCGGGATTCGAACCCGGAACGTCGTAGTGGCAGCTGGAAACTCTACCACTGCACCACGTATGTGTCTTTGTATATGTATATATATATATATATATATATATATATATATATACATGTATATGTGTGTGTGTGTGCGCGCGTGCGTGCGGGCTCATGCCCAGTTATAATTTGCACGAAACTTTTAGCTGGCGCATATTGTTACGTTTTAATTACACTGTCATTTCATCCAGTTTATTCACTCGGATAAACTACATCTTTTGTGTGCGTCATTAGCAGTAATTCCTCCCCCGATTAAGTTGTTTTTGATATGTATTTTTAGTTAATTAGGCAGATGGCTAATGGTCGTCCGTTGACTCTTTTTGAGTTCTCAGTCATTGATGTCGGTCGCTTCGTTGTTGTTGTTTTTCTGCAAGGGAAAGGAACAGGGCAAGAGATAGATGCGAGTGGAGAGTGGATGTGAGTGGATGATAAATTGACGCGGGTCCCGATGGGATTTCTTGTCTGTTCTGTAATTACGGGAATGGGTGAGGGTGAGGTAAAGCGACTTCGGTTGCAGGACTTTGCCGTGGAGTTGCTGTGTCTCGCAGCATTGCTTCTGACCCGGGCTGTGGACAGAAGACAAGGGTAGCACTTAAAAAAAAAAAAAAAAAAAAAAAAAAAAAAAAAAAAAAAAAAAAAAAAAAAAAAAAAAAAAAAAAAAGGGGGGGGGGGTAAAGGGGGGGTGCCCGCCTTCACTGGTCATCTCCCTCACAAGGGGGGGGGGGACCTTTTGATAAGTCTTCGTATATGTATTCGAAGAAACTATCGAAAACTACTGTGCCCGGGTGCCACATTGTCCTAAAGTACCATGTACAGACTCATCACCATTCTGTGTTGTATCGCATTCGGTCTGACATTTGTTACAAAAGTGATGACGGTTACCATTTTGAACAAAGCACTGGAGTTGGTCATCATTACTCCAGAGCAGCAGTTATTACCCTGGGGGTACGGAACCTTGACCCTGGGGGGTACGAGACATGATAGCCAGAGATATGGTACTGTATATTTACAATGAGAAAGCAAAGCAAGGTTTGTATCACTAACCCTTTATGTTTGCATTGTATTTATATTGGATGGGGGTACGAGATTTTTTTTTTCTGAAATATCAAGTGGGGCACTGAAAAATGTTAAAAACCACTGCTGTAGAGTAATAGCTCTCAACCTTTTTGTTCCTAGGTCCTTAACTTAAAGAATACAGTTTCCAAAGTTCCCTGGAGGTCTTTTCAATGCTGATTAAAATCGTTTTGCATCCGCCAAATGATACGCGTTTCTGGATTGTGTGGCCTCCTGCGAGGTTCTCCAAATGTCTAAAAGTCTCCATAATCCAGTTCCAGAACTCTTGTTCTAGGTCAGCGTTCCCTAACCTTTTCCGTCCTTAGCACCCCCTGAAGTCATGTCCAAGCAGTCCAGCACCCCTATCTTGCTATTAAAAAGATGAAAGAAAGTGAAATGTACGGCTTGATTTATTTTCTTGATTCCTTCGAACTGAAACAAATTGACAACATTGTTTGTAGAAGAAATAAAAACACCCTAGAAAAATAAAATTGCATGGAAAAGGTCAAATATGCACAACTGGGTAATCAATGATACATATATCAATGTGATTTTTGTGTGCATCACTTCCCAGCACCCCATATAATTGATTTCAGCACCCCAGGTTGGGAAACGCTACTCCAGAGTTTGTTTTACGCTTTTATGTCTTCGTTTATTGGACATATGTCATCTACGTGCGTGTTTCACGCAGACTAACTTCGTTGTGTTGGCGCCAGTGGTTGTTAAACTTCTCGAGCGAAGAAAAACCCAGTCGCCATGATGTGATTCGGTACGTCGCGAACTCCCCCCCCCCCCATCAGGAGGCTAGGACGGAGTCTTGTGGCGTGGAATTTAATGAACTATGCCCTTGGTGCAACTCGCTAGCGGTATGGTTTGCTCCGCCGTCACCTCGACCTATGTCGCAAGTAGCGACGCTCGAGCCCGCTCGGCTAGTCGCCATGTACCCTTGTATATATCGTACATTATCATCATCATCATCATCCCTGTTGTCAGAGGGTAAATACCTGCAGGGTAGTTCCTGTCTTCAGCAGTAATAGATACTCTGGTGCAGCGTTTCTTAACCTGGGGGGTTAGCACCCCATGGGGGTACTGAAATCAATTCAAGGGGTGCTGGGAAGTGCTGAATACATGGCAGTAAAATATCACTTCCATACCAATTTCTTTTTCTCTGGTTTTCGTATTTCTTTTATCAACAATGATGCCGGTTGGTGTTAGTTTTGAGGAATTAACAAAATAAATGATCAAGCAGTACTTCACTCCTTTT